>NC_052326.1:54524585-55124585 GCF_016432855.1 Salvelinus namaycush | reverse complement strand
GCCTGATGTCTTGGTTTCAATCACGTCTGTGTATAGAGAGTCACACAGGGCGAGGGGAAGGGGGGGGGGGGGGGGGTGAGGGGAAGAGGGGAGGGGAGGATGGGGGAAGAGGGGATGTGATGGCATCTCTCATCCTTTGTTGGGCCCAATCAGTCTGGTCGGGGTGGTTGTCAGTTCTTAGAAGTGTCGTCTCCCTCAGGTTGCGTCTCTCTGTCTCTATGTCACCCTACTCACTATATACTGCACTGCGTTTGACTAGACGGAGAGACAAAGAGACAGAGAGACAGAGAGACAGAGAGACAGACATAAATAATGGTATTCCAAAAAAAGGTCCAGTTGCCAGGACCACAAATACAAATTACATCTAGACACCGTTGCCCTAGAGCACACACAAAACTATACATACCTCGGCCTAAACATCAGTGCCACAGGTAACTTCCACAAAGCTGTGAACAATCTGAGAGACAAGGCAAGAAGTGCCATCAAAAGGAACATAACATTTGACATACCAATTAGGATCTGGCTAAACGTACTTGAATCAGTTATAGAACCTATTGCCCTTTATGTTTGGGAGGTCTGGGGTCCGCTCACCAACCAAGAATTCACAAAATGGGACAAACACCAAATTGAGACTCCTCTGTGTACAACATAAAACACCAAACATTGCTTGCAGAGCAGATTTAGGTCGATACCCGTTAATGATCAAAATCCAGAAAAGAGACGTTAAACTCTACAACCACCTAAAAGGAAGTGATTCCCAAACCATCCATAACAAAGCCATCACCTACAGGGAGATGAACCTGGAGAAGAGTCCCCTAAGGAAGCTGGTCCTGGGGCTCTGTTCACAAACACAAACAGCTCCAGGACCGCAACACAATTAGACCCAACCAAATCATGAGAAAACAAAAAGATGATTACTTGACACATTGGAAAGAATTAACAAAAAAAGAGAGCAAACTAGAAGCTATTAGGCCCTAAACAGAGAATACACATGGTAGAAAAGATACGATGAACTAGTAGTCACTAGTGACTGACTCTAAACAGAGAGTACACAGTGGAGAAACCTGATCACTGTGACTGACTCTAAACAAGAGAGTACACAGTGGAGAATACCTGACCACTGTGACTGACTCTAAACAGAGAGTACACAGTGGCAGAAAACCTGATCACTGTGACTGACTCTAAACAGAGAGTACACAGTGGCAGAATACCTGACCACTGTGATGACTCTAACAGAGAGTACACAGTGGCAGAATACCTGACCACTGTGACTGACTCTAAACAGAGAGTACACAGTGGCAGAATACCTGATCACTGTGACTGACTCTAACAGAGAGTACACCGGCAGAATACCTGACCACTGTGACTGACTCTAAACAGAGAGTACACAGTGGCAGAATACCTGACCACTGTGACTGACTCTAAACAGAGAGTACACAGTGGCAGAATACCTGATCATTGTGACTGACTCTGAACAGAGAGTACACAGTGGCAGAATACCTGACCACTGTGACTGACTCTAAACAGAGAGTACACAGTGGCAGAATACCTGACCACTGTGACTGACTCTAAACAGAGAGGACATAGTGTCAGAATACCTGATCACTGTGACTGACTCTAAACAGAGAGTACACAGTGGCAGAATACCTGATCATTGTGACTGACTCTAAACAGAGAGTACACAGTGGCAGAATACCTGACCATTGTGACTGACTCTAAACAGAGAGTACACAGTGGCAGAATACCTGATCATTGTGACTGACTCTAAACAGAGAGTACACAGTGGCAGAAAACCTGATCACTGTAACTGACTCTGAACAGAGAGTACACAGTGGCAGAATACCTGATCACTGTGACTGACTCTAAACAGAGAGTACACAGTGGCAGAATACCTGACCACTGTGACTGACTCTAAACAGAGAGTAACAGTGGCAGAATACTGATCATTGTGACTGACTCTAAACAGAGAGTACACAGTGGCAGAATACCTGATCATTGTGACTGACTCTAAACAGAGAGTACACAGTGGCAGAATACCTGATCATTGTGACTGACTCTAAACAGAGAGTACACAGTGGCAGAAAACCTGATCACTGTAACTGACTCTGAACAGAGAGTACATAGTGTCAGAATACCTGATCACTGTGACTGACTCTGAACAGAGAGGACATAGTGGCAGAATACCTGATCACTGTGACTGACTCTAAACAGAGAGTACACAGTGGCAGAATACCTGACCACTGTGACTGACTCTAAACAGAGAGTACACAGTGGCAGAATACCTGATCATTGTGACTGACTCTAAACAGAGAGTACACAGTGGCAGAATACCTGATCATTGTGACTGACTCTAAACAGAGAGTACATAGTGGCAGAATACCTGATCACGTGGACTGACTCTAAACAGAGAGGACTAGTGTCAGAATACCTGATCACTGTGACTGACTCTAAACAGAGAGTACATAGTGGCAGAATACCTGATCACTGTGACTGACTCTAAACAGAGAGTACACAGTGCAGAATACCTGATCACTGTGACTGACTCTAAACAGAGAGGACATAGTGTCAGAATACCTGATCACTGTGACTGACTCTAAACAGAGAGTACACAGTGGCAGATACCTGACCACTGTGACTGACTCTAAACAGAGAGTACATAGTGGCAGAATACCTGATCACTGTGACTGACTCTAAACAGAGAGGACATAGTGTCAGAATACCTGATCACTGTGACTGACTCTAAACAGAGAGTACATAGTGCAGAATACCTGATCACTGTGACTGACTCTAAACAGAGAGTACACAGTGGCAGAATACCTGATCACTGTGACTGACTCTAAACAGAGAGGACATAGTGTCAGAATACCTGATCACTGTGACTGACTCTAAACAGAGAGTACACAGTGGCAGAATACCTGACCACTGTGACTGACTCTGAACAGAGAGGACATAGTGGCAGAATACCTGATCACTGTGACTGACTCTAAACAGAGAGGACATAGTGTCAGAATACCTGATCACTGTGACTGACTCTAAACAGAGAGTACATAGTGTCAGAATACCTGATCACTGTGACTGACTCTAAACAGAGAGTACACAGGCAGAATACCGACCACTGTGACTGACTCTAAACAGAGAGTACACAGTGGCAGAATACCTGACCACTGTGACTGACTCTAAACAGAGAGTACACAGTGGCAGAATACCTGACCACTGTGACTGACTCTAAACAGAGAGTACACAGTGGCAGAATACCTGATCACTGTGACTGACTCTAAACAGAGAGTACACAGTGGCAGAATACCTGACCACTGTGACTGACTCTAAACAGAGAGTACACAGTGGCAGAATACCTGACCACTGTGACTGACCTAAACAGAGAGTACACAGTGGCAGAATACCTGATCATTGTGACTGACTCTGAACAGAGAGTACACAGTGGCAGAATACCTGACCACTGTGACTGACTCTAAACAGAGAGTACACAGTGGCAGAATACCTGACCACTGTGACTGACTCTAAACAGAAGAGACATAGTGTCAGAATACCTGATCACTGTGACTGACTCTAAACAGAGAGTACACAGTGGCAGAATACCTGATCATTGTGACTGACTCTAAACAGAGAGTACACAGTGGCAGAATACCTGACCATTGTGACTGACTCTAAACAGAGAGTACACAGTGGCAGAATACCTGATCATTGTGACTGACTCTAAACAGAGAGTACACAGTGGCAAAAACCTGATCACTGTAACTGCTCTGAAACAGAGAGTACACAGTGGCAGAATACCTATCACTGTGACGACTCTAAACAGAGAGTAACAGTGGCAGGATACCTGACCACTGTGACTGACTCTAAACAGAGAGTACACAGTGGCAGAATACCTGATCATTGTGACTGACTCTAAACAGAGAGTACACATGTGCAGAATACCTGATCATGGACTGACCTAAACAGAGATACACAGTGGCAGAATACCTGATCATTGTGACTGACTCAAACAGAGAGTACACAGTGGCAGAAAACCTGATCACTGTAACTGACTCTGAACAGAGAGTACATAGTGTCAGAATACTGATCACTGTGACTGACTCTGAACAGAGAGGCACTAGTGGCAGAATACCTGATCACTGTGACTGACTCTAAACAGAGAGGACATAGTGTCAGAATACCTGATCACTGTGACTGACTCTAAACAGAGAGTACATAGTGGCAGAATACCTGATCACTGTGACTGACTCTAAACAGAGAGTACACAGTGGCAGAATACCTGATCACTGTGACTGACTCTAAACAGAGAGGACATAGTGTCAGAATACCTGATCACTGTGACTGACTCTAACAAGAGAGTACACAGTGGCAGAATACCTGACCAAGTGACTGACTCTAACAGAGGGACATAGTGGCAGAATAACTGATCACTGTGACTGACTCTAAACAGAGAGGACATAGTGTCAGAATACCTGATCACTGTGACTGACTCTAACAGAGAGTAAAGTGTCAGAATACTGATCACTGTGACTGACTCTAAACAGAGAGTACACAGTGGCAGAATAACTGACCACTGTGACTGATCTAAACAGAGAGTACACAGTGGCAGAATACCTGACCACTGTGACTGACCATAAACAGAGAGTACACAGTGGCAGAATCTGATCACTGTGACTGACTCTAAACAGAGAGTACACAGTGGCAGAATACTGACCACTGTGACTGACTCTAAACAGAGAGTACACAGTGGCAGAAATCCGACCACGTGACTGACTCTAAACAGAGAGTAAACAGTGGCAGAATACCTGATCATTGTGACTGACTCTAAACAGAGAGTACACAGTGCAGAATACCTGATCATTGTGACGACTCTAAACAGAGAGTACACAGTGCAGAATACCTGATCATTGTGACTGACTCTAAACAGAGAGTACACAGTGGCAGAAAACCTGATCACTGTAACGACTCTGAACAGAGGTACATAGTGTCAGAATACCTGACACTGTGCTGACTCTGAACAGAGAGGACATAGTTGCAGAATACCTGATCACTGTGACTGACTCTAAACAGAGAGGACATAGTGCAGAATACCTGATCACTGTGACTGACTCTAAACAGAGAGTACATAGTGGCAGAATACCTGATCACTGTGACTGACTCTAAACAGAGAGTACACAGTGTCAGAATACCTGATCACTGTGACTGACTCTAAACAGAGAGTACACAGTGGCAGAATACCTGACCACTGTGACTGACTCTGAACAGAGAGGACATAGTGGCAGAATACCTGATCACTGTGACTGACTCTAAACAGAGAGGACATGTGTCAGAATACCTGATCACTGTGACGACTCTAAAAGAGAGTACATAGGCAGAATACCTGATCACTGTGACTGACTCTAAACAGAGAGTACACAGTGGCAGAATACCTGACCACTGTGACTGACTCAAACAGAGAGTACACAGTGGCAGAATACCTGACCACTGTGACTGACTCTAAACAGAGAGTACACAGTGGCAGAATACCTGATCACTGTGACTGACTCTAAACAGAGAGTACACAGTGGCAGAATACCTGACCACTGTGACTGACTCTAAACAGAGAGTACACAGTGGCAGAATACCTGACCACTGTGACTGACTCTAAACAGAGAGTACACAGTGGCAGAATACCTGATCATTGTGACTGACTCTGAACAGAGAGAGACACAGTGGCAGAATACCTGACCACTGTGACTGACTCTAAACAGAGAGTACACAGTGGCAGAATACCTGATCATTGTGACTGACTCTAAACAGAGAGTACACAGTGGCAGAATACCTGATCACTGTGACTGACTCTAAACAGAGAGGACATAGTGTCAGAATACCTGATCACTGTGACTGACTCTAAACAGAGAGTACATAGTGGCAGAATACCTGATCACTGTAACTGACTCTGAACAGAGAGTACACAGTGGCAGAATACCTGATCACTGTGACTGACTCTAAACAGAGAGTACACAGTGGCAGAATACCTGACCACTGTGACTGACTCTAAACAGAGAGTACACAGTGGCAGAATACCTGATCATTGTGACTGACTCTAAACAGAGAGTACACAGTGGCAGAATACCTGATCATTGTGACTGACTCTAAACAGAGAGTACACAGTGGCAGAATACCTGATCATTGTGACTGACTCTAAACAGAGAGTACATAGTGGCAGAAAACCTGATCACTGTGACTGACTCTAAACAGAGAGGACATAGTGTCAGAATACCTGATCACTGTGACTGACTCTAAACAGAGAGTACATAGTGGCAGAATACCTGATCACTGTGACTGACTCTAAACAGAGAGTACACAGTGGCAGAATACCTGATCACTGTGACTGACTCTAAACAGAGAGTACACAGTGGCAGAATACCTGATCACTGTGACTGACTCTAAACAGAGAGTACATAGTGGCAGAATACCTGATCACTGTGACTGACTCTAAACAGAGAGGACATAGTGTCAGAATACCTGATCACTGTGACTGACTCTAAACAGAGAGTACATAGTGTCAGAATACCTGATCACTGTGATGACATCTAAACAGAGAGGACACAGTGGCAGAATACCTGACCCTGTGACTGACTCTAAACAGAGAGTACACAGTGGCAGAATACCTGATCACTGTGACTGACTCTAAACAGAGAGTACACAGTGGCAGAATACTGATCACTGTGACTGACTCTAAACAGAGAGTACACAGTGGCAGAATACCTGACACTGTGACTGACTCTAAACAGAGAGTACACAGTGGCAGAATACCTGACCACTGTGACTGACTCTAAACAAGAGAGTACACAGTGGCAGAATACGACCACTGTGACTGACTCTAAACAGAGAGTACACAGTGGCAGAATACCTGATCACTGTGACTGACTCTAAACAGAGAGTACACAGTGGCAGAATACCTGACCACTGTGACTGACTCTAAACAGAGAGTACACAGTGGCAGAATACCTGATCATTGTGACTGACTCTAAACAGAGAGTACACAGTGGCAGAATACCTGATCATTGTGACTGACTCTAAACAGAGAGTACACAGTGGCAGAATACCTGATCATTGTGACTGACTCTAAACAGAGAGTACACAGTGGCAGAAAACCTGATCACTGTAACTGACTCTGAACAGAGAGTACACAGTGGCAGAAAACCTGATCACTGTAACTGACTCTAAACAGAGAGTACACAGTGGCAGAATACCTGACCACTGTGACTGACTCTAAACAGAGAGTACACAGTGGCAGAAAACCTGATCACTGTGACTGACTCTAAACAGAGAGTACACAGTGGCAGAATACCTGATCACTGTGACTGACTCTGAACAGAGAGGACATAGTGGCAGAATACCTGATCACTGTGACTGACTCTAAACAGAGAGGACATAGTGGCAGAATACCTGATCACTGTGACTGACTCTAAACAGAGAGTACATAGTGGCAGAATACCTGATCACTGTGACTGACTCTAAACAGAGAGTACACAGTGGCAGAATACCTGATCACTGTGATGACTCTAAACAGAGAGTACACAGTGGCAGAATACACTGACCACTGTGACTGACTCTGAACAGAGAGGACAAGTGGCAGAATACCTGATCACTGTGACTGACTCTAAACAGAGAGGACATAGTGTCAGAATACCTGATCACTGTGACTGACTCTAAACAGAGAGTACACAGTGGCAGAATACCTGATCACTGTGACTGACTCTAAACAGAGAGTACATAGTGGCAGAATACCTGATCACTGTGACTGACTCTAAACAGAGAGTACACAGTGGCAGAATACCTGATCACTGTGACTGACTCTAAACAGAGAGGACAAGTGGCAGAATACCTGATCACTGGACTGACTCTAAACAGAGAGTACACAGTGGCAGAATACCGATCACTGTGGACTGACTCTAAACAGAGAGTACATAGTGGCAGAATACCTGATCACTGTGACTGACTCTAAACAGAGAGTACACAGTGGCAGAATACCTGATCACTGTGACTGACTCTAAACAGAGAGGACATAGTGGCAGAATACCTGATCACTGTGACTGACTCTAAACAGAGAGGACACAGTGGCAGAATACCTGATCATTGTGACTGACCCAAAACAGAGAGTACACAGTGGCAGAATACCTGACCATTGTGACTGACTCTAAACAGAGAGTACACAGTGGCAGAAAACCTGATCACTGTGACTGACTCTAAACAGAGAGTACACAGAGGCAGAATACCTGACCATTGTGACTGACTCTAAACAGAGAGTACACAGTGGCAGAATACCTGACCACTGTGACTGACTCTAAACAGAGAGTACACAGTGGCAGAAAACCTGATCACTGTGACTGACTCTAAACAGAGAGTACACAGTGGCAGAATACCTGATCATTGTGACTGACCCAAAACAGAGAGTACACAGTGGCAGAATACCTGATCATTGTGACTGACCCTAAACAGAGAGTACACAGTGGCAGAATACCTGACCACTGTGACTGACCCTAAACAGAGAGTACACAGTGGCAGAATACCTGATCATTGTGACTGACCCAAAACAGAGAGTACACAGTGGCAGAATACCTGACCATTGTGACTGACTCTAAACAGAGAGTACACAGTGGCAGAAAACCTGATCACTGTGACTGACTCTAAACAGAGAGGACATAGTGTCAGAATACCTGATCACTGTGACTGACTCTAAACAGAGAGTACACAGTGGCAGAAAACCTGATCACTGTGACTGACTCTAAACAGAGAGTACACAGTGGCAGAATACCTGATCATTGTGACTGACCCAAAACAGAGAGTACACAGTGGCAGAATACCTGACCACTGTGACTGACCCTAAACAGAGAGTACACAGTGGCAGAAAACCTGATCATTGTGACTGACCCAAAATTAAGGAAATCTTTGACTAAAGTTCAAATATCATATGAAGCTTTGCCACTTGCTCTGTAATAAAAGTAGTATTTTTATTTTAATGAATTATTGTATTTTTAACATGAATTCACGAGTATTGAAAATACATGAATACAATTTGTTTTATTGATATGGGAAATTGTTCAACATATTGTTGAACAAAATATACTTTATGGGCATATCAAAGAGCCCAGAGTTCTATCTCTGCTAGTTTTAAAGTTATGGCCTAATTCAAACAGAGACATTGGCATTGTAGGCAATGTAACCAATCACAGCCCTCCGTTTTTCCTTCTATCATTGCACATCGTGCAAATCACCAGCTGAGGGCGACCATTTAAAAAAAAAAATCACATTCACTATGTTGGTAATGTTTACAAATAGACTCATACAGTAGAAGAGATCCCACTTTGGAACTTTGATATGCCCATAAAGTATATTATGTTCAACAATATGTTGAACAATTTGCCAAATGCTACCAAGGACTCTGGGTTCTCCCTCTCTTTCTCCGTGGCCGACGTGAGTAAGACATTTAAATGTTTCCACAAACTTCTAAGTGTTTCCTTTCAAATGGTATCAAGAATATGCATATACTTCCTTCAGGTCCTGAGCTACAGGCAGTTAGATTTGGATACATCATTTTAGGCGAAAATTGAAAAAAAAAGGGACAGATCCTTTTTATTAAATTTTGTATTTATTTAACCATTATTTAACCTTTATTTAACCTTTATTTAACCAGGAAGGGCTCATTTAGATTTAAAATCTATTTTTCAAGAGTGTCCTGGCCAAGATAGGCAGCACCAAGTCATTACAAAAATGACAGACAAACAACATGAAAAACTACAAGTAATCTAGTAAAAACCATAAAATTCACAAGAGTATAACAAAAATCAAAAACAGCAAATTAAAAACATTGACAGGTCAGGGAATCAGTCTCAAGATCAGTTCATCTAAGTGATCCTTAGTTTAAAAAGTATTTTTAAGCCTTGAAGGTTTGTACGCGTCTCTGTGTGTGGAGTACAGGTGATCTAGAATTGTTTTCCCTCTGGTTGCACATTTAAACATGTTGATAGAAATTTGGTAGAACTGATTTAAGTTTCCCTGCTATTGTTTGAGGAGAGTGCACAATTATGAACTTAAAATGTATTTATAAACCAATTAGGCACATTTGGGCAGTCTTGATACAACATTTTCAATAGACATGCAATGGTTAATTTGATCAAAACCGTTTGGACACACCTACTCATTCAAGGGTTTTTCTTTATTTGTACTATTTTCTACATTGTAGAATAATAGTGAAGGCATCAAAACTATGAAATAACACCTATGGAATCATGTAGTTACCAAAAAAGTGTTAAACAAATCTAAATATATTTTATATTTGAGATTCTTCAGTAGCCACCCATTGCCTTAATGACAGCTTTGCACACTATTGGCATCTCTCAGGTTTCTCCACGCATCATCACAGACGGACGTCAGCCTCGCATAAGACTAAGAGGGAGGGGCGTATCTCTTTTGTTAACAGCAGCTGGTGTACGTTCTTTAATGTTGAAGAAGTCTCCATGTTTTTGCTTGCCTGAGGTAGAATACCTCATGATAAGCTGCAGACTATTTACCAAGAGAGTTTTCATCTGTATTTTTCCTGTGTATTTACCAAAACAAAATGATGCACTAAGACCCCACTCAAGGAGCTGTATAGGGCAATAATTGAACAAGAAATGCACACCCAAAAGGGACGCTTCTCGTGGCCGGTGACTTTAATGCAGGGAAGCTGAAATCCAATATAGTACCTCATTTTTACCAGCAACTAGAGACGACACAACTCTTTGATTACCTTTACAGACACACATACAACGCTTTCCCTCCATCCCCTTGGCAAATCTGACAATAAATCTATCTTCCTGATTCCTGCTTACAAGCAAAAAACTCAAACAGTGACGCGGTCAACACGAATGTGGTCTGATGAAGCAGATGCTAAGCTACAGGACTGGAATATGTTCCGGGATTCATCTAATAACATTGAGGTGTTTACCATATCAGTCATCGTCTTCATTAATAAGTGCATCGACGACGTCGTCCCAACAGTGATCGTATTTTGTACATATCCCAACCAGAAGCCAAGGATTACAGGCAACATCCACACTGAGCTAAAGGCTAGAGCTGCTGCTTTCAAGAAGCGGGACACTAATCTGGATGCTTATAAGAAATCCTGCTTTGACCTCCAACAAGCCTTCAAACACCATAGTGCCCTCCAAGCTCATCACAAAAATCAGGACCCTGGAAATAAGCACCTCCCTCTGCAACTGGATCCTAGACCTCCTGCAACAGGATCCAGGTAGTGCGGTTAGGCAACAGCACATCCGCCATTCTGACCTTCAACACAAGGGCCCCTCGGGTGTGCGTGCTTAGTCAACCTCCTTTACTCCCTGTTCACCTACGACTGCGTGGCCAAGCACGACTCCAACACCATCATTAAGTTTGCTGGCGACACGATGGTGGCACGCCTGATCACCGACAACGATGAGACAGCCTATAGGGAGGAGGTCAGATACCTGGCAGTGTGGTGCAAGAACAACAATCATTCCCTCAACGTCAAAAAGACAAAGGAGCTGATCGTGGACTACAGGCCCCAAGCCATAAGTCTGCAAAATAGTTAGTTAAATAGTTCATCAAATAGCTACCTGAACTATCTGCATTGACCCTATTTGCACTAACTCTTTGAAATCATCACATACATTACTGCTACTGTTTATTATGTATACATTTGCCTAGTCACTTACCTATATGTAACCGATGTGAAATGGCTAGCTAGTTAGGGGTGGTGCGCGCTAATAGTGTTTCAATCTGTGACGTCACTCGCTCTGAGACCTTGAAGTAGTGGTTCCCCTTGCTCTGCAAGGGCCGTGGTTTTTGTGGAGCGATGGGTAAAGATGCTTCGTGGGTGTCAGTTGTTGATGCGTGCAGAGGGTCCCTGGTTCGAGCCCAGGTAAGGGCGAGGAGAGGGACGGAAGCGAAACTGTTACATATATATCTACAAAATCCATGTGTACGTGTGTGTAGTGCGTATGTCATCATGTGTCTATGTTTGTGTTGCTTCACAGTCCACACTCTTCCATAATGTTTATATTTATCATTTTTTTTACGTCAAATTTTACTGCTTGCATCAGTTACCTGATGTGGAATAGAGTTCCATGTAGTCATGGCTCTATGTAGTACTGTGCACCTCCCATAGTCTGTTCTGGAGACTCTTATCTTTGTATTATTTTTGTAATTTTTCTCTCTGCAATTATTTGATTTGCAGATAAATGAACGAGATACATGAAAAGCTGTTTTTTCCTCAGGTCTCGAGACTAATAGGGTTTTGCATAGAGTATTGAGTGAAGGAATAGGGAGAGTTAAGTTAATGCCCTGGGTTCAATGTATTATACAAATGGCTCACAAAAAAACAGATTGGTTTTTAGGTGTAGAGACAAACTTCTGTATTGATTAGACTTGATGTCGTTCATCAGGCTCGCTTCATCACGAGGAACGAAAACAGGAATCAATGGTTTAATCACAGATATAGCTAATGCTGTCTTATTATCCTGCATGTCAATTTATCATTTGGAGTTTAATGTAGCTAACGCAGAATTATACCGAATGTGTTTTATCAGACTGTAAATCTAACTAAATAATTTTAGCTCATATTTGCTTTTTTTTTTTACTGTTATTTTACCAGGTAAGTTGACTGAGAACACATTCTCATTTACAGCAACGACCCGGGGAATAGTTACAGGGGAGAGGGGGGGGGGGGGGAATGAGCCAATTGTAAGCTGGGGATGATTAGGTGACCGTGATGGTATGAGGGACAGCTTGGGAATTTAGCCAGGACACCGGGGGTTAACACCCCTACTCTTACGATAAGTGCCATGGGATCTTTAATGACCTCAAAGAGTCAGGACACCCATTTAACATCCCTTCCACTGCCCTGGGGCATTGGGACCAGATATCAGAGGAAAGAGTGCCTCCTACTGGCCCTCCAGCACAACTTCCAGCAGCATCTGGTCTCCCATCCAGGGACTGACCAGGACTGAGTAGACTGAGTAACGATTGTTTGAGTTTTTAAGCCTTGGAATCACTTGATGGGAGTTCAGCCCAACTACAGGTAGCACCTGTACCATTAATAGATGTCTCCTTTTTTATATATAAAGCTGTCAATAAGTTTGCTTCACTAGTTCAAAACCTGTAACACATTAGGAATATTTAATAGCACACAAATCTACCGATACGAACATTTGGCTCGGTTAGCCTACAAGGTAGGCCTGTCTAGGTCATCCTATTGCACGTTGGTAGCAGTCAATGTGTGTCTTTGACCCAAAGACCTGATTTCTCCTGCCCCAGATCATGTGCCAGGGGGAGCAGAGGGGTTCAGAGGAGAGGCAGGCTGGCCATGCCATGTAGTAGTAGGGGATCAGGGGAGAGGCAGGATGGCCATGCCATGTAGTAGTAGGGGATCAGGGGATCAGGGGAGAGGCAGGATGGCCATGCCATGTAGTAGTAGGGGATCAGGGGATCAGAGGATCAGGGGAGAGGCAGGATGGCCATGCCATGTAGTAGTAGGGGATCAGGGGAGAGGCAGGATGGCCATGCCATGTAGTAGTAGGGGATCAGGGGTTCAGGGGAGAGGCAGGATGGCCATGCCATGTAGTAGTAGGGGATCAGGGGATCAGGGGAGAGGCAGGATGGCCATGCCATGTAGTAGTAGGTGATCAGGGGATCAGGGGAGAGGCAGGATGGCCATGCCATGTAGTAGTAGGGGATCAGGGGAGAGGCAGGATGGCCATGCCATGTAGTAACAGTCAGAGACCCTGGGTGGACCAGAGAATGTGAACATTATGTGCATTACAGTCAATCAGAAAGGAAAGTGAGGGAGGGAGGGAGGGAGGGAGGGAGGGAGGGAGGGAGGGAGGGAGGGAGGAGGGAGAAGGGGAGGAGAAGTGGAGATGGAGAGACAGAAAGAGCCTGTGAGAGAGAAGAAGAGAGTGACTGATGGAGAGAAAGAGAGAGACAGAGAAAGAGAGACAGACAGACAGAGAGAGAACGATACCTACCTCGGCCTAAACATCAGCCCCACAAGTAACTTCCACAAAGCTGTGAACGATCTGAGAGACCCATCAAGGAGGGTCATATATGCTATCAAAAGGAATATCAAATTCGACATACCAATTAGGAATTGGCAAAAAATACTTGAATTAGTTATAGAACCCATTTCCCTTTATGGTTGTGAGGTCTGGGGTCCGCTTAATTGAGACTCTGCATGCAGAACTCTGGAAAAATATCCTCCGTGTACAACGTAAAACACCAAATAATGCATGAAGAGCAGAAACAGGCCGATACCCTCTAATTATCAAAATACAGAAAAGAGCCGTTAAATTCTACAACCACCTAAAAGGAAGCGATTACCAAACCTTCCATAACAAAGCCATCACCTACAGAGAAATGAACCTGGAGAAGAGTCCCCTAAGCAAGCTGGTCTATTCACAAACACAATAAGACCTCACAGAGCCCCAGGACAGCAATACAATTAGACCCAACCAAATCATGAGAACACAAAAATATAATTATTACACATTGGATAGAATTTACAAAAAAACTGAGCAAACTAGAATGCATTTTGGCCCTAAACAGAGAGTACATAGCGGCAGAATACCTGACCACCGTGACTGCCCCAAAACTAAGGAAAGCTTTCACTATGTACAAATTCAGTGAGCATAGCCTTGCAGACCTGGCTCTCAAGAGAAGACAGGCTATGTACACACTGTCCACAAAATGAGGTGGAAACTGAGCTGCACTTCCTAACCCAATCCAAATGCCATATATATGACCATGTTAGACACATATTTCCCTCAGATTACACAGACACACAAAGAATTCAAAAACAAATTCAATTTTAATAAACTCCCATGTATTTGGGGTGAAATACCAGCAATCACTGCAGCAATATTTGCGACCTGTTGCCACAAGAAAATGGTATTTTCCCTTTTGTACTTTAACTATTTGCACATCGTTACAACACTATATAGCCATAATATGACATTTAAAATGTCTCTATTATTTTTGGAACTTTTGTGAGTGTAATGTTTACTGTTCATTTTTTATATCACTTCTGTTTATTATCTATTTCACTTGCTTTGATAATGTAACCATATGTTTACCATGCCAATAAATCCCCTTGAATTGAATTGAAATTGAATTGAGAGAATAAGAGAGAGAAAGAGGGGGATTGGAGAGAACACCAAGCAAAACTGAGAGATGTGGTGGGAGAGAGAGAGAGAGAGAGAGAGAGAGAGAGAGAGAGAGAGAGAGAGAGAGAGAGAGAGAGAGAGAGAGAGAGAGAGAGAGAGAGAGAGAGAACACCATGCAAAACTGTCGGCCGACAACGTAAAAAAAAATTGGGTGTATTTCACTGCACAGAAATGCAATCTTGTTCCAAGAGATTTGATATACATATCAAAATTATTTTTGTGAAAAGTAGTGCACTACATAGGGAAAAGGGTGCCATTTGGTACACAAGCTTGGCATTGCAGTGAGAAAACCAATCAATGATAGAGAGGAATCATCCATCAAACCCAATGCTATCACAGAACTCATCAGTGATATTATTGAACCATATTGCAGTTTTACCTTGTCAAGACGAGAAGTCGGCTTTGCTAGCTAGGCTACGTCCCAAATGGCACCCTATTCCTTATTTAGTGCACTACTGTCGACCAGGGCCCACGGGGCACTATTTGGGACGCAGGACCTGCATAACATCATTCAATCTGTTTGACCTACAGTATATCATTCTGTGTGTTCAGAAAGAGGGAACATGTTGTACGAGCTTTTCACAGGATGTCTAGAATTTTAACTTCATTGCATTTTCGACAGACGCAGATATGCAGACAGACACCGATGCTGACAATGATTTGAAGTTGAGTATTTTTATCACATCCTTAAATCATCCTTCCTTTCATCCATCTTGTTTTTCCATCCATATATCTGCCACGTTTGTTTCCAGTAGTGTCGGCTCTCATGATCAACAGTGACCAATGCCGTGCCAAGCGTGTCGTGTTTGACCTCTCAACTCTCTCCTGTCGTGTGTCAGTATGGATGACTCTAGAAAGTTAGAATCAACGGTCCAGCTGCCTCTCTGTTTCTCCCTGTCAATACTCACTCTGCCTCTCTGTTTCTCCTTGTCAATGCTCACTCTGTCTCTCTGTTTATCCTTGTCAATGCTCAGTCTGCCTCTCTGTTTCTCCCTGTCAATGCTCACTCTGCCTCTCCTGTTTCTCCCTGTCAATGCTCACTCTGCCTCTCCTGTTTCTCCCTTTCAATGCTCAGTCTGTCTCTCTGTTTCTCCTTGTCAATGCTCACTCTGCTTCTCTGTTTCTACCTGTCAATGCTCACTCTGTCTCTCTGTTTCTTCCTGTCAATGCTCAGTCTGCCTATCTGTCTCTCCCTGTCAATGCTCACTCTGTCTCTCTGTTTCTCCCTGTCAATGCTCACTCTGCTTCTCTGTTTCTACCTGTCAATGCTCACTCTGTCTTTCTGTTCCTCCCTGTCAATGCTCAGTCTGCCTTGCTGTTTCTCCCTGTCAATGCTCAGTCTGCCTATCTGTCTCTCCCTGTCAATGCTCACTCTGCCTCTCCTGTTTCTCCTTGTCAATGCTCACTTTGTCTCTCTGTTTCTCCCTGTCAATGCTCAGTCTGCCTCTCTGTTTCTCCCTGTCAATACTCACTCTGTCTCTCTGTTTATCCTTGTCAATGCTCACTCTGCCTCTCTGTTTCTACCTGTCAATGCTCACTCTGTCTCTGTGTTTCTCCCTGTCAATGCTCACTCTGTCTTTCTGTTTCTCCTTGTCAATGCTCTCTCTCAATTCCATTACAATTTAAGGGCTGTATTCGCATTGGAAACATATGTTAACATTGCCAAAGAAAGTGAAGTAGATTATAAACAAAAGTTAAATAAATAGTAAAAATGTACAGTAAACATAACACTCACAGAAGTTCCAAAATAAATATATTTCAAATGTCATATTATGTGCAAAAAGTTAAAGTACAGAAAGGTAAGATAAATACTGTAAGCATAAATATGGGTTGTATTTACAATGGTGTTTGGTCTTCACTGGTTGCCCTTTTCTTGTGGCAAACAGGTCACAAATCTTGCTGCTGTGATGCACACTGGTATTTCACCCAATAGATTTGGGAGTTTATCAAAATTGGGTTTGTTTTTGAATTCTTTGTGGGTCTGTGTAATCTGAGGGAAATATGTGTCTCTAATATGGTCATACATTTGGCAGGAGGTTAGGAAGTGCAGCTCAGTTGCCACCTCATTTTGTGGGCAGTGTGCACGTAGCCTGTCTTCTCTTGAGAGCCAGGTCTGCCTTCGGCGGCCTTTCTCAATAGCAAGGCTATGTTCACTGAGTCTGTACATAGTCAAAGCTTTCCTTAAGTTTGGGTCAGTCACAGTGGTCAGGTATTCTGCCACTGCGTACTCTCTGTTTAGGGCCAAATTGCATTCTAGTTTGCTCTGTTTTTTTGTTAATTCTTTCCAATGTGACAGGTTATTCTCTTTTTGTTTTCTCATGCCTGGAGCATGCCAAGCTGTCATCAAGGCAAAGGGTGGCTGCTTTATAGAATCTCAAATATAAAATATATTTTGATTTGTTTAACACTTTTTTGGTTACTACATGATTCCATATGTGTTATTTCATAGTTTGGATGTCTTTACTATTATTCTACAATGTAGAAAATAGTAAATAATAAAGAAAAAACTTGGAATGAGTATATGCCCCCCCGCCCCTGAGGCAAGCACCTCAACATGACAGCAAGACATATGCCCAGGCCATGAGCAGAACAACAGGGCCAATCCCCACTACTAAACCAGCCCAACCCCATCCTGCACCAGGCCCAATCCTCACTACTAAACCAGCCCAACCCCATCCTGCGACCTAAGAGGTATGTATCAGATGCTCAAAATGCTCCACTCACACCTACTGTGATGGTCCGGGGCCTAAACCACACAAAAAACAACACTAGACACTATGGAACACAAAGCTTTTACTATCTCATCCTGGGATATCCCAGGCCTGAGGTCATCTGCCTTTGGCCTACAGAGCAGGAACCTGGACTTCATCAAAGAAATCGGAAATACAGACATTGTGATCCTACAAGAAACCTGGTATAGAGGAGATGGACCCGCTGGTTGCCCTCTAGGTTACAGAGAGCTGGTAGTCCCATCCACCAAAACTACCAGGTGTGAAACAGGGAAGGGACTCAGGGGGTATGCTAATTTGGTATAGAGCAGACCTAACTCTATTAAATTAATCAAAACAGGAACATTTTACATTTGCCAAGGAAATTATCTTAAAATTAACAGAGAAAAATGTCCTCCTGTGTGCTACCTATATTCCCCCACTAGAATCCCCATACTTTAATGAAGGCAGCTTCTCCATCCTGGAGGGGGAAATCAATCATTTCCAGACCCAGGGACATGTACTAGTTTGTGGCGACCTAAATGCCAGAACCGGACAAGAACCTGACACCCTCAACACACAGGGGGACAAACACCTCCCTGGAGATCACAGCATTCCCTCCCCCATATGCCCCCCTAGGCACAACTACAGTATGACAACATAACCAACAGAAACGGATCACAACTCCAGCAGCTCTGTCGCATGCTGGGTATTTACATAGTCAATGGTAGGCTTCGAGGGGACTCCTATGGTAGGTACACCTATAGCTTATCACTGATCTCAATCCAGAGTCTCTCAGAGCGTTCACAGTCAGCCCACTGACACCCTTATCAGATCACAGCAAAATCACAGTCTACTTGAACAGAGCAATACTCAATCATGAGGCATCAAAGCCAAAGGAACTGAGTAAGAAATGCTATAGACGGAAGGAATGTAGTGTGGAAACCTACCAAAAAACAATTAGGCAACAACAAATATCAATCCCTTTTAGACAACTTCCCGGACAAAACGTTCCACTGTAATAGTGAAGGTGTAAACTTGACAGTAGAAAATCTTAACAGTATATTTGACCTCTCAGCTTACCTATCAAATCAAAAAAATTCTAACAGAAAACCCGAAGAAAATGAACAACAATGACAAATGGTTTGATGAAGAATGCAAAAACCTAAGAAAGAAGTGGAGAAGCCTATCCAACCAAAAACACAGAGACCCGGAAAACCTGAGTCTACGCCTTCACTATGGTGAATCACTAAAACAATACAGAAATACACGACGGAAAAACAATGAACAGCACGTCAGAAATCAGCTCAATGTAATTGAAGAATCCATAGACTCTAAACACTTCTGGGAAAATTGAAAAACTCTAAACAAACACAAAGAATTATCTACCCAAAATGGAGATGTATGGGTAAACCACTTCTCCAATCTTTTTGGCTCTATAAAAAAAGAACAAACAGCAAAAACATAAACATGATCAAATACAAATCTTAGAATCAACTATTAAAGACTACCAGAACTCACTGGATTCTCCAATTACCTTGAATGAACTACAGGACAAATAAAAACATTCCAACCCCAAAAGGACTGTGGTATTGATGGTATCCTCAATGAAATGATATGAAATGACAGACAACAAATTCCAATTGGCTATACTTAAACTCTTTAACATCATCCTCAGCTCTGACATATTCCCCAATATTTGGAACCACAATCCACAAAAGTAGAGACAAATTTGACCCCAATAACTACCGTGGGATATGCGTCAACAGCAACCTTGGGAAAAATTATCTGCATTATCATTAACAGCAGACTCGTACATTTCCTCAGTGAAAACAATGTACTGAGCAAATGTCAAATTGTCTTTTTACCAAATTATCGTACGACAGACCACGTATTCACCCTGCGCACCCTAATTGACAAACAAACAAACCAAAACAAAGACAAAGTCTTCTCATGCCTTGTTGATTTAAAAAAAGCCTTTGACTAAATTTGTCATGAGGGTCTGCTATACAAATTGATGGAAAGTGGTGTTGGGGGAAAAACATAAGACATTATAAAATCCATGTACACAAACAAAACGTGGGCGGTTAAAATTGGCAAAAAACACACACATTTATTCCCACAGGGCCGTGGGGTGAGACAGGGATGCCGCTTAAGCCCCACCCTCTTCAACATATATACCAAAAAATTGGTGAGGGCACTAGAACAGTCTGCAGTACCCGGCCTCACCCTACTAGAATCTGAAGTCAAATGTCTACTGTTTGCTGATGATCTGGCGCTTCTGTCACCAACCAAGGAGGGCCTACAGCAGCACCTAGATCTTCTGCACAGATTCTGCCAGACTTGGGCCCTGACAGTAAATATCAGTAAGACAAAAATAATGGTGTTTCAAAAAAGTTCCAGTCACCAGGACCACAAATACAAATTCCATCTAGACACCGTTGCTCTAGAGCACACACAAAAACGATACTTACCGTGGCCTAAACATCAGCGCCACAGGTAACTTCCACAAAACTGTGAACGATCTGAGAGACAAGGCAATAAGGGCATTATATGCCATCAAAAGGAACATAAAATTCAACATCCCAATTAGGATCTGGCTAAAAATGCTTGAATCAGTTGTAGAACTCATTGCCTTTTATGGTTGTGGAGTCCGCTCACCAACCAAGAATTCACAAAATGGGACAAACACCAAATTGAGTCTGCATGCAAATTGAGAATTGAGAATATCCTCCGTGTACAACGTCAAACACCAAATAATGCATGCAGAGCAGAATTAGGCCGATACCCGCTAATTATCAAAATACAGAAAAGAGCCGTTAAATTCTACAGCCACCTAAAATAAAGTGATTTCCAAACCTACCATAACAAATCCATCAACTACAGAGAGATGAACCCCTTAAGCAAGCTGGTCCTGGGGCTCTGTTGCCCATCACAAACAGACCCCACAGAGCCCCAGGACAGCAACACAATTAGGCAAACCAAATCCTTCACTCTGCGGGCCAACTCATCTAAACCATCTCAATTGGGTTGAGGTCGGGTGATTGTGGAGGCCAGGTCATCTGATGCAGCACTCTATCACTCTCCTTCTTGGTCAAATAACCCTTACACAGCCTGGAGGTGTGTTGGGTCATTGTCCTGTTGAAAAACAAGTGATAGTCCAACCAAGCACAAACCAGATGGGATGACGTATCACTGCAGAATGATGTGGTAGCCATGCTGGTTAAGTGTGCATTGAATTATAAATAAATCACAGACAGTGTCACCGGCAAAGCACCCCACACCATCACACGTCCTCCTCCTCCATGCTTCATGGTGGGAACCACGCATGCGGAGATCATCCGTTCACCTACTCTGCGTCTCACAAAGGCATGGCGGTTGGAACCAAAAATCTCAGATTTGGACTCATCAGCACAAAGGACAAATTTCCACCAGTCTAATGTCCATTGCTTGTGTTTCTTGGCTCAAGCAAGTCTTTTCTTGTTATTGGTGTCCTTTAGTAGTGGTTTAGTAGCAATTTGACCATGAAGGCCTGATTTACACTGTCTGATATTGAGATGTGTCTGTTACTTGAACTCTGTGAAGCATTTATTTGGGCTGCAATTTGAGGTGCAGTTAACTCTAATGAACTTATCCTCTGCAGCAGAGGTAGCTCTGGGTCTTCCTTTCCTGTGGCGATCCTCATGAGAGCCAGTTTCATCATAGCGCTTGAATGTTTTTGCGACTGCACTTGAAGAAATGTTCAGTTCTTGAAATGTTCCGTATTGACTGACCTTCATGTTTCAAAGTAATGATGGACTGTCGTTTCTCTTTGCTAATTTGAGCTGTTCTTGCCATAATATGGACTTGGTCTTTTACCAAATTGGGCTATCTTCTGTATACCACCCCACCTTGTCACAACACAACTTATTGGCTTAAACGCATTAAAAAGGAAAGAAATTTCACAAATTAACTTTTATCAAGACACAACTGTTAATTGAAATTCATTCCAGGTGACTACCTCATGAAGCTGGTTGAGAGAATGCCAAGAGTGTGCAAAGCTGTCATCAAGGCAAAGGGTGGCTACATAGAAGAATCTCAGAGGGAAACACTTATTCTGTAATTACCAAGGGAAGGATCACCTGAAATGAACAGATTGCAAAAACCAACTAACGTGTGTTTTATAGACAAAATCAAAACATCACAGCCAAGCTTCCTGACCTATGACATCCTATTCCTTACATAATGTCCTACTTCTGACAAGGGCTCTTAGGTCTCTGGTCAAAAATAGTGCACTATGGTAGGGAATACGATGCCATTTGGAATGCAGACCCAGCCAATCATATCAACGGGTAATGGCTCTATCAAGAATACGGAAACAGTTTTTTATGAGTCATAGATCACTGTAAAAAAAAATGTATCAGCAAAACAACATAACATACTGCTATCAAAAAGAAAGAAACAAATCCAATGACAATCTCAAATCCTGTTGGAGTAAAATGGTGGAGGTAGTGGTGGGTTATTCCAGGTAATACCCTCATATCTAACATGCATAATGTGGTGATGTTCCAGAATATCCCTCTGAAGTCAACAAAAGTTTAGAACAATTTCTGTAATCTATCCATAAAATGCACTTAACAGTCTTATACATGCTGCTAGCACACAACCTTTGATACATTTTCCATATGATAATTAATATTACGATTAATATTTATAGACTTTTAAATACAAAAATTCCGAGGCGATAAATTCTAACTCATTCTTCCACTAATTAGCAAGAGTCACCACTTTAAAGCGTTGGGGTGAGGCCATTACAACAGTATCTAATGAGACCATAATGAACAGGTAGGCCATTACAACAGTATCTAATGAGACCATAATGAACAGGTAGGCCATTACAACAGTATCTAATGAGACCATAATGAACAGGTAGGCCATTACAACAGTATCTAATGAGACCATAATGAACAGGTAGGCCATTACAACAGTATCTAAGGAGACCATAATGAACAGGTAGGCCATTACAACAGTATCTAAGGAGACCATAATGAACAGGTGGGCCATTACAACAGTATCTAATGAGACCATAATGAACAAGTAGGCCATTACAACAGTATCTAAGGAGACCATAATGAACAGGTAGGCCATTACAACAGTATCTAATGAGACCATAATGAACAGGTAGGCCATTACAACAGTATCTAAGGAGACCATAATGAACAGGTGGGCCATTACAACAGTATCTAATGAGACCATAATGAACAGGTAGGCCATTACAACAGTATCTAAGGAGACCATAATGAACAGGTAGGTTGGTATAACAACAGTATCTAATCAGACCATAAATAACAGGTAGGTTGGTATAACAACAGTATCTAAGGAGACCATAAATAACAGGGAGGTTGGTATAACAACAGTATCTAAGGAGATCATAAATAACAGGTGGGTTGGTATAACAACAGTATCTAAGGAGATCATAAATAACAGGTAGGTTGGTATAACAACAGTATCTAAGGAGATCATAAATAACAGGTAGGTTGGTATAACAACAGTATCTAAGGAGACCATAAATAACAGGGAGGTTGGTATAACAACAGTATCTAAGGAGACCATAAATAACAGGTGGGTTGGTATAACAACAGTATCTAAGAGACCATAAATAACAGGGAGGTTGGTATAACAACAGTATCTAAGGAGATCATAAATAACAGGGAGGTTGGTATAACAACAGTATCTAACGAGACCATAAATAACAGGTAGGTTGGTATAACAACAGTATCTAACGAGACCATAAATAACAGGTAGGTTGGTATAACAACAGTATCTAAGGAGATCATAAATAACAGGTAGGTTGGTATAACAACAGTATCTAATGAGACCATAAATAACAGGGAGGTTGGTATAACAACAGTATCTAATGAGACCATAAATAACAGGGAGGTTGGTATAACAACAGTATCTAATGAGACCATAATGAACAGGTAGGCAATTACAACAGTATCTAATGAGACCATAAATAACAGGGAGGTTGGTATAACAACAGTATCTAATCAGACCATAATGAACAGGTAGGCCATTACAACAGTATCTAATGAGACCATAATGAACAGGTAGGCCATTACAACAGTATCTAATGAGACCATAATGAACAGGTAGGCCATTACAACAGTATCTAATGAGACCATAATGAACAGGTAGGCCATTACAACAGTATCTAACGAGACCATAATGAACAGGTAGGCCATTACAACAGTATCTAACGAGACCATAATGAACAGGTAGGTTGGTATAACAACAGTATCTAATGAGACCATAAATAACAGGGAGGTTGGTATAACAACAGTATCTAAGGAGATCATAAATAACAGGTAGGTTGGTATAACAACAGTATCTAAGGAGATCATTAATAACAGGTAGGTTGGTATAACAACAGTATCTAAGGAGATCATAAATAACAGGTAGGTTGGTATAACAACAGTATCTAATGAGACCATAAATAACAGGTAGGTTGGTATAACAACAGTATCTAAGAGACCATAAATAACAGGGAGGTTGGTATAACAACAGTATCTAAGGAGACCATAAATAACAGGGAGGTTGGTATAACAACAGTATCTAATGAGACCATAAAGTACAGGTGGGTTGGTATAACAACAGTATCTAATGAGACCATAAATAACAGGGAGGTTGGTATAACAACAGTATCTAACGAGACCATAAATAACAGGTGGGTTGGTATAACAACAGTATCTAAGAGACCATAAATAACAGGTGGGTTGGTATAACAACAGTATCTAACGAGACCATAAATAACAGGGAGGTTGGTATAACAACAGTATCTAATGAGACCATAAATAACAGGGAGGTTGGTATAACAACAGTATCTAACGAGACCATAAATAACAGGTGGGTTGGTATAACAACAGTATCTAAGAGACCATAAATAACAGGTGGGTTGGTATAACAACAGTATCTAACGAGACCATAAATAACAGGGAGGTTGGTATTACAACAGTATCTAATGAGACCATAAATAACAGGGAGGTTGGTATAACAACAGTATCTAAGAGACCATAAATAACAGGTGGGTTGGTATAACAACAGTATCTAAGAGACCATAAATAACAGGGAGGTTGGTATAACAACAGTATCTAACGAGACCATAAATAACAGGGAGGTTGGTATAACAACAGTATCTAATGAGACCATAAATAACAGGGAGGTTGGTATAACAACAGTATCTAAGGAGACCATAAATAACAGGGAGGTTGGTATAACAACAGTATCTAATGAGACCATAAATAACAGGGAGGTTGGTATAACAACAGTATCTAAGAGACCATAAATAACAGGTAGGTTGGTATAACAACAGTATCTAATGAGACCATAAATAACAGGTAGGTTGGTATAACAACAGTATCTAATGAGACCATAAAGTACAGGTGGGTTGGTATAACAACAGTATTTAATGAGACCATAAATAACAGGTAGGTTGGTATAACAACAGTATCTAAGAGACCATAAATAACAGGTGGGTTGGTATTACAACAGTATCTAACGAGACCATAATGAACAGGTAGGCCATTACAACAGTATCTAAGGAGACCATAAATAACAGGGAGGTTGGTATAACAACAGTATCTAATGAGACCATAAAGTACAGGTGGGTTGGTATAACAACAGTATCTAATGAGACCATAAATAACAGGGAGGTTGGTATAACAACAGTATCTAACGAGACCATAAATTATAGGTGGGTTGGTATAACAACAGTATCTAATGAGACCATAAATAACAGGTAGGTTGGTATAACAACAGTATCTAAGGAGACCATAAATAACAGGTAGGTTGGTATAACAACAGTATCTAAGAGACCATAAATAACAGGTGGGTTGGTATAACAACAGTATCTAACGAGACCATAATGAACAGGTAGGTTGGTATAACAACAGTATCTAATGAGACCATAAAGTACAGGTAGGTTGGTATAACAACAGTATCTAAGAGACCATAAATAACAGGTGGGTTGGTATAACAACAGTATCTAATGAGACCATAAATAACAGGGAGGTTGGTATAACAACAGTATCTAAGGAGATCATACATAACAGGTAGGTTGGTATAACAACAGTATCTAAGGAGACCATAAAGTACAGGTGGGTTGGTATAACAACAGTATCTAACGAGACCATAAATAACAGGGAGGTTGGTATAACAACAGTATCTAAGGAGACCATAAAGTACAGGTGGGTTGGTATAACAACAGTATCTAAGAGACCATAAAGTACAGGTAGGTTGGTACAACAACAGTATCTAAGAGACCATAAATAACAGGTAGGTTGGTATAACAACAGTATCTAAGAGACCATAAAGTACAGGTGGGTTGGAGGATGTCCGGTTAAAACAGATATAGGTTGATGTATCTCTATAGCTTTCTATCCCTAATTGCATCCTATTTAGTGCACTACTTTTGACAAGAGCACTATAGGTCCCTGGTGGGCAACATACAGCCCGAGCCCATTCAGTCTGGCCCATCAAATCATTTATTTTGACAAGGTTTCACTATCGCCAAAATCTGTACAAAAATAATCCCAATGTTTTTGTAAATGCTTATTTTGGACCTAGGCTTGTTTTCTGTTTTCCCGCCTTTGGGACAACGACTCTCGTTGTTCGGGCGGATTAATGAGCACATCGTCATCATATACAGATCTCTTCTAGGGCCCATAGGGCTCAGGTCAGAAGTAATGTGCACTATGTAGGGTGCCATTTGAGTGTTCTGTTCAGTATCTCTTTCCCAAAGCTCTTTCTGCTGCCTCAGGCCTGGAAGGTTAGCGTTGTTCTGGGGGATACTCTGCCCCGAAGGCAGACTGGAAGGTTAGCGTTGTTCTGGGGGATACTCTGCCCCGAAGGCAGACTGGCAGGTTAGCGTTGTTCTGGGGGATACTCTTCCCCGAAGGCAGACTGGCAGGTTAGCGTTGTTCTGGGGGATACTCTTCCCCGAAGGCAGACTGGCAGGTTAGCATTGTTCTGGAGGACGCTCTGGCCGAAGGCAGAAACTATGTGATTGCATGACTCAATGATGATGGTGGAGCTTATGTCCCAACTCTGACGTCACCCAATTGAAGTTCAAGTTTAAAACAGGTATGGATGTTGGGTACGTAGACCCTCAAGCAACTGTGGCCCCTCATGATGAGATCAGATTTTTGTGGCAGGTTAGCGTTGTTCTGGGGGATACTCTGCCCCGAAGGCAGACTGGAAGGTTAGCGTTGTTCTGAGGGATACTCTGCCCCGAAGGCAGACTGGAAGGTTAGCGTTGTTCTGGGGGATACTCTGCCCCGAAGGCAGACTGGCAGGTTAGCGTTGTTCTGGGGGATACTCTGCCCCGAAGGCAGACTGGCAGGTTAGCGTTGTTCTGGGGGATACTCTGCCCCGAAGGCAGACTGGAAGGTTAGCGTTGTTCTGGGGGATACTCTGCCCCGAAGGCAGACTGGCAGGTTAGCGTTGTTCTGGGGGATACTCTGCCCCGAAGGCAGACTGGAAGGTTAGCGTTGTTCTGGGGGATACTCTGCCCCGAAGGCAGACTGGAAGGTTAGCGTTGTTCTGGGGGATACTCTTCCCCGAAGGCAGACTGGCAGGTTAGCGTTGTTCTGGGGGATACTCTTCCCCGAAGGCAGACTGGCAGGTTAGCATTGTTCTGGAGGACGCTCTGGCCGAAGGCAGAAACTATGTGATTGCATGACTCAATGATGATGGTGGAGCTTATGTCCCAACTCTGACGTCACCCAATTGAAGTTCAAGTTTAAAACAGGTATGGATGTTGGGTACGTAGACCCTCAAGCAACTGTGGCCCCTCATGATGAGATCAGATTTTTGTGGCCCCCACCCACAAAAGTTGGAGGGTCGAGTGTCTGGAGGTGGGGGTATGGGTTAAGGTTAGAGTTAGGGTTTAGGGTAGATAGCACTAAACCCTGGTCAAATTTCCTCTCATAGCATGCAGCCCATTTGAAATGTAAACTCCCCACTCATCAATGAAGCAACCAATCACATCATTTCTGCTTTTTGGGGCAGAGCTGCTTCCAGAACAAGATTCATAACTAAAAACGCTAACATGCTCACGCCTGCCTGCTACTGCCAAAGACATATTTACATGTCCTTTTCAACTTCAGTTTTGGATGTCTACTGTTTCCATTTGGATATGGTAGAAGTAATTCATAATGGTTTAACTCACCAAAAATGGAAAACATTCGTGTTCAGTCTGAGGAAGAAGTGTTGGAATGAATGAATAGTGTAATATGCCTGAAACTTAACTGCTTATGGCTGCAGGGGGCGTATTGAAAAACTGGAAAATTTGTGCCCATTTTCAAACGGCCTCTTAATCAATTTTTGCTCTTACAATATGCATATTATTACTACTATTGGATAGAAAACAGTCTCTAGTTTCTAAAAACGTTTGAATTATTTCTCTAAGTGGAACAGAACTATTTTTACAGCCCATTTCCTATCCGGAAGTGAGATTTCCAACATCGATGTCTCTCTTCAAGACCTTGTCTATAAAAGGGCATTTCACTTAGGACTGTAGAAACACGTCATACGCCTTCCCCTGGGTGTCATGCGGAAGTGAGAGCAGAAAGGACTTGAATATCTCGTCCAGGGACTGAACACAACCTCTTGGAGTGAGACTTGCGCACTTTATTTTTTTTTTCTGGGCGCGAAGTAGGGCCTGTACTCGGCTCCTGGAAAACGCTCGTTTAAGGTGAATATGATCTCCGGCTTCGATTTTATTTGATACATGTCACAATTTCATCCTAAAGTATGTTTTTTCAATATAGTTTAATTATATTATTGAAATTTATTCTGGACTTTAGACGTGATGCGACGCAAGAATTTTGTCAAGATGGAGAGGTTAGCGTCGCACTGCCAGTGTGCTTGCTAATTCAAGAGGGAAATCGTTCGTTCTGGATCGAAATAAAGACGTTTCTGAACAAAGGACCCCTTGGAGAACATTCTGATGGAAGATCAACAAAGATAAGGACCCAATTTGGGATGCTTTTTCATATATCTGTCGAACTGTGCTATGCTACCGTTCGACTAGAATCAATGCTGTTGTGTGCTAGCTAATGTAGTAAGCTAATATAACGATATATTGTGTTTTCGCTGTAAAACCCTTCAAAAATCGGAAATATTGGCTCTTTTCACAAGATCTTTGTCTTTCATTAGCTATCCACCATATATTTTTCTGAAATGTTTTATGATGTGTAATTAGTAGTTGACGTTGGTGTCTGTATTTTCTCTGGCTACTCCCGTGCAATTTCTGACTGTACCTATGATGGTAGCAGTAATGTAAAACTGATTTATAGCTAAAATATGCACATTTTTTGAACAAAACATAGATTTATTGTGTAACATGTTATAGGACTGTCATCTGAGGTAGTTTTTTCTAGGTTATTTAGGTTGGTTCTAGGTTAGTTAGGTTGGCTTGTGCATGCTACTTGCATCCTACTTGTGCTGTGAAAAATGTCTGTCCTCTTTTTTATTTGGTGGTGAGCTAACATAAATATATGTGGT
Source organism: Salvelinus namaycush (assembly GCF_016432855.1). NCBI lineage: Eukaryota > Metazoa > Chordata > Actinopteri > Salmoniformes > Salmonidae > Salvelinus > Salvelinus namaycush. The sequence goes on along the minus strand of NC_052326.1, from coordinate 55,095,112 downwards.
GTTTTCTCTGTAAAACATTTAAAAAATCGGACATGTTGGCTGGATTGACAAGATGTTTATCTTTCAAATGCTGTATTGGACTTGTTAATGTGTGAAAGTTAAATATTTCTAAAAAATATATTTTGAATTTCGCGCCCTGCACTTGAAGTGGCTGTTGTCATATTGTGCCCGGCTTCGGGCTTGCAGCCATAAGAAGTTAAGTAAAGACTCCTAAAATCAAAAGCTGCTGCTATCCTTTTTTCTTTCAAAATGCTACATAGAAAATGTAACCCAGAATAAAAACACAGAGTATAAGAATGAAATAGCAAATTCTGCTAACAAGAGAAACTGTTCGCACTCAGTAGGGTCACTACTTATGTCTCTACACAGCAACGGTTTTGAGAGATTCAGGTAATAACCTTAGAGAGGGTAATGAATATTTGAGAGATGCAGGTAATAACCTTAGAGGGGGTAATGAATCTTTGAGAGATTCAGGTAATAACCTTAGAGGGGGTAATGAATATTTGAGAGATGGAGGTAATAACCTTAGAGAGGGTAATGAATCATTGAGGGATTCAGGTAATAACCTTCGAGGGGGTAATGAATCTTTGAGAGATGCAGGTAATAACCTTAGAGAGGGTAATGAATATTTGAGAGATGCAGGTAATAACCTTAGAGAGGGTAATGAATCTTTGAGAGATTCAGGTAATAACCTTAGAGAGGGTAATGAATCTTTGAGAGATTCAGGTAATAACCTTAGAGAGGGTAATGAATCTTTGAGAGATTCAGGTAATAACCTTAGAGAGGGTAATGAATCTTTAAGAGATTCAGGTAATAACCTTAGAGAGGGTAATGAATCTTTAAGAGATTCAGGTAATAACCTTAGAGAGGGTAATGAATCTTTGAGAGATTCAGGTAATAACCTTAGAGAGGGTAATGAATCTTTGAGAGATGCAGGTAATAACCTTCGAGGGGGTAATGAATCTTTGAGAGATGTAGGTAATAACCTCAGAGAGGGTAATGAATCTTTGAGAGATTCAGGTAATAAGCTTAGAGAGGGTAATGAATCTTTGAGAGATTCAGGTAATAACCTTAGAGATGGTAATGAATCTTTGAGAGATTCAGGTAATAGCCTTAGAGAGTTTAATGAATCTTTGAGAGACTCAGGAAATAAACTTAGAGGGGGTAATGAATCTTTGAGAGATGCAGGTAATAACCTTAGAGGGTAATGAATATTTGAGAGATGCAGGTAATAACCTTAGAGAGGGTAATGGATCTTTGAGAGATTCAGGTAATAACCTTAGAGAGGGTAATGAATCTTTGAGAGATGCAGGTAATAACCTTCGAGGGGGTAATGAATCTTTGAGAGATGTAGGTAATAACCTCAGAGAGGGTAATGAATCTTTGAGAGATTCAGGTAATAAGCTTAGAGAGGGTAATAAATATTTGAGAGATGCAGGTAATAACCTTAGAGGGTGTAATGAATCTTTGAGAGATTCAGGTAATAACCTTAGAGAGGGTAATGAATCTTTGAGAGATTCAGGTAATAACCTTAGAGAGGGTAATGAATCTTTGAGAGATGCAGGTAATAACCTCAGAGAGGGTAATTAATCTTTGAGAGATGCAGGTAATAACCTTAGAGAGGGTAATGAATCTTTGAGAGATTCAGGTAATAACCTTAGAGAGGGTAATGAATCTTTGAGAGATGCAGGTAATAACCTCAGAGAGGGTAATTAATCTTTGAGAGATGCAGGTAATAACCTTAGAGAGGGTAATGAATATTTGAGAGATTCAGGTAATAACCTTAGAGAGGGTAATGAATCTTTGAGAGACTCAGGTAATAAACTTAGAGAGGGTAATGAATCTTTGAGAGATGTAGGTAATAACCTCAGAGAGGGTAATGAATCTTTGAGAGATTCAGGTAATAAGCTTAGAGAGGGTAATGAATCTTTGAGAGATTCAGGTAATAACCTTAGAGATGGTAATGAATCTTTGAGAGATTCAGGTAATAGCCTTAGAGAGGGTAATGCATCTTTGAGAGATTCAGGTAATAACCTTAGAGAGGGTAATGAATATTTGAGAGATGCATGTAATAACCTTAGAGAGGGTAATGAATCTTTGAGAGATGCAGGTAACAACCTTAGAGAGGGTAATGAATCTTTGAGAGATTCAGGCAATAACCTTCGAGGGTGTAATGAATCTTTGCGAGATGCAGGTAATAACCTTAGAGAGTGTAATGAATCTTTGAGAGATGCAGGTAATAACCTTAGAGAGGGTAATGAATCATTGAGAGATGCAGGTAATAACCTTAGAGAGGGTAATGAATCTTTGAGAGATTTAGGTAATAAACTTAGAGAGGGTAATGAATCTTTGAGAGACTCAGGTAATAACCTTAGAGAGGGTAATGAATCTTTGAGAGATTTAGGTAATAACCTTAGAGAGGGTAATGAATCTTTGAGAGATTCAGGTAATAACCTTCAAGGGGTTAATGAATCTTTGAGAGACTCAGGAAATAAACTTAGAGAGGGTAATGAATCTTTGAGAGATTCAGGTAATAACCTTCGAGGGGTTAATGAATCTTTGAGAGACTCAGGAAATAAACTTAGAGAGGGTAATGAATCTTTGAGAGATTCAGGTAATAACCTTCGAGGGGTTAATGAATCTTTGAGAGACTCAGGAAATAAACTTAGAGAGGGTAATGAATCTTTGAGAGATTCAGGTAATAACCTTCGAGGGGTTAATGAATCTTTGAGAGACTCAGGAAATAAACTTAGAGAGGGTAATGAATCTTTGAGAGATTCAGGTAATAACCTTCGAGGGGTTAATGAATCTTTGAGAGACTCAGGAAATAAACTTAGAGAGGGTAATGAATCTTTGAGAGATTCAGGTAATAAACTTAGAGGGGGTAATGAATCTTTGAGAGACTCAGGAAATAAACTTAGAGGGGGTAATTTTACGGCAACCTCACAGATGAAAAAGCTAGAAAAACCTTTAAACTCCTAGCTTATGTCCAAAAATGGCACCCTATTCCCTACATAGTGAATTACTTTTAACAAGAGCCATGTGGGACCTGGTGAAATGTTGTTCACTATATGGAGAACAAGGTGCCATTTGGGACGCAGCCCCTACTGTGGGATCACTAACTCAGTCTGGCTGCCCTGGAAGAAAGGACACAAAGGACAGGGAGAGAAGAGTATCTCAGAGTATCGAACAAGTGAAATTCTTCAGCTTCTATTACACGGTCCAGAGATAAAGCTCAACCCCCCCCCCCCCCAACCCCTTTTAAATAAAACCCTCAGAGATACAGGATCAATCAAGTTTTCAGTCCCCAGAAACACTGGATTGAAAGACTGGAGAATGCCTCCCAAATGGTAATCTATTCCCTCTACAGTGCCCTACTTTGGACCAGAACCCTATGGGTTTCCCTTTGGGTTTCCCTACGTGCACTGGTCCGAAGTAGTTGGCTATAGAGGGAACAGGGTGCTGTTTGAGACGCAGAAAGGATTGCCAATAGCAGCTTGGTAGCACAGAACTGATACCCTTTGTGGTCGGCTCTAAAGTTAAAGCCTGGAGATTGGCACTGTCATTAGAATTGAACTTAGATGTCGTAAACTTAGCTTTTTCCTTCCTTTTCCATTGCAGTGTTTTTTTACGGTTGTCAAGAGAGAGGGGGATATACATTTCTTGAACATGGACATTCTCAGAAAGAGAGTGATTCAAGGCGAGAGTGTTGGAACTCTTAAAATGGAGAACACCTTAAAATGGTGTTAAAAGTAGATAAGTGGTATATTTGTTTACCTACTTCTTGATGTCCTCAGAATCACCTACACACATACAAGTAAACCCACACACGTAAACAAACATGAAATACTCCTCTCCATCACCCTATATTAGCTCTCTCAGACAGAGTCCTGACACGGCAGTCAAAACTGAAACAATGTTCTTTCCCACCAATAACGACGTACAGGCACGTGTTTATAAAACATAGAGCAGGGGTATTCTAATCAGGTCAGGAGCACCACTGTTTTTCTGTGTCAGGAGGCCCGAGTGTCACAGGTGGAGGGCCAAGTGTCTGGAGGTGGAGGTTTGAGTATCACAGGTGGAGGGCCAAGTGTCTGGAGGTGGAGGTTTGAGTATCACAGGTGGAGGGTCGAGTGTCAGGAGGTGGAGGGCCGATTGTCTGGAGGTGGAGGGCCGAGTGTCTGAAGGTGGAGGGCCGAGTGTCTGCAGGTGGAGGGCCGTGTGTCTGGAGGTGGAGGGCCGAGTGTCTGAAGGTGGAGGGCCGATTGTCTGGAGGTGGAGGGCCGAGTGTCTGCAGGTGGAGGGCCGAGTGTCTGCAGGTGGAGGGCCGTGTGTCTGGAGGTGGAGGGCCGAGTGTCTGAAGGTGGAGGGCCAAGTGTCTGGAGGTGGAGGGCCAAGTGTCTGAAGGTGGAGGGCCGAGTGTCTGAAGGTGGAGGGCCGAGTGTCTGGAGGTGGAGGGCCGATTGTCTGGAGGTGGAGGTTTGAGTATCACAGGTGGAGGGCCGTGTATCTGGAGGTGGAGGGCCGAGTGTCTGAAGGTGGAGGGCCGAGTGTCTGGAGGTGGAGGGCCGAGTGTCTGGAGGTGGAGGGCCGAGTGTCAGGAGGTGGAGGGCCAAGTGTCAGGAGGTGGAGGTTTGAGTATCACAGGTGGAGGGCCAAGTGTCAGGAGGTGGAGGTTTGAGTATCACAGGTGGAGGGCCAAGTGTCAGGAGGTGGAGGGCCGATTGTCTGCAGGTGGAGGGCCGAGTGTCTGCAGGTGGAGGGTCGAGTGTCTGGAGGTGGAGGGCCGAGTGTCTGCAGGTGGAGGGCCAAGTGTCTGCAGGTGGAGGGCCGATTGTCTGCAGGTGGAGGGTCGAGTGTCTGGAAGTGGAGGTTTGAGTATCACAGGTGGAGGGCCAAGTGTCTGGAGGTGGAGGTTTGAGTATCACAGGTGGAGGGCCAAGTGTCTGCAGGTGGAGGGCCGATTGTCTGCAGGTGGAGGGCCGAGTGTCTGCAGGTGGAGGGCCAAGTGTCTGGAGGTGGAGGTTTGAGTATCACAGGTGGAGGGTCGAGTGTCTGGAGGTGGAGGTTTGAGTATCACAGGTGGAGGGTCGAGTGTCAGGAGGTGGAGGGCCGAGTGTCTGGAGGTGGAGGGCCGATTGTCTGGAGGTGGAGGGCCGAGTGTCTGAAGGTGGAGGGCCGAGTGTCTGGAGGTGAAGGGCCGATTGTCTGGAGGTGGAGGGCCAAGTGTCAGGAGGTGGAGGTTTGAGTATCACAGGTGGAGGGCCAAGTGTCAGGAGGTGGAGGTTTGAGTATCACAGGTGGAGGGCCAAGTGTCTGGAGGTGGAGGGCCGAGTGTCTGAAGGTGGAGGGCTGAGTGTCTGGAGGTGGAGGGCCGAGTGTCTGCAGGTGGAGGCTCGATTGTCTGGAGGTGGAGGGCCGAGTGTCTGGAGGTGGAGGGCCGAGTGTCTGGAGGTGGAGAGCCGAGTGTCTGGAGGTGGAGGGCCGAGTGTCTGCAGGTGGAGGGCCGAGTGTCTGCAGGTGGAGGCTCGATTGTCTGGAGGTGGAGGGCCGAGTGTCTGGAGGTGGAGGGTCGAGTGTCTGGAGGTGGAGAGCCGAGTGTCTGGAGGTGGAGGGCCGAGTGTCTGGAGGTGGAGGGCCGAGTGTCTGGAGGTGGAGGGCCGAGTGTTTGGAGGTGGAGGGTCGAGTGTCTGGAGGTGGAGGGCCAAGTGTCAGGAGGTGGAGGTTTGAGTATCACAGGTGGAGGGCCAAGTGTATGGAGGTGGAGGGCCGAGTGTCTGAAGGTGGAGGGCCGAGTGTCTGGAGGTGGAGGGCCGAGTGTCTGCAGGTGGAGGCTCGATTGTCTGGAGGTGGAGGGCCGAGTGTCTGGAGGTGGAGAGCCGAGTGTCTGGAGGTGGAGGGTCGAGTGTCTGGAGGTGGAGGGCCGAGTGTCTGCAGGTGGAGGGTCGAGTGTCTGGAGGTGGAGAGCCGAGTGTCTGGAGGTGGAGAGCCGAGTGTCTGGAGGTCGAGGGTCGAGTGTCTGGAGGTGGAGGGCCGAGTGTCTGCAGGTGGAGGGCCGAGTGTCTGCAGGTGGAGGGCCGAGTGTCTGGAGGTGGAGGGCCGAGTGTCTGCAGGTGGAGGCCCGAGTGTCTGAAGGTGGAGGGCCGAGTGTTTGCAGGTGGAGGGCCGAGTGTCTGCAGGTGGAGGGCCGAGTGTCTGGAGGTGGAGGGCCGAGTGTCTGAAGGTAGAGGGCCGAGTGTCTGGAGGTGGAGGGCCGTGTGTCTGGAGGTGGAGGGCCGAGTGTCTGGAGGTGGAGGGCCGAGTGTCTGGAGGTGGAGGGCCGTGTGTCTTGAGGTGGAGGGCCGAGTGTCTGGAGGTGGAGGGCCGTGTGTCTGGAGGTGGAGGGCCGAGGGTCTCGAGGTGGAGGACCGAGTGTCTGCAGGTGGAGGGCCGAGTGTCTGAAGGTGGAGGGCCGAGTGTCTGGAGGTGGAGGGCCGAGTGTCTGGAGGTGGAGGGCCGAGTGTCCGGAGGTGGAGGGCCGTGTGTCTGCAGGTGGAGGGCCGAGTGTCTGCAGGTGGAGGGCCGAGTGTCTGGAGGTGGAGGGCCGAGTGTCTGCAGGTGGAGGCCCGAGTGTCTGAAGGTGGAGGGCCGAGTGTCTGCAGGTGGAGGGCCGAGTGTCTGAAGGTGGAGGGCCGTGTATCTGGAGGTGGAGGGCCGAGTGTCTGAAGGTGGAGGGCCGTGTGTCTGAAGGTAGAGGGCCGAGTGTCTGGAGGTGGAGGGCCGTGTGTCTGAAGGTAGAGGGCCGAGTGTCTGGAGGTGGAGGGCAGAGTGTCTGGAGGTGGAGGGTCGAGTGTCTGGAGGTGGAGGGCCGAGTGTCTGGAGGTGGAGGGCCGTGTGTCTGGAGGTGGAGGGCCGAGTGTCTGGAGGTGGAGGGCCGAGTGTCTGGAGGTGGAGGGCCGTGTGTCTGAAGGTAGAGGGCCGAGTGTCTGGAGGTGGAGGGCCGATTGTCTGAAGGTGGAGGGTCGAGTGTCTGGAGGTGGAGGGTCGAGTGTCTGGAGGTGGATGGTCGAGTGTCTGGAGGTAGAGGGCCGAGTGTCTGGAGGTGGAGGGCCGTGTGTCTGAAGGTAGAGGGCCGAGTGTCTGGAGGTGGAGGGCCGAGTGTCTGAAGGTGGAGGGTCGAGTGTCTGGAGGTGGAGGGTCGAGTGTCTGGAGGTGGAGGGCCGAGTGTCTGGAGGTGGAGGGCCGAGTGTCTGGAGGTGGAGGGTCGAGTGTCTGGAGGTGGAGGGTCGAGTGTCTGGAGGTGGAGGGTCGAGTGTCTGGAGGTGGAGGGCCGAGTGTCTGGAGGTGGAGGGCCGAGTGTCTGGAGGTGGAGTGCCGAGTGTCTGGAGGTGGAGGGCCGAGTGTCTGGAGGTGGAGGGCCGAGTGTCTGGAGGTGGAGGGTCGAGTGTCTGGAGGTGGAGGGTCGAGTGTCTGGAGGTGGAGGGTCGAGTGTCTGGAGGTGGAGGGCCGAGTGTCTGGAGGTGGAGGGCCGAGTGTCTGGAGGTGGAGGGGCGAGTGTCTGGAGGTGGAGGGCCGAGTGTCTGGAGGTGGAGGGCCGAGTGTCTGGAGGTGGGGGGCCGAGTGTCTGGAGGTGGAGGGCCGAGTGTCTGCAGGTGGAGGGCCGTGTGTCTGAAGGTAGAGGGTCGAGTGTCTGGAGGTGGAGGGTCGAGTGTCTGGAGGTGGAGGGTCGAGTGTCTGGAGGTGGAGGGCCGAGTGTCTGCAGGTGGAGGGCCGATTGTCTGGAGGTGGAGGGCCGAGTGTCTGGAGGTGGAGGGCCGATTGTCTGGAGGTGGAGGGCCGAGTGTCTGCAGGTTATAACTCCTCCCTTCTACTTGAATAATGAATTAAGGTCACTGATCAGTTAGGAACTCCCCTCACCTAGTTGTCTAGTTGTGTTTAGGACACAACTTCAAAGGAAATAACAAAAGGCAGAAAAATCGTCTCTCCGTGGAATGACTTTCACACTCCTGTCCTTTTGTCTTCTACATTGTAACTTCTGCGACAACAGTGGCATGGATTGTTGAATCTGGCATCTTCTTCGTGTTTTTGAAAGCCTATCATATTCTTTTGTGGCAATTGTGCCCTTTCGATTTTATAGTTATGTTTTAGCAAGGGCACCTCCCTTGCCTGTTTTGAAATGAAATTACTTTTATATGAAATATTAATGGTAGAATCTCCCTCTAGTCCAGGGTTCCCCAAACTCAGTCTCGGACCTAGCACCACACAGCTGATTCAAATAACCAACTCATCATCAAGATTTGATTATTTAAATCCGCTAGGAAGTGCTAGGGTGAGAAACAAAACCTCCAGGGGGACGCTGTTGAGAGACCGTGTTCTAGCCTACGCCACCAATGTTTTAACATTGGAAGTAGTGTGCAAGTGTACACTTCAGAGAAAATTAGTGATAATTGGGATGCACCCAGGGTATCTCCTTCCTTGAAGCCCGCAGGCGTTAATGACATTGCTCATGATCATGCACAAAGCAAATATCAACTATAAGTTCCTTGAATTTTATTTTGCGGGTGCCTTTTCATTATGTGGATAGACACTTTTCTATTCTAGCTAAAGTGACACCAATCTAAGTAGCAGAGCGTGTAGTGGAGTAAAACCTTAGTGGTCTAAACCATTCATCTTGGGGCGACGGGGGAGTGAGTTTGCAAAGTTCTATCATATCACGCAGTTATACCATTTATAATATAAATATATATATATGGAGTGCCGAGTGTCTGTATATACATACACATACATATATATATATATATATATATATATATATACAGACTATCTAGAAAATAAGTGAAAATTGACAAATAATCCAGTAGATTATGATGCTTTTCAGGCAAAGGTAAGTGGAGGTGTAAGAACAAATTTCCCCCCCTCTATTTGAATTAGCTCCGTGGCTCAGGCAGCCAAGTGGACACAAGGCTGTTTGACTCATCGCAGTCACAAAGAGGAAGGACTCTGCAGCCGTTTCCCAATCTTTTACATGTACCTAAACGTAATTGAAAATGTAATTTACTTCATCCCCAAAAGTATATATATTTTTTTTTTCATGAGAGGACCATAAACAATAACTAGTAATGCTGTATATTCCAAGAAAGGTTAAAATCTCACCATTTAGTTCATGTTTTTCTAAATTGCTGAGGACAGAACACAGTGAAATATTTCATGTTTATTGTATTTATTTAATTTTTTATTGAACCTTACTTTAACTAGGCAAGTATGATGTATTTCGTATTCAACAAAACTGTATGAAAAAGGCTTGAGATTACATTACAAAACGACTAGCTAAGATTAAGAGTAAGATTATAAGATTTCACCTTCCTTATAACTGTCAAATACATATTTGTATTTTTAGTTTTAGAGAAAATGTGCACATTTTCTAAAGGTCTTTCTTGATCAAAACGTCGGCCCCATCACTGTGAACGTCTCACAGAGCTCTAGCTTGGCTTCCTGAACTCATTAGGAACTCACCTTTCATCTCATATTAATTGTGTCCAGCTAAGACAAACAGAAAGGGTTTTTCCCAAAAATATATGAATACATTTTATATTTGTGGCTATAAACCGATCTCTGAATGTGCTACAGTGACGAAATCACTCCTTCAGCTACGATGTAAGGATTCCAGGCATATGCGTTGGTAGTGGCTGTGTCATAGTATTCAGCCTGGAGTTGATGGACAGTCGGAAGAGCAAATGAAATGGTAGGAGGGACATCCCAGCATCAAGTGGTTTCGGACTTCACATCCCGCTTCACACAGGCAAGCGAGACATACTCCTGTGTCCATGACAATCAGGGCTACCGCTCAATGCATTGAGCCATTTCGATTTACGTTGTCCACAGATCGATTTATTAAAAGCTAAGTAACATAATGCCTTCTCTTGGCAGTCGCTGTACTCATAATATACAGGAGAACTATTGCCTTATAGTGAGGATAGCCGAGTTGCAAGCCCGGCTTCAGACGCAATCGTAAAGCAAGGTCAATGTAAGGAAAGGATTAAAAAGTGGGTCACCAGTAAATACATATTTCCCTGTGGGTTTTTTTTCTCCCAAGTAATATATTGTTATTGATTACAAGTAATACATTGTTATTGATTACAAGTAATACATTGTTATTGATTACAAGTAATACATTGTTATTGATTACAAGTAATATATTGTTATTGATTACAAGTAATACATTGTTATTGATTACAAGTAATATATTGTTATTGATTACAAGTAATATATTGTTATTGATTACTGCATTGTTGGGTTTTGAGTTTGTAAGAAATGCATTTCACTGTACTTCACTGTACTTCATGTGACATTAAAAATGTGAACTTGAAACGAGTAGTGTTAATCCCCCCGCACCCGAACAATTTTCTCATGGCTTCTGTAAAGAAATGCAGTAGGTATATTCAACCGGTGTCGCTCAATCAGTCGGTAGAAACATTCAACTGGTTTTCTCCACTAAGCAACTTGAGACAAGTTGGAGTCATGTCTCAAGCCTGATGAATTTAATACTTTAAATGAGGACTCTCCTTCTGGTTACACTAGTGACCATATCCCCCAAGCATCGCGTAAAGGTGGAGGTGTTACTAACATTTATGACAGGAAATTTCAATTCACAGAGGAGAAAAAGAATAGACTGTTTTCCTCTTTTGAGGTTCTAGTCATGAAATCATCAGCAGCAGCCTAACCAATCCCTTTTTACAGCTATTGTTTACAGACAACCTGGGCCATGTACAGTGTTCCTCACTGAGATCCCTGAATTCCTAATCGGACCTCATGGCAGATAATATTCACATTTTAGGTGACTTCAATATTCCCATGGAGAAATCCAGACTTTCGGAGCCATCATCAACTCAGTTTGTTTCATCCAACGTGTCTCAGGACCTACGCATTGCCCAAGTCATACCATGGATCTAGTTTTGTTCTGTGGATGTTGTAGATCTAAATGTTTTTCTCTTAATCCAGGACTATCGCACCACCATTTTATTATGTTTGCAATCACAACAAATAATTCTCTCAGACCCCAACCAAGGATTATCAAGAGGTGCGTTATAAATTCTTGGACAACGCAAAGATTCTAAGATGCACTTCCAGACTCCTTCCAATTACCCAAGGAAGTCGGAGTATCAGGGTCTAAACTTAACTTTGCTTAATACCCTAGATGCAGTCACACTGCTAAAAACATTTGTCACAAGAAACAAGATGCCAGGTATACAGAAAATACCATAGCCCTGAAACAAGACTACAGAAAACTGTAACAGAAATGACGCTCCACCAAATTGGAAATCTTTCGACTAGCTTGGAAAGACAGTACTGTGCAATATCGAAAAGCCCTCATTGCTATTTGATCAGCCTGCTTTTCCATTCTGATTGAGGAGAATAAAAATAATCCCAAAAGTATTTTTGATACTGTCGCAAAGCTAAGTAAAAAGCAGAATTCCCCAAGTGAGAATGGGCTTCACTTCAGCAGTGATGAATTCATGAACTTCTTCGAAGATGAGATCATGATAATTAGAAAGCAAATTACACTCCTCTTTTGAACATGCGTATTTCTCCAAAACTCAGTTGTCCTGAGATTTTTTAATCATGTATAATCCCCCCTCGGGCTCGTGAGGTGGTGGAGATCTTTGTGGCCTATACTCCGCCTTGTCTCAGGGTAGGAAGTTAGTGATCTGTTGATATCCCTCTAGTGGTGTGGGGACTATACTCCGCCTTGTCTCAGGGTAGGAAGTTAGTGATCTGTTGATATCCCTCTAGTGGTGTGGGGACTATACTCCGCCTTGTCTCAGGGTAGGAAGTTAGTGATCTGTTGATATCCCTCTAGTGGTGTGGGGACTATACTCCGCCTTGTCTCAGGGTAGGAAGAGTGATCTGTTGATATCCCTCTAGTGGTGTGGGGACTATACTCCGCATTTTCTCAGGGTAGGAAGTTAGTGGTGGGGTCTGTGTTTTGGAAAATGAGTGGGGTTATATCCTGCCTGGTTGGCCCTGTCCGGGGGTATTGTCGGACAGGGGCACAGTGTCCCCCGACCCCCTCCCAGTCCCCAGTATCTCTGCTGGAGTAGTCTATGTGCCGGGGGGCTAGGGTCAGTCTGTTATATCTGGTGTAATTCTCCTGTCTTATCTTAGGTATGCTCTCTCTCCAGTTTCTGCTGTTCTGCCTGCGGCCCTCTCTCTCTCTCTCTCTCTCTCTCTCTCTCTCTCTCTCTCTCTCTCTCTCTCTCTCTCTCTCTCTCTCTCGGCAAAGTGGTCAAACTTAGGCAGGAAATGGCACCAACAAACAGTGAGACATCGTATGTCTGCATAAAAAAACGAATAATGAAAGAAAAGCATTGTAAATTTACATTTTGTAAAATTAGTGTGGGAGAGAAATATTGTGTTCGATCAATAATGACAAACCTCCTGGCATTGACAACTTGGATGGAAAGCTACTGAGGATGGTAGCTGACTCTATAGCCACTCCAATCTATCATATCTTAAATCTGAGCCTAGAGGAAAGTCTTTGTCCTCAGGCCTGGCGGGAAGCCAAAGTCATTCCACTACCAAAGAGTGGTAAAGCGGCCTTTACTGGTTCTAACAGCAGACCTAGCAGCTTGCTGCCAGCTCTTAGCAAACTGTTGGAAAAAATGGTGTTTGACCAAATACAATGCTATTTCTCTGTAAACCAATTAACAACAGACTTTCAGCATGCTTATAGAGAAGGGCACTTAACATGTACTGCACTGACACAAATTACTGATGATTGGTTGAAATACATTGATAATATGAAGATTGTGGGAGCTGTCCTGTTAGATTTCAGTGCTGCGTTTGATATTATTGACCATAACCTGTTGAGAAAATGTATGTCTTATGGATTTTCAACCTCTGCCATATCGTTGATTCAGAGCTATCTATCTAATAGATCTCAAAGGGTTTTCTTTAACGGAAGCTTCTCTATTGTCAAACATGTAGGTAGCTCTCTAGGCCTTCTATGATTTTCTATTTTTACCAATGACCTGCCACTGGCATTAAACAAAGCATGTGTGTCCATGTATGCTGGTGATTCAACCATATACGTGTCAGCAACCACAGCTAATGAAGTCACTGCAACCCTTAACAAAGAGTTGCAGTCCGTTTTGGAATGGTTGACCAGTAATAAACTGGTCCTGAACATCTCTAAAACTAAGAGCATTGAATTTGGTACTAATCATTCCCTAAATTCTAGACGTCAGCTGAATCTGGTAATGAAGGGTGTGTCTGTTGAATAAGTTGAGGAGACTAAATGACTTGGTGTTACCTTACATGCTGACCACCATCGCGTGCATGTTAATTATTATCCAAATCATATGATTATCAGTCCTCACACACACACACACACACACACACACACACACACACACACACACACACACACACACACACACACACACACACACACACACACACACACACACACACACACACACACACACACACACACACACACACGATCAGGACACACAGGTTGAAATATCAAAGCAAACTCTGAACCAACTATATTCATTTGTGGACAGGTTTAAAAGCATTACACATTTATGTCAATTTAGCTAGCTAGCTTGATGTTGCTAGCTCATTTGTGCTGGGATAGAGCCTGGCTGCGCAGACGCTCGTTGACGTGCCCGAGTAGTGTGGGTGAAATGATTGAATAACATGTGTTGTGTTTATTTTGCAACGCTCATGCACGCGATGCTGGCAGTGTGGTCAGCATGTCAGATTGTAAACTTTCATGGTCAAAACATATAGATTCAATGGTTGTAAAGATGGGGAGATCTGTCCGTAATAAAAAGATGCTCTGCTTTTTTGACACCACACTCCACAAAGCAAGTCCTGCAGGCTCTAGTTTAATCTTATCTTGACTATTGTCCAGTCTTGTGGTCAAGTGATGCAAGGAAAGACCTAGTTAACCTATTAAGGATACATTTTCGCCTAAAATGACATACCCAAATCTAACTGCCTGTTGCTCAGGACCTGAAGCAAGGATATACATATTTTTGGTACCTTTTGAAAGGAAACACTTTGAAGTTTGTGGAAAAGGGAAATGATTGTAGGAGAATATAACACATTAGATCTGGTAAAAGATAATACAAAGAAAGAAAAAAAAACATCTTTGAAATGGAAGAGAAAAGCACACACATTCAGCTAGGAAGCTGGAGGTGATTTAGAAAGTCTCCAACCGAGGGCAACAGTGTGTGTGCAAAGTTTCCGACTGATAAGAATGAGCAAGTTACATGACATTTAGTATGAAGTCACCCAGGTGTCCAACACGATTTGCCCAAATGTACCCAAGTCGTCTCCAAGTGGCCGAATTGGTAATTTCAAGAATATAACTATAGAAAACATACAAAAATGCTATGCTAATAAAAAATACAAGTTTACACACTCCCAGGAATGTCATACATGATGGATCATTAGCTTCCCTACAGAAAATGTACTAACAGGAGACCCGACAAGAATGCTGATCCAATGTCTCCAAACACAGAAGTGAAATATTTAAGATAAGTGCCAAGTTAGCAGCCCAACACTGATCTAATGTCATAAGTGAACACACCACAAACCACAAACAATGTAATAAAAAATAAAATGTATACACTATTTACAATTACAGTATTTAGAACACCCTCCACACAAGATTGTGTTGGTACCAAGTCTCTTTCTGCCGTAAAGCACTTGCCATCGTCTACTTGTAGGTTGGCTGGGTATTCCTACCTCTAGATGGCCGGGCGGGGGTTTGTTGTGGATCCAGAGAGAGCAGCAGTCAGACTAAGTGGGGGGATGGAGGACTTGAATGCGGTCTCTTTGAAGTCCATCTTTACCACTATTGAAGTTTTTTTTTTAAATAAGAATTTAAGTGTATTACTTTTTTTAATCGAACCTTTATTTTAGCAATACATCAAATAAACAACAATACATCTATAAACATATATTATATAGAGTGGAAAACACTGTGGAGAAGTGTGTGTACCAATTACTATATATATATATATATATTTTTAATGAACCTTTATTGAACTACGCAGTACAACTTCTTATTTACAGTTATACCCCGGCCAAACCCGGGCAACGCTGGGCCAATTTTGCACTGCCATATGGGACTTCCAATCATGGCCGGATGTGATGCAGCCTGGATTCGAACCAGGTGTGTTAGACCAGTGCGCCAGTCAGGAGCCCAATGTGTATTGTATGTTGACTTTGACATGTTGTGGCTTTCTTACTATACATACATATATTTAATTAGGGGTTATATTTTTTTCTTTGATTACTATATATTTATGTATATATATATATAGTGGCAGACCAGGGGGTTGGGTCAAAACGTTGACACAGATCAGACACGGAGAGAGTAGAATTAGCTCAGTTTCAAAGGTGTTTATTAAAATAATGGTTCAAAAGAAAAAAATGGGTCTCCCCCATGAGACCCTCTCCGGGATCCCGTCTTCTGGGCTCCGGGTCTTGCTGTATCCCCCACGAGACCCTCTCCGGGATCCCGTCTTCTGGGCTCCGGGTCTTGCTGTATCCCCCATGAGAACCTCTCCAGGATCCCATCTTCTGGGCTTCGGGTCTTGCTGTATCCTGTAGGGATCAAAAACTGAACTCACTCCTGTTACCTCCGCAACCATACCCAACTTTACGGGAGTCCTTTCTTCCCCCAGTCTCTTTCCTGTGTGCTGCCCTTCTGGCAGCTTTATGGGACTTGTACAGCTGGTGAGTAATCAGCCCTTGATTACTCACCAACTCCCAATCAGCCCCAATTAGTCCTGGCCGGAGAGCCCGTCGAGACCTGGCACGTCCAGCAGATGGAGCCATCGCCTCGTGATGTATTCTCCCTCTGTCACCAGGCCACGACGAGTCTCCCCCTGGTGGCTGACCTGCTGTACGCCACAATATACATAAATATAAAGCAATCAAAGAAAATATTTCAAAAATCTCTCGAATGAATAATATTCAACCATTGAAACACCTGCATTAGCTCGGACTTACAATATAAAATAATATAAATATAAAGACTGGTATTTCACTTACCAGTCTAATGTAGTGTCCTCTCCTTTAGCTGTAGTCTATGACACTTTCCCAGTAGATTTCTGCTAGAATATCGTCCAAAATCTGTATACCTGGACTTTGTTTTAGATTTTCCAGTATTAGCAGCCATATTGTAAGTTGAAAATTTGCAAAACACTTAGTCTTCATAACTCACAGATATGCGTAACGCGCTTCGACATGCTCTTGCGTAAATGTCAAAACGCCACTTGACTCATACGCGCGAGATTAGCTGAAAGAGTCTTCACACAAAAGGTTTCCACCTACTCTCGTAAAGCACAGCTCATTGGCTATCTAGCTAGCTAGGTTTCAAAATGATAGGTGGTCATTTGACAAAGATACCGTCAATCAGGTGAACACCGCCCGTGTCATCGGCGCACAATGATGTCGTACCTTTCTGGCTAAAATTGGCTTCCCAGTGGATATACTAAATGCAGAATGATATAGCAAAGGCTGGATCATTTTTAGAGGGTCTGAGTAATAACTACTAATGCAATTTGACTGGTTCAAACAACGTTTAGCGTTCTATTTTCACAGATTTCTTTCTTTGCAAGTTGAACGAGTGGAAATACAAAATCGATCGTGCATACTACAGGTGTCACACCCTGATCTGTTTCACCTGTCTTTGTGATTGTCTCCACACCCTTCCAGGTGTCGCCCCTCTTCCCCATTATCCCCTGTGTATGTATACCTGTGTTCTCTGTCTGTTATCAGTTCGTCTTTTTTGTCAAGCCAACCAGTGTTTTTGTGTCAGCTCCTGCTTTTCCCCAGTCTTATTTTCTAGTCCTCCTGGATTTTGACCCTTGCCTGTCCTGACCCTGTACCCACCCGCCTGACCACTCGGCCTGCCCCTGAGCCTGCCTGCTGTCCTGTACCTTTGCCCCACCTCTGGATTACCGGCCTCTGCCTGACCTGAGCCTGCCGTCCTGTACCTTTGCCCCTGTTGCTGTAATAAACATTATTACTTTGACATGGTCTGCATCTGGGTCTTACCTTGATACCTGATAGTACGAACTGGCCATGACTGACCCAGCAGACCTGGACCAGCTGTGCAACGCCATCTCCACCCAGGGAGACACCATCAGTATGCACGAGGAATCGCTTCGTGGCCTGGTGGAGGGAGTCCAAACGTTGGCTGAATGCCATTACCTGATAATATGGACCTTTATAGGAATTTATCAAACAAAACTACGCTACATTTTATCTCTGGGACCCTTAGGATGACAAATCAGAGCGATAATTCAGAATGTAAGTAAGTTATTTACCTTCAGATGAGAATGTATCAAACCCGTCGAAGGTGAAAAAACTGTTTTGTTGTTGTGCACTCTCCTCAAACAATAGCATGGTATTTTTTCGCTGTAATAGCTACTGTAAATTGGACAATGCAGTTAGATTAAAAAGGATTTGAGCATTCTGCACATGTAAGACACTTACATGGACTGATTGTTTGTTGTTGTTGTTTAAAACGACATTTTGATCACATTCTGCATATTGAGCACTAACTGTCCCATTTGACGGGACACTGATCCATAAAAAGTTTTTAAGCTGCAGCTAGCCCAGAGCAGAGTGGCACATCTTGCTCTTCATTGTAATCAGAGTACTAATATAAATACTATGCACACCAGTCTCTCTTGGCTAAGAGTTGAGGAGAGACTGACTGCATCACTTCTTCTTCTTATAAGACACATTAATGTGTTGGAAATTCCAAATTGTTTGCATAGTCAACTTACACACAGCTCTGACACACACACTGACACACACACACACACCAGACATGCCACCAGAAGTCTTTTCACTGTCCCCAAATCCAGAACAAATTCAAGAAAGCGTACAGTATTATACAGAGCCATTATTGCATGGAAGTCCCTTCCATCTCATATTGTTTCAAATAACAGCAAACCTAGTTTAAAAAAACAGATAAATCAACACCTCACAGCACAACGCCTCTCCCATATTTTACCTAGATATTGCGTGTATGTATTGATATGTCAAATCAAATCAAATCAAATTGTATTGGTACACATGGTTAGCAGATGTTATTTCAATGTGTAGCGAAATGCTTATGCTTCTAGATCCGACAGTGCAGCAGTAATATCTAACAATTCCTCAACTAAGCCTAATACACACAATCTAGTAAAGGAATGGGATGAGAGTATATTCGTATAAAATATATGGATGAGCAGTGACAGAGCGGCTAAGATGCAATAGAATAGAATAGATAGTGAAGGATACAGTATACAGTATATACATATGAGATGAGTAATGTGAGATAAGTAAACATTCTTAAAGTGACTGGTGTTCCATTTATTAAAGTGGTCAATGATATCAAGTCTGTAGGTAGGCAGCCACCTCTCTGTGCCAGTGGTGGCTGTTTAACAATCTGATGGCCTTGTTTTTCAATCTCTCTGTCCCAGCTCTGTTGCACCTGTACTGACCTCACCTTCTGGATGGAAGCGGGATGAACAGGTAGTGGATTGGGTATTTTTTGCCTTCCTGTAACATTGGGTGCAGTAGGTGTCCTGGAGGGCAGATAGTTTGCCCCCGGTGATGCGTTGTGCAGACACCACCACCCTCTGGAGAGCCCTGCAGTTGTGGGCGGTGCAGTTGCCATACCAGGCGGTGATACACCCCGACAGGATGCTCTCAATTGAGCACCTGTAAAAGTTAGCGAGGATTTTCGGTGACAAGCCAAATGTTTTCAGCCTCCTGAGGTTGAAGAGGCGCTGTTGCGTCTTCCTCACCACACTGTCTGTGTGGGTGGACCATTTCAGTTTGTCCGTGATGTTTACACCAAGGAACTTTTCACCTTCTCCACTGCTGTCTCATCGATGTGGATAGGGGGGTTGCTCCCTCTGCTGTTTCCTGAAGTCCACGATCATCTCTTTTGTTTTGCTGACATTGAGTGAGAGGTTATTTTCCTGACACCACACACTGAGGGCCCTCACCTCCTCCATGTAGGCTGTCTTGTCATTGTTGGTAATCAAGCCTACCACTGTAGTGTCGTCTGTAAACTTGATGATTGAGTTGGAGGTGTGCATGGCCACGCAGTCATGGGTGAACAGGGAGTACAGGAGAGGGCTGAGAGGATCAGTAGGGTGGAGATGTTGTTTCCTACCTTCACCACCTGGGGGCGGCCAATCAAGAAGTCCACGATCCAATTGCACAGGGTGTAGTCGAGACCCAGGGTGAGTTTGATGAGTTTGGAGGGTACAATGTTGTTGTTGAAGGCTGAGCTGTAGTCAATGAACTGCATTCTTACAAAGGTATTCCTCTTGTCCAGATGGGTTAGGGCAGTGTGCAGTGTGATGGCGATCGCATCGTCTGTGGACCTATTGGGGCGGTAAGCAAATTGGAGTGGTTCTAGAGTAACAGGCGGTGTGGAGGTGATACGATCCTTGACTAGTCTCTCAAAGCACTTCATGATGACACAAGTGAGTGCTACGGGGCTATAGCCATTTATTTCAGTTATCTTTTTTGCTTTCTTGGAAACAGGAACAATGGTAGCCATCTTGAAGCATGTGGGGACAGCAGACTGGGATAGGGGATGATTGAATATGTCCGTAAACACACCAGCCAGCTGGTCTGCGCATGCCGTCTGGACCGGCAGCCTTGCGAGGATTAACACGTTTAAATGTTTTACTCACATCAACCACGGCGAAGGAGAGCTCACAGTCTTTGGTAGAGGGCCATGTCGGTGGCACTGTATAGTCCTCAAAGAGCGCAAAGAAGTTGTTTAATTGGTCTGGGAGCAAGGACGTCGATGTCGAGCTGGTTTTCTTTTTGTAATCCGTGATTGTCTGCAGACCCTGCCACATACGTCTCGTGTTTGAGCCGTTGAATTGCGACTCCACTTTGTCTCTATACTGTTGCTTTTCTTAATTGATTGCCTTACGGAGGGAATAATTACACTGTTTGTATTTGGTCATGTTTCCAGTCGCCTTGCCATGATTAATTGCGATGGTGAGTACTTTCAATTTTGCGCGAATGCTGCCATCAATCCACGGTTTCTGCTTAGGGAAGGTTTTAATAGTCACAGTGGGTACAACATCTCCTATACACTTCCTTATAAATTCGCTCACCGAGTCAGCGTATACGTCAATGTTGTTCTCTGAGGCTACCTGGAACATATCCCAGTCCACGTGATCGAAGCAATCTTTAAGCATGGAATCCGATTGGTCAGACCAGCGTTGGATAGACCTAAGCACAGGGGCTTCCTGTTTTAGTTTCTGCCTATAGGAGGGGAGCAACAAGATGGAGAAATTGTCAGATTTTCCAAAAGGATGGGGGGGAGGGCATTGTATGCATCACGGAAGTTAGAGTAGCAGTGGTCGAGTGTGTTACTCGCTCGTTTACTGCAATCGATATGCTGATAGAATTTAGGTAACCTTGTTCTCAGATTAGCTTTGTCAAAAAAAACAGCTACAATAAATGCAGCCTCAAGATATATGGTTTCCAGTTTGCATAAAGTCCAGTGAAGTTCCTTGATGGCCGTCTTGGTTTCTGCTTGTGGGGGGATATACACGGCAGTGGCGGTAACCGAGGAGAGTTCTCTTGGGAAATAATACGGTCGGCAATTGATTGTGCGGAATTCTAGGTCAGATGAACAAAAGGACTTGAGTTCTTGTATGTTGTTACAATTACACCATGAGTCGTTAATCATGAAACATACACCCCCGCCCTTCTTCTTACCAGAGAGATTTTTGTTCCTGTTGGCGCAATGCACTGAGAATTGTGGGTGATTTCTAAAAAACTGTTTTTCTTTGTCATTATGGGGCATTGTGTATAGACTGAACTATTTAATCAATTTTAGAATAAGGCTGTACGGACTCTGACAACATATCCCAAGCTAGCCATGTTTTATTGAAACAGAGTATGTTACAATCCCGAAAATTTCTTTGGAAAGCAAACCTTGCCCTAATATACTGGGAAGCGGTGCATGGTGTGTGTGCCTCACTAGAAGACCGCTCCAGGACACCTCTCCTCGAAGATGTTGTTTTGGGTTGGCTTCTGGAATCAGTTCAAATTCCCTGGGAGGTGCAGACAAAGACTCCGCTTTGGGAAAGTTGGATTCCTGGTCGTAGTGCTGGTAAATTGACATCTCTCCAATAGTTCTTCCCGGCTGTATTTAATAACACAAGGTTTTCTGGGCTAACAATGTAAGAAATAATACATTAAAAAACTATACAGTTTCCTAAGGACTTGAATCGAAGCTGCCATCTCTATCGGCGCCATCTTGTGGGTGTGTAGGCTATGTGTACCATTTTTAAATGTAGTTGTTCTGTCCTTGAGCTGTTCTTGTCGATTAAACTTCTTATGGCTGAGATCCGGTTAACGGGATCAATATGTCAACAGCCAGTGAAAGTGCAGGGCGCAAAATTCAAAACAGAAATCTCATAATAAAAATTCCTCAGACATACAAGTATTTTACACCATTTTAAAAAGAAACTTGTTGTTAATCCCACCACAGTGTCCGATTTCAAAAAGGCTTTACGACGAAAGCACACCAAACAAATATGTTAGGTCTGCACCTAGTCACAGAAAAACACAGCCATTTTTCCAGCCAAAGAGAGGAGTCACAAAAAGTAGAAATAGAGATAAAATGAATCACTAACCTTTGATGATCTTCATCAGATGACACTCATAGGACTTCATGTTACACAATACAAGTATGTTTTGTTCGATAAAGTTAATATTTATATCAACAAATCTCAGATTTCATTGGCACGTTACGTTCGGTAATGTTTTGCCTCCAAAACATCCGGTGATTTTGCAGAGAGCCACATCAATTTACAGAAATACTCATCATAAATGTTGATGAAAATACAAGTGTTATGCATGGAACTTTAGATAAACTTCTCCTTAATGCAACCGCTGTGTCAGATTTCAAAATATCTTTACCGAAACAGCACACCGTGCAATAATCTGAGTACAGCGCTCAGACAACAAAACAACCATACAGATATCCACCATGTTGTGGAGTCAACAGAAGCCAGAAATAGCATTATAAATATTCACTTGCCTTTGATGATCTTCAACAGAATGCACTCCCAGGAATCCCAGTACCACAATAAATGTTTGACTTGTACGATAAAGTCCATCATTTATGTCCAAATACCTCCTTTTTGTTTGCATGTTTAGTACACAATCCAAACTCACAACGCGCGGGCAAGTCCAGGCAAAAATTCAGATGACAAGTCATATTACAGTTCGTAGAAACATGTCCAACGAAGTATAGAATCAATCTTTAGGATGTTTTTATCATAAATCTTCAATAATATTCCAACCGGAGAATTCCTTTGTCTGTAGAAATGCAATGGAACAGAGCTAACTCTCACGTTATCGCGCATGACCAGCTCATGCCACTCTGGCAGACCCCCTGACTCATTCAGCTCCCATTCCCCCCTCATTTACAGTAGAAGCATCAAACAAGGTTCTAAAGACTGTTGACATCTAGCGGAAGCCTTAGGAAGTGCAACATGACCAAAATTCCACCTCATATTCGATAGGCAAAGAGTTGAAAAACTACAAACCTCAGATTTCCCACTTCCTGGTTGGATTTTTTCTCAGGTTATTTTTCTGCCATATGAGTTCTGCTATACTCACAGACATCATTCAAACAGTTTTCGAAACGTCAGAGTGTTTTCTATCCAAATCCACTACTAATATGCATATATTAGCAACTGGGCCTGAGTAGCAGGCAGTTTACTCTGGGCATCTTATTCATCCAAGCTACTCAGTACTGCCCCCAGCCATAAGAAGTTAATGTTCTGTATTATGTCATGTTTCATGTTTTGTGTGGACCCCAGGAAGAGTAAGCAGCTGCTTTTGCAACAGCTAATGGGGATCCTAATAAAATACCAAATGGGTAAGCTCTGGCCATCGTCTTTTAGCTCGAAAAAGTGGATTTTTACTGGTGTTGACATTTAAGACTGTCTCGAAGCTACCACCATGTTCGGAACAGTGTGAGCCAAAGATTTAATGGCTGATAGCACAGATTGGATCAAGTGAGTTTGTCTGAGTTTTTAGTTCTGTTTCCACAAGAGTTCAGAATCAGATCTTTCAGGCTTCGTCAGAAACTACACCCTATTCTCATAGGGCTCTGATCAAAAGTAGTGCACCCTATTCTCATAGGACTCTGATCAAAAGTAGTGCACCCTATTCTCATAGGGATCTGATCAAAAGTAGTGCACCCTATTCTCATAGGGATCTGATCAAAAGTAGTGCACCCTATTCTCATAGGGATCTGATCAAAAGTAGTGCACCATCAAGGGAATAGGGTACTGTCTAAGGAATTTGGCACTATCTAGGGTATAGGGCACTATCTAGGGTATAGGGCACTTTCTAGGGAATAGGGCAATATCTAAGGAATATGGAAACTATCTAGGGTATAGGGCACTATCTAGGGATTAGGGCATTATCTAGGGAATAGGGCACTATCTATGGAACAGGGCACTATCTATGGTATTGGGCACTATCTAGGGATTAGGGCACTATCTAGGGAATAGGGCATTATCTAGGGAATAGGGCATTATCTAGGGAATAGGGCAATATCTAGGGAATAGGGCACTATCTAGGGAATAGGGCAATATCTAGGGAATAGGGCAATATCTAGGGAATAGGGCAATATCTAGGGATTAGGGCAATATCTAGGGAATAGGGCAATATCTAGGGAATAGGGCAATATCTAGGGAATAGGGCACTATCTAGGGATTAGGGCAATATCTAGGGAATAGGGCAATATCTAGGGAATAGGGCAATATCTAGGGATTAGGGCAATATCTAGGGAATAGGGCAATATCTAGGGAATAGGGCACTATCTAGGGAATAGGGCAATATCTAGGGAATAGGGCACTATCTAGGGAATAGGGCACTATCTAGGGATTAGGGCAATATCTAGGGAATAGGGCAATATCTAGGGAATAGGATGCAATTTTGGAAGCATCATCTGATATTTCTCAAACTTCAGGTGATCCATGAAATGAAATGTAAAATCTCTTCTTGATAATTCATTGAAGAAACAAGCTGCTGTATATTTCAGAATTTTTCATAAATATATTTATTTTTCCCTTGAGATTTATTTCAAAGACTAAAGTATTTTGCCTGCCAGGCTCTGACTGTCCCGCTGAGAAATGTAAGTTGCCCTTAACCACACAGACATTCTAGGGATATAAAGTGATGTAATGGTGGGGGGGGGGTGGGGGCCTCCCGAGTGGCGCAGCGGTCTGACGCACTGCATCGCAGTGGTAGAGGCATTACTACAGACCTGGGTTTGATCCCAAGTGGTGTCGCAGCCGGTCGCGACCGGGAGACCCATGAGGAGG
Organism: Salvelinus namaycush; assembly: GCF_016432855.1. NCBI lineage: Eukaryota > Metazoa > Chordata > Actinopteri > Salmoniformes > Salmonidae > Salvelinus > Salvelinus namaycush. Next base: position 55,070,726 of record NC_052326.1, on the reverse strand, counting down.
CGTATAATTGGCCCAGTGTTGTCCAGGTTAGGGGAGGGTTTGGCCGGCCCGGGATGTCCTTGTCCCATCGCGCTCTAGCGACTCCTTTGGCAGGCCGGTCACAATGCACGCCGACTTCGGTCACCAGTTGTACGGTGTTTCCTCAGACACATTGGTACGGCTGGCTTCCGGGTTAAGTGAGCAGTTTGTCAAGAAGCAGTGTGCCTTGGCAGAGCTGTGTTTTGGAAGATGCATGGCTCTCGACCTTCGCCTCTCCCGAGTCCGTACGGGAGTTGCAGCGACGGGACAAGACTGTAACTACCAATTGGATATAAAAAAATTGGGGAGAAAAAGTTCCCCCCCCCAAAAAAACGAATAACAAATGCTCCTGTGTCCATATCATTCTGTGATATCTGCATGGCAGCTCAATGGGAAGTCTAATAACTCTGGACTTGACACAGGAGCAACACTGAGTTTACATCAGAGAGGGATCCGGGGAGGGATGTTTTACCGATACAGTACAGTATCAGAACTTATTTTTATGGACAGGGATATCCCAATATCGTTTACAAGGTTTTTATTCACTAATATATACAATTGTTTTGAAGAAGACCAATCTTTCATCTATATAGCCTACACCCATTCTGAGAAACAGTATCATTAAATTCTCAACCACAATAACACCAAAAGTAAATGAAAGACAGAAAACCCCATTATTACAGTCTACCATGAGTCATGATCTCCACAAGGGCAAAGAGGGGTACTTTTTTAAATATTTTACCTCTAGGCAAGTCAGTTAAGAACAAACTCTTATTTTCAATGACAGCCCATGAACAGTGGGTGAAGTGCCTTGTTCAGGAGCAGAACAACAGATTTTTACCTTGTCAGCGCAGGGATTTGATCTAGCAACCTTTCGGTTACTGGCCCAACCCTCTAACCACTAGGCTACCTGCCGCCCCAGGTAGCCTCCATCTTGTACACAGGTCACACAGTGTACTGTATAATCTCACAGCTTTCATAGAGGGTTTGGATTTATTCTGAGGGCAAAAAAAGACAGACGAATCTACTCACTTTGAAGCTTTGAAAACACCACTGAAGGTTATTGAATTGAGCCATCAATTTTTAATAACAGAAAAAAGAAAGAGGAGAAGGAAGAGGAGAAGAGAAGGAAGAGGAGAAGGAGAAGGAAGAGGAGAGGAGAAGTAACAGGAGAAGAGAAGGAGAAGGAAGAGGAGAAGGAGAAGGAAGAGGAGAAGGAAGAGGAGAAGGAGAAGGAAGATGAGAAGGAGAAGGAAGAGGAGAAGGAGAAGGAGAAGGAAGAGGAGAGGAGAAGGAACAGGAGAAGAGAAGAGCTGAAGAGAAGGAAGATGGGGAAGGAAGAGGAGAAGGAAGTGGAAGAAGAGAGGATAAGGAAGAGGAGAAGAGAAGGAAAAGGAGAATGAAGAGGAGATGGAGAAGGAAGCGGAGAAGGAAGTGGAGAAGAAAAGGAGGAGGAGAAGGAAGAGGAGAAGGAGAAGGAAGAGGAGAAGGAGAAGGAAGAGGAGAGGAGAAGGAAGAGGAGAGGAGAAGGAAAAGCAGAAGGAGAAGGAAGAAGAGAGGAGAAGGAAGAGGGGAGGAGAAGAAAGATGAGAAGGAGAAGGAAGAGGAGAATGAGAAGGAAGATGAGAAGGAGAAGGAAGAGGAGAAGGAAGGGAAAGAGGAGAAGAGGAGAATGAGAAGGAAAATGAGAAGGAGAAGGAAGAGGAGAAGGAAGATGAAGTGGAGAAGATAAGGAAGAGGAGAAGGAAGAGGCGGAGGAGAAGGAAGAGGAGGGGGAGGAGGAGGAAGATGAGGAGGAAGAGGAGAAGGAAGAGGAGGAGGGGGAGGAGGAGGGGGGGATGACGAGAAGGAAGAGGAGAAAGAGGAGAAGGAGGGGGAGGAAGGGGAGAAGGAAGAGGAGAAGGAGAAGGAAGAGGAGAAGGAGAAAAAAGAGGAGAGGAGAAGGAAGAGGAGAAGGAAGAGGAGAAGGAAGGGAAAGAGGAGAAGAGGAGAATGAGAAGGAAAATGAGAAGGAAGATGAGAAGGAGAAGGAAGAGGAGAAGGAAGATGAAGTGGAGAAGATAAGGAAGAGGAGAAGGAAGAGAAGGAGAGGAAAAGGAGAAGGAAAAGAAGGAAGAGGAGGGGGATGAGAAGGAAGAGGAGAAGGAAGAGGAGGAGGGGGAGGAGGAGGGGGGGATGACGAGAAGGAAGAGGAGAAAGAGGAGAAGGAGGGGGAGGAAGGGGAGAAGGAAGCGGAGAAGGAGAAGGAGAAAAAAGAGGAGAGGAGAAGGAAGAGGAGAAGGAAGAGGAGAGGAGAAGGAAGAGAAGAAGGAGAAGACAGAGGAAAAGGAGAAAGAAGAGGAGAAGGAAGAGAAGAAGGAGAAGGAAGAGAAGAAGTTAGAGGAAGAGGAGAAGGTAGATGAGGAGGAGAAGGTAGAGGAGGAAGAGAAGGTAGGGGAGTAGGAGGAGGAGAAGGTAGAGGAGGAGGAGAAGGAGAAGAAGGAGGAGGAGAAGGAAGAGGAGGAGGGGGAGAAGGAAGAGGATAAGGAAGAGGATGAGGAGGAGGAGAAGGAGGGGAGGAGGATGAGAAGGAAGTGGAGAAGGTAGAGGAGGAGGAGAAGGAGGGCTGGAGGAGGGGGAGGAAGAGGAGAAGGTAGAGGAAGAGGAGGGGAGGAGGAGGATGAGAAGGAGGGGAGGAGAAGGAGAAGGAATAGGAGGAGGAGGAGGAGGAGGAGGAGGGGAGGAGGAGGGGAGGTGGAGGAGAATGAGGGGGGGAGGAGAAGGTAGAGGAAGAGGAGAAGGAAGAGCAGGAGGAGGAGAAGGAAGAGGAGAAGGTAGAAGAAGAGGAGAAGGTAGAGGAAGATGAGAAGGTAGAGGAGGAGGAGTTGGAGTTGGAGATGGAGTTGGAGAAGGAAGAGGAGGAGGAGGAGTTGGAGATGGAGAAGGAAGAGGAGGAGTTGGAGTTGGAGATGGAGATGGAGAAGGAAGAGGAGGAGGAGGAGTTGGAGATGGAGAAGGAAGAGGAGGAGAAGATGGAGATGGAGAAGGAAGAGGAGGAGGAGGAGTTGGAGATGGAGAAGGAAGAGGAGGAGAAGGGGTGGGGGAGGAGGAGAAGTGTATGGACGTGACTCTGCTTCAGACAGAGGGGGTGGGAGGTACATGCTCCACTTGGCATATTTATAACATTTTGGCAGGACCTTGTTGAAGACTACATAATGTTTCATATTTAAGTGCTACAAAGCAGTGATCCGACTCTGGAATTTTGATGTGCCCGTAGAGTATATTATATTGAAAAATATATATTTTTTAAATATCGCCATATCACATATGTTATATTTTCACTATTCATGTTAATGTTTCTCAATATTCATAAATTAATGTAAACATATTTCAACTGGTCACTATCATTCCATATCCCAGGATAGTTTAACTGGTTGCTATCATTCCTTAGCACAGGATATTTTAACTGGTTGCTATCATTCCATACCCCAGGATATTTTAACTGGTGACTATCATTCCTTACCACAGGATATGTTAACTGGTGACTATCATTCCTTACCATAGGATACGTTAACTGGTGACTATCATTCCTTACCACAGGATACGTTAACTGGTGACTATCATTCCTTACCACAGGATACGTTAACTGGTGACAATCATTCCTTACCACAGGATACGTTAACACCAAATCAGGTCGCAATGGTGGGTCTTTGGTGACAAAACGGATGGCACTGTGATAGACTACATACAGTTTGCTGAGTAGAGTGTTGGAGGCTATTTTGTAAATGACATCGCCGAAGTCAAGGATTGGTAGGATAGTCAGTTTTACGAGGGTGGGTTTGACAGCATGAGTGGAGGAGGCTTGTTGCGAAATAGGAAGCCGAATCTAGATTTAATTTTGGATTAGAGATGATAATGTGAGCCTGGAAGGAGAGTTTACAGTCTAACCAGACACCTAGGTATTTATAGTTGTCCACATATTCTAAGTCAGAACTGTCCAGAGTAGTGATGCTAGTCGGGCGGGCGGGTGCGGGCAACAATCGGTTGAAGAGCATGCATTTAGTTTTACTAGCATTTAAAAGCATTTGGAGGCCACGGAAGGAGTGTTGTATGGCATTGAAGATCGTTCAATGCCGTTGGTCCAAAGAAGGGCCAGATGTATACAGAATGGTGTCGTCTGAGTAGAGGTGGATCAGAGAATCACCAGCAGCAAGAGCGACATCATTGATATATACAGAGAAAAGAGTCGTCCCAAGAAATGAACCCTGCGGCACCCCCATAGAGACTGCCAGAGGTTCGGACAACAGGCCCTCCGATTTGACACACTGAACTCTATCTGAGAAGTAGTTGGTGAACCAGGTGAGGCAGTCATCTGAGAAACCAAGGCTGTTGAGTCTGTCGATAAGAATACGGTGATTGACAGAGTCGAAAGCCTTGGTCAGGTCGATGAAGATGGCTGCACAGCACTGTCTTTTATCTATTGTGGTTATGATATCATTTAGGACCTTGAGCGTGGCTGAGGTGCACCTATGACCAGCTCGGAAACCAGATTGCATAGTGGAGAAGGTACGGTGGGATTCGAAGTGGTCGGTGATCTGTTTGTTAACTTGGCTTTTGAAGATTTTAGAAAGGCAGGGCAGGATGAATATAGGTCTATAACAGTTTGGGTCTAGAACGTCTCCCCCTTTGATGAGGGGGATGACCGCAGCAGCTTTCCAATCTTAGGGGATCTCAGAGAGGTTGAACAGGCTAGTAATAGGGACTGCAACAATTTCAGCGGATAATTTTAGATAAAGAGGGTCCAGATTGTCTAGCCCAGCTGATTTGTAGGGATACAGATTTTGCAGCTCTTTCAGAACATCAGCTGTCTGGATTTGGGTGAAGGAGAAGCGTGGGGGGCTTGGGCAAGTTGCTGCTGGGGGTGCAGAGCCGTAGGCCGGGATAGGGGTAGCCAGGTGGAAAGCATGGCTAGCCGGAAAAAAACGCTTATTGAAGTGATCGATTATCGTAGATTTATCGGTGGTGACAGTGTTTCCTAGCCTCAGTGCAGTGGGCAGCTGGAAGGAGGTGCTCTTATTCTCCATGGACTTTACAGTGTCCCAAAACTTCTTGGAATTAGTGCTACAGGATGCAATTTTCTGTTTGAAAAAGCTAGCCTTAGCTTTCCTAACTGACTGTGTATATTTGTTCCTGACTTCCCTGAAAAGTTGCATATCGCGGGGACTATTTGATGCTAATGCAGAACGCCACAGGATGCTTTTGTGCTGGTCAAGGGCAGTCAAGTCTGGGGTGAACCAAGAGCTATGTCTGTTCTTAGTTCTACATTTTTTGAAAGTATACTTATTTAATAGTATACTTATTTAAGATGGTGAGGAAAGCACTTTTAAAGATCAACCAGGCATCCTCTAGTGACGGGATGATGTCAATATCCTTCCAGGATACCCAGGCCAGGTCGATTAGAAAGGCCTGCTCGCTGAAGTGTTTTAGGGAGCGTTTGACAGTGATGAGGGGTGGTCGTTTGACCGCGGACCCATTATGGACGCAAGCAATGAGGCTGTGATCGCTGAGATCCTGGTTGAAGACAGCAGATGTGTATTTAGAGGGCAGTTTGTTCAGGATGATATCTTGGAGTGTGCCCATGGTTACGGATTTAGGGTTGTACCTGGTAGGTTCCTTGAAAATTTGTGTGAGATTGAGGGCATCTAGATTGTAGGATGGCCGGGGTGTTAAATTGTAGGACGGCTGGGTTGTTAAGCATATCCCAGTTTAGGTCACCTAACAGTGTGAACTCTGAAGATAGATGGGGGGCAATCAATTCACATATGGTGTCCAGTGCACAGGTGGGGGCTGAGGGAGGTCTATAACAAGCGGCAACGGTGGGACTTGTTTCTGGAAAGGTGGATTTTTAAAAGTAAAAGCTCGAATTGTTTGGGCACAGACCTGGATAGTATGACAGAACTCTGCTATCTCTGCAGTAGATTGCAACTCCGCCCCCTTTGGCAGTTCTATCTTGTTGGAAAATGTTGTAGTTGGGGATGGAAATTTCAGAATTTGTGGTGACCTTCCTAAGCCAGGATTCAGACACGGCTAGGACATCAGGGTTGACGGAGTGTGCTAAAGCATTGAATAAAACAAGCTTAGGGAGGAGGCTTCTGATGTTAACATGCACGAAACCAAGGCTTTTACGGTTACAGAAGTCAACAAATGAGAGCGCCTGGGGAAAAGGAGTGGTGCTGGGGGCTGCAGGGCCTGGGTTAACCTCTACATCAGCAGAGGCAGAAGAGGAGTAGGATAAGGGTATGGCTAAAGGCTATAAGAACTGGTCGTCTAGTGCGTTTGGAACAGAAAGTAAAAGGAGCAGATTTCTGGGTGTGGAAGAATAGATTCAACGCATAATGTACAGACAAGGGTATGGTAAGATGTGGGTACAGTGGAGGTAAACCTAGGCATTGAGTGACGATGAGAGAGGTTTTGTCTCTAGAGGCACCTGTTAAGCCAGGTGAGGTCACATTTGTGAGGGGTGGAACAAAAGGGATATCTAAGGCATGTTGGGCAGGGCAGGAGAATCTACAGTGAAATAAGACAATAATGACGAACTAAAACAGCAATAGACAAGGCATATTGACATTAAGGAGATGCAACAAGAATGTGTTTGCTCACTGAGCTAAAGTCTACAGTGAGTTGTTTAAAGAGCATCCTGGCCTGACAGCACAGACACCAGGTGAGCCAGAGTTGGAGCCAGGCAGCCAGACCTGACAGCACAGACACCAGGGGAGTTACAGTCAGAGCCAGGCAGCCAGACCTGACAGCACAGACACCAGGTGAGTTAGAGTCAGAGCCAGGCAGCCAGACCTGACAGCACAGACAGCAGGGGAGTTAGAGTCAGAGCCAGGCAGCCAGACCTGACAGCACAGACATCAGGGGAGTTAGAGTCAGAGCCAGGCAGCCAGACCTGACAGCACAGACACCAGGGGAGTTAGAGTCAGAGCCAGGCAGCCAGACCTGACAGCACAGACAGCAGGGGAGTTAGAGTCAGAGCCAGGCAGCCAGACCTGACAGCACAGACAGCAGGGGAGTTAGAGTCAGAGCCAGGCAGCCAGACCTGACAGCACAGACAGCAGGGGAGTTAGAGTCAGAGCCAGGCAGCCAGACCTGACAGCACAGACAGCAGGGGAGTTAAAGTCAGAGCCAGGCAGCCAGACCTGACAGCACAGACAGCAGGGGAGTTAGAGTCAGAGCCAGGCAGCCAGACCTGACAGCATCAGACAGCAGGGGAGTTAGAGTTGGCTCCCAGCCTTCCCTCCCTACCTGCCACCCCCCCCTCCCTACCTCCCGCCCTCCCTCTTTCACTCCCTCCTTGTTTCCATCCCTCACACCCTCCCTTCCTCTCTCCCTGTTTCCCTTCTTCCCTTCCTCTCTCCCTGTTTCCCTTCTTCCCTTCCTCACTCCCTGTCTCCGTCTTCCTCCCTCCCCTGCCTCCCACCTGCCCCCCCCCCCCCCCTCCCCCTCCCTGCCTGGCACTCAACTTTGCGGAGATTCATTGGGTTAATGGCCTTGGTGATTCGTGTCCAGTCGGTGTGATCCTTGTACATCAGCCTGCTTCATCAGGCTGCTTCTGCCCACTGAAACCAAACTGAAAACACACTGAAACTACATTGAAAACAAACTAAAACCCCACTGAAACTACACTGAAATCATACTCAGCTTCAGCCAAAGCCACAGCCAAAGCATTGATTTTGGTCAGAAAGCCCCAGCCAAATCCCTAGGCCTGGTCAGAAAGCCCCAGCCAAATCCCTAGGCCTGGTCAGAAAGCCCCAGCCAAATCCCTAGGCCTGATCAGAAAGCCCCAGCCAAATCCCTAGGCCTGGTCAGAAAGCCCCAGCCAAATCCCTAGGCCTGGTCAGAAATCCCCAGCCAAATCCCTAGGCCTGGTCAGAAAGCCCCAGCCAAATCCCTAGGCCTGGTCAGAAAGCCCCAGCCAAATCCCTAGGCCTGGTCAGAAAGCTCTAGCCAGAGCACTAGGCCTGGGTCAGACCCAGATTATGAGTAGTAATACAGTTTGAGTAGTATTTTTGATTTCACCCTCTGCTGGTAAAGGGGTGGCAGGTAGCCTAGTGGTTAGAGCGCTGGACTAATAACCAAAAGGTTGCAAGATCAAATCCCTGAGTTGACAAGGTAAAAATATGTCGTTCTGCTGCTGAACAAGGCAGTTAACCCACTGTTACTAGGCTGTCATTGTCACTCCCTGACCATAGAGAGCTGTTTATTCTCTATGTTGGTTGGGGCGTGACAGTGACTAGGGTGGGTTATCTAGGTGATTTATGTTGGCCTGGTATGGTTCCCAATCAGAGGCAGCTGTTTATCATTGTCTCTGATTGGGGATCATATTTTAGGCAGCCATTTCCCCATTGTGCTTTGTGGGATCTTGATTATGTATAGTTGCCTGTGAGCATATTTGTAGCTTCACGTTTCGTTTTGTTCGTTTATTGTTTTGTTTTGCTTTGAGGTTCACATAGCAATAAAGATGTGGAACCCAGATCACGCTGGGCTTTGGTCCAGTTATTCTAACCAATGTGACAGTCATTGAAAATAAGAATTTGTTCTTAACTGACTTGCCTAATTAAATAAAGGTAAAATAACATTTGCAGGATGTGTAATGATACAAGTAAAAGGAAGGTTGTGATTGGTAAAAAATGGTCTACTATGCAAACGGCTCTGTATAACATGGGCCGTAACTTTAAAACTAGTAGAGATAGAACTCTGGAGCTTTGATGTGCTAAATCAAAGATGATATATTTTCAAAATTCATGTAAATGTTTTTCAATATTCATAAATTAATGTAAAAAAAAGATATATAGTTGAATTCTAAATACTACACACATTACAGAGCAAGTGGCTTCATTTGACACCAATGTTTGATTTGCAACACTTCCTGATGAAACATTATGGAGTCTTAAAGGGGGCCTGGGTAAGGCCAAAATGTCACAAATATGCTATTATTATGAACTATTATCATTAATAACTATTATTATTATTAACTATTATAATTCATAACTATTATTATTATTAAATATTATTATTATTAACTATTATTATTATTAACTAGTATTATTATTATTAACTAGTATTATTAATAACTATTATTATTTCTCAATTATTTCTCAATTATGCTTTTAGATACAAATGTCAAATATATGTAAACAATCCTTACCTCCAAAGGATCATTCCATTCATTAAATGAAAATCCCCCAAATGAAGGTTTTGTCTGGGTTTCACATGCGATCACTTGATACAGATACTGAACAAAAATATAAACGTAATATTCAACAATTGCAAAGATTTTACTGAGTTACAGTTCATATAAGGAAATCAGTCAATTGAAATGAATTCATTAGGCCCTAATCTGTGGATTCCACATAATTGGGAAAAAATATATTCATCTGTTGATCACAGACACTGTAACGGCAGTCTACTTCGTCCTCCTCCTCAGACGAGGAGAGGCGAGAAGGATCAGAGGACCAATGTGCAGCGTGGTAATTAGACATAATGAAATTTAATAGACAAAACAAAAACACTATACAAACTGACAAAACACACTAACCGTCACAGTCCTTGCTGGTGCAGACAAAACACAAAGACAGGAAACAACCACCCACAATCCCCAACACAAAACAAGCCACCTATATATGATTCTCAATCAGGGACAACGATTGACAGCTGTCTCTGATTGAGAACCATATCAGGCTGAACATAGAAACAGACGAACTAGACACACAACATAGAATTCCCACCCAGCTCAAGTCCTGACCAACACTAAACAAGCAAAACACATAAGAACTCTGGTCAGGACGTTACAGACACCTTAAAAACAAAAGGTGGGGGTGTGGATCAGAAAACCAGTCAGTATCTGTTGTGACCTCCATTTGCCTCATGCAGCGAGACACATCTCCTTCACATAGAGTTGATCAGGCTGTTGATTGTTGCCTGTGGAATGTTGTCCCTCTTCAATGGCTGTGTGAAGTTGCTGGATATTGGTGGGAACTGGAACACGCTGTCGTACTCGTCGATCCAGAGCATCCCAAACATGCTCAATGGGTGACATGTCTGGTGAGTATGCACGCTATGAAAAAACTGTGACATTTTCAGCTTCCAGGAATTGTGACCAGATCCTTGCGAGAGAGATTAAAGTAGATGTCACGTGTCAAAATATTGATTGATGACCCTAAGTCCAGCTGTCAAAAAAATGATTGATGACCCTATGTTCTGCTGACGTGTGCAAGCCCAGGGTTTCCTGTCCTGACCCCCCTTTTGGTTTGAGGGGGGGCGTGGTTTATGACCTTATGAATGGGGCTCCTGTTTCTTAGAGTGTGTAAAAGCTTTTTATGCTGTTTTTGAATTTGTCATGCTGTTTGATGTCATGTGTCCTGTTGGGGGCTGGGGTGGGTGGGGGTGTGTGTGTGCTGAACATTTCAAAGAGTAAGGCCTATTTTATAGCTTATAGCCCTCCGGGGTTGTTGTCTAGGAAACACTAATGTCAGGGGCTTTGCAACAGCCTTATAAAGCCCCGGAACAATCCCTGTTTAAGCCTGTACAAGATCTTAAGAATAACCATGGAATTTGGGATCGGTGACAAAGCAGTGATGACTGTAACAACTGAAGCAGGCCCTAGGGTTGTCCATAGAGCACGGGCAAAGTATCAACCCGCAATATATGATGCTCCAAAAAAACGTTTTTTAAATGTGTATAGAACCCAAATACCGCCAACAAATGCGCTGAAAGATCAAGTGTTGATGTCTAATGGCCAGCTGTGGGGGTATCGGTTTGATTACCTGGCCTGTAGAGTGACCCTCTATACGGTAGCTGAAGGAGAAGAATATACAGACCAGACTGTAGGCTTGGACTATGGTGTTGAAGACTGGTCGGTTTTTCGCAAGGTTGTGTGTCCTGAACTGGGCCTTATCACCAAGGGGTATAGTGTGTTCACGGGCCACGAGACCCGTTGGGAAGGTACCCCTGACTCCTCAGGACGAATATTTCACAGGGTGAAAATACAAAGACAGAATGGACGTCCGTGCGGCTGCGTGGAGTTCTATATCGGCACCGAGGAAATCCGAAAGCAAAACATTAGGGAGGGGGGCCTGACTGGTGATTCCAGACTGCGTCTGCTTATTCCTTTTAAAAGTTGGGATGTAATGGAATTGAACATGTTGCAGGCGTTGGATGCTCTCTTTGTACAGAGCCAACAGCGGCAGAGCATTGTTCATTTAAAGAAGTGCATAATATATACGAATCGTAAAGATTACGATTCAAAAGAGCCTCAAGAAGATACAGCGTCAGAAGAAAACTAAGTAAGCGGATGCTTTAACCCCGCCCAGATACCCAAAGGCCTGGTCCTACAATAAAAAGAAAAAAGCAGACAGTTCTTCATTTCATCATACACCATGGATATCCAGACCATCTACGAGGACTCCGCTACGTCAAGGGGGCCCGACACTAAGGACTCAATGCCACGAAGCCCTACACTCTACTCCCCCCTGGCAAGACCCGAGACACCCCCTACATTTACATAACCTGAGGATGTGTTTGATGGGGTGGCCAGTACTATTTTTGTGGACACAATCAAGGCCTCTGTAGCTACACTTTTAGACGTGGTGATTGGCGAATATATACGAGAAAAATGCATCGGCTGTGAGATCAATCATCCCAGCCAGCGTCGTCATCCTTGCCTATACGACCCTCCTAGATACTACTTTTTCAATCATTTTGAAGAGCTGGTGAAAAGACTGTGGTCCTGCCGGTTTATACCAGCGCTGGTCATCGCCCTGGAGTCTATGGGTCTTGTGCCGTCTATCCCTAGAGTTTACGGGGTAACCGAAGCCTTCCTACATGAACTGAAGGAGGCCATCTTCATCCACGAGAAACTCAAAGAAATCCGACACACCCTGGTGGACGACAACAAATACAGGGAAGCTGTGGTGGCTGATGTGATGCTTTTCTGGCTCAATAAATCCCAAGAGACCGAGTGACATTTTGTTATTTAGACGTAAAGCTATGGGTAACTATGTGTCTACGATGTTGGAGCGAATAAATACATTTTTTCTTTTGAGAGACCTTACAAATGTTATGCAGCAGATTATTGAAAATAAAGTGAACAATGTATCGTTCTACACGACACACAATACCTGGGCTAATGTAGAGCGTTTGCTGAAAATGGAACAAATCATGAATCATGTACGACATACGGGGGAGAGTATGCAATGGACACAAATGGTATCAAGAATTGTTGATGATTCTGAAGAACTAGAAATAACTTTGGCTAAGATTTTACATTATTTGTTTGAACCACCATTTAATGTGAACGTGTATCATATTTGTTGTTTATATACTTATATATCCGACGTGTGTGTTTTAAAAATTCAGCGACACAAACCTGTAAATCTAAACCATATATACAGGGTGTTGCATGCTGTGATTGTTGAGAAAACTGGGACTTGTATCTTGCAACAAATCCTGAATTGGTTGTATACGTAATACAAGGTGTTAAAAAATAAAAATTCACAAACTGAAATGTTGTCGTTATTTGAAAGTGGCTCATTAACGTTATTGTAACTCAGAGAGGCAAGAAGGATGGCTGAGCAGCTGTTGAAAAACATTTATTATAATCCCGCTAACCCCGGGTCTTATGGTGGTAAAGAGCGTTTACAGAGAGCTATAGCCGAAGAAACAGGTAGCCTGTTAAGCGATGCTAAAGTGAATGAGTGGTTATCAGAGCAGGATGCCTATACTCTCCATAAACCTGTAAGAAAACAATTTCCAAGAAATATAGTTTTTTCTACGAATCCCTTGGCCCAATTTCAGGCGGATCTATGTGACATGCAGGCCCTTGCAGATAAAAATGATGGAAATCGCTACATGCTAACGGTTATAGATATTTTCTCTAAAGTAGCCTTTGTAAGGGTGTTAAAAAATAAGAGCGGGGCCGAGGTAACCCGGGCCTTTGACTCGATCTTGAAGGCAGGAGGCGCACCCAAGAAAGTGCAGACTGATGGAGGAAAATAATTTTTTAATAAGACATTTCAGAAGCTCATGAAGAAGCATAATATAATACATTTTGCTACAGGTTCTGATTTGAAAGCTTCGGTTGTGGAACGCTTTAATAGAACGTTGAAGGAGCGGATGTGGAGATATTTTACAGCTCACAACACACATAGATATATCGATATAATTCCTGATTTAGTACAGGGTTACAACAACAGCTACCATAAGAGTATACGTATGAAGCCCTCTGAGGTCTCTTCTGAAAACTCTTTTCAAGTCTTTAAAAATCTGTATGGTTTGTTCCCACTTCGCCGTCAGAAAAAAATTAACTTTAAATTCCTAGTGGGTGACTTGGTGCGTATATCGAAGTTGAGGGGTGTTTTCGACAAAAAATACGAACAAGGTTACAGCTCGGAGTTGTTTACCGTTACAGAATGTCTGCCACGCATACCCCCTGTCTACAAGTTAAAAGATTATGACGGGGAGCTTATAGAGGGATCTTTTTATGAGAAGGAATTACAGAAGGTCCAGTTGGGTAAAGACAAAGTCTTTCACGTGGAGGAGATTCTAGATCAGAAGAGAGAAAAGGGTAAAAAATGGTTGCTGGTCCGCTGGAAAAACTGGCCCCAAAAGTTCAACAGTTGGGTATTGGAGCACGATGTGGTGGATGCAACGGGTGTTAACTTAAACCCACAGTCATGATAACTAGCTCCTCATTCTCGTGTACACAGGAGTGCATCATGGAACACAGCGGTTTCTACCTGACTCTCCCCAGTAATGCGTCTGCACATATATATCGTAATAATCAGAGTTCGAATTATACAACCAATTTTCCAAAGCCTATAGAGTTATCAGAGGCTTGGGAAGTAGGTCTCAGCGAGATTACATACCCCCATAGTTGGTATAATATCAAAGATAAGGACCGTGATTTTTATTGCAAAAAGTTATCGGAACCTGCGAAACTTATTAAGCTTAAAAAAGGTTTCTATAGAACCGTCGACAGGATCGTCTCAGAGTTGAATGAACACCTAACCCTGAACAGGATGGAAATATTCCTATTCTACAACCCTATCCATAAAAGGATACAAATCTCAGGGCCTGCTAACGGTGGTATAAAGACCAGCGGTAATTTATCCTACATGTTGGGGATGGGTCCCAATAAATGGACGTATGTGAAAGATAAATTATTCCCATTCCCTGCGGATATACATGCAGGATTTTACAACATATTTGTGTATACCGACATCATAACCTATCAAAGGGTCGGAGACACATGTGTGCCCCTCCTGCGAACAGTTCATATAGACGGAAAGGATGGGGACATCGTCACTGTCAATTATGACAAGCCGCACTACGTACATGTCAGCAAGAAATATATTGAAAACATTCTGGTTGAGCTTAAAACGGATCAGAACGAAAACATTGAATTTACTTATGGTAAAACGATTGTAAAACTCCACTTTAGACCCACCAAAACCTCTCTACATATATAATATTTGGTATTATATTTATAAACATAATACAAATAAAAGGGTTATGGAGCACCATCAGCTCGACCCTAACCGTTATGTTTCATACTATGTGGATCAAGTTGGTAATGGACTACCAGGATATCATGGAGCACCGACAATGTATGGTGCGGGGATAGGGGGTATATTTCGTAACCTCTTTAGGATGGTTTTACCGTTTATGAAGAGAGGCTTCAGCATAGCCAAACCACATTTAAAATCAGCGGCTAAAAATATAGTAAGTGAGGTTGTAGCAAATGCTATGACCCGAAGGGCGTCACCAGATGTGGAGCATCAAGAAGGCTCGGGGCTTATGATATTGTCTCGAAGGCCAAAAAAGAGACCCCCAGGTTTAAGACGCAGGCCGGCACCTAAAAAGCGGAGGTTAACTGTTAAAAGAACCTCAGTAAGTCAAAGACGTGGTAAAGTGAGGAGGTCTGGACCAAAAAGAATACTAGGAAGTATTTTCTAAAAGAATAAGTGACATGGCTCTTTTACACCGAATGTCCTCTGAAGCTATAAAGACAGAACTCGATCTTTTCACGGCACCGTTAACGCAGCATTCAATAGACAGGTCCAGTTATGTGGAGATAGCCCCCCTCTCGGCTATTACAGATAACGGGCCTATCGAATTTTTCATACCAGGCCACGGTGACAACTATCTGGACCTCAACAACACCTTGGTGCATTTACGTCTAAAAGTGACCAAAAGAGATGGGTCTAATATTGCAGGCGATGCCAAAGTGAGTCTCATTAATTACCCCTTGGCCACCATCTTCTCCCAAGTGGATGTGACTTTGGGTGAACGCCTAATCAGTCAAAGCAGCGCCACATACCCTTATAGAGCCATCATGGAGTGTTTGCTAAACTACTCCGAAGACACTCTCAAAACACAATTTAGCGCCGGGTTGTTTAGCAAGGATACTGCAGGAGCCGCTATGGAATCGACAGACCCTTCCACCGGTGCAAACAAAGGACTGGCGGCACGTACTCGCTACTGCGCCGAATCTCGAGAGTTTCATTTGCTAGGCCCTATACACTCTGACATTTTCTTTCAAGAACGGTTGCTCTTAAATTCTGTTGATTTAAGATTAAAATTAACCAGGGCCAAGGATGAGTTTTGCCTGATGTCTCCCCAAGACGGGGATTTTAGTTTGAAAGTGTTGGGGGCCACCCTTTTTATTAAAAAAGTGTCTGTATCTCCGGCAGTACGCCTGGGTCACTCACATGCTTTGATGAAAGGACTTTGATTACCCTCTCCAAAGAATTACCATGAAAACCTTTAGCATACCTGTGGGCAGTAGAATCTGCAGTCAAGAAAACCTATTTCTAGGCCCTTTACCTAGATATGTGGTTATAGGTCTGGTTGATCACGCCTCTAATACGGGGAGTTTAGATAAAAAAAACTTTAATTTTCAACACTTCAATGCAGAGTATGTAGCTCTCTGTCAGGACGGACGTCAGGTTCCGGCTAAGGCTTTCCAACCCCAATTTAATAACAACATATCTGTGCGAGAATTTTACAATCTATTCCTGGCTACAGGGCGACATCTCAAAGATCTCTCTTTGCCTATTGACAGAAATGATTTTGCAGAGGGTTACACGTTGTATGCTTTCAATTTATCCCCTGATGATGACACCTCAGGAAATCTGTCTGTGATGTCCCAAGGTAACCTCAGGCTGGAAATGCGTTTCCGTACACCTTTAACATGTACAGTTAGCATGATTGTTTACGCATGCTCTGATTCAATCTTGGAAGTGAATGCCCGAAGACAGGTCTTAGTGGATTATTATTAAGGACCTTTGAGCAAAGACATGAATACCCAAGAGTTGGAAGGGCTCATGAGCCGCTTGATTGGAAAACAATTTTGTGTAGTGATGGCTTGTGATGAATTACCTATTGAGATATGGCCTGAGAGGCCTGCAATGTTTATTGTCAATACCCATCCTAAACACAGGCCTGGTGAACATTGGCTAGCTATGACATTAGAACAGGAAGGTGGAAGAAAAATCTCAACTTTTTTTGATTCCTATGGCTTTCCCCCCGGTTTTTCACATTTCCCTAAATCTATTAAAGATTTTTTGACCCTAAACGGTTCAAAGATCTACTACAGCATCAAACAAGTGCAAGATAACCTTTCCACTACATGCGGTCACCACTGTGTATTTTACCTGTGCCAAAGAGCCCGGGGAGTTTCTTTTGAAGATGTTATGTCTCTTTATAAGGATGATTTAAGAAGTAATGATAACCTTGTATCTTGTTTTGTTAGAAAATATCAAAAGTGTTCAAATGTGTGTCCTTTAAGAACGCGTAATCAAGGCGTATGCTCACGTCATATGTTTCAAGAATGCCACAAATGTTAAATTGCTTATTTTTCAAATAAAACATTTATTGAATTTAATCATAGTCATTCAAAAGTCATTTTCAAAAGTCTAACCACCCCGAGAGATCGGGATTAGGAAAAGGTCCTGAGACGTTCATGGGAGTAAATGAGTTAGCATCATCGCTTTCATAGGGGGACGGTGTCGTTGGGGCATCTTTAGGGGTGCTGTATCTCGTTGAAGGCTTTTGTTTTAAAGCTTGAATCTGTTGACGAAGCTTATGGTTGGGTACACCCGAGAGGGGAATGTTGAGGATTGCCAGGGCCTTAAGAAACTGACGCCAGCCGGGAGGCCTTCGGTCATCAGCAACCTTGTGGGCAGCCGTGGTACTTTTAAGCAAGTCCAGCATATGTGAACCCCTGACAACAGAGCCCTGAAGGATAAACTCTCCAGAGTCGTTCCAAGCAGCTATCCCCTTTGAGTCTTTTATCTTGTTCATAATGTATTTAACATTCTTCCTGTTACGTAAAGGCACATGGGTCAGTAGGTCATGCATAACTTTATCTTCAAATGGCATTTGAGCTTCACCAGACATATGATCTTCACTAGGTAAGATCGCCGGTACAGGCCTTACAGGGGCATGGCTATCGCTAGGTTCGACATCTGTTAAAGGGTCCGGTAGGGAAAGTGTTAAATGGTTAGTCTCTCTCTCCCCTTGCTTTACCAGAGTCAAATACCTTTGCATTAGGTTTGTGTATTTTTGAATCTTATCATAGGGGTTCAATCCTTTTCGGTTCAAAACATCCTTCATGGCCGTATCCAAATCATTTTCCGCTGTTTGTCTGATATCTTCAGGACCATGCATTTGTTTTTTAAGTCTATCCAACTCTTGTTGAGGCACCAAGTACATTATAGTGGCCATCACACCGCGTGTTCAACCCCCACGTCTGGCCGCAATAAGGCTGGTGATGAAGGGCACGGCTATACTGAGTAAAGGTAGAAGAAAACCCCCAGACTGTTGTATACTATGTCTTTTCTTTTGAAGACTGGCCCTTTTATTGGCAAAGAGTTTGATCGCGGTCTTTTGTCTCTTTAATTTTTTCAATTGGTTCAGGGTGAGTGGAATGCGTCCTTTGAGAAGATTCAAAGCAATCTCACATAGGGCTAATATGAGATCTGAAGAACAGCGACCCAAGATGGCCTTCCGTTCTTTAGCTGTAGACCCAACTAGCCTTCTCAAGAGGGGCAGGTTTCTTTTTAAATGCAGAGACATAGCGTTTACTTTTTAGGAAGGTATGCAGCAGGCCGCTCCCACGGAAACAGACCTGTACGTAGCCTAAGGTGTTCTGGAGTATTTGCTTTTAAATCCACGATTAAATAAGAAAATGGCTCTTTGGTAGCGTCCTCATAGCTCTCCATAAAGTATGATTTCCTTCCAGGGTACATCTGCTGAGCTAGAGTGCTAATTTGCAGTTTGTCTCTAGGATTTTTAAACAATACCATGTAGTTGGCATTCAAGCTAATGGTCCGACTATTTTTACCTTGGTGAAACACATTCTGTACCAAGTAAAGCACGGACAGGTTTCTATGATGAGTATATTGGGTAAAAGCTCGTGCAATTTCGGGGTGTTCGCTACCAGCAAATAGCATATCGTCCAAAACAAGCAGATTGTTTTTATGTGGGGGGAGAAGTTCATCATCAGACAGAGAATCGGGTATTCCTTCAACAAACTTGATTTTTATTGTCTTCAATAATTCATCATACAGAGGTTGGTAACAGGAATAACACCATACAATATTGTCAGGCTTTTGAGATAACACATGTTCAGAATTCTCTAAAATACTTTTTACAAAAAAAGTTTTACCACTGTTTGAGGGGCCTGCAATTAAGGCCGAAAAGGGCAGTTTTAAACGGGGGTCAAAATCCTCGACAGCCGTCATTATATCTTAAGCTCTAAGACACACCGGGGCTTGTAGCCTAAGTCAGTAGCCAAAGGGCAATGTGGTACCGTCAGGCAATAGCCGTCTCTTGTCATAGACTACCCTGAATCTTTTAGTGAGTGGGGCGTTTCTTAGATGGAACCCCTTTTTATCCCTCACTATTTTGTTGTAGGAGCTCAAAATCTCCAAGTCACTATTCCTGTCATTTACGTAACCCTCGACCAAGCGCGTGATTGATTCCAAGTTTACACGCGGGGCATTTTCGTAGTTTTGAGTCACGCCTTTGGCTTTCAAAACCACGTGATTAGCTTTAGTCCTAAAAGCATAGCTTTTGGGACCACATGAGGACCATTCTGTGATATGGTCACCCTCGTCGAGTTCACTAGTTAAACCCCCAAGATAGTTGCTAAGTGGGGGGTTCCAATCCCCCGGCTTGCTTACATAGACCACAGAGTCTGTGTCGTGGTAAAGAACCCGCCGCTGAAGCTGTTCCATGAGGGTGTACAGTTCAAGTCGGCCATAGGCTGTGGTAAATGCTGCAAGAAACACATTTACATTACCCGGGGGTAGAACCCACTTTTGGTTGCGCCGCCATTGCACCAAGGCAATGTCTTGACTCAAGAATGAAAAATGTGAAATTTCGTATTGGTCCGAAAAAACAAATTCCAAAAATTCTTCCGGGTCTTTAATGATCGAAGTTGTTAGCATATTGCATCTCTGCGCTAATTTCCGCCAAAGGGAGTTCAAGTACAATTTCGAAACATTTCTTTTGGTTTTGTTGACCTCTATTCTGTCAGGGTCAAGAAGTATGCCTTCTCTGTCATGGTAGTCTTGAATGTACTTGTCTTTACTCTCTTGATCTGTGACCGATGCAGGATAGCCGGAAGCCATCTGCTTGCATCTCAAGAAGGTCTTGATGTACTCTTTAAAAAGTGTGTCTGATTTCCTGGAAAAGTTCCACACTTCAAAGATTTTGGCCACACGATACCCCTTCTCTAAAGCCTTAGAGAATTCAACGGTGACCCATACACCGGTCAGGGCTCTTTCTTGATCTGAGTGATCACATGGGTTTTCCTGGTTGTTGTTTTCACAGCATGTGCGACAAAGGGGAAAGAAAAGTTTTCCTTTAGACCCCTTGTAAGGCAACACAGGTATAAACAGACCCCTAGGAGGGTAGACAGTCGCTTTGATTAAACCAAAATAATTTTGAGGTATGTCAAAGTCACTGTGAATAATTTCAGGATGCCCTATAGGATAGCATGAGGAACTCATTACATGAGGATATAGGGATGTAAAATCTACATAGCCTATTGTCTCGTCGGGTTGAGCTACATAACGCAATGTCAAAGCATTGGTCCGGCCTCCAAACAAGGCCTGTCTCGGTTCCAGGGGCTCTGGAGGGTCATATTGGGTAAGGAAGGCCTGAACATGAGGATCCGCCTTTTTGAGGGCTGTCCATTCGTGCTCCCACAAAACCACAACTTTTAACCCGTAAGTAGCCTTTAAAGAATTCAGTTTGTCTTGAAACTCTTGGTACATTTCCCCAAAAGTCTTTTGGGTTAGGACACACAGGGCCTGGGGGACAAAGCATAATTTACAACCGTGGAAGAAACAACCGTTGTACTCATACACTGTCTCAACCCCGTCAATCTGTGTGTATCCATCTACATGGTAAGGCCCAAAAGCCTTCTCCCCCCTATTCAAAGCATGTTGGATAAAAATATCTTTATCCTGGGCCAAGTACTCCAACCATTGAATGGAACCACTAGAGTAGGCCTTGAATTGTCGTCGGTAGTTGTCTGGCGATGGGATAGCTATAGATGCTGGAGTTAGATAGTGTGTACGATAGGTTTTCATGCACGCGGATGCAATAGTTGTACAGCTCCAGGGGTCAATGCCCGCATCTTTGATTACCTCTTCTCTGAATCTGAGGCATCCTTCACGTAGTATAACCACGTCATTGTCACAGTATGATTCCATCTCTTTATGAAAATCAAAAGTTCCATGTCTTACTGTCTCGTACCACGTCATGAATTTCTCACGCTCTTTGGGAGACATTTGATCACACCCGTACATTTCGGGGGATGGATAAGATCCTATATAATGTAGATTCTCCTCAGATGTGAAGAAGTGGGGGAAATAGCCTTTGACAGAGTTTTCAAAACCCAAGGCCTCTGGCATTTGAGCCAATCTCATGGGTAAGAAGCTTAAGCTGTCAATGTATCTCTGTTTGAAGGCGGGGTCAACAAAACATAATATTTTACTCCCTTGAGCTATGACACTGGGCGCAACGCCTTGCTGTATCAAAGGGTTCAGAAGCAGATAGGAGTCATAGGCTCGCGCATTGTGAGCTATAAATGTGAAGTTTCTGTACTGGGCCTTTCTAAAATGTTTTAGAAAGAGCCGGGCACAATTGGGCCCCTCGGCCGGCCACTTTTCACCGGTGAAAGTCATGGTAGATACAAAAATAGGCAAGTGAACCCCTGATTGCTGATTTGTCTCAAAATCATAAAAAACATATTTCTCTGTATGTTCATCTTCAGCCAAGGGCTGAATGTAACACTCATGTGGTACTTCTTGAACCACTTCTGCGTCTCTGCTTTTCAAAGGCCCTTTACAGATGGGGCAATGTAGAATTCCACAAACATGTGGTTTAGGGCTATCTATTTTAAGGTTGTAATTGCAATGACATTTTGGACATTTCTTGTTAATGTCACAACTGCTTACAGATTTACAGGCCTTGGGGTGCCATGTTTCAGTTTTGTGTTTTTCGTAACAGTAAACTGAGCGACATGTGCGGTGACAATCCTCACAGGGTGTCAAGTTTAGCGGTTGCATAGGGCAATGTTTATCCAGACATACTGAACAGTTATAAGGACATGAGTGCCCACCCAGGCGTGTGTAGCCGGTATGACAGGCGGGACAAACATATGGGGTGCCTAAAAAAGCTGTGATGTTAGTTACGGCATAGTAATGCTCATTTTGCACATAAAAGTACATAGTCTTAGGATGTGGCTCTTGTATATTTTGGAACTTCAAGAGAGCGTCATTAGCCCTACTGTGGTACAAAACCACAATCTTGATATTCAGAAAGTTTTCAAATTGGACTATGTCCGAGAAAGCCACAGCATCCTGTATACCGAGACCCACAGCAGTTTGTAGCTCTTGAGCTTTCTGTAATGCTGCGCGCTCTGTACATCCTGGGCTGAGTAAGTGGGCCAGCCCTATGGCAAAGCATAGCTTATTACCAGGATTGGGAACGATTATGAGGTAGGCCCTTTTATTGCTTATGATTTCTGACTGCATTAGGCTATCGAGCTTCCTTCTCTGACCACCGCCCCCTTGGGGTTGACGTATTAATTGTACTACAAGTTCGAGGGTCCTATCTGCTAGCACGTTTAAATTTGACTGAACAAGGCGTTCTAGCAGGTTAACAAATTGTTCAAGATCTGCTTCACCATTCTGTAAAATAAGCGATACACGGCTCTGCAGACTGTCTCCACAAATTTCCAACTGTAAGAGATCCCTTGGTTCGCTATAATCTCTAACCCTATCTAACAGTTCATTCAAAGTGTCCATAAGCATTACGTAAAACACAGCATATTCCCGAATCTGACCCCCCCATGCGAAATTGAAAAACTGTCGAACCTCAATATTGTGGAATTTATTTCGATACAAAACATGTACACTGCGATCAAGACCATCCCCCTCCTGATTTGCTAGACAATTGTCCAACTGTTCAAAAACATCGTATTGGGTTTCAGACTCTTCGGACATGGGTGTTAAAGGCTGGCTTAGAGGTGTAGGTGGTGCAGAATTAAACCTAGGGCTCTCGTTCTGTACACTGCGATCAAGACCTTCCCCCTCCAGATTTGCTAGACATTTGTCCAGCTGTTCAAAAACATCGTATTGGGTTTCAGACTCTTCGGACAGGGGTGTTAAAGGCTGGCTTAGAAGTGTATGTGGTTCAGAATTAAACCTCGGGCTCTCGTTCATCTGGGTAATTAGAGATATGATTGATTCGGGTATCTGTGATAACCTGTTTTCATCGGAAGGCCCTGACTCATTCATACGAGTAATAATTTCTATGAGTTCGGCGGGAATCTGGGATAATAGGTTTTCATCTATAGTCATTATGTCAATTATCCCAGAATCATTCATATGGTTAATTATATCTTGGAGCTCTGTAGGGATTTGGGCTAAGAGGTTTTCAATTGTCTCGCTTAGGTCTATAGGTGGCGCCATTTGTCTAATTAAGGACGTGTGTTCTTGTGTTTACAGCGGTGTTTTTTAACGGCGGTATTTGCTTGTTTTAACCCTACTGTTTTTTAACATACGGGGAAGCTCGCTACGCCAGAATGACACATCCTGACTGTATTGATGCTCTAGTAGAATACCCATACGTCTTTGAAGTAAAGCCTTTCGTGATCTTAAACCCTGAGTAAAAGCCTTGAAAAACCGGGCTTGGTCTATTTCAGAAGCGGCTGTTGCCCCCCCAGAATTGGCCGATTCAAGAAGGTTGGCCACTTCACAAAACATCAAATCGTCTACCTCAGAAATGTCATTTAAACCTTTGAAATCATCAGTTTTCGATGCTCTCTTGACTGGGGTCTTTGGCGCCTCCTCGGGGTCTAGATGTGTAGCTTCTTCGATGTCTTTATAAGCCGGGGAGGAGTCTGAAATAAAAATAATACATACAAAAATAGGTTATTAACCCTAAAATATGTTAGATAAAAATGTCAAATACATTTCAGATATAAGCCTATATATTAACAATACATTAATTAAATACCTCGGCTTTTTTGACGAGGGCTGTTCTGAAGAAGCTCGGAAAACTCTGGAACATGTCTTTGGGCAACCCGAATTACAGCATCTGCCTGGTCTGTAGCTGGTGAGCCTGAAAAAAAAACAGCATTAGGCCCTGTTTTAACATATTCAGGCATAAAAAAATATATAAATAATAAAATAATAATATATATAAATAATAATAATATATAATTGATTCATACCTTGTCCTTGGAACGCGGTCTCGTGAATACCGGCCAAGTAGAATTGCTCGGGTGAAGCGGAACTGTGGATCTGGGCACTGATTGTCCGTTGGTGTTTAGAAATATGGGGCGCACCGGTGGCCTGTCCCAGGGGAGTTGACCTGCCGTTTAAAGCCTCTGTTCGCGGCTTGTGTGTAAAAACCTCCTGGGCGTATGGTTGCATGGGGTCGTAGTCATATGTTTCGCAGAAACCGTTCAGGCTCCTTATGGCATCCTTTAACCTTCTAGGCTTTATGTCCGCTGTAAACACATAAAAAATAGCTTTTAATATAAGATGCCCACACTTTTTGTTTTTAAGGTCTAAAAATATTTTTATGTATGGAATTCTTGGACTCACGTTTACAATTCAGGGTCGGCGTTGGGATGCAGGCAATTTGTTCCGGAGACCCTATGGCCGGTTCGAGCTCAGTTATACCTCGGAGTATCTGCGTGAATGCTTCAGAATCTATAAAACATTCGACAATATTAAAGCTCTAATCCCCTTATATAATATTGACATGTTATACGTTAAGAATACATGCCCTAATGCATGTTTAATATTGCTATAACATACATAATGTTCAAACAATTCCACACAACATACAAATCTAATATAAATATATATTTATTTCAAGAACTCACCTTCCGAAAGATCCATTAGGAGTTTTTCCTAGATGCTATTTTAACGGGTCAGTCCGATAACGATTCTTGGGGTTTCTGTAGGTGCTGTTTGCATCTGAACTAAAACGCTGCTAACAGGGTCGCGGTTGTCAATAGGGTTTGTCCCCCACTACCTAAAGAAAGTACTGTATGATTTTCACCTAGCATCGGGTTGACGTTTTTTTTAGGACTAGACCCCAGCTATATTTAACTCCTAAGTTATTTGGTTCAAACAAAGGGATTGGTGTGTTTAAACCTTATTACACCCTGGGCTATTCTACAAACTAACCGGTGTGGTAGCACCTCGATGCTGGGGGTTGGGAGTTCTAGACAAAGAGGGACTGATTTACTTTTTTAAACCCTACAGCCTCTGTTTTAGACCCTAGAACATAAATTATGTTTTGACATGTTGTTAATGATTCGTAAGTGGCCTTAAGACAAAGACACACTTTTTTGTTTGGGGGGTAGGCCTCTGTTTTGCAGGATATGGTAAAGATAGAGAGAGAGCCTTGAGCGCTGACGCATATCCATTTATGAACACACCCCGCCCCGTTTTCTTTGTTTTGAAACACACACACACATCCACTCCAGCACACGCACGCACACACACGCGCGCACATGGCTTTTTCCGCAAGTTTTTTTCTCCTCAGGGACAGACTGAGCTAAGAGGGAACAAACTAACGAGTTCATGACATGGTGAGATTCTGCTTTTAAAACCATTTATTTCATTCAAAATATTTAGTACATACATTTTATAACCGTTCATAATTATGGTCTTTTACGATGCCTTTCTTACAGATCCAGGGATCTGGTGCAACCACCCCCCATTGTCCGTGTCTAATTCTTCACCCTCAAAATGCCGGGATCTCTTGCAAGGTTCATCAAAACTGCGTAAGTTTTCACTCCAGGGGTAGATCCTACGTCGGGCCTTTTGGTCGTGACTATGTCTCAAGGACAGCCTAGGCCAGCGCTTTAACTGTTTGCGATTTTTGAAGAGACTGTCCAGCTTATTCATAAGGGTTATGAAAATCGGATAATCCAACCATTTAAAACTAAACACCGGAATAAAAAAGTTTACATCTTTGCATGCTCTGGAAGCTACTGGAGAATTGACAGACTTTGTAGCATTACCAGCATCATAAACTTCACAGGCTAAAATTGTCACTTTGTTGTCAGGGCTATAGTCCATTGAAGCGATTCTTAGAGCCTTCAGATCCCCTGCCCCCCCGAAGACCTGTTCTTCCAACGCATAGCCGGGCACAGGTTTACCACTCAGAGCCTGTTCAATTTTACAGAGCGCCAGCCTGATCTTTAGCCATTCTCTCATCCCCAGAGCAGGAGAAAAACTACCAGGTTTTGCCTGATACAAGGGTTTGGGGCCACTGTCTGTGAATATCTTTACCGTAGAATCCTCCGGGTGGAATAAGTAAGAAATATGGCCATCACTCGTACCCAAAAATCCTTTAAAACATTCTGGAGCTTCACACAGAACTTCTTCAAGGCTTTGGTCACTGGGTTCATGACAAGCCGAGCATAACATCCCGAAAATTGGCATAGGTGGCATTTTTTGTTTAATATTCAGGGGGGTTATCATGTACAGTCTTAAACAGGGTTTGTTCCGGGGCTTTATAAGGCTGTTGCAAAGCCCCTGACATTAGTGTTTCCTAGACAACAACCCCAGAGGGCTATAAGCTATAAAATAGGCCTTACTCTTTGAAATGTTCAGCACACACTCACCCCCACCCACCCCAGCCCCCAACAGGACACATGACATCAAACAGCATGACAAATTCAAAAACAGCATAAAAAGCTTTTACACACTCTAAGAAACAGGAGCCCCCATTCATAGGGTCATAAACCACGCCCCCCCTCAAACCAAAAGGGGGGTCAGGACAGGAAACCCTGGGCTTGCACACGTCAGCAGAACATAGGGTCATCAATCATTTTTTTGACAGCTGGACTTAGGGTCATCAATCAATATTTTGACACGTGACATCTACTTTAATCTCTCTCTTGCGACATGACGCTGTGCATTATCATGCTGAAACATGAGGTGATGGCGGCGGATGAATGGCACGACAACGGGTCTCAGAATCTCGGGATTCATACGTTAAGAGCACACCTCTCCAGCATGCCAGTGGCCATCGAAGTTGAGCGTTTGCCCACTGAAGTCGGTTATGACGGGTCAAACTGCAGTCGGGTCAAGAGCCTGGTGAGGATGGCGATCATGCAGATGAGCTTCCCTGAAACGGTTTCTGACAGTTTGTGCAAAAAGTATTCGGTTGTGCAAACCCATAGTTTCATCAGCTGTCCGGTCGCTGGTCTCAAGCCGGATGTGGTCCTGGGCTGGCGTGGTTACACGTGGTCTGTGATTGTGAGGCCGGTTGGACGTACTACCAAATTCCCTAAAACAACATTGGAGGCGGCTTATGGTAGATAAATGAACATTCAACAGGTCTGGTGGACATTCCTGCAGTCAGCATGCTAATGGCACACTCCTTCAAAACTTAAGACATCTGTGGCATTGTGTTGTGTGACAAAACTTCACATTTTAGAGTGACCTTTTACTGTCCCCAGCACAAGTTGCTCCTGTGTAATGATTATGCTGTTAAATCAACTTATTGATATGCCACACCTGTCAGGTGGATGTATTATGTTGGCAAAGCAGAAATGCTCACTAACAGGGATGTAAACAAATGTGCAAATAAAAACACACACACTGGTCTCTCTCTCTCTCTCACACACACACATGCAAACACACAAACACACGCACACACACACACAAACATACATACACACACACAAACTCACACACACACACACACACCCACACAAACCCAAACACACACATACATGTCTGGGACCAGACTATTGTAGAAGCCCACACCACCGACAGTGGTTCCCCACAGGCTTGAGTTAATGTCCTTAATGAGTTCTAACCAACCTGTTGTAACTTGGTATCACACGTTTGGAGCCCAGTGGAAAAGCTTCATCAAAGGGAAGAAATACAGGGAGCTGCTGAATTAGGGAATTAGACTGCAGGAACCAACTGAGAAGCAACACTAATTAAACATTCTTAGCCCTAACATACAATCTTTAGAACATGCCCCTTGCCTCTGTTAGCGGACTGTCTCATTTAAACCGCCAATCAGCATTCAAATTGCCATCAATAAATACAATTGTGTTCATTGTCCGTAGTTGAAACAATAAGGAAGTCTTTATCGCGCCCCTGTTTTGTAAAAAATCTGAGGAATGAGGCTGGAGACATTTTACCACTCTCAAATGTATAGACAGAGCTATGGATGCAAGGACTGACCATCCATGATATCAACATTATACTTTTAACCATGTTTTGAATTAAATTGTGTTCTTACCATGTTTATTAAAAAGATTGGAGTAAAACAAGCTGACATTTGAGGTTCTGATGGAGTACAAAAGTAGAACCAAACTCATCTTATAAGTTATATTCTTCAAGAAACAAAAATGGTTGTAGCAACTACTAATTGGCCGGTTAAATTTATATTTAGCGTATTTAGCAAAGCTACAGATCCCTGTCACCCAAAAGGTTTCCCACAACAGAAGCACAGTCTGATGCAACACTATGTAGGAACACAGTCTGATACAACACTATGTAGGAACACAGTCTGATGCAACACTATCTGTCACGCCTGCTCCCGCTCTTTCTCCCCTGGCTCTCGAGGGCGCCAGGCTTGCCTGCATTACGCACTCCTGCAACCATCATTTACGCACACCTGCATTTCCCTCGTCACACGCTTCAGCGAAATTGGACTCACCTGTTCTCACTCAATCACCTGTTTATTACCTCCCCTATATTTGTCCGTTCCCCAGCACTGTTTCCCGCTGCTGCATTAATTGTTATTTGTCTGTGTTACCCGTGTGCTGATGCTGTTCCTGTCTCGTTCTATGTCCGTTCCATATTAAATGTTTGACTCCCCGAACCTGCTTCGCCTCTCCAGCGTCATCCCTGTGACAGAATGCAGAAGCCACCACACGAAGCATCGGGGAGTACTGGCGTTCCGGTTGGTGGTGACGTCTGTCCTGGGTCGCCGCCGATGGAACCGGGAGTGCCAAGCCAGCTCGTCGGGCTTCCACGCCCTAACTGGCTCGAGAGGTTTCCTTGCACCGGTTGGCTCGGAAGGCGCCCGTCCCACGTCGGGCCTCAGCCGGATCGTCAGGCCTTGTTCGACCAGCCGGTCCAGGAGTTTTTTGTTTTGTTCATGACATCGGGGTGAATTCTAACGCCGATGGAACCGGGGGTGCCTAAGCCAGCTCGTCGGGCTTCCATGCCCTGGCTGGCTTGAGAGGTTTCCTTGCCTCGGTTGGCTCGGCAGGTTTCCATCATACGTCATGCTCCACCGGATCATCGGGCTCCATCGCCGCAGCGGGATCGACAGAAGTCCTTGCCTCAGCTGGCTCGCTAGGCTCCCACGCCCCTGCCGGTTCGTGGGGAGTTTACGCCCAGCCAACACCACGTAGGAACACAGTCTGATACAACACTATGTAGGAACACAGTCTGATGCAACACTATGTAGGAACACAGTCTGATGCAACACTATGTAGGAACACAGTCTGATGCAACACTATTGTGTTGAGAGCTGGGAGCTGGGATGGATTTCTGGGCAGAAAACATAAAACACAATGTTGAAATGTAGAGTTTGTCACCTCAGGGATCTTGGCAGATGCGGTGTTGTTTTTTTAAAGAGAGATCCTTTCATGGCATTGTGATGGGCTCTTAATGGTCTATGGACAAGGAATGGAAAGATGGAAAATGAACACTGAAAGCTGTCATATTAGCCGTGAAAGCCCAGAGAGTGCTGAGACCTTCTGATCAACATAATAATATGTTCATTCAACCCTAATCTCGCTAGCTCGGCTGACACTGATGTACACGCTGACAACTCTCCACGCACGGATTCCCCCTTTCTCCATTCTCACCAGTCCAACAGAGAGAAGGCAAGAGAAGTACCCCCCCCCCATCTCCATTCTCACTAGTCCAACAGAGAGAAGGTGAGAGAAGTACCCCCACCCCCCCCGTCTCCATTCTCACCAGTCCAACAGAGAGAAGGCGAGAGAAGTACCCCCCCCCCCCGTCTCCATTCTCACCAGTCCAACAGAGAGAAGGCAAGAGAAGTACCCCCCCCCCGTCTCCATTCTCACCAGTCTAACAGAGAGAAGGCAAGAGAAGTACCCCCCCCGTCTCCATTCTCATCAGTCCAACAGAGAGAAGGCAAGAGAAGTACCCCCCCCCCCGTCTCCATTCTCACCAGTCCAACAGAGAGAAGGCGAGAGAAGTACCCCCCCCCGTCTCCATTCTCACCAGTCCAACAGAGAGAAGGCGAGAGAAGTACCCCCCCCCCCCCCCGTCTCCATTCTCACCAGTCCAACAGAGAGAAGGCGTGAGAAGTACCCCCACCCCCCCCCCCCCCCCCCGTCTCCATTCTCACCAGTCCAACAGAGAGAAGGCACGAGAAGTACCCACACCCCCCCCCCCCCCCCCCGTCTCCATTCTCACCGAGCTCAGATTAACTTCCTGAGTTTCAGCAGTCATAACAAATCAGATTCATGAACTTTCTCCCCTTATTACTTTTAACTTGTCACGGAGACACGTTTTGTATTGGCCGTAGACCTCAAACTTCAGAATTACTTTCAATGATTGAATCATCGATTTATAAAATGTCACCGAACTAACTAGGTCTAATGAAGGAGGTTTTATGGGGACTTAAATATAGGCCTTAATGATCATCATGTTTTTGTTGTTGATAATTCCTATTTGCCTGAAGGCTGCATGATGTTGCAATGAAACCATACATCACATTAACATTCACAGTAAATCCCCTAACACTGTTACATTCAAGATGATCTAATTAATAGTTTATTACAATAATAACAAACAAAAAAGCCTGAAAACTAAAGAAACTTCAGATGTATATTGTGGCAAGCCAGGCATAGCAAAAAAATGAATGTTAAAAAACATGTTTCACTGTAGATTGGAGAGCAGCAAAGCAAATCTCAGCAGCAAAGCACATTAGTAGCAAAGCAAATCTCAGCAGCAAAGCACATTAGTAGCAAAGCACATTAGTAGCAAAGCAAATCTCAGCAGCAAAGCACATTAGCAGCAAAGCACATTAGCAGCAAAGCACATTAGTAGCAAAGCACATTAGTAGCAAAGCACATTAGTAGTAAAGCACATTAGTAGCAAAGCACATTAGTAGCAAAGCACATTAGTAGCAAAGCACATTAGCAGCAAAGCACATTAGTAGCAAAGCACATTAGTAGCATAGCACATTAGCAGCAAAGCACATTAGTAGCAAAGCACATTAGTAGCATAGCACATTAGTAGCAAAGCACATTAGTAGCAAAGCACATTAGTAGCAAAGCACATTAGCAGCAAAGCACATTAGTAGCAAAGCACATTAGCAGCAAAGCACATTAGTAGCAAAGCACATTAGTAGCAAAGCACATTAGTAGCATAGCACATTAGTAGCAAAGCACATTAGTAGCAAAGCACATTAGCAGCAAAGCACATTAGTAGCAAAGCACATTAGCAGCAAAGCACATTAGTAGCAAAGCACATTAGTAGCATAGCACATTAGTAGCAAAGCACATTAGTAGCAAAGCACATTAGTAGCAAAGCAAATCTCTGCAGCAAAGCACATCAGTAGCAAGGCACATTAGTAGCAAAGCACATTAGTAGCAAAGCACATTAGTAGCAAAGCACATTAGTAGTAAAGCACATTAGTAGCAAAGCACATTAGTAGCAAAGCACATTAGTAGTAAAGCACATTAGCAGCAAAGCACATTAGTAGCAAAGCACATTCGTAGTAAAGCACATTAGTAGCAAAGCACATTAGTAGCAAAGCAAATCCTTCAGACTACGCTAACAGAAGAATACTGACAATAGGCTACCGTATGTAAAAAATAAAAACATTTAATCTGTGTTTAACATAAACAACTTTCGAAATAATGCGGTTGCCTGCCCAAGTTCACTACTTAATTACCTGCCCACGTTCACTACTTAATTACCTGCCCAAGTTCACTACTTAATTACCTGCCCAAGTTCACTACTTAATTACCTGCCCACGTTCACGACTTAATTACCTGCCCAAGTTCGCTACTTAATTACCTGCCCAAGTTCGCTACTTAATTACCTGCCCAAGTTCACTACTTAATTACCTGCCCAAGTTCACTACTTAATTACCTGCCCAAGTTCACTACTTAATTACCTGCCCAAGTTCACTACTTAATTACCTGCCCAAGTTCGCTACTTAATTACCTGCCCAAGTTCGCTACTTAATTACCTGCCCAAGTTCACTACTTAATTACCTGCCCAAGTTCACTACTTAATTACCAAGCTGATCTTTGCCTTCCCTCTACATTGCTAAGCATCTCTCTCTTTCTCTCTCTCTGCTTCTCTCTCTCCCCCTCTCTCCCCCTCTCTCTCTCTCTCTCTGCCGCTCTCCCTTCGATCTCTCTCTGCCTCTTTCTGTCTCTCTCTGCATCTCTCTCTCCCTCTCCCTCTCTCCCGTTCACGTGTTGCTATGGCTAATTGGTTCTACAGCAAAGGTTTCTGTTCAGTAGCCTGCCTTCCAAACAGCCAGCTGCCTGGCTAAATGAGCTGTGTCCACGTAATGACACCAATAAACTGCTGAATTAGGAACCGAAGCTGAAGCTACAAAAACCAAACACATAAAATCACACAAATGGGGGGGGGTAAAAAGTCTACTGCAACTAACCTAAGATGCGTATTAGATTTTTATGTCATCTTTATTTAACGAGGTTGTTCCATTGAGGACAGAAAACCTCTCTCCGAAGGGAGACCTGGGTGAGATGTTACGTGATCTCCACAGAAGAATAGAAGTTGTATTTTAGTTAATCAGCTGATGTTCCCATTGATTCTACTCTACTCTACTCTCTTTTTTTTTGTGACGCATCATTGAACATTCTGCATCATTTAACAGGACTTCAAGACACCAATCCCCAATGCCTTATTTCTGTGTACCAGGGGGGGTACATATTAGCGCTGCACAGCATCCTTTGGCTCAATCAAGAGGAGTAGTCGTGGTTTCGCCGCTTTCTTCACTATGTGC
The DNA here is from genome assembly GCF_016432855.1 of Salvelinus namaycush. Lineage (NCBI taxonomy): Eukaryota > Metazoa > Chordata > Actinopteri > Salmoniformes > Salmonidae > Salvelinus > Salvelinus namaycush. The sequence continues at coordinate 55,038,125 of NC_052326.1, read as the reverse complement.
CTATTGGGCCTACTTGCCTTAGCCAATCAGAGGTTGCTAGGCGACTGCTTGCGAGAGTAACTATTTTCCTGGGCCCGACGGCGAGTCAACTGGTTGATTAAATTAGTCCCATTAGATGCAGTGGGCAGCGTAATGATCCACCTCACAGGCACCACATCACCTCCCTCCCTCCACATCACACAGTATTAAAGCCACAGTCCTGTGTTTGTCCTCCACATTACACAGTATTAAAGCCACAGTCATGTGTTTTGTCTGTGTCAACCCCACCACTTGGTTTGGTAGCGTAACGATCAGTCTCACCAGCTCACCCACCTCCTCATCCCCAGCACATCACATCACACTGTTATCTGCCTAGCAGTATTACCTAAAGGCACAACATTGTGTGTGTCTGTGTTTCAGCCCGAACGACAGCCCAGCCCTGCCATGCACTTGTCTTGATAATGATTGCCCTGCATGACACGGACACCTGATACACCACCTCACTTACCTACCCATTCACCAACACAGTGAGTCAGCCTACCCAGAGCTAACAACCTGCCTGACAAACATCTACCTGGCTGAAATAATGAACTGCCTAAAACAATGACCTGCCTGGCACACAATGACCTGGCTGGCCTGGCTGACTGACAACGACCTGCCTGACACACAATGACCTGGCTAGCCTGGCTGATTGACAACGACCTGCCCGGCACACAATGACCTGGCTAGCCTGGCTGACTGACAACGACCTGCCTGGCACACAATGACCTGGCTGGCCTGGCTGACTGACAACGACCTGCCTTGTGCACGATGACCTGGCTGGCCTGGCTGACTGACAACGACCTGCCCGGCACACAATGACCTGGCTGGCCTGGCTGACTGACAACGACCTGCCTTGTGCACGATGACCTGGCTAGCCTGGCTGATTGACAACGACCTGCCTGGTGCACGATGATCTGGGCCTGACAAACAACAACCTGTCTGAAACAACAAGCCTCTCTGATGGCGTCAAAGATGCCATCTCACTTCTGACACCAATCAAAAGTTCCAGTATAAAACGGCAACCTATCACGGTGTAGATTAGTGTTGTACTCCACATCGATTCCATTGACCCTACTCACTCAGCCAGGCACATCATTGTTCAGGCAGGTGGTTGTTTCAGACAGGTTGTTGTTTGTCAGACCCAGGTCGTTGTGTGCCAGGCAGGTCGTTGTCAGTCAGCCAGGCCAGCCAGGCACATCATTGTTTGGGCAGGTGGTTATAAAGAAGTGTGGGGACCTGCTCTCCTGAAGGAATGGGCTCGTGTAACGACCTAAACCCAACACATACAGATGACATATTTTAATTTGATCATCCTGTTGTTGCAGGAATTTTCCTGTACAGCTGGAACTGCTAATTTATAGTGTATTTAAGGTTTAAAAAGGCTTCTTAAATTGAGTAATTTCCCATTTAAAACGTCAGACTTCATATCAACCCCACATAATAATCCAACATAATCCAACATAATAATACAACATTATAATACAACATTATAATACAACATAATAATACAACATAATAATACAACATTATAATACAACATTATAATACAACATTATAATACAACATTATAATACAACATTATAATACAACATAATCCAACATAATAATACAACATTATAATACAACATAATCCAACATAATAATCCAACATTAGTATCCAACATAATAATCCAACATAATCCAACATAATAATACAACATCATAATACAACATCATAATACAACATTATAATACAACATAATCCAACATAATCCAACATAATAATACAACATTATAATACAACATTATAATACAACATAATCCAACATAATAATCCAACATTATAATACAACATTATAATACAACATAATCCAACATAATGCAACATAATAATCCAACATTATAATCCAACATAATACAACATAATAATACATAATACAACATAATAATACATTATAATACAACATTATAATACAACATAATCCAACATAATAATACAACATCATAATACAACATAATCCAACATAATAATCCAACATAATACAACATAATAATACAACATTATAATACAACATTATAATACAACATTATAATACAACATAATAATACAACATCATAATACAACATAATCCAACATAATAATCCAACATAATACAACATAATAATACAACATTATAATACAACATAATCCAACATAATGCAACATAATAATCCAACATTATAATCCAACATAATACAACATTATAATACAACATAATAATACAACATAATCCAACATCATAATACAACATAATCCAACATAATAATCCAACATAATACAACATAATAATACAACATTATAATACAACATTATAATACAACATAATACAACATAATACAACATAATAATACAACATTATAATACGACATAATACAACATCATCAACATAATATTACAACATAATATTACAACATAATAAAACACAATAATCCATCAAAATAATCCAACATAATAATCCAACACAATAATCCAACATAAAAATCCAACACAATAATCCAACATAATAATCAAACACAATAATCCAACACAATAATCCAACATATTAATCTAACATAATACTACAACATAACACAACATAATAATACAACATAATAATCCAACACAATAATCCAACACAATAATCCAACATATTAATACAACATAATACTACAACATAACACAACATAATACTACAACATAACACAACATAATAATACAACATAATAATACAACATAATAACAAAACATAATAATCCAACATAATAATCCAACACAATAATCCAACACAATAATCCAACACAATAATCCAACATATTAATACAACATAATACTACAACATAATACTACAACATAATACTACAACATAATAATACAACATAATAATACAACATATTAATACAACATAACACAACATAATAATACAACATAATAATACAACATAATAATACAACATAATCCAACATAATCCAACATAATACCTCAACATAACACAACATAATACTACAACATAATACTACAACATAATAATACAACATAATAATACAACATAATAATACAACATTATAATACAACATAATAATACAGCATTATAATACAACATAATAATACAACATAATCCAACAACATAATACTACAACATAACACAACATAATACTACAACATAACACAACATAATAATACGACATTAGTATCCAACATAATAATACAACATAATACAACGTAATACTACAACATAACACAACATAATAATACAACATAATAATACAACATAATAATACAACACAATAATACGACATTAGTATCCACCATAATAATACAACATAATACAACATAATACAACATAATACTACAACATAACACAACATAATAATACAACATAATAATACAACATTAGTATCCAACATAATACTACAACATAACACAACATAATACTACAACATAATACTACAACATAATACAACATAATACAACATAATAATACAACATAATACTACAACATAATACTACAACATAATAATACAACATAATAATACAACATTAGTATCCAACATAATACTACAACATAACACAACATAATACTACAACATAATACAACATAATAATACAACATTAGTATCCAACATTATACTACAACATAACACGACAACATAATACTACAACATAACACAACATAATAATACAACATAATAATACAACATAATAGTACAACATAATAATACAACATTAGTATCCAACATAATAATACAACATAATACTACAACATAATACAACATAATACTACAACATACTACAACATAATAATACAACATTAGTATCCAACATAATAATACAGCATAACACAGCACTATAAGCATCTCAACCTCGGCCTTGACTGTCACATGGTTAGTCGGCTCGGAGAGCGAGGCATGAGGTGGCACACGAACTGCTCAGTGTTCTGCGCCAGCAGAGGGCGCTGCTGCTCATCCACCTCAGTGGAAGTTACTTGGGAGTCATCTAATAAATGAAAATAAGCACACACCGTGCGTGGATTTGTGCGCCGGTGTGTGTGTGTGTGTCCAGACTGGGAAGGGGTGTCAAAACTATGAATGGTCAACATTCCTAATCAAAGACAGGAACCCACTATCTTCTGATCTCTGGGCAGTAACGATAACCAATACGCTACAATCTCTCCATACAGCTAATGTTACAGCCTCTCATTGGCTTGTAGCTAGCTAGCTACGTTAGCTACTGGCTAATGTTGGCTAGTTGGCTAGCTAACTGGCAGTAGCAGCCAAGGACATTTGCTAGATTGTTTGTGCTTCTTTGTTTTTGCTCTGATTACAAGCAAGTGTCAAGGTCAACAGTTTACACAGATGACTTCAACCATATGAAAAACCTTCCATAGCTTCCTTTGCGTGTAGCTTGCCTCTCATCCGGCTGGTGTTAGCAAATATTAGCTACTAGCGCTGTTGTTGCTGAGCAACTGAGTTGCTGGACCAACTTTGAGATCGGCTGAAAAAAATATGTTAGCATTGTCAGATGTGGTATAAAAAGGTAGCACCTCATTTGGTTATTGTTTGCAAAAAATAGGCACGTAAGAGTGATAAATTATAAATTGTATAAAAACTGTCGCACCTACAAATGTAGTCAATCCGACGATTTTTAAGTTCAATGTTCACCTGATGGACGCCGCAGTCTTGTTTTAATCCGACGTCTAGAATATGAGCTAATGTTAGGTTTGGGCAAGACTACCCTAACGCTAACAACCCTGTAAAATCTGGTATAGTGGTCCTCGGTAACGGTCGGACGGATCATGAATGTGTCTTCAATCAAGTTGATTTGCGTATTTTCGTCGACATTGCTGTCATATTTTCTTAGATATGATGATAAGGAGATACATTTTACACTGAGCTTCAACCAAGGGCCATACTGTTGTCACACCGACGAATAATAAAACGTTTATAATAAAATTTGCCAAATAACCGCTGCTATTGTCACGCCCTGGCCATAGAGGCTTTTATTCTCTATTTTGGTTAGGCCAGGGTGTGACTAGAGTGGGCATTCTAGTTTCTTTATTTCTATGTTTTCTGTTTCTATGTTTTGGCCGGGTATGGTTCTCAATCAGGGACAGCTGTCTATCGTTGTCTCTGATTGGGAATCATACTTAGGCAGCCTGTTTTTCCACCTTAGTTGTGGGTAGTTATCTTTGTTAGTGGCACTATAGCCCTAGTCAGCTTCACGGTCGTTTCTTTGTTTCTTGTTTTGTTGGCGACATTTACAATAATAAAGGAAAAATGCACGCTGCACCTTGGTCCGGTCATTTCCACCTAGACAACGAGCGTGAGAGATATATTTTTCAATATTCAATAAATGAATGTAAGAAAAGTGTTAATGAAATCAGAATACTACTCATATTGCAGTGCGAGCGGTAAAGCTTTATGTGACGCCAGTGGTTGCTTTGCAGCATTTCTAGATAAAAAATTATCGAGTCTTAAGGGGGAAATCCGAAATATTGTAAATATGAAAACTTTGATAAATATTTCTTAATAATGCTTTTAGATACAAATGTCCAATATATGTCAACAATCCTTTCTCAAAATGACTATTTTATGCGTTAAATTACATTAAAATCTAAATTTGTTGGTCTGGGTTTCATATGGAATAATTCTGAACTAACAACCTGTCTGACTGTCAATAATCTGTCTGAACGGCTCATGGCTGAGTGAGGGGGGTCGATGACATCGATGCAGAGAACAATATTAATCTAGACCGTGAAAGGTTGCCATGTAGACTGGAAGACACTAGTCAAAAGCCTATAGCTGGTCAATTTATTATCAACCCTTCCTGTCTCTGGCCAGAGTCAAACACAATAATCACAATCAATCACAATCAATAATTCTACTGCCTGAGCTATAAACAATGACAGGTACTGTTTCCAAACAAGGAAAAGGAAGTGTGTGTGGGTTTAAAACTCCCAGAGAGATACTGGTTCACATGTATTTAAAGGCTGAGGCAGGGAAAATAAATCTGTCCAATTTAAATTTGATTGTGAATAACGTAGTGACATTTATTTAAATTTGATTGTGAATAACGTAGTGACATTTATTTAAATTTGATTGTGAATAACGTAGTGACATTTATTTAAATTTGATTGTGAATAACGTAGTGACATTTATTTAAATTTGATTGTGAATAACGTAGTGACATTTATTTAAATTGATTGTGAATAACGTAGTGACATTTATTTAAATTTGATTGTGAATAACGTAGTGACATTTATTTGAATTTGATTGTTGCGTTTAAAAAATGTTTACTATGTTAGAAGCCGCAAACAGATGGTTGATTTAATAAAAAGAGGCTTCCGCTAACTAAATATTCATCTAATGGATACTGGATGCAGAGCAGAAGAGAAGTGTGCTTGGTCAATGTCTGAGCACCAAGATCCGCACTTATAATTTACAATTATGTCCCTTAGGAAACAATTGAGATAAGATCTCTAAGGCTGAGTACCAGAAATCCTTGAGGATCATTTCCGAAACTGTTTTCATTCTACCCTCAGCTATCATTCTACTGTCATTCCACTCCCAGTATTATCAAGACGGCATGTTAACACAGCAGGTAGAACCTTTGTTGAATCCTCCTCCTCGGCAGCTCCTCCTCCCACTACAGAGGGACTCAGCAGCTCCCCCTCCCACTAGCGAGGGACTCGGCAGCTCCTCCTCCCACTACAGAGGGACTCAGCAGCTCCTCCTCCCACTAGAGAGGGACTCGGCAGCTCCCCCTCCCACTAGAGAGGGACTCGGCAGCTCCCCCTCCCACTAGCGAGGGACTTGGCAGCTCCTCCTCCCACTACAGAGGGACTCAGCAGCTCCCCCTCCCACTAGCGAGGGACTCGGCAGCTCCTCCTCCCACTACAGAGGGACTCAGCAGCTCCTCCTCCCACTAGAGAGGGACTCGGCAGCTCCTCCTCCCACTAGAGAGGGACTCGGCAGCTCCTCCTCCCACTACAGAGGGACTCAGCAGCTCCTCCTCCCACTACAGAGGGACTCAGCAGCTCCCCCTCCCACTAGAGAGGGACTCGGCAGCTCCCCCTCCCACTACAGAGGGACTCAGCAGCTCCCGCTCCCACTAGAGAGGGACTCGGCAGCTCCTCCTCCCACTAGAGAGGGACTCGGCAGCTCCTCCTCCCACTAGAGAGGGACTCGGCAGCTCCTCCCACTAGAGAGGGACTCGGCAGCTCCTCCTCCCACTAGAGAGGGACTCGGCAGCGCCTCCTCCCACTAGAGAGGGACTCGGCAGCTCCTCCAACTAGAGAGGGACTCGGCAGCTCCTCCTCCCACTAGAGAGGGACTCGGCAGCGCCTCCTCCCACTAGAGAGGGACTCGGCAGCTCCTCCTCCCACTAGAGAGGGACTCCACAATCCCTTTCCATGGAGCCCTTGATCAATTCTTGGCAGCTGAGGATGATCTGGCACACACACACACACACACACACACACACACACACACACACACACACACACACACACACACACACACACACACACACACACTGCAAGCCTAACCCAGCCGAGAAAGCAGCCAGCTAAATGATTCACAGCCAACACAAAGCAACACCAAGGCCCTTCGTAAATAAACCTGCCATCATTTTACAACGATTTCTCACATTGTCTACCTGCTGAATGAGTACCAAGGAGGTACCCATGACAGATTTTTGGGGCCGAAAATCGCAGTGATACATCACTGACTGTATAAAAATGACACTTTGCACTCAGTAGAAATAATAACCTAATTGTTTCAGTGCTACATGAGGTGTCTGTGTGTGATTGATCGGTCCGAGTGGGTAACACTGGTTTTATCAACATTATTTCTGAGGATCACATTTAATTCAGTTCAGAGTTCTTATGAATAAACAACACTAAATGTACACAGGCTGGGACTGTTATTCCATTTTATGATTTGTCATTCATCAAAAAACTAAAAATGACTTTCTGGACTTTTTTGTTGTTGCAAACTACCCTTCTTTTTCTTGTCATTAATCTGCCAATCATAGTTCCTCTCTGTATCTGTTCCTCTCTGTATCTGTTCCTCTCTGTATCTGTTCCCCTCTGTATCTGTTCCTCTCTGTATCTGTTCCTCTCTGTATCTGTTCCCCTCTGTATCTGTTCCTCTCTGTATCTGTTCCTCTCTGTATCTGTTCCCCTCTGTATCTGTTCCTCTCTGTATCTGTTCCCCTCTGTATCTGTTCCTCTCTGTATCTGTTCCCCTCTGTATCTGTTCCCCTGTGTATCTGTTCCTCTCTGTATCTGTTCCTCTCTGTATCTGTTCCTCTCTGTATCTGTTCCTCTCTGTATCTGTTCCTCTCTGTATCTGTTCCTCTCTGTATCTGTGCTTTAAATAGAATGAAAGGAACTCATTGATTTTGTTTGTTTTGTTCCAAACCAGCCACCACCACTAACAGTGTTTCATTATGACTGTAATTCTCTTTGTATGTCCTGTCACAGCAGTCATTGGCACTGGAACCCACTGCCTTTCATTTTATTGACTGCTGCACTGCACATGTACCTTTCTTAATGCGACAGGTACTGGATTATCTCACCACAGCACTCAACTTAACACTCTGTCATCCTCCAGCCTTTTCTACCTCTCTGTATCACCATGTGTCATGGCTCCGAGATGATTTAGCTCTTCTGTCGTTTTAATAACCCAACATTTTACCACTTAAGAACCCTCCTGCCAGAAGCTTCTGAAGTATTTTTTCTTTTTATTATAAACTCTTGAATTGATACTTTACTGATGTATAAATAGTAGTAATAATAATAATAAATTAAATAAAAAATAAAAATCCGCCTTATAACTTATAGCATGAATATGTTATACGTATCACGTTTGAAGGTAAGAACCCAGGTGCAGACAGTGTCAAAGTAACAAAAGTTTATTAAATCGAACACAGGCAGGCAAAGGTACAGGACGGCAGGCAGGCTCAGGGTCAGGGCAGGCAGAAGTCAGTAATCCAGAGTAGAGGGTAAAGGTACAGGACGGTAGACAGGGTCAGGGTCAGGGCAGGCTGAGGTCGGTAATCCAGAGTAGAGGGTAAAGGTACAGGACGGTAGGCAGGCTCAGGGTCAGGGCAGGCTGAGGTCGGAAATCCAGAGTAGTGGGGCAAAGGTACAGCACAGCAGGCAGGCTCAGGGTCAAGGCAGGCTGAGGTCGGTAATCCAGAGTAGAGGGTAAAGGTACAGGACGGTAGGCAGGCTCATGGTCAGGTCAGTCAGAGCTCGGTAATCCAGAGTAGAGGGCAAAGGTACAGGACGGTAGTGTCGTGTCTTTGACTATGCCAGATTAATTGCTATGACATGCTATTCTATAAAATAATTTCTCCGTAATTAATATTACCTGATTGAACTAATCATGTAAATGTTAATTAACTAGAGAGGGACACCACGAAAGAATATTTATAGAGCTGTTATCTTTCGAATAAACTCTTAAAGATTTAGTAAGATTTTACATCCATAACAGTCACATTAATCGTCATTGTCACGAATCCCGCCGAGGATGGTGCATCTTCCTGTTCGGGCGGCGCTCGGCGGTCGTCGTCACCGGCCTACTAGCTGCCATCGATTCTTTTCTTTTTGTTTCTGTTAGTTTGGGCTGATTGGGTGCACCTGTTTTAAGTTTAGTTTGGTGGGTAGGCTATTTAAGGGCAGTAAGCCCGCTGGCTTTTGTGCGGGCTTGTTTATCTGTTATTTGGTGTTGGATTGTGATGTGATGTGGATTTTATTATTTTCTCGGGACAGTTTAGTCCGGTGTTTTTGGACTCGTCTTTTCATGCGCCCGTGTGTTTAGGGCATGATCGTTTTCCCTGTCCATTGGAAAATAAATCCACTTTCTTGAAACCCTGCTCTCTGCGCTTGACTCCTCCACCCAGTACTCCTAGCAGCTCTGACAGAAGCCCGCACCACCTACGGAGTCAGCAGAAGCAGCGACCACCCCTCTCCCAACTATGGAGGAGCGCGTCCATCATCATACAGCTGTCCTTCATCGTATCGGGTCAGCGATGGACCAGATGATGGAGAGGATGGAACGATGGGAGAGGAGTGGTCTCCCGACGCCCCCTTCAGCTCCCCTGCAGACGACACAACCCACTCCTACAGTGTCATCGGCTGGGACCAGCACATTGCGTCTCACCCCCCCGAGGGTGTACGATGGAGCAGCGGCTGGTTGCCAGGGATTTCTGCTCCAGCTTGAGCTTTACCTGGCTACCGTGCGTCCGACTCCCTCGGGTGAGGAGAGTGTAAGCCTCCTTGTCTCCTGTTTGTCGGGGAGGGCCCTGGACTGGGCCAACGCAGTCTGGAACAGCCCAGACTCGGCTCGGGACCATTACGCGGAGTTCACCCGCCGGTTTCGAGCGGTGTTCGACCACCCACCAGAGGGCCGAGCGGCGGGTGAGCGTCTGTTCCACCTCAGACAGGAGACGAGGAGCGCCCAGGATTTCGCTTTAGAGTTCCGGACCTTGGCTGCTGGTGCGGGGTGGAATGACAGGGCCTTAATAGACCATTACCGTTGCAGCCTCCGGGAGGACGTCCGCCGGGAGCTAGCTTGTCGGGACACCACACTCTCCCTCGATGAACTGATAGACATGTCGATCCGACTAGATAACCTGCTAGCTGCCCGCGGGCGTTCAGAGGGGGTCCTGTCCATTCCACCTCCCAGCCCTCCCGCTCCAACTCCGATGGAGTTGGGAGGAGCTGCATCTAGGGGGACCGGAGGAGGTGGCTCCTCTTGCACCTATTGTGGCCGGAGAGGACACACTTCGGACCGGTGCTGGAGGAGTCCATCTGGGAGTCGGGATGGCAGGCGGAATACTCCTCGGCCACCCCAGGTGAGTAGGCACAAGACTCACCCAGAGCTCCCTGTTGGTCACATGTTTTTGGTTATTTTTTTCCCTGCGTTTTTCCCCTCTCTTCAGCATAAGGCGCTAGTCGACTCAGGCGCAGCTGGGAGTTTTATGGATCGCGGACTCGCCCGTAAGTTGGGTATTCCGCTGGTGCAGATAGACCCACCTTTTCCCGTGCACTCCCTAGATAGCCGACCGTTAGGGTCAGGGCTGGTCAGGGAGGCCACGATTCCGCTGGACATGGTAACCCAGGGGGATCATAGGGAGCATATCAGTTTTTACCTTATTGATTCACCTGGGTTTCCAGTGGTGTTGGGGGTTCCTTGGCTAGCCATTCACAATCCCCTCATTTCCTGGCGACAGGGAGCTCTTCAGGGGTGGTCAGATGAGTGTTCAGGTAGGTGTGTGGGAGTCTCCATCGGTGCCACGTCGGTGGAGAGTCCAGACCAGGTTTCCACTGTGCGCATTCCCCCAGAATATGCCGATTTGGCTATCGCTTTTAGTAAGAAAGAAGCGACCAAATTACCACCTCATCGACGGTGGGATTGCGTGATAAACCTCCAGGAGAACGCTGCACTTCCCAGGAGTCACGTGTACCCATTGTCACAGGAGGAGACGTTGGCTATGGAGACATATGTCACGGAAGCTCTGGGACAAGGGTTCATTCGGCCCTCCATGTCACCCGCCTCCTCGAGTTTCTTTTTTGTGAGAAAAAAGGAGGGAGGACTGCGTCCGTGCATTGATTATCGAGGTCTAAATTCAATTACAGTGGGATTTAGTTATCCACTACCTCTCATCGCTACGGCGATGGAATCATTCCATGGAGCGCGTTTTTTCACAAAACTGGACCTCAGGAGCGCGTATAATCTGGTGCATATTCGGGGAGGAGACGAGTGGAAAACAGCGTTTAGTACCACATCAGGCCACTATGAGTACCTCGTCATGCCGTATGGGTTGAAGAATGCTCCAGCCGTCTTCCAATCCTTTGTAGATGAGATTCTCAGGGACTTGCAGGGGCAGGGTGTGGTAGTATATATTGATGACATCTTGATCTATTCTGCCACACGCGCCGCGCATGTCTCCCTGGTACGCAGGGTGCTTAGGCAACTGCTGGAGCATGACCTGTACGTCAAGGCTGAGAAATGTGTGTTCTCCAAACCAGCCGTTTCCTTCCTGGGTTATCGCATTTCCACCTCGGGGGTGATGATGGAGTGTGACCGCGTTAACGCCGTGCGTAATTGGCCGACTCCGACCACGGTAAAGGAGGTGCAGCGGTTTTTAAGGTTTGCCTATTACTACCGGAGGTTTATCCGGGGTTTTGGCCAAGGGGCGGCGCCCATTACCTCACTGCTGAAGGGGGGGCCGGTGCGTTTACGGTGGTCGGCCGAGGCAGATGGAGCCTTCAACCAGTTGAAGGCAAGGTTTACTGAGGCTCCCGTGTTGGCGCATCCGGACCTTTCGTTAGCGTTCATAGTGGAGGTGGATGCGTCCGAGGCTGGTGTTGGAGCCGTGCTATCACAGCGCTCGGGCACGCCACCGAAGCTCCGTCCCTGTGCTTTCTTTTCTAAGAAGCTGGAGCCGGCGGAGCGGAACTATGATGTGGGGGACCGGGAGTTACTAGCTATGGTAAAAGCCCTGAAGGTGTGGAGACACTGGCTTGAGGGGGCTAAATACCCTTTTCTCATCTGGACTGACCACCGCAATCTGGAGTATATCCGAGAGGCGAAGAAACTGAATCCGCGTCAAGCTAGGTGGGCCATGTTCTTTACTCGTTTTAGATTTACGATCTCTTACCGATCAGGTTCCCTAAACACTAAGGCCGACGCGCTGTCTCGTCTCTATGACACGGATGACCGGCCCATCGATCCGACTCCCATCCTTCCAGCCTCTTGTCTGGTGGCCCCGGTGGTATGGGAGGTGGACGCGGACATCGAGCGGGCGGTGAGGGTAGAACCTGTGTGTCCGACTGGCCTTAGGTACGTACCGCTTGGTGTTCGTGATCGATTGATTCGGTGGGCTCATACACTACCTTCTTCGGGTCATCCGGGGATTGAGAGGACAGTGCGGGGTCTTAGGGGGAAATACTGGTGGCCCACCTTGGCTAAGGACGTGAGACTCTATGTCACTTCCTGCTCGGTATGCGCACAGAGTAAGGCTCCTAGGCACCTGCCGAGAGGGAAGTTACAACCCCTCCCGGTCTGGGGGTCTCGGTCAGCCTTACCTCTGGGTATCACCCCGAAAGTAATGGGCAGGTGGAAAGAGTGAACCAGGAAGTGGGTAGGTTTCTGAGGTCGTATTGCCAGGACCGGCCAGGAGAATGGGCGAGGTACGTCCCGTGGGCAGAGTTGGCCCAGAACTCACTCCCCCACTCCTCAACTAACATGTCGCCATTTGAATGCGTATTGGGGTACCAGCCGGTCCTGGCTCCGTGACATCAGAGCAAGACCGAAGCTCCTGCGGTGGAGGAGTGGGTACAGCGCTCTAGAGAGACCTGGCGGGCAGTCCAGGACTCTCTCAGGCAGGCCAGTGAACGGCAGAAGAGGAGCGCTGACCGCCACCGCAGTGAGGCCCCTGTGTTCGCACCAGGGGACAGGGTCTGGCTCTCGACCCGAAACCTGCACCTCCGCCTGCCCTGCCGGAAGCTGGGGCCGCAGTGTGTGGGGCCATTTAAAGTCCTGAGGAGGATAAACGAGGTGTGTTATAGATTGCAACTCCCTTCTTACTATCGCATTAACCCCTCGTTTCATGTGTCTCTCCTCAGGCCAGTGGTAGCTGGTCCCCTTCAGGAAGGTGAGGTACCGGAGGTCCCTCCGCCCCCTCTGGATATCGAGGGGTCCCCGGCGTACACTGTACGAGCTATTCTGGACTCGAGTACCTCGTTGACTGGGAGGGGTACGGTCCGGAGGAGAGGTGCTGGGTACCGGGGAGAGACATTTTAGATCCTTCCCTCTTGGTTGATTTCCACCGTCGCCACCCGGATTGTCCTGCGCCTCGCCCTCCGGGTCGTCCTCAAGACCGGGGTCGGCGCGCTGCGGGAGCCGCGCGTCAGAGGGGGGGTACTGTCACGAATCCCGCCGAGGATGGTGCCTCTTCCTGTTCGGGCGGCGCTCGGCGCTCGTCGTCACCGGCCTACTAGCTGCCATCGATTCTTTTCTTTTTGTTTCTGTTAGTTTGGGCTGATTGGGTGCACCTGTTTTAAGTTTAGTTTGGTGGGTAGGCTATTTAAGGGCAGGTAGCCCGCTGGCTTTTGTGCGGGCTTGTTTATCTGTTATTTGGTGTTGGATTGTGATGTGGATTTTATTATTTTCTCGGGACAGTTTAGTCCGGTGTTTTTGGACTCGTCTTTTCATGCGCCCGTGTGTTTAGGGCATGATCGTTTTCCCTGTCCATTGGAAAATAAATCCACTTTCTTGAAACCCTGCTCTCTGCGCTTGACTCCTCCACCCAGTACTCCTAGCAGCTCTGACAGTCATTTTATTCAGTCTCATCTGAAAGTTGTAAGTCCTTGGTTATCTGCAAGAATCCTGGCTAACAAGTTGAATCAGCAATACAAAATTGGGTTTAATTATTTATTTACTAAATACCTAACTAATCACACAGAATCACACATATACAATTAAATCATAACTTGATCACAAATTATGTCATACAGAAAAACGTCCCTAGCGGGCGGAACAGATATGACAGCTTGTTACACAAAGGGAAGGGGCTGAGTCCTAGTGAAAGAGCGGGAGACTGGAACATAGGCGAGCTGTGCTATCGTAAATACAGTATCTTATGCATTCTAAATTACCGCCCATTTGAAAAGGAATGCAATAAATATTTACTCTGAGCTGCGCTTCAGTAGGTTGGTGGTAGATGGACCGTGTCGCCAACCCGAGTCCTCTGTTCTTTGAAGAATGTCTCTGGTGCCTTACTGGATACGTTGGAGGAGCGTTGTGTGTAGTAGATGGAAGACCGTATCGTCCGTCCTAACCTGCGTTTAGCTGTTGCTAACTCAACGGCTATGAGATATCACTTCAGTAGTGAATACGAGTTCAAAGTTAATACCATTCACAATCAAAGTCCATGCTGCTGTTGGCTTTATCACTTCTGTAGTTATTATCTGAACCATTCTGACACCGGACCGTCATCCTGGTGTACCCGGAACAGGAAGTTATATTCTTGTCCATGGCTTTTATAGTGGAGGGAGAGGGGTGTCTCTGAAAAGTTTATAACCCATGCCTCTTCACAGGGGCGGGCCACTGTGAGCAGAGGAACACTTATGAAAGTCCAGATCTCTCATTTGGAAGCTAAAATTACATTTCACCTCTTCACAAATAATGTCATATTCAAACATTTCAATTAAACAACAATTCCATGTGAATCCGATACCTCTGACGTTTAGACTTTCCACAGTAGAGTTTATGTCATTCTATCATTGATGAGAATGTGTCAGAGGGCAACCGAACTGAACTGACATAATATACCTTAAGTACCACCGCATATGTTCAGTTGGTCGGATTACCAGAATATAGTTCATTTCCCCCACTTCTGATGTTACCCAGAATCTCTATGTTAACCAAGGGGTTTTCTTATGTCACATCAGTTATAGTAGGGAGAGAGAAAAAGGGGGAAAGAGGTATTTATGACTGTCATAAACCTACCCCCAACCCAACGTCATGACAGTCCCCCCATGTTGGGTTCAATCTTGCGGTTAACCTGCATGTTGCAAACCAACATAAAAATGACCGTGGGTTGTCCTGGTTGTGGACCATCGTTGTGGTCCCATCTGGTGGTCGACCCGGGTAGGGTTTCTGCGAATGAAGAAGTCTGCTCCATGGCTGGACAGCAGATGTCCAGTTGGTGATCGCTGTTGCAGTCCCCCCTCTGGTGTGGTCGACCCAGGTAGGGTGTCTGCAAATGAAGAAGTCTGCTCCATGGCTGGACAGCAGATGTCCAGTTGGTGATCGCTGTTGCAGTCCCCCCTCTGGTGTGGTCGACCCGGGTAGGGTGTCTGCAAATGAAGAAGTCTGCTCCATGGCTGGGCAGCGGAGGTCCGGATTGGGATCGCCGTTCCGGACCCGTAGTCTGGTCGTCCAGACTGGAAGATCTGGGCAGTAACTTAGGCAGATGTTAACAACGCACGCACACTCATGAAATATATCATTACATTTCCTCCCAAATGAGCGGCATTGTGGCACTAACTGATGGTTGTATGGGGAGGTTGTTTATGGCTATCACTTTCTACATGCCGAAGAAAATGAAACAAAATGAATGAAAGCATAAACAAAACAAAATATAGTTATTGGCAAAATAACTTGGCAAAATGACCCTATCATGGCATTGTCTAATGTCATATCTAGGGCTCTTCTAATTTGCGGGGTGTTGGTTAACCTGTTAGGCGGGCTGTCCCGACATCGGTACATTTATGACAACATCCAGCTCAAGTGCAGGGCGCGAAATTCAAAATCTATTTTTTTTAAATATTTAACTTTCACACATTAACAAGTCCAATACAGCATTTGAAAGATAAACATCTTGTCAATCCAGCCAACATGTCCGATTTTTTAAATGTTTTACAGAGAAAACACCACATATATTTATGTTAGCTCACCACCAAATAAAAAAGAGGACAGACATTTTTCACAGCACAAGTAGGATGCAAGTAGCATGCACAAGCCAACCTAACTAACCTAGAACCAACCTAAATAACCTAGAAAAAACTACCTCAGATGACAGTCCTATAACATGTTACACAATAAATCTATGTTTTGTTCAAAAAATGTGCATATTTTAGCTATAAATCAGTTTTACATTACTGCTACCATCATAGCTACAGTCAGAAATCGCACGGGAGTAGCCAGAGAAAATACAGACACCAACGTCAACTACTAATTACACATCATAAAACATTTCAGAAAAATATATGGTGGATAGCTAATGAAAGACAAAGATCTTGTGAACAGAGCCAATATTTCCGATTTTTGAAGTGTTTTACAGCGAAAACACAATATATCGTTATATTAGCTTACTACATTAGCTAGCACACAGCAGCATTGATTCTAGTCGAACGGTAGCATAGCACAGTTCGACAGATATATGAAAAAGCATCCCAAATTGGGTCCTTATCTTTGTTGATCTTCCATCAGAATGTTCTCCAAGGGGTCCTTTGTTCAGAAACGTCTTTATTTCGATCCAGAACGAACGATTTCCCTCTTGAATTAGCAAGCACACTGGCAGTGCGACGCTAACCTCTCCATCTTGACAAAATTCTTGCGTCGCATCACGTCTAAAGTCCAGAATAAATTTCAATAATATAATTAAACTATATTGAAAAAACATACTTTAGGATGATATTGTGACATGTATCAAATAAAATCGAAGCCGGAGATCATATTCACCTTTAAAGAGCGTTTTCCAGGAGCCGAGTACAGGTCCTACTTCGCGCCCAGAAAAAAAAAAAAAAGTGCGCAAGTCTCACTCCAAGAGGTTGTGTTCAGTCCCTGGACGAGATATTCAAGTCCTTTCTGCTCTCACTTCCGCATGACACCCAGGGGAAGGCGTATGACGTGTTTCTACAGTCCTAAGTGACATGCCCTTTTATAGACAAGGTCTTGAAGAGAGACATCGATGTTGGAAATCTCACTTCCGGATAGGAAATGGGCTGTAAAAATAGTTCTGTTCCACTTAGAGAAATAATTCAAACGTTTTTAGAAACTAGAGACTGTTTTCTATCCAATAGTAGTAATAATATGCATATTGTAAGAGCAAAAATTGATTAAGAGGCCGTTTGAAAATGGGCACATATTTTCCAGTTTTTCAATACGCCCCCTGCAGCCATAAGAAGTTAAGGTACTATCCTAAGTTGATAACTATATGATACGTCTACAGCTGTAAGGCACTAGTTTTGCGCAGTCTACAGGGATGACCTATGGACTTCTGAGAAGAAAACTGGTGAGTTCTGTAGCTGTAGAGTTAAAGGCCTCAAAATAAATGTTCAACTTTACTAAGGCTGGTATTTTGCTCGGACCCTTAAGTGATCCTAGCATAAATCCTAATTGGATGTTCCGTTGTACATGTGCGTTTATGCGTACGCAAGCGCACATGTCAAGGGAAGGAAACCAAGTATCCTGGCAGATTACAACTTGTTCAGAATGAGTCTGACGTAGTCAGGTAATTTTCAGCTCAATGCCTGGAGGTCAGTCAGAATTGGTGTCGAGGGAGTCTGTAGTGGTTTTACTACCAGTCACTGTCTTCCACTATTGTAGTGGAGGTAGGTATGAAGAAATATACTTCATAGCTATGTTATCCACGGAGGAGCTAACCTCATGACCGAAGTACTGTAAGTATTAGACCAGTCGTACGTGGTGTGATCGTGGTTCCTGACTTCTAATAACTTTTTTCTCCTGTACGGAGGATTCTATTTATTAGTGGCGTGTGTAACCATTGGATGAGTGCAATGGAGATTCCCTTCCCCGCGCTGCACTCCGAGTGACTCCTATGTTGTTATTATCAATAGCAATTTAACTTGTGAGGTTACTAATCCTCTTACTGAGTGTTGCTGGGCTGACTGTGGTATTGGTACTGGTACTCAAGGGGTCCAGTCGTCCTACCGATTTATTCTGAAATGTTATCCTACAGGAATACATGATTAGAGCATTTTACTAGTTGTCTTGTAGTGACTACTACACATGGCAAGGAATGATTATTGTTGCCATTTGTTTTGGAGGTGGACAAGTCCATTGGACTTCCTTTACGACCAGTGTGGTACACCTCAGTACTATCTTAGACGTGTTCTAAGATAATCCCCGTCTAGGGGCCTGTCTGCTCCTCACTGTTCTCAAATGGGAGTTTACAACTAGATTTGATTTATGCTCTGGCGGCCTCGTACGGTGTTGTCCGTAGTCTCGACCCCCCCACCGGCCTCGATAAGGCTCATCATGGGTCTGGGCTACTATTCCCCCCCTTTGTGTCTCGGGACCCTCCCACCAGCATGTGGTGTTGGTATCCGAGGCGCAAACGAAAGGTTCGGACCCTATGTACGAGTTGTCAGTGGCCGCGTTATTATGAGAATGGCTGCAACCTTTCAACCAAATCTCCTGGTGTTTGTGCTTCAACACCCTTAGTGGCTGTCGAGGTCTGTCAGTCACTACCGCGTGTGGCAACCGCTTCAGTACCTGCGAACTGAGACGAGGATATCGGTCTGTGATATCGCAAAGTGTTTCACCAGTGGGAATCATCGGGTCAGTTGCTGGACTGACGCCATTAGTGTCATTGTAAGGGTTGACAGTCCCCAACAAAGCGGAAGGTGTATCATCGGAAGCAGAGTATACTCTGCGCATCGATGTTTTTCTTGCTGAGACGGCCGCAGTGCTTGCGGAAATGTCTGAAGGGCAAGAGGAGTTCATCTCAACTACCGTATTGCACGACTGCACGGAGGAGGGAAGTAGCTCATTCACAGAGACAGCTGGCTCGAAATCATGAAAATAATTGTCAATCAGATTGGCTGATGGAATGTGTTGAGATATCGTAATATCTCCTTGGATCGGATTCTGCCCCAAGAGGGTTTTAAACGTCTTTTTCCCAAGGGGTGCTTTTGACAGATATCCCTCGTGACTGACTGTGTTGCAGCTAGCGTTAGGGGAAGACAGTGTGGTCAGTGGAGAAGGCACTGTGGCCTGTGACCATACCTGGTTGGTTTTCCAATCCATCAATGGGAGTAACCGATCCATCAAGTCTGCTCCAAGTAGCAGGGGTACAGTTTCGAGGCTAGTAACATACACAGGGTGGACGAGCGATAAGTCCTTGAAGTGTAGTTTCAGCATGACTCTCAATGTGAGAGGCGAGGTAGTCTGAGTGACCCCTCGAAGTGTAGTATCGCATCGTTCCACTTTTAACCTGTTTGGCGTGCAAGCCCGACGTCGGTACACTTATGACAACAGCCACTTCAAGTGCAGGGCGCGAAATTCAAAATATATATTTTTTTAATATTTAACTTTCACACATTAACAAGTCCAATACAGCATATGAAAGGTACACGTCTCGTGAATCCAGCCAACATGTCCGATTTTTAAAATGTTTTACAGGGAAGACAAAATATGTAAATCTATTAGCTAACCACGTTAGCAAAAGACTCCACTTTTATTACTCCATCAGTTTTTGACTCCATCAGTAGCTATCACAAATTCGGCCAAATAAAGATATAAATAGCCACTAACCAAGAAACAACCTCATCAGATGACAGTCTGATAACATATTTATTGTATAGCATTTGTTTTTTTCGAAAAATGTGCATATTTCAGGTATAAATCATAGTTTACATTGCAGCTACATTCAGAAATTGCACCGAAAGCAGCCATAATATTTACAGACACCAACGTCAAATACCTAATTACTCATCATAAAACATTTCTGAAAAATACATAGTGTACAGCAAATGAAAGACAGGCATCTTGTGATGCCAGACAATATTTCCGATTTATTAAGTGTTTTACAGCGAAAACAAAATGTAGCGTTATATCAGCTTAGCACAATAGCCAGAAACACTTGGGCGCCGGCGACTACGACAGATATATGAAACAACATCATAAAATGGGTCTTACTTTTGCTGATCTTTCATCAGAATGTTGAACAAGGTGTCCTTTGTCCAGATGAGTCGTTGTTTGGATTCAGAATGGCAACTTTCTCTCTCCATTTAGCAAGCGCGCTAGCCGGGTTGCACGGATCTCTCCATGTAAACAAACGGAAGAGAACGGAACACGGCAAAACTCCCGAAAAAAATTCAATAATCTGATGAAACTATATTGAAAAAACATACTTTAC
This sequence comes from Salvelinus namaycush, assembly GCF_016432855.1. Taxonomy (NCBI): domain Eukaryota; kingdom Metazoa; phylum Chordata; class Actinopteri; order Salmoniformes; family Salmonidae; genus Salvelinus; species Salvelinus namaycush. Next base: position 55,017,427 of record NC_052326.1, on the reverse strand, counting down.
GATGATATGGTGACATGTATCAAATAAAATCAAAGCCGGAAATAATAGTCGCCTATAACGTCAGCAAAACAAAAGGCAACCCCACTGTCCAAATCGCGTTCTTCAGAGTACCGGAAATTGGGTACACGTCATTCCAAGAGGATTTATTCCATCCCAGATCGAGATAATCACCTCATTTCTTCTCTCACAGCCTTCTTGACACCCAGAGGAAGGTGTATGACGTGCATGTATACTAATAGCTCTTGTGCCCATTTATAGGCAGGAAGAGGAAGAGAGCATCGATTTCAGACTTTGAACTTCCGGGTCAGGAAAAGTGCTGCAGAATGAGTTCTGTTTCATTCAGAGAAATAATTCAAACGGTTTTAGAAACTAGAGAGTGTTTTCTATCCAATAGTAATAATAATATGCATATTGTACGAGCAAGAATTGAGTACGAGGCCGTTTGAAATGGACACATTTTATCAGGCTACTCAATACTGCCCCTTGCAGCCATAAGAAGTTAACCAACGTTTAGTTGGCTTCAAAGCCCTTTTTAGATCATCAAACAATGTTTGAGAGATGAGTGATATTGTCGCACCCGAATCAATTAGCGCATGACAAGTTAAGCAGTCCTCCAGGACTGTTTCCAGGTATGGTCGTTTCGATTCGTGTTTAGTGGACATATTCCCCACAAAGTGGAGTGGTCTTTCGCAACAACGTGATGTGTCAGTTCTGTTCAAGGTGGAAGCAGATTGACTTTTACAATTTTGAGTGGGCTTGGCTTTAACGAAGCGTTTGACCTTTTTCTTCGCAACCTTTGTATCAGAGTTTATAGACAAAGCCCGTGGGCTTGTTTCTTGGTCAATCGGGCCCCGGATAGGGTCTCGAGTGAAAGCAGGAGGGATTTGAATTTTAACGTCCTTGCTATGGGTGTTAATTCCTGCAGACCTGGAGTCCGGTAATTCCCTGTCTAGTCCTTGTGACTTATCTTTTACCCTTTTCTCAAATGTTTCTCGCTTTAGTTCTTCACGTAGTGGAACTTCTGGAGCACATTGGTCTACGTTTTGATCATCCTTCAACCCTTTATTACCCTTGTGCTCTGACACTTTGTGTGGGTTGGGTGCAGGAACGTAGTGAACAGGTCGATTGTAGCGGTAGTCGTTTTGATGGCGACGTGCTTTACAGTTATTTCGACCGCGGAGGTTATTGGAATCATGGTTTCGTGGTAGAAACTGTTGTTGTGCGTCATCTCTTAACGCTCCAATACCTGATAATGCACCCTCTGACTGGAGTGAGTGCTCCTGGTCAAACTTCAAAACCGAGTGGTCAGGGCTCTTGGCGTTGCGAGCTTTTGATGCCTCAAAAGCTGTGCTTGCAAGCTCTCTGAGTTGTAAGATAGGCAAGCCAATGTGGGCTGCAGTGCCCAAGTAGGTAATGAAGGTGGGATACATGTTCGACAGGAACATTTGTTTAAATGGTAACAGGTCTTCCATGCCTGTTTCAGTGAGTAGGCCAAAGTAAGCTGAACGGAGCCTATGATAGTAAGCTTGTGGGTGTTCATTCCGAGCTTGTTTGACCGTGTTAGCCAGTGAGCTATCGTGTTTGCGAGTTGCAGAACCACTGAATTCTAATTTCAAAGCTGTGGCAAGTTTAGCGTAGTCATTTAGCACGTGTTGCTCTTGTAGGCGAATGAACCTTGTCACGTGTCTATTCGACGTTCGCTTCAACAGGTAAACCCTGTCAGAACCCGTAGCGTTCGGGTAGCCATCCAACGCGTCCTCTATGTCAGCTAGGAACGTCTCAGTATCGTTTGGCTGACCTGGAACGGGGTCAAAGGTGGGGAAATACTTGACGAGTTTGTCAAGGTATTCCGCGTCAAGCGGGCGGAGAGGGTGGGCTTTATCCTGTGGGGAAAGTGGGGCCAAAAGGCCAAGAGGAGAAGCCAAGCTTTGGCTTTGTTGGCCAAGAGGCGCCATATTACTCAGTGCCGAATGGCCAAGCGGAGAAGACTGGGGGACACCTGACGGAGGCAATGTCTGAAACCTATCGTCTTCACTCCTTTGAGTACCGGGCTCCGGTTGCTTGGATAGATAGTCACGCTGTAGAGCGTGACCCTTCTGGACTTCCTCCAGATGGTACCTAAGGGTGGTATTCTGCTGCATTGCAGAGTCCACTTGAGCACTTAGAGTACTGATTTTGGACACGTGAGTGTCGCACTTGCTCCTTTCGGTCTCAAACTTATCTGTCATGGTTTGCAAATAGAGGTCTTGAGTACGGAGCGAGAGATTCAGTGATGAGATTTCTTCCGCTTGCTTAGAAATCAAGATTTCCATCTTCATCACCCGAGTTCTCTCATCATTCATTTGTTCAGCGACTTCAATGAGTTCTGCTGATTTGTCATCCAACTTCGTCATTGTGTTCATCAACTGATCGTCTTTGGTCTGCAGAATTTTGAGTAGAACCGTGTTACTCTGAGTAACGTTCAATAAAACTGCCTGCATGTTATCAAATTGCGCGCTCCTATTTGTAGATAACTCAACAGATTTATCTAGTTTGGAGTGGACTACCTCGTATTTAGTTTTGGCTAATTCGAGTTGTTCCTGGAGACAACGATTTTGTTGAAGAGTTTGTGCTCGTTCATCGTCATAAGTATTTGCAATTACTTTCAATTGTTCAGAATTCAAACGCAGTTCCTCGACTAGCAGAATGTTTTCATTTCCTGCTTTTGTCAATAGTGGCTCAGTTCTCTCTACCTGTCCCCTGATGTTAGCCAGTGAGCTATCGTGCTTTAGCTGTGCACGGTGGTATTGGACCGATGCCACATTTTTATGGCGATACATCAGTGCAAAAGTGGGAAGAACCGTCACAAAGCCTGTGTTTGATGGTTGATTTTGGAGAGCGTTCGCAATTTCGGCTGTTTTTTTGCTAATGGCATAATTAGGGTTGGTATCGCTGCTGAGGTCAGAGATCAATCCTTTTATGGGTGGAGGTTCACTACTTAGCGGAGGAGTGGTGACCACCTCCTTTGATAGCTTGCACATTATTAGAAAAGTTTAGAGGAAAAATGTTCCCTAAATGTATTCAAAGTTTGGAATTCATTGGAAGCTGCAAAGACCAGTTTAATCTATTTATAGATGTTGACGAACTACCAGTACTGTACCAGTAATGTGGAAGTTGGACGTGAATTAATTTACAAAAGCAAATTGAATTAATTAATCAATGCCAATGATTAATCCTACCTGTGTAGGCGATTTGTGAATTAAACTTTAATTAACCTGAGAAGTGCTTAATCTAGGTTAATATGAGAAGTTTAAAAGTGTCTCATTTGATTGGAAAAACATTAAATTATGTTCAACAATTTGACTTATGAAATTGAATGAGACGATAATCCATACAATCTCTGTTGATTGGATATCATAAGTGTAAACAGCAGACCAAATGTTGGGAACATTCAACACTGTGGCACTTCTCCCTAAGGCCGAAACCACATGGGATTCCCTCTGGGGCGGGGCTTCTGTCAGTACTGGATTACTGAATGGGTTTTGAAAAACCCAAATTTTACTGATTAATCAATTTTAATGATAAATCAAACCTGTATAGGCAATTTGTGAATTAAACTTTAATTAACCTGAGAAGTTGCTTCATCTAGATTAGTTTGGAAAAAGTTTGCAATGTCTTATTTAGAGAACTCAACAATTTGGATATTATTTAAAATATCTATTTCAGAATGTAAATGGCCATATTTACACTTATTAGTTCAATTGGATAAGACATTGATATTCGTCTGGATATCATAAGTAATGACTTGAGTGTGACCTGGATAATTCTTCATGAACGAATATACTGGGCACACTTCAGCGGTCACTGACTTCACACGCTGAAATAAAACGGAACTACCCGGTGCGGGACTTCTGTTCCGCGAGTTGGAGGAATTTCAGCGTGGCACCAGAAAAAGAAAAAAAATGCTATTTTCCCTGTTAGCTTTAGCACCTCGTGCCAGCTAACCCTCCTTTGATCCTGAAAATGTAGCACGTAGGATTCCCTTGGCAGGGAAAAGGTTTTACTAATAACGTATTATGTTCAAACCCTTTTCGGCGTTTTTTGACGATGTTTTAACCGGAACACGCGGTAAACACGAAATGCACCGTGGTCTCCTCGCGTTGAATCGCGCGAGAGAGAGAGATAATTATCGCTGGTCGAGCTATATCTCCTGAATTTCAATCGGCTGGCTCTTTGTCCTCGCTCGAGAAATTAATAATGACCTGCCCTACCAGCGTATGAAACGCGCCAGGCAGAAATAGCCCTGCGTTTGGCCAAACGCACTATTTCTCAGATTTCTATAATTAGCTTTCTCAGCCTCATACAAGAAATGTATTCGCTTACGTTATCCACTGACTACGTCAGAGAACAGCGCGGGGCGGGGAATCTCCGCGCACACACAACAATGCCTGTCTATCACTCCAAAAATGTGTATAATAAACGTGGTATATTATGTAATCTGCTTTTCAATTTTATACAGGCTGAATCAAAATGAAAGCCTCATTCTATCTTAGATTCCACGCAGGGGGCTCCAATATGTTGTGTCTTTGACTATGCCAGATTAATTGCTATGACATGCTATTCTATAAAATAATTTCTCCGTAATTAATATTACCTGATTGAACTAATCATGTAAATGTTAATTAACTAGAGAGGGACACCACGAAAGAATCTTTATAGAGCTGTTATCTTTCGAATAAACTCTTAAAGATTTAGTAAGATTTTACATCCATAACAGTCACATTAATCGTCATTTTATTAAGTCCTTGGTTATCTGCAAGAATCCTGGCTAACAAGTTGAATCAGCAATACAAAATTGGGTTTAATTATTTATTTACTAAATACCTAACTAATCACACAGAATCACACATATACAATTAAATCATAACTTGATCACAAATTACGTCATACAGAAAAAACGTCCCTCGCTGGCGGAATAGATATGACAGCTTGTTACACAAAGGGAAGGGGCTGAGTCCTAGTGAAAGAGTGGGAGACTGGAACATAGGCGAGCTGTGCTATCGTAAATACAGTATCTTATGCATTCTAAATTACCGCCCATTTGAAAAGGAATGCAATAAATATTTACTCTGAGCTGCGCTTCAGTAGGTTGGTGGTAGATGGACCGTGTCGCCAACCCGAGTCTTCTGTCCTTTGAAGAATGTCTCTGGTGCCTTACTGGATACGTTGGAGGAGCGTTGTGTGTAGTAGATGGAAGACCGTATCGTCCGTCCTAACCTGCGTTTAGCTGTTGCTAACTCAACGGCTAGGAGATATCACTTCTGTAGTGAATACGAGTTCAAAGTTCATACCATTCACAATCAAAGTCCATGCTGCTGTTGGCTTTATCACTTCTGTAGTTATTATCTGAACCATTCTGACACCGGACCGTCATCCTGGTGTACCCGGAACAGGAAGTTATATTCTTGTCCATGGCTTTTATAGTGGAGGGAGAGGGGTGTGTCTGAAAAGTTTATAACCCATGCCTCTTCACAGGGGCGGACCACTGTGAGCAGAGGAACACTTATGAAAGTCCAGATCTCTCATTTGGAAGCTAAAATTACATTTCACCTCTTCACAAATAATGTCATATTCAAACATTTCAATTAAACAACAATTCCATGTGAATCCGATACCTCTGACGTTTAGACTTTCCACAGTAGAGTTTATGTCATTCTATCATTGATGAGAATGTGTCAGAGGGCAACCGAACTGACATAATATACCTTAAGTACCACCGCATATGTTCAGTTGGTCGGATTACCAGAATATAGTTCATTTCCCCCACTTCTGATGTTACCCAGAATCTCTATGTTAACCAAGGGGTTTTCTTATGTCACATCAGTTATAGTAGGGAGAGAGAAAAAGGGGGAAAGAGGTATTTATGACTGTCATAAACCTACCCCCAACCCAACGTCATGACAGTAGGCTCAGGGTCAGGTCAGTCAGAGCTCGGTAATCCAGAGTAGAGGGCAAAGGTACAGGACGGTAGGCTCAGGGTTAGGTCAGTCAGAGGTCGATAATCCAGAGTAGAGGGAAAAGGTATAGGACGGTAGACAGGGTCAGGGTCAAGGCAGGCAGAAAGGACAAACCAGGAAAACTAGAGAACAGGAATTTAGACAAGACAGGAGCAAGGGGGAAAATGCTGGTAGGTTTGAGGAACTAAACGAACTGGCAACAGACGAACAGAGAACACAGGTATATAATGTGATACAATGCAGATATGCATGTATGTATGTATGTATGTACAGTTGAAGTCGGAAGTTTACATACACTTAGGTTGGAGTCATTAAAACTAGTTTTTCAACCACTCCACAAATTTCTTGTTAACAAACTATAGTTTTGGCAAATCGGTTAGGACATCTACTTTGTGAATGACACAAGTCATTTTTCCAACAATTGTTTACAGACAGATTATTTCACTTATAATTCCCTGTCTCACAATTCCAGTGGGTCAGAAGTTTACATACACTATGTTGAGTGTGCCTTTAAACAGCTTGGAAAATTCCAGAAAATGATGTCATGGCTTTAGAAGCTTCTGATAGGCTAATTGACATCATTTAAGTCAATTGGAGGTGTACCTGTGGATGTATTTCAAGGCCTACCTTCAAACTCAGTGCCTCTTTGCTTGACATCATGGGAAAATCTAAAGAAATCAGCCAAGACCTCAGGGGAAAAAATGAAGACCTCTGGTTCATCCTCGGGAGCAATTTCCAAACACCTGAAGGTACCACGTTCATCTGTACAAACAACAGTACGCAAGTATAAACACCATGGGACCACGCAGCCGTCATACCGCTCAGAAAGGAGACGCGTTCTGTCTCCTAGAGATGAACGTACTTTGGTGCAAAAAGTGCGAATCAATCCCAGAATAACAGCAAAGAACCTTGTGAAGATGCTGGAGGAAACAGGTACAAAAGTATCTATAACCACAGTAAAACGAGTCCTATATCGACATAACCTGAAAGGTCGCTCAGCAAGGAAGAAGCCACTGCTCCAAAACCGCCATATAAACGCCAGACTACGGTTTGCAACTGAACATGGGGACAAAGATCGTACTTTTTGGAGAAATGTCCTCTGGGCTGATGAAACAAAAGTAGAACTGTTTGGCCATAATGACCATTGTTATGTTTGGAGGAAAAGGGGAGAGGCTTGCAAGTCGAAGAACACCATCCCAACCGTGAACCGTGGGGGTGGCAGCAGCATGTTGTGAGGGTGCTTTGCTGCAGGAGGGACTGGTGCACTTCACAAAATAAATGGCATCATGAGGACGGAAAATTATGTGGATATATTGAAGCAACATCTCAAGACATCAGTCAGGAAGTTAAAGCTTGGTCACAAATGGGTCTTCCAAATGGACAATGACCCCAAGCATACTTCCAAAGTTGTGGCAAAATGGCTTAATGACAACAAAGTGGCCATCACAAAACCCTGAATTCAATCCTATAGAAAAGTTGCAGAACTGAAAAAGCGTGTGCGAGCAAGGAGGCCTAGAAACGTGACTCAGTTACACCGGCTCTGTCAGGAGCAATGGGCCGAAATTCACCCAACTTATTGTGGGAAGCTCGTGGAAGGCTTCCCGAAATATTTGACCCAAGTTAATACATTTTAAGGCAATGCTACTAAATATAATTAAGTGTATGTAAACTTCTGACCCACTGGGAACGTGATGAAAGAAATAAAAACTTAAAAATAAAGTGGTGATCCTAACTGACCTAAAACAGGGCTTTTTACTAGGATTAAATGTCAGGAATTGTGAAAAACTGACTTTAAATGTATTTGGCTAAGGTGTATGTAAAATTCCGACTTCAACTGTATGTCTGTGTATGTGTATATATGTATGTGTATATGTATGTATGAGTATATATATATATATATATACATGTATGTATGTATGTATACATATATATATATATATATATATATATACACGTGTGTATGTGTGTATATATACACATATGTGTATGTATGTATGTATGTGTGTGTATATATATATATATATATATATATATATATATATAATACTGTATATATTTTTCATTTGTATCATTAATATTTTATTTTGATCTAAGCCGCCTCTAATGCCAATATCTGGCTGTTTTCATAGTTTACCATTTGTATTGTTCTTAAACCTCTTTTAACCAAGGTTCGTTTTCTGTAGACTCCGCTGGGGACCAATCTATGTATGTTTGGTTTACTCTGGATAAAATGGTCACACATCTCATGTAGCACAGAGTAAGAGTTATCATGCTTTGCTCTAAACGTTTTTTGTATTTAGGGTTTTGCATCTCAGTTGGGGATACGCTTCGGCGGTTGTGAGGGTTTTCCCTCTTTATTTGTATATAGTTTTTATACGTTTTTTTGCACTTTGTCACTAAGATCTTTAGTTTACATTGTACCTTGTCCTTAACACGTCCTCTCTCTCTTAATCTCTTAAGACATGACTCAGTCTAGTGTAGCCCATCCTGCTGGACGGAATGGCTTTACATTTCTTACTTGGAACTGCAGGGGCATAAATAACCCAGTTAAACGTGGTAAGGTGCTACACCACCTTTGTAGTGGCTTCCTTTCCTCTTTACCGTAGCCACTGCCCAAGCCTGAAGCGGGGTTGTTTCGTACGCATACAGTCCACACTCAAGGTTTCCAAACGGCCAAACATTCAATGACATCCAGGGATATGGTGCAACAAAAAATGTTTATTCTTCTTATATCTAACAAAAAAATATTATCCAATCAACTTAAAGCATAGATTACTTGATATGGAAAATACATAATATGACCTGTCTGTATGTCTGTATGGTCAAAAAACTATACCGCTCCCGCGTCTAGCAAGGACTCCTTCCCCCGAATGGACAAGAGGGGGGGCCAAAAACTAAGTTACACTAACAACAAATTAATATATCTCAATAAGGTAAATATAAATCATAAAGGTACGTACCTAATATTTCATCACATACATTAATATTTAATATATTTACACAAATGTACACGGAGCTCTGTATGTTCTGTCTTTTATACAAATATGTCCAAATCGGCTCTAACAACCTTCATCAATTGACAGCTCACGTCATCTTCCTCCAAGAAACTCATCTGAAGGTATCACAACACTCAAGTCTTCGGTGGAGATGGGTGGGTCAGGTGTTCCATTCCTCATTTCAGAGTAAGGAAAGAGGGGTGGCTATTTTACTTCACAGATTGGTACCTTTTACATGTTCTAATGTGATCGCAGATCCCCATGGTAGATACATAATTGTCAGTGGTAGGCTTTTCAATACGAATGTAATTCTTGTTAATATTTATGCTCCTAATTGGGACAATGATGATTTTTATCAAATTGGTTTTCTCTACACCTAACGATATGTCTTCCCATATGTTGATCTTAGATGGTGACATTAACTGTTGGTTAGACCCACATTTGGATCGATTCTCCACTAAACCTACTACCTTGTCAACCTCAGATAGAGTTGTCCGAACCTTTATGTCCGAATTCATAGTTTCAGACCCTTGGAGGAATGTTTAATCCATCTGGAAAAGCATACTATTTTTTCTCATCAGTTCACTTTTACGCGCATAGACTACTTCCTTGTAGATGACAGACTTCTCCATTCCATATCTTCATGTTCATATAGCTGACCACGCCACTATTACTATGGAAGTAGTCTATCAAACTGTTGACAATCTGCCACTGCCTTGGCTGCTAAATACTCAACATCAGTAATGAACACTTTGTCAATTTTGCTTTGAGTCAAATCAACTTTTTCATGAGTACAAATAGAACCCCAAACATCTCTGCATCTACTCTCTGGGAAACTTTGAAAGCTTATATCAGAGGTGAAATTATCCTACACAGCACATGAGAGCAAACTGAAAAGGGAGAGGCTATCTATTTTAACACGCTTTATTGCCCAATTAGATGACATGTATGCCGTTTCACCATCATATTTTATAAGGAACGTTTAACTTTGCAAGCAGAATTTGATACATTCTTATTAACAGACCAGCATACTGAACTGCTTGTCAAGTCTAGGAGCACTTATTATAAACAAGGAGATAAAGTCAGTAGATTATTAGCTCGCAAGTTACGTCAACTATCATCATCACACCAGATTCCTAAAATTCGTACATGGTCTGGGATATCATTAGGGGGATCAATGATGAGATCAAGAGATTTTACCAGTCTCTATATACATGGTCTGGGATATCATTAGACTCTAGGGGGATCAGTCTCTATATACATGGTCTGGGATATCATTAGACTCTAGGGGGATCAGTCTCTATATACATGGTCTGGGATATCATTAGACTCTAGGGGGATCAGTCTCTATATACATGGTCTGGGATATCATTAGACTCTAGGGGGATCAGTCTCTATATACATGGTCTGGGATATCATTAGACTCTAGGGGGATCAGTCTCTATATACATGGTCTGGGATATCATTAGACTCTAGGGGGATCAGTCTCTATATACATGGTCTGGGATATCATTAGACTCTAGGGGGATCAGACTCTATATACATGGTCTGGGATATCATTAGACTCTAGGGGGATCAGTCTCTATATACATGGTCTGGGATATCATTAGACTCTAGGGGGATCGGTCTCTATATACATGGTCTGGGATATCATTAGACTCTAGGGGGATCAGTCTCTATATACATGGTCTGGGATATCATTAGACTCTAGGGGGATCAGTCTCTATATACATGGTCTGGGATATCATTAGACTCTAGGGGGATCAGTCTCTATATACATGGTCTGGGATATCATTAGACTCTAGGGGGATCAGTCTCTATATACTTCTGAAAGTAAAGCGGTTACATTGGAATTGGATGATTTCTTCCACTCACTTCCTGTGGCTTCTGTCAGACGGGATTTGGTTAAAAAAATTAGAGCAGCCGATCACTGTTGAAGAATTGTCTAATGTTGTCAAATCCCTTCAATCTGGGAGAAGCTCAGAGCCTGACGGGTACTCGGCAGAATTTTATAAAAAGGTTTCTCTCCAAAGTAGACCCTATTCTAATTGAAATGTACAATGAAGCCTTTGTAAATGGTGCTCTCCCACAGACTCTCACTCAGGCAACCATTTGTCTTATTCTTTAAAAAAAACAAAGACCCTCTTGACTGTGTATCATACCGTCCAATTAGCATGCTAAATGTTGACTATAAAATTCTAGCCAAACTTCTGGCAACGCGTCTGGAAACAGTCCTCCCATCAATTATCTCTCCGGATCAAATAGGATTCATTAAAAATAGACACTTATTCTTCAATCTTCGACGACTTTTTAATATTATATATAATCCTTCTGTCGCCAATGCCTCTGAAGCCATTATATCCCTGGATGCAGAGAAAGCGTTTGAACAGGTGGAATGGAAATACCTTTTTTACACTCCAAATACATTTTGCTTTGGCAACAAATTCATGACTTGAATAAGACTTCTGTACTCATCCCCTCAAGCCTCTGTAAGGACTAATAAATCTCAATCAGATTGCTTCCCTTTGTAACGATCGACACGCTAGGGTTGCCCTTTAAGTCCCTTACTGTTTGCCCTCGCCATAGAACCCCTGGCAATAGGACTTCTCTCCAACCCCCTCATGAAAGGTATAGTCAGATACGGACACGAACACAAACTGTCTTCATATGCAGATGATTTATTATTATACACATCCAACCTTTCTGTTTCTGTTCCTGCTGCCCTTGCCACTTTCACATCCTTCAGTCACTTATCAGGGTATGAACTGAATCTCAGTAAAGTGAATTGATGCCTCATAAACCACTCGAGTGTTGCTTTAGCAGTATGCTTAAGGTCATTGTCCTGCTGGAAGGTGAACCTCCGTCCCAGTCTCAAATCTCTGGAAGACTGAAACAGGTTTCCCTCAAGAATGTCCCTGTATTTAGCGGCATCCATCATTCCTTCAATTCTGACCAATTTCCCAGTCCCTGCCCAATGAAAAATCCCCTCAGCATGATGCTGCCACCACCATGCTTCACTGTGGGGATAGTATTCTCGGGGTGATGAGGGGTGTTGGGTTAGCGCCAGACATAGTGTTTTCCTTGATGGCCAAACATATACATTTTTGTCTCATCTGACCAGAGTCCCTTCTTCCATATGTTTGGGGAGTCTCCCACATGCTTTTTGGTGAACACTAAACACCAAAAAATTCAGCCTACCACTATTTTCAATGGCTGTCACTTTTATTATAAGGCGAAGTCCTTCCAGATTGCAGTTCCTAGGGCTTCCAGTAGATTTCAACAGTCTTTAGAAAGAGTTTCAGGCTGGGTTTTGGAAAAATATGCTAGAAATTTGAGTTTTTCTAGGTGGCTCCCATTTTGGCTGTAGTGTTTCCAAGCGCGTGAATGAGAACGCGTTCTTTGGTATTTTTCTCTGGTAAAGACAATAATGATTATCCGTCTTAAAAATGTTACCGTTTATTTACGTATTAGGGTACCTAAGGTTTGATTATAAATATTGTTTGACTTGATTTGAAAAGTTTGTTAATAACGTTTGGGATTCATTTTGTATGCATTTTGATGGAGGGAAACTGGGTGGATTATTGACTGAAGCACCAGCTAAACGGAGTTTTTATGGATATAAAGAAGAACTTTATCGAACAAAAGGACCATTTGTGATGTAACTGGGACCTTTTGGAGTGCCAACAGAAGAAGATCATCAAATGTAAGGCATTTATTATGTCGCTATTTCTGACTTTCGTGTCGCACCTGCCTGGTTGAAATATGTTTTTCATGGTTTTGTATGCGGGGCGCTGTCCTCAGATAATCACATGTTGTGCTTTCGCCGTAAAGCCTTTTTGAAATCTGACACAGCGGCTGGATTAACCTTTTATGGCTGCAGGCCGGTGTCGGGCTCAATATGACAACAGCCCGTCCAAATGCAGGGCGCGAAATTCAAAATATATTTTTTAGAAATATTTAACTTTCACACATTAACAAGTCCAATACAGCAAATGAAAGATAAACATCTTGTGAATCCAGCCAACATGTCCGATTTTTTAAATGTTTTACAGCGAAAACACCACGTATATTTATGTTAGCTCACCACCAAATAGAAAAAAGCACAGACATTTTTCACAGCACAGGTAGCATGCACAAAACACACCAAACTAACCAAGAACCAACCAAACTAACCAAGAAACAACTTCATCAGATGACAGTCTTATAACATGTTATACAATAAATCTATGTTTTGTTCGAAAAATGTGCATATTTGAGGTATAAATCATAGTTTTACATTGCAGCTACAATCGGAAATAGCACCGAAGCAGCTAGAACAATTACAGAGACCAAATTGAAATACCTAAATACTCATCATAAAACATTTATGAAAAATACATGGTGTACAGCAAATGAAAGACAAACATCTTGTGAATCCAGCCAATATTTCCGATTCTTTAAGTGTTTTACAGCGAAAACACAATATAGCATTATATTAGCTTACCACAATAGCCAAAAACACAACCCATTTATCAGCAGCAAAAGTTAGCGATCGCAAGAAAACAGCAAAAGATATATAATTTTTCACTAACCTGGACAAACTTCCTCAGATGACAGTCCACTTTCTGACAGGAAGTTTGCTGCAAAATGAGTTCTGTTTTACTCACAGATATAATTCAAACTGTTTTAGAAACTTGAGAGTGTTTTCTATCCAATAGTAATAATAATATGCATATTGTACGAGCAAGAATTGAGTACGAGGCCGTTTGAAATGGGCACATTTTATCCAAGCTACTCAATACTGCCCCTGCAGCCATAAGAAGTTAACACGAAGTTAAGCTTTATTTTGATGTATTACACTTGTGATTTTAGGAAAGTTAAATATTTATAATACTGTAGTTTGAATTTCGCGCTCTGCAATTTCACCGGATGTTGGCCAGGTGGGACGCTACCGTCGTTTTTTTTCTTCATATCACTTCACCAGTTTGGACTATTTTGTGTCCATTACATGAAATCCAAATAAAAATCCCTTTAAATTACAGGTTGTAATGCAACAAAATAGGAAAAACATTGTCACTTGTGCTCCCTCTCCAGCCTCTAGGTCACGAGGCTGCTCGTTAGGGCGCACACCTGTCACCAACATTACGCGCATAATGACACTCACCTGGACTCCATCACCTCCTTGATTACCTGCCCTTTATATGTCACTCCCTTTGGTTTCTTCCCCAGTCGTCATTGTTGCTGTTCCATGTCGGTGTGCTGTTTATATGTCCCTCCCTTTGGTTTCTTCCCCCGTCGTCATTGTTGCTGTTTCGTCGGTGCGCTGTTTGTGTTTCTTGTTTTGTTAATTTATTTATTAAATGTATTCACTCCCTGAACTTGCTTCCTGACTCTCAGCATACATCGTTACAGAATGACGACAACAAAGGGAAGCATCAGGGAGTGTTTTTTTATTTTGTTTTGGTGTTGGAGGTGAAGTCAGTCCGGGTGTCCGAACAAGAGCTTCCTGGGAGGCCTCAGCCGATTTGTCGGGTTCCCCTGCCTCAGCTGGCCCCACAGGTTTCCATAACTCAGCGGGATCGATTGGCTCCCACGCCTCAGCGGGCTCGATAGGCTTCCATGCCTCAGCTGGTGAACAGGTTCCTGTGCCTCAACCGAGGCAACCGGGGAGGTCTCAACCGGCTCATCAGGCTCTCATGCCTCAGCCGGTTCATCAGGTTTCTGCGCCTCAGTGGTTGGCGTCCTGCGGCTGAAGCCGCACGTCGGGGAGGGGGTACTGTCACGTGTGCTCCCTCTCCGGCCTCTAGGTCACGAGGCTGCTCATTAGAGCGCACACCTGTCACCATCGTTACGCGCATCTGCGTATAATGACATTCACCTGGACCACATCACCTCCTTGATTACCTGCCCTTTATATGCCTCCCTTTGGTTTCTTCGCCAGTCGTCATTGTTGCTGTTTCATGTCAGTGCGTTGTTCGTGTTTCTATTTTATTCTTCTTTTTATATATATATATATATATATATATATATATATATATATATATATATATATATATATATTTTTTTTTTTTTTTTTTACTTTGATTATTGAATTTTCAACAGCAGCATTTACAAAATAATTGCACTTCTAAGTTATTTGGTAGTAATATAAAACAACACATCAAAGACAACAATACAGCAAAACAAAGAGAGAGACAAACATAAAAAATATAAAGACAAGAAAAAATATATATTTTGATACAGTTGTTACATGTCAACGAGCACAGATTAGACAGTCCTTAACATCCGAGATGTCACGTATACACATACCAGGCCTCTTCCATCACCAATATAAATATACACCACTCTGGAACTGCAGGGAAATGTAGTCGTTTAACATAAGAAAAGAAGGAATCCCACATTGCGTAGAATTTGCCTATAGACCCATTGAGTGTGTTTTTAATTTTTTCCAACTTTATGAAATTCAAACAGATTTAATCCAAAGAGCATGAGAAGGGGCTGCAGAGGATTTCCATCTAATTTAAATTAATCGTCTCGCTAACAAAGTGACAAAGGCAATTACGCCCTTATTCATTTTGGTCAGTTGTATTGTGGGTAAGGAAACCCAAATAGTGGTCTGGTTCGATCTGTGTGCCGCTTAATTCTGAGAGTGTGTTAAAGATGTCATTCCAGAAACCAACAAGAGATGGGAAACACCAAAACATGTGTACATGATTAAATCGTACACAATTAGGGTTCACATCCTTGTAAATTTTGGATAATCTTGCTTTGGTCCAGTGGGCCCTATGAATGAGTTTGCATTGAATGAGGCCGTGTCGAGCGCAAATAGAAGAGGTATGTACCCTTTTGAGAGCCCCTTCCCATAGTTAATCAGACATTTCCTCACCCAGTTCCACCTCCCATGAGGATTTCATATTGTTTAATGAGGTGGTTTGTAGTGAGCAAATTTCAGTATAGATTAGAGTAGAAAGTGGGATAAATGTGTCAAACTATGTTTCACCAGGAAGGGTGGGGAATCGAGGATCTATGCTGTGGACGTAACTCCGGACTTGTAAAAACCTAAAGAAAGTATGTCTGGGGAGACCAAATTTAGCTGATAATTGTTCAAACAGTACTAAATGTATTGTTAATATAGAGATCTCCGAATTTTTTAATACCGAGACTAGACCATGTTGAGAAAGCACCATCAACCATAGATGGGAGAAACGCTGGGTTTGAGGCTACCGGAGCCAAAGAAGAGGTTGTCTGAAACCCAAAGTGGCGACTAATTTGATTCCACATCTTCAATGTTGTTTTGACTCACTTTTTGGTGAAGGAGGAGTCTGTAACGGAGGAGTGAGCGAGGGAAGACAATGACGCCGGTATAGACGAGGCGGCCTCCATCTCTAGATAAATTGGGGGCGGGAATATCTCTCTGCTCTGCAGCCAGTACTGAATGAGGTTAGCGGCCCAATAATAGAATCTCAAATCCGGAAGAGCTAGACCGCCGTTTGGGCCTCTGCAAAAAGCTGTTTTCATATCCTATTGTCCCATATAAAAGGTAGAATTAGGCCGTCGATCATTTAGAAAAATGTTTTGGGAAGAAAAATTGGTAGGCACTGAATAGAGATATAAGAATTTAGGGAGAGTATTCATTTTAATAGATTAATTATTGCGACTAAGGAGAGGTGAAGCAAAGGCCAGCGTTCCAAATTGTCCTTAGTACGGGTTAAAAGAGGAGCAGTTGGCTTGAAAAAGGTTTTCAAATCTGATTGCTACACGTACCCTGAGATAAATAAAACTACTGTGAGCAATTTTAAATGGCAAGTTATGGCAAGTTATGTAAAGGGGAATTGTTTTGCGGCCATATTAAGGGGAAACATTTAAATTTCTTGGAATGGCCTAGTCAAAGCCCAGACCTCAATCCAATTGAGAATCTGTGGTATGACTTAAAATTGCTGTACATCAGCGGAACACATCCAACTTGAAGGAGCTGGGGCAGTTTTGCCTTGAAGAATGGACAAAAACCTCAGTGGCTTGATGTGCCAAACTTATAGAGACATACCCCAAGAGCCTTACAGCTGTATTTGCTGCAAAAAGGTGTCTCTACAAAGTATTGACTTTGGGGGGGTGAATAGTTATGCACGTTCAAGTTTTCTTATTTCTTGTTTGTTTCACAATAAAAAATATTTAGTATTTTCAAAGTGGTAGGCATGTTGTGTAAATCAAATTATACAAACCCCCCCAAAAAATCTATTTTAATTCCAGGTTGTAAGGCAATAAAATAGGAAAAATTCCAAGGGCGGTGAATACTTTCGCAAACCACTGTACACAGGGGATAATGGGGAAGATGGGCGACACCTGGAGGAGGGTGGAGACAATCACAAAGACAGGTGAAACAGATCAGGGCGTGACAATACGTGATATTTTATTCGTATAGCAAAGGGATGTATTCTTTAAATCTGTATTTAATGTAGCACGAAATCCAATTTGCTCTAGGACGGCCATCCTCTACTCTGCCATTTAACAACATTGAAACAGCTAAAGACTGTTTTTTTTTATATCTAGAGGAAATGTGTACATCTATCAACAGATACAACCCATATGGAACCCTATTCCATATACAGTATACTGCTTTGGACCAAGGCCCATAGGGCATTATAAAAGGCAATAGGGTGCAATTTAGGATCCATAGAATGTATACATCCATCAGAGAGGGTTGTTGTTAGACGTTTATTAAAAAACACCACTGGACTGCATCCCAAATGGCACCCTGTTAACATAAGGCTCTGGTTAAAAGTAGTGCACTATATAGGGAATAGAGTGTGATTTGGAACACACTTCTAACCATGTTAGCTGATTAAAGGATGTCCCTGGTCTCTCGACGGACACTGGCTGACACTCATGTTCCAAGTGGCACCCTATTCCCTATATAGTGCACTACAGACCTATGGGCCTTTGGTTCAAAAGTAGTGCACCAAATGGCACCCTATTCCCAATATAGTTTACTACAGCCCTATGGGTCTTGGTTCGAAAGTAGTGCACCAAATTAGGGAATAAGGTGCCATTTTGGACTCATGTACCACGACACTGGCTGACACTCACATTACAGTGTAATGAAGTCTCCAGCCATAATTGAAAGTAGCCTACCAAATATCTAGAGGAAATGTGTACATCTATCAACAGATACAACCCATATGGAACCCTATTCCATATACAGTATACTGCTTTGGACCAAGGCCCATAGGGCATTATAAAAGGCAATAGGGTGCAATTTAGGATCCATAGAATGTATACATCCATCAGAGAGGGTTGTTGTTAGACGTTTATTAAAAAACACCACTGGACTGCATCCCAAATGGCACCCTGTTAACATAAGGCTCTGGTTAAAAGTAGTGCACTATATAGGGAATAGAGTGTGATTTGGAACACACTTCTAACCATGTTAGCTGATTAAAGGATGTCCCTGGTCTCTCGACGGACACTGGCTGACACTCATGTTCCAAGTGGCACCCTATTCCCTATATAGTGCACTACAGACCTATGGGCCTTTGGTTCAAAAGTAGTGCACCAAATGGCACCCTATTCCCAATATAGTTTACTACAGCCCTATGGGTCTTGGTTCGAAAGTAGTGCACCAAATTAGGGAATAAGGTGCCATTTTGGACTCATGTACCACGACACTGGCTGACACTCACATTACAGTGTAATGAAGTCTCCAGCCATAATTGAAAGTAGCCTACAGACAGACTGGGTCCCCTATTCCCACACCGTATTTCATTATAAACCAAAAGCTAAGGAGGTGAACAGAGTTTATTGCTGAAGCTTCGCACTGATGACTCCCAGACCTGGGTTCAAATACTATTTAAAACTTTCAAAATAAATGTACTTTAGTCTGCCTGGAGTTCCAGTGGACAGGGTGTGTATTTTCTGGGACTTGTTTGTGGTGGTTCCATGGTTCCATGGTTCCATGGCAGCGGGAAAGCTCAATCAAGCTTAGCTAAAGTATTTGAAATTGTTGTAATAATATTTTAACCCAGGTGTGATGACTCACACTAAACTGCTGTATCGCCGAAATGACAAGAGAGGCAGTCACCTCTAATAATATCCTGGTACGGTGTTGAACAGACAGACACCTGCGTCAGACAAACAACCAGCACGGTCACTCTTCTTTCTCTGCCACCAGAACAACTGGTTCTCCATGGGAACAGTAATGTGGTTGTCCATGGGAACAGTATTGTGGTTGTCCATGGGAACAGTAATGTGGTTGTCCATGGGAACAGTAATGTGGTTGTCCATGGGAACAGTAATGTTAAACCCACTGGTTGTCCATGGGAACAGTAATGTGGTTGTCCATGGGAACAGTAATGTTAAACCCACTGGTTGTCCATGGGAACAGTAATGTGGTTGTCCATGGGAACAGTAATGTGGTTGTCCATGGGAACAGTAATGTTAAACCCACTGGTTGTCCATGGGAACAGTAATGTGGTTGTCCATGGGAACAGTAATGTTAAACCCACTGGTTGTCCATGGGAACAGTAATGTGGTTGTCCATGGGAACAGTAATGTGGTTGTCCATGGGAACAGTAATGTTAAACCCACTGGTTGTCCATGGGAACAGTAATGTGGTTGTCCATGGGAACAGTAATGTTAAACCCACTGGTTGTCCATGGGAACAGTAATGTGGTTGTCCATGGGAACAGTAATGTGGTTGTCCATGGGAACAGTAATGTTAAACCCACTGGTTGTCCATGGGAACAGTAATGTTAAACCCACTGGTTGTCCATGGGAACAGTAATGTGGTTGTCCATGGGAACAGTAATGTGGTTGTCCATGGGAACAGTAATGTGGTTGTCCATGGGAACAGTAATGTTAAACCCACTGGTTGTCCATGGGAACAGTAATGTGGTTGTCCATGGAACAGTAATGTGGTTGTCCATGGGAACAGTAATGTGGTTGTCCATGGGAACAGTAATGTTAAACCCACTGGTTGCCCATGGGAACAGTAATGTGGTTGTCCATGGGAACAGTAATGTGGTTGTCCATGGGAACAGTAATGTGGTTGTCCATGGGAACAGTAATGTGGTTGTCCATGGGACAGTAATGTAGTTGTCCATGTGAACAGTAATGTCCATGTGAACAGTAATGTGGTTGCCCATGGGAACAGTAATGTGGTTGTCCATGGAACAGTAATGTGGTTGTCCATGGGAACAGTAATGTGGTTGTCCATGGGAACAGTAATGTGGTTGTCCATGGGAACAGTAATGTGGTTGTCCATGGGAACAGTAATGTGGTTGTCCATGGGAACAGTAATGTTAAACCCACTGGTTGCCCATGCGAACAGTAATGTGGTTGTCCATGGGAACAGTAATGTGGTTGTCCATGGAACAGTAATGTGGTTGTCCATGGGAACAGTAATGTGGTTGTCCATGGAACAGTAATGTGGTTGTCCATGGAACAGTAATGTGGTTGTCCATGGAACAGTAATGTGGTTGTCCATGGGAACAGTAATGTGGTTGTCCATGGGAACAGTAATGTGGTTGTCCATGGAACAGTAATGTGGTTGTCCATGGGAACAGTAATGTGGTTGTCCATGGAACAGTAATGTGGTTGTCCATGGGAACAGTAATGTGGTTGTCCATGGGAACAGTAATGTGGTTGTCCATGGGAACAGTAATGTGGTTGTCCATGGGAACAGTAATGTGGTTGTCCATGGGAACAGTAATGTGGTTGTCCATGGAACAGTAATGTGGTTGTCCATGGGAACAGTAATGTGGTTGTCCATGGGAACAGTAATGTGGTTGTCCATGGGAACAGTAATGTTAAACCCACTGGTTGTCCATGGAACAGTAATGTGGTTGTCCATGGGAACAGTAATGTGGTTGTCCATGGGAACAGTAATGTGGTTGTCCATGGAACAGTAATGTGGTTGTCCATGGAACAGTAATGTGGTTGTCCATGTGAACAGTAATGTGGTTGTCCATGGGAACAGTAATGTTAAACCCACTGGTTGCCCATGGGAACAGTAATGTGGTTGTCCATGGAATAGTAATGTGGTTGTCCATGGGAACAGTAATGTTAAACCCACTGGTTGTCCATGGGAACAGTAATGTGGTTGTCCATGGGAACAGTAATGTGGTTGTCCATGTGAACAGTAATGTCCATGTGAACAGTAATGTGGTTGTCCATGGAACAGTAATGTGGTTGTCCATGGGAACAGTAATGTGGTTGTCCATGGGAACAGTAATGTCCATGGAACAGTAATGTGGTTGTCCATGGGAACAGTAATGTTAAACCCACTGGTTGCCCATGGGAACAGTAATGTGGTTGTCCATGGGAACAGTAATGTGGTTGTCCATGGGAACAGTAATGTGGTTGTCCATTGGAACAGTAATGTGGTTCTCCATGGGAACAGTAATGTGGTTGTCCATGGGAACAGTAATGTTAAACCCACTGGTTGTCCATGGGAACAGTAATGTGGTTGTCCATGGGAACAGTAATGTTAAACCCACTGGTTGCCCATGGGAACAGTAATGTGGTTGTCCATGGGAACAGAAATGTGGTTGTCCATGGGAACAGTAATGTGTTTGTCCATGGGAACAGTAATGTGGTTGTCCATGGGAACAGTAATGTGGTTGTCCATGGGAACAGTAATGTGGTTGTCCATGGGAACAGTAATGTGGTTGTCCATGGGAACAGTAATGTGTTTGTCCATGGGAACAGTAATGTGGTTGTCCATGTGAACAGTAATGTCCATGTGAACAGTAATGTGGTTGTCCATGGGAACAGTAATGTGGTTGTCCATGGGAACAGTAATGTGGTTGTCCATGGGAACAGTAATGTGGTTGTCCATGGGAACAGTAATGTGTTTGTCCATGGGAACAGTAATGTGGTTGTCCATGGGAACAGTAATGTGTTTGTCCATGGGAACAGTAATGTTAAACCCACTGGTTGTCCATGGGAACAGTAATGTGGTTGTCCATGGGAACAGTAATGTGGTTGTCCATGGGAACAGTAATGTTAAACCCACTGGTTGCCCATGCGAACAGTAATGTGGTTGTCCATGGGAACAGTAATGTGGTTGTCCATGGGAACAGTAATGTGGTTGTCCATGGGAACAGTAATGTGGTTGTCCATGGGAACAGTAATGTGGTTGTCCATGGAACAGAAATGTGGTTGTCCATGGGAACAGTAATGTGGTTGTCCATTTGAACAGTAATGTGGTTGTCCATGGGAACAGTAATGTGGTTGTCCATGGGAACAGTAATGTGGTTGTCCATGGGAACAGTAATGCGGTTGTCCATGGGAACAGTAATGTGGTTGTCCATGGGAACAGTAATGTGGTTGTCCATGGGAACAGTAATGCGGTTGTCCATGGGAACAGTAATGTGGTTGTCCATGGAACAGAAATGTGGTTGTCCATGGGAACAGTAATGTGGTTGTCCATTGGAACAGTAATGTGGTTGTCCATGGGAACAGTATTGTTAAACCCACTGACTCTCCATGGGAATAGTAATGTTAAACCCACTGACTCTCCATGGGAACAGTAATGTTAGAATTTTCCAGACTCGTCATCTGAGTTAACATTGTGTAGTAAGTATTGGCCTTTTTGCTTATGAAATGTAATTCATACATTTAATTTCAAACAATATCAACAAGTTGGCCCTTTGGCATTTCTATTTTAACTCTAAGTCTGTAGAATGGCTGCTTACTAAATATAAGTGCATATTTGATTGAATTGATCACGGTATAAGCAGCCTTGATCTTCCCTTATAGCAGGGGTGTCAAACTCATTTCATGGAGGGCCTAGTGTATGCTGTTTTTAGTTTTTTCCGTTTCAACTAAGACGAAGACAACCAGGTGAGGGGTAATTAGTGACCTTAATTCATCAATTAAGTACAAGGGAAGAGTGAAAACCTGCTGACACTTGGTCCTCTGTGCAATGAGTTTGACACGTGCTCTATATCCTCCACGATGCATCAATGATTTATATATACACTAGATGACTCACCAGGGGGCACTTTTTTGAAGCCACCGTGCCTCCATTTTGGCTCTCCCCTACCGTTAAAAAAAATATTTAGCCATAGAAATGAATGTATTAACGTCTAGAGTTGTTTACGCCACATGGATTCTATTACAGACACCTTAATGCATACTGTTAAATCATGTGAGCTAAACATAAAATAAATAAACATATAAAACGAGTTTCCTTAACCTCTAATTCCTCCCAATCCCGGATCCGGGAGCACCCCCATCAGTAAAAAAGCTGACTAGCATAGCCTAGCATAGCGTCACAAGTAAATACTAGCATCTAAATATCATTAAATCACAAGTCCAAGACACCAGATGAAAGATACACATCTTGTGAATCCAGCCATCATTTCTGATTTTTAAAATGTTTTACAGGGAAGACACAATATGTAAATCTATTAGCTAACCACGTTAGCAAAAGACACAACTTTTTTTACTCCACCATTTTTTTCCTGCATAGGTAGCTATCACAAATTCGACCAAATAAAGATATAAATAGCCACTAACCAAGAAACAACTTCATCAGATGACAGTCTGATAACATATTTATTGTATAGCATATGTTTTGTTAGAAAAATGTGCAAATTTCAGGTATAAATCATAGTTTACCATTGCAGCCACCATCACAACTCTCACCAAAGCGACTAGAATAACTACAGAGAGCAACGTGAATTACCTAAATACTCATCATAAAACATTTCTGAAAAATACACAGCGTACAGCAAATGAAAGACAAAGATCTTGTGAATCCAGCCAATATTTCAGATTTTTTAAGTGTTTTACAGCGAAAACACAATATAGCATTATATTAGCTTACTACAATAGCAAACCACACAACAGCATTGATTCAAGCCAAAAATAGCGATAACGTATAACCCAGCAAAATATATTAATTTTTTCACTGACCTGCTCAGAATTCTTCAGATGACAGTCCTATAACATCATATTACACAATACATATAGAGTTTGTTCGAAAATGTGCATATTTAGCGGCACAAATCGTGGTTATACAATGAGAAAAGTAGCCAAGCTGCCAACAAAATGTCGGGAGAAATCTTGGGAGAGGCACCTATTCTAATCGATAACTAATCATAAACTTGACTAAAAAATACAGGTTGGACAGCAAATGAAAGATACATTAGTTCTTAATGCAATCGCTGTGTTACATTTTTAAAATTAACGTTACTACGACATACAGCGTGCGTTAAAGCGAGACCGCACGGAAATTAATGGCGGATTATGCATTTTACATTTTTCAACAGAACAACGAAATAACAGCATAAATAGTTCTTACTTTTTGATGTGCTTCCATCAGAATCTTGGGAAAGTTGTCCTTTGTCCAAAAGAATTGTTGCTCGGTTGTAGAATGTAGTCTTCAACATTGCAATTAGCAGTAAACATTAGCCATGTGGGCCAGACATCCCCAACTCTCTAGAACGCAACACTAATAAATATCAGAAAATCGCAATATACTGACATAAACTGATATAACTCGGTTTAAAATAACAACATTATGATGTCTTTAACAGCTATATCGAATAAAAACAGAGCCGGATATATCTAAGAGCTATAACCGGAGCTTTCTAGTACGACATGCCAAGGTCCTTCCTGCGTCAGAGCGAAGTGAACAAAGACCGGACCCTTCGTTCCCAAGCCATTTATAACCTCTCAGATCTGCCTAGAGACTCCATTTCAAATCTCACTATTCGCTGACATCCAGGGGAAGGCGTATGCAGTGCATCTCAACCAATAGAAGACAGGCAAATTAATAAACTGACCTGGGAACAGCTTGCAGAATTCAGCATTCTCACATCCACATAGGAAAAAGGCTCCAACTCGAGTTCTGTTTTACTCATAGATATAATTCAAACGGTTTTAGAAACTAGAGAGTGTTTTCTATCCAATAGTAATAATAATATGCATATTGTACGAGCAAGAATTGAGTACGAGGCAGTTTAATTTGGGAACGAAATTATTACAAAGTGCAAACAGCACCCCCTATTGAGAAGAAGTTTTAAAGTATAATTTTTTGAAAGTACTAATGTTACCGTCCCCACTAAAACAAAATTACATTTTGTCCTTAAAACATTTAAGTGAAATGTAGACTTCCATTCATTCCTATGGACGACTGCTTTTCTGAGGAGTGACAATATGGCCGACCGGCCAGTGGCTTCAAAGTCTCCCCTTGGGCAAAACATAGCATCAGAAATCCAGGGTTTATAGACATTGTTGTGCTGCATGTTGTGATGTTCTAATTAAAGACGACTGGTCTTCATGTAGTATATGCATGTACACACCTACACATGCCCCCCCCCCCCCCCCACACACACCTGATTAAACCTCTCTCTCTCTCTCTCTCTCTCTCTCTCACACACACACACACACTTTCACCTGCCTGATCCAACCCCTATATCCCTAATCTGGCCTCCACATCTGCATGTGAAGTAGTCTGGTTGCTTCAGGGGGGGGGGGGGGGGGCACTTATAGACGCAACACACCACATCTTAAAGGGGGACACTTATTGGTGCAACCATTACGTCTTCCGGGGAGCCTTATGCATGTAACTCATCAACAATGAAAGGCATTTGTTTACGAAGAAGTATGAATGCATTAAATCCAGGGAGCGGACAATACCAATGATTTTATTTTCTGTCATGATTTTACCTGGGCAGAGCAGGCTAAATGTCCTTGATGGTAGTCTGAAGGGCATACAAACCAACACCTCACTGGGGATGGGGTTGGAGCGGTAACACTTCTGAACACACCACACACAAGTCCACTGTGCTTTAATACCATGAAGTCATGCTTTGCTGAACACAAGAGGAAGTCTGTAGTTGCAGAAGAGGCTGTCGCTTTAAATGTGTTTTATCATTAGCTAGCCTGTGTCCACTGCACAGGAGGTTGGTAGCACCTTAATAAATTGGGGAGAAAGGGCTCGTGGAAATGACTGGAGTGGAATCAGTGGAACGGTATCAAACACCTCAAACACATGGTTTCCATGGTGTTTGATGCCGTTCCATTTGCTCCGTTCTGGACGTTATTATGATCTGTTCTCCCCTCACCAGCCTCCACTGGTCCAGTGATATTTTGCTAAAGGGTGTTTTCTACAGGACGTGGTCAAATTGGAACAACAAACAGCTGTAATTATTTTACTTTTTAAAATTCTAAGCTGACATATGGAATTGTTTTCAAATGGTCAACCTATTAGCTATTTTGAATTTAAGTACGCCTTTAGGTATAAAAAACAATATAAAATATTGAATTTGGACTTTACTACTGTAGCCCAACGAAACACAGTGAATAACACATTCATAAATGGCAACAACAAAAAAAGTTTTAAAAAAAAGAATGAATAAGAAACACAGTTTTGAAGTGTTTATCTAAGAGATATAACAAAGATCAGGTAATATATCTCTCTCTATATATATATAGTTTTTGTTACACATATGTAACCCCTTTTTTGAGTACAAAACTACTTTCCTACTTCCATATTCTTTTTTAAACCGGTACCGGTTACCATCAGACGGGTCCCTTTACACTTGATGGGGGTCATAGCAAGACAGAGAACACCATCGTGTTCATGGGAGTCCCCTTTCCATAGAATGGTCATAATAGTTTCTAGTTTGAACCGGTTGGACTCTACAGACGTATTTATGAGAAGACCGATTTCCCGGGATGTGTAAGTGTGAAAGTGTGTGGATGTGGTGGATAGAGACATATCCAATGGGAAAAGATACAAATAGATATCTCTAGCTTAAACGGACGGATATTGATGGGAATATCTTTATTATGTTACCTACTGGGTTATGAACTTCTAACAAAACAACCTCTGGAGAAGAGAAGATTCTCCCAGCAGATTTATCTAATAGGAAAACAGTATACACACATGTAGTCAAACATTTGGACACACCTACTCATTCAAGTTTTTTTTTTTTTTTTTTTTACTATTTTCTACATTGTATCATAATAGTGAAGATGTCAAAACTATGAAATACCACATATGGAATCATGTAGTAACCAAAAAAACAAATTATATTTTGTATTTCAGATTCTTCAAATAGCCACCCTTTGCCTTGATGACAGCTTTGCACACTCTTGGCATTCTCTCAACCAGCTTCATAAGGTAGTCACCTGGAATGCATTTCAATTAACAGGCATTTCAATTGCCTTGTTAACTTCTCTAGGGTAGGGGGCAGCATTCGGAATTTTGGATGAAATGCATGCCCAAATTAAACTGCCTGCTTCTCGGGCCCAGAAGATATGATATGCATATAACTGGTAGATTTGGATATAAAACACTCTAACGTTTCCAAAACTGTTAAAATAGTGTCTGTAAGTATAACAGAACTGATTTGGGTTTAACTGAAACCTGAGAAGAATCCATTCAGGAAGTAGTTTTTTTTGTTGGTTTTGTAGTTTTCTATTCAATCCCATTACAGTATCCATTGACTTAGGACTCAAATTGCAGTTCTTATGCCTTCCACTAGATGTCAACAGTCTTTAGAAATAGTTTCAGGCTTGTATTCTGAAAAATGAGGGAATAAGAGCAGTCTGAATGAGTGGACCCTGCCATGTCACAGAGATTTTTCAGGCGCGAGACCGAGAGAGTGCCTTTCTTGTTTACCTTTTAAATTGACTACGTTATTGTCCGGTTGAAATATTATCGATTATTGAGACTAAAAACGACCTGAGGATTGAATATAAATATCGTTTGACATGTTTCTATGAACTTTACGGATACAATTTGGATTTTTTTGTCTGCCTGTTTTGACTGCGTTTTAGCCTGTGGATTACTGAAGAAAACGCACGAACAAAATGGAGGTTTTTGGATATAAAGAGACTTTATCGAACAAAAGGAACATTTATTGAGTAAATTAATGTCTGCTGAGTGCAACCATATGAAGATCATCAAAGGTAAGGGATTAATTGTATCTCTATTTCTGACTTGTGTAACTCTTCTACTTGGCTGGTTACTGTTTGTAATGATTTGTCTGCTGGGCTATGTTCTCAAATAATCGTAAGGTATGCTTTTGCCGTAAAGCATTTTTTAAATCTGACACCGTGGTTGGATTCACAAGAAGTTAATCTTTAAACCTATGTAAAATATGTTTTGTTTTCGGAATTTTTATAATGAGTATTTCTGTATTAGAATTTGGCGCCCAGCAGTTTCACTGGCTGTTGAAGAGGTGGGACGCTAACGTCTCACGTACCCAAGAGAGGTTAAAAGTTCATTTGTGGAATTTATTTCCTTCTTAATGTATTTGAGCCAGTCAGTTGTGTAGTGACAAGGTAGGGGTGGTGTACAGAAGATACCACTATTTAGTCCAAGTCTGCGCACGCACGCACGCACGCACGCACGCACGCACGCGCACACGCACACACACACACACACACACACACACACACACACACACACACACACACACACACACACATCCAGGCTGTGTGGACTCTTCCCTCCTCAACTAGTAATCACATCCTAGTTAATCTAATATGCAAACACTTTCTGTTCTGCCTGTATTGAGCCAGCCTGCGTTCCCAAATGGCACCCTGTTTCCTACATAGTACGCTACTTTTTGACCAGAGAATTATGGGCCATTTGGGACACATCCCCAGTCTGTTTTGCTGACTAATCTCCCAGAGGCAGCAGCTCTTGCTGTGAACGTCACAAGGGCTTGAAGTAATTATAGAAAGATAATCATCAACTGACTACGATGATAACAACAACACTGTTTAGCTTCAAAGTACTAAAGCACATTAAATGGAAGGATATTATGGACAGCAAAACACTGAATAATGGAAAACCCCCCCCAAAAAATGATTCATCTATGTGCTGAGTTCAGTTTCAGGTTTATGGAAATACGTTATCATTAAACTGTATCATTAATCATTATACTGGTAGTATAGTTCAGTTTCTTAGAATAGAAGTAAGACCTGAATATGAGAAGTAATGGATTTCGAGTTTGATAAGAGTCTATAAGCACGGGTAGCTTCGCTTACTGCCAAAGTGGCATCTCTGGAGAATGATTACAAAGGTTCCCTAGGAACAGAGAGTTAAAGGGACTATGTCGATCAAAAGGAGATATCTCTTGAAAACCATATGATGGGTGTCCTCAATGATCTTGAAAATGCTGCAGTAATTAGTTTCTTATGCAGAGATGAGAAGTGGAAAGCTCAGATGAGTAAAATGTCACTATGTGGGCCAGCTGCTGTTGTTTTAATATTTTATTTAACTAGTGAGTTAAGAACTAAATCTCATTTACAATGTCGGCCTACCCGGGGCAAACCCGGACGACGCTGGGCCAATTGTGCCGCCCTATGGGACTCCCAATTACAGCCGGTTGTGAAACAGCCTGGAATTGAACCAGGGACTGTAGTGATGCCTCTAGCACTGAGCTGCAGTGTCTTAGACCACTGTGCCAATAGGGAGCCCAGTGGCTCTTCAAGACTCTTCACGACTATCTTGGTGTGTTTAGACCATGATAGTTTGTTGGTGATATGGACACCAAGGAACTTGAAGCTCTCGACCTACTCCACTACAGCCCTGTCGATCAGAATGAGGGTGTGTTCGGCCCTCGTTTTCCGGTAGTCCCCGATCATCTCCTTTATCTTGATCACGTTGAGGGAGAGGTTGTTGTCCTGGCACCACACTGCCAGATCTCTGACCTCCTCCCTATAGGCTGTCTCATCGTTGTCTGTGATCACGCCTACCACTGTTGTGTCATCAGCAAACTTAATGATGGTGTTGGAGTCGTGCTTGGCCGTGCAGTCATGAGTGAACAGGGAGTACAGGAGGGGACTGAGCACGCACCCCTGAGGGGTCCTGTGTTGAGGATAAGGGTGGCATATGTGTTGTTGCCTACCCTTGCAACCTGGGGGCGGCCCGTCAGGAAGTCGAGGATCCAGGTGCAGCTTAGAGATGAGCTTTGAGGGCACTCAAAACGCTGTTGAACGCTGAGCTGTAGTCAATGAACAGCATTATCACGTAGGTGTTACTCTTACCCAAGTGGGACAGGGCAGTGGGGAGTGCAATAGAGTTTATGTCATCTGTGGATCTGTTTGGGCAGTATGCAAATTGGAGTGGGTCTACGGTTTCTGGGATGATGGTGTAGATGTGAGTAATGAACAGCCTTTTTAAAGCACTTCATGGCTACAGACGTGAGTGCTATGTGTCGGTAGTCATTTAGGCAAGTTACCTTTGTGTTCTTGGGCACACGGACTATGGTGATCTGCTTGAAACATGTTGGTATTAAAGACTTGGTCAGGACAGGTTGAACATTTCAGTGAAGATACTTGCCAGTTGGTCAGCTCATGCTCTGAGTACACATCCTGGTAATCCGTCTGGCCCCGCAGCCTTGTGTATGTTAACCTGTTTAAAGGTCTTACTCACGGCGGCTACGGAGAGCATGATCACATAGTGGTCCGGAACAGCTGGTGCTCACATGCATGCTTCAGTGTTGCTTGCCTTGAAGCGCGCATAGAAGTAATTTAGCTAATCTGGTAGGCTCGTATAACTGGGCAGCTCGTGGCTGGGCTTCCCTCTGTAGTCCGTAATAGTTTGCAAGCCCTGTCACATCCGAAGAGCGTCAGAGCCGCTTACGTAGGATTCAATCTTAGTCCTATATTGATGCTTTGCCTGTTTGATGTTTCGTCAGAGGGCATAGCAGGATTTCTTAGAAGCGTTGGGGTTAGAGTCCACTCCTTGAAAGCGGCAGCTCTACCCTTTAGCTCAGTGCGGATGCTACCTGTAATCCATGGCTTTTGGTTGGGAAATGTACGTACGGTCACTGTGGGGACGTCGTTATCAATGCACTTATTGATGAAGCTGGTGACTGATGTGGTATACTCCTCAAAGCCATCGGATGAATCCCGAAACCTATTCCAATCCGTGCTAGCAAAACAGTCCTGTAGCTTAGCATCTGTGTTATCTGACTACTTCCATATTGAGCAAGCCACTGGTGCTTCTGCTTTCGCATTTGTCTGTAAGCAGGAATCAGGAGGAGTTATGGTCAGAATTTCCAAACAGAGTGCGAGTGAGAGCTTTGTACGTGTCTCCGTGTGTGGAGTAAATGAGGTCTAGAGTTTTTTTATGCCTTGGTTTGTGGTGGAAAATAGACAGCTACGAAAAATATAGATGAATACTCTCTTTGTAAATAGTGTGTTCTACAGCTTATCATGAGATACTCTACTCCGGGGCTGGGCCCCTTTTCTCTCAATTTCCGCATTAATGACATGCCCAAAGTAAATAATTGCTACCATATAATATAATTGTATATAATTGGTACCATTGGAAAGAAAACACTTTGAAGTTTGTTAAAATAATGTAGGAGAATATAACACAATAGAAGAGAAAATCCAAATAAAAACCAACCGGAATTTTCTTTTTGAGAGACACTATGCTTTTACAATGGCAAGTATAAGGGCATACTCAATTCTAGCTCCCAGGATGCAATTCCTATGACTTCCACAGGGTGTCAGCAGTCTATGTTGAAGGTTTCGCTAGCGGGACACCAAGCCCAAATTTTAGATTTCGTGCAACAGATGTTATTGACAAATATATACAGACCACCCCCCCCTTGTCTTACCGGAGGTAGCTGTGCTGTCTTGCCGATGCAGCGTAAACCCCGCCATCTGCATGTTATCCATGTCATCATTCAGCCACGACTCGGTGAAACATAAGATATTACAGTTTTTAAAGTCCCGTTGGTAGGATAGTCTCGAACGGAGCTCATCCATTTTATTCTCCAATGATTGTACGTTGGCCAATAGGACGGATGGTAGAAGCGGGTTACCCACTCGCCAAAGAATTCTCACAAGGCACCCGAATCTGCTTCGCCTGTGTAGGCGGCTCTTCTTCATCAGAACGACTGGGATTTGGGCCTGGTCCGGTATCAGCAGTAAATCTTTCGCGTCCGACTCGTTAAAGAAAAAATCTTCATCCAGTTCGAGATGAGTAATCGCTGTTCTGATATCCAGAAGCTTTTTTCGGTCATAAAATAATAACACAATTGGTTAGGAGCCCGTAAAACAGCAGCCATCCCCTCCGGCGCTATTCCTATTACCCATGTGGCCAAAGAGGGCGCTTTTGGTCAATGACTGCAGGAAATTATAAATTTTCCCTGACAACCAAAAGTACTCGAATGCTTAGCAGCACATTTTTTTTCCCCAATTCACGCTCTTATCAAGAAAACATCCCTGATCATCCATACTGCCTCTGATCTGGCGGACTCACTAAACACACATGCTTCATTTGTAGATGATGTCCGAGTGTTGGAGTGTGCCCCTGGCTATCCATACATTTAAAAAATAAACAAGAAAATGGTGCCATCTGGTTTGCTTAATGTAAGGATTTTGAAATTATTTATACTTTTACTTTTGATACTTACAGTAAGTATATTTTAGCAATTACAATTACTTTGGATAATTGTGTTTATTTAAAACCAAAAACTTTTAGACTTTTACTCAAGTTGTATTTCACTGGGTGACTTGAACATTTACTAGAGTCATTTTCTGATAAGGTATCTTTACTTTTACACCAGTATGACATTTGGGTACTTTTTCCATCACTGCATATTGCACTTTTAACTCTTGCAAGTTTACAACAAATCTTTATTTGGCGCTCTTGTCACAGCCAAATTCCAGTGTACAGGAAGTATTCTAAACCTATGATCTTGATTGTATGGATTAGATTAGATCATTAAAAGTCGTAGGCTGCTTCAGTGGGACAAAACATTACATATATACAAAATTATTGAGGATAAAAAAAACAATAAAGTCTGAAAGCTTATTTCCGTTGTGGTCCTCTGACAGGTAGAAAGCAGGTGGGCAAGAATTACAGACTATACTCAATGCAAATAAAAACAACAACAGTATCATCAATTACAAATATGCACATCTTGCCCTTTCATATCTGCTATGGCTGTTAGTGTAATGGGGAGGGACGGACACAGAGGGATGCTAGACATTTTCCAATGCTGAACCTTTTTTGTTTTTGTGAGTTTGAAGTTCCCTTTTGGCTAGAGAAAGATGATGAGTTTAATAGAATAGAGAGCTCAGGGGACATGTACTGCCACTGCTCCTACTGAGACCAACCCATCCGAATAAAAGAAGACTCAGTCACTGCTTAGCGCTCGGGGCCCTTACTCTCCTGTTATCACTCTGCAGGGGCCAGAGAAATCTGTCATAGAATAAGGATGGAGGGACGGACACAGAGGGCCACTACTGAGCCCAACCAATCAGATCACACGAAGACACAGTTACATCTCAAGGCCCCACTATCCCAATATCACCTGCTGGGCCAGAGAGAGGAAACTCACACAGAAGGACAAATCTCCCAGCCCCCAGACAGAGAAAAAGGCAATTGAGAGATGCGGGAAGGAGAGAGACAGAGCGAGGGGGGAGAGAAACAGAAAGAGGCAGAGAGAGAGAGAGAGAGAGAGAGAGAGAGAGAGAGAGAGAGAGAGAGGAAGAGTGTGTGAGAGAGAGAGAGAGAGAGATGCTCCCTTATAATAAAATAAAAACTTTTGTGAATTAACAGTGGCCCTTGACTCTTTTCCCCTTACTAGCTCAGACTTTAATGAGAGAACAATTCCTTACTATGACTGTGATCTGTGGTTGTCCCACCTAACTATCTTAAGATGAATACATTAACTGTAAGTCACTCTGTTGATAAGAGCCTATGCTAAATGACTAAAAATGTGTCAAATGTAAGGTCTCATCCGTTCCAGTGTCTCTGGACGAAAGTACCATCAAATCACCCGGTCATGCCATCATGCTCTAGGTCATTACTACAGGTCAACAAATTAAAAACCATATGCACACAGTCATAGGGCTGGGGAGGGACAAGGTCAAATGAAATAACGAATGCTGAATGGAAGACATCGCCATAAAATGAGTGTCTATAATGTGGTTATATGAGAGAGAGAGATTCCTTGAAAAGTTTAGTATCCACATTTGTGCAGAAATTCGTTACGGTATTTCGCTATGACAAGAGCACAAACGAAAAAGCCATTGTCAACTTTCAAGAGAGCAGGAGTTAACAGAGGACTGCTATGGTAACAGTGCTGCTACCACTGCTATGGTAACAGTGCTGCTACTACTGCTATGGTAACAGTACTGCTACTACTGCTATGGTAACAGTACTGCTACTACTGCTATGGTAACAGTGCTGCTACTACTGCTATGGTAACAGTGCTGCTACTACTGCTATGGTAACAGTACTGCTACTACTGCTATGGTAACAGTGCTGCTACTACTGCTATGGTAACAGTACTGCTACTACTGCTATGGTAACAGTGCTGCTACTACTGCTATGGTAACAGTACTGCTACTACTGCTATGGTAACAGTGCTGCTACTACTGCTATGGTAACAGTGCTGCTACTACTGCTATGGTAACAGTGCTGCTACTACTGCTATGGTAACAGTGCTGCTACTACTGCTATGGTAACAGTGCTGCTACCACTGCTATGGTAACAGTGCTGCTACTACTGCTATGGTAACAGTACTGCTACTACTGCTATGGTAACAGTACTGCTACTACTGCTATGGTAACAGTACTGCTACTACTGCTATGGTAACAGTGCTGCTACTACTGCTATGGTAACAGTGCTGCTACCACTGCTATGGTAACAGTGCTGCTACTACTGCTATGGTAACAGTACTGCTACTACTGCTATGGTAACAGTACTGCTACTACTGCTATGGTAACAGTGCTGCTACTACTGCTATGGTAACAGTGCTGCTACTACTGCTATGGTAACAGTGCTGCTACTACTGCTATGGTAACAGTGCTGCTACTACTGCTATGGTAACAGTGCTGCTACTACTGCTATAGTAACAGTGCTGCTACCACTGCAATGGTAACAGTGCTGCTACTACTGCTATGGTAACAGTACTGCTACTACTGCTATGGTAACAGTACTGCTACTACTGCTATGGTAACAGTGCTGCTACTACTGCTATGGTAACAGTGCTGCTACTACTGCTATGGTAACAGTGCTGCTACTACTGCTATAGTAACAGTGCTGCTACCACTGCAATGGTAACAGTACTGCTACTACTGCTATGGTAACAGTACTGCTACTACTGCTATGGTAACAGTACTGCTACTACTGCTATGGTAACAGTGCTGCTACTACTGCTATGGTAACAGTACTGCTACTACTGCTACCATAGCAGTAGTAGCAGTAGCACTGTTACCATAGCAGTAGTAGCAGCACTGTTACCATAGCAGTAGTAGCAGTACTGTTACCATAACAGTGCAGCAGTATCTAACAGGTAATATCTAACAAATTCCACAACAAAACCTAATACACACAATCTAGTAAAGGAATGGGATGAGAGTATATTCGTATAAAATATATGGATGAGCAGTGACAGAGCGGCTAAGATGCAATAGATAGTAAAGAATAGATAGTGAAGGATACGGTTTATACATATGAGATGTGTAAAGAGGCATTATTAAAGTGACTAGTGTTCCATTTATTAAAGTGGCCAATGATATCAAGTATGTAGGTAGGCAGTCACCTCTCTGTGCCAGTGGTGGCTGTTTAACAATCTGATGGCCTTGAGATAGAAGCTGTTTTTCAATCTCTCTGTCCCAGCTATGACGCACCTGTACTGACCTCGCCTTCTGGATGGAAGCGGGGTGAACAGGTAGTGGCTCGGGTGGTTTGTCATGTGTGCTCCTTCTCCGGCCTCTAGGTCACCAGGCTGCTCGTTATGGCGCACACCTGTCACCATCGTTACGCGCATAAGCGCATGCTGACACTCACCTGGAATCCATCACCTCCTTGAATACCTGCCCTTTATATGTCACTTCCTTTAATTTCTTCCCTAGGCATTACTGTTCATGTTTCAGTTTCCTGTCTGTGCGTTGTTTGTGTTTCTTGTTTTGTATTAGGTTTTGTTCATTTATTAAATTATTCACTCCCTTGCTTCCCAACTCTCAGCACATATCGTTACATGGTTATTGTCCTTCATGATCTTTTTTGACTTCTTGTGACGTCAGGTGTAGTAGGTGTCCTGGATGGCAGGTAGTTTGCCCCCGGTGATGCATTGTGCAGACACCACCACCCTCTGGGGAGCCCT
The DNA here is from genome assembly GCF_016432855.1 of Salvelinus namaycush. NCBI lineage: Eukaryota > Metazoa > Chordata > Actinopteri > Salmoniformes > Salmonidae > Salvelinus > Salvelinus namaycush. Next base: position 54,981,355 of record NC_052326.1, on the reverse strand, counting down.
GCGGTTGTGGACGGTGCAGTTGCCGTACCAGGCGGTGATACAGCCCGACAGGATGCTCTCAATTGTGCACCTGTAAAAGTTAGTGAGGTTTTTCGGTGACAAGCCACATTTTTTCAGCCACCTGAGGTTGAAGAGGCGCAGTTGCGCCTTCTTCACCACACTGCCTGTGTGCGTGGACCATTTCAGTTTGCCGGTGATATGATCACCGAGGAACTTAAAACTTTTCACCTTCTCCACTGCTGTCTCATCGATTTGGATAGGGGGGGTGCTCCCTTTGCTGTTTTCTGAAGTCCACAATCATCTCTTTTGTTTTTCTGACATTGAGTGAGAGGTTATTTTCCAGTCACCACATGCCAAGTGCCCTCACCTCCTCCCTGTCGGCTGTCTCGTCGTTGTTGGTAATCAAGCCTACCACTGTAGTGTCGTCTGTAAACTTGATGATTGAGTTCAGATGGCGTGCATGGCCACACAGTCGTGGGTGAACAGGGAGTACAGGAGGGGGCTGAGAACGCACCCTTGTGGGGCCCCAGTGTTGAGGATCAGCAGAGTGGAGGTGATGTTTTCTACCTTCACCACCCAGGGGACGGCCAGTCAGGAAGTCCAGGACCCAGTTGCACAAGGCGGGGCCGAGACCCAAGGTCTCAAGCTTAATGATGAGTTTGGAGGGTACTCTTGGTTTCCGCTTGCGGAGATATATACACGGCTGTGACGATAACCGAGGAGAGTTCTCTTGGGAGATAATACGGTCGGCGTTTGATTGTGAGGAACTCTAGGTCAGGTGAACAAAAATACTTGAGTTCTTGTATGTTGTTACAATTACACCATGAGTCGTTACCAGAGAGATGTTTGTTCCTGTCGGCGCGATGCACTGAAAATCCCGTTGGCTGTACGGACTCCGAAAGCATGTCCCCAGCTAGCCATGTCTCCTTGAAACAGAGTATGTTACAATCCCAGATATCTCTTTAGAAAGCAACTCTTGCCCTGATTTCGTCGACTTTGTTAACTAGGGACTGGACATTAGCGAGTAATATACTGGGAAGCGGTGGGTGGTGTGCGCGCATCCGAAGCCTCACTAGAAGACCGCTCTCCGACGGCGTCGGGAGTGGGTCGGCCTCTGGAGTCGGTTCAAATGGGAGGTGCAGACAAAGGTTCTGCTTTGGGAAAGTCTTATTCCTGGACGTAGTGCTGGTTGCGCTGGTAAGTTGACGTATCGCTGATATCCAATAGTTCTTCCCGGCTGTATGTAATAACACTAACAATATAAGAAATAATAATACATTAAAAAACAAAATACTGCACAGTTTCCTAAGGACTTGAAGGGAAGCTGCCGTCTCCATCGGCGCCATCTGCTACTACTGCTGTGGTAACAGTACTGCTATTACTGCTAAGAGGAATGGGCCTGATTTTTGTGTGTCCACCACACTGGCTACAGTGGCTACAGTGTATGTTCTGGGGGAAGTGTGGCGGATAGTCTGGATGACCATGAACCTTTAGCTCCTACTTCTCTATTGTGGGATGGTTGTTTGTATGGTATTGTCAATTGTATTGCATGCCTATGATTGTTTTTTTTAAGACAAGGAAATAAATACCCCCCCCCCCCCCCTCTTTGGTTAATACAAAAAAAAAAGAGAAAACCCCTGATTTTATGTAACTGTCACTGAGGCAACGACTTCGGCAGAAGTCGTGACAGTAACGTATTGTGGTTAATAGAAAATAAAATAAATGTGAGTCTTTGAGACTTTTTTTCCAAGATTACACCTGTTTTCCTCAATCTGTTTCCTTGCCATGGTACTTCAGAGTATCGCCATACTAGTGCTAAACCTGTCCAGACTGAACCAATCAAAAGGAGTCTGACTGGACAGCTTAACTCTATCAGAGGCATGTAGGCTAATAAGTCCACCCTGATAGAGTAGTGTTGTCAGGTAAAGAGACAGGACAATAAGCCTGTCTTCTAGTACAGTACCACCCGAGCCGGGACAAGTTCCCACCTGAACTGATGCACTCTGTCACACAGAACAGAACAGTGTTCATTATTGGCTGAACAACTACAGGCACCATCTCTCTCAGACATGTCTTGTGTCTGGGCTAGAGGAATTCCATGCACTGGGGGGAAATAAGAGGTTTGGTCTCTTACAAGTGTGTGAGTGGTTGAGCGTTATATAGTGACATTCAACTTGTCATTAGGGACTGTACGTTATTGATAATGAGGCATACATGGAAAAAAATCTGATTTCTCTGAAATTAAAATTGATGGCCCTCCCTTCAGTAAAATATATTTTTACCTCCCTGAACTAGTGAAAAAAACAAGTGGCCCTTCCCTATACCCCATGGATCGTCCCCTTTTCTTCAATTTTCACCTAAAATGACATACAGAAATCTAACTGCCTGTAGCTCAAGCCCTGAAGCAAGGATATGCATTTTCTTAGTACCATTTGAAAGGAAACACTTCGACGTTTGTGGAAATGTTAAAGGAATGTAGGAGAATATAACACATTAGATCTGGTAAAAGATAACACAAAGAAAAAATCTGGAAAAAAATTGTTTTTGCACCATCGTATTTGAAATGCAAGAGAAAGGCCATAATGTATTATTCCAGCCCAGGTGCAATTTATATTTTGGCCACTAGATGGCAGCAGTGTATGTGCAAAGTTTTAGACTGATCCAATAAACCATTGTATTTCTGTTCAAAATGTTGTATCAAGAATGCCCAAATGTGCCTCATTTGTTTATTAATAACTTTTCATGTTCAAAACTGTGCACTCTCCTCAAACAATAGCATGGTATTCTTGCACTGTAATAGCTACTGTAAATTGGACAGTGCAGTTAGATTAACAAGAATTGACACTTTCTGCCAATATCAGATATGTCTATGTCCTGGGAAATTTTCTACGTTAGCTCAACCGTCCTGCAGGGGACCCACTGATCCTGAATCCGTTATTAACAAAGCAGCCACATATCATCAGGTATGCATGCACTTGTAACTTTTTTATATTTGGGAAACTATACTTTTCTAATTTATTCAATTTTATTCTATGACATTGTTGATACAAAATAGATGTGTTTTGACTGTGACTAGGGCATTGGAATGTAAGAGTCTCTGTTAGACTAAATTAACCAACTAGGCATGCATAGCTCAACTCAAACCAAAGACTGGTCAAACCTGTGTTTCTAAAAGTGAATTGAAAAGCATTTTTCATTGAATTATTATTTAATTCTAAATAGGCCTAATCATTTTAAAACATTTAATTTTATACAGCCTAAATGCTAAATATATAGGCATGTTGTTGAACTGCTGTTGTTGATGTGTTGTCGAAGGGCTGTTGTTGACGTGTTGTTGAAATGCTGTTGTTGACGTGTTGTTGAAGTCATCAAGAGCAGGGCAGGCCTGGGCTCATGATTGGGAACACCTATCCATTGTAGTTTGTAATGCAGTTAGTTTTATATAAAACCTCCCAACAGCGCAAAAAAAACTCAGGAAGGAAGTACATTTTCTATAGAAATATAACATTGCTCTGTGCTTCTCCGAGCAAGCTCTTCATACAGCCTAGGCCTATAGTATTGTCCAGAATTTCTCAAACGTTTTGGTGCCAGAGATACCCAAGAGGTGGCAAGGTGTTTTCAAAAGCCATATTTTGATTTTGTTGCAGTAAGAGAGGAGAAGCTGGTCTCACATACTGTAAGTAGGTAAAATGAAAGAGGATTAATGTCTTCACTGTCGTCTGGCAGAGTTGCTGGTATTCTCGGCTGCTGAGCAGACAGAATGTGGACAGGCGCATCTCATTAACACAAGTGCTTAGGCCTTGATCACAGGACAGCTCCAATAGTTTATCACCAAGAGTCGGTCACATGGTGTGAGTCTCTTCAGTGCAGGTGAACGGATTAAGCATTCACTGCTTTCCCTGGCGTGGATCAGATTGTGAGGGGAAGTAATCCTCGAACTTGAGCAGAGTTTTTCCTCAGATGTGACCCCATCTTTACACATGTGATACATGTCTACATCAACCTCGTCAGCCAGAGCTGAGAATAGGGGGAATATATAAAAAATGCCTCTATCCACTTGGTCTCTCCAGACGCCCATCTTTTTCTTGAAATCGGCATGATCAAAAATCATCTGGTTTATCCTTGAAATGTGGATGTTTTGTTTCTAAATATCTGCACATTTTTGTTGGCTTCATAGCACCATTACTGAGCCAAATCTGATATATCACACAGGACAGTTTTGGCAGACAACTGTTATATGAAACAAATCCACTCGGTCTTTCCAGACACCCAGCTTTTTCATGAAATCTGCAGTTTTATCATTTGCTTGGAAAATGTAACTTGCGCGTGCATCCCTGCATGGATAGGTTGAGCAGAAGTCTCATTGGTAGGCCTACAGATCCCGATACAACGGTCCAATCATAATCCATGTCCCATCATGTACTCGTTCAGAACACGGAATATTTCACCTGCAGTTGTATTCTGAGGCAACTCTTTGCAACAAAGAAATTATTCTCCTGTCTCCGGATTACATCTTCAAACTAAGGGCAACCCCATGGCATCCGTGACAGGGAGAACCTTCCAACTATGATGTATACATGTAAGATAGTCTAGTCTACATTTTTAGATATTACACGTTTCTAATTTTGACAAAGTCGTTTTCATTTCAAGTTAAAATGAACTGTTTGCTAGCAAGTTAATAACATTAGCAATCTGGCTCGTTAGCTAACGTTACGTGTGTGACCTTATTATTCGTATCTAAGAGCAATTTGCTTGGCTAGCTATAGCCTGATGTTAGCTAGCTAACATTGAACCTGGTTCATGCAGGATAGTAACGTCATGAGTTGGGATTACGGTTGTTGTTTACCTAGCTACATGTCTTAACAAAAGACTCAACTATGCAAGTAACCATATCGGGAACGTTCGTAAATTCACTCTGGTCATCTACTACGATTCCAGTGTGCCAGAGCGCAGAATAACTGATACATTTACGAACGCTCAATTTCTCGCATGGAATGGCCTTCATTTCTCAGAACAAGAATAGATTGACGAGTTTCAGAAGAAAGGTCATTGTTTCTGGCCATTTTGAGCCTGTAATTGAACCCACAAATGCTGATGCTCCAGATACTCAACTAGTCTAAAGGCCAGTTTTATTGCTTCTTTAATCACGACAACAGTTTTCAGCTGTGCTAACATAATTTCAAAAGGGGTTTCTAATGATCAATTTGCCTTTTAAAATGATGAACTTGGATTAACTAACACAATGTGCCATTGGAACAAAGGAGTGATGGTTGCTGATAATGGGCCTACGTACACCTATGTAGATATTCCATAAAAAATCAGTCGTTTCCAGCTACAATAGTCATTTACACCATTAACAATGTATTTCAGATCAATTTGATGTTATTTTAATGTACCAAAAATTTGCTTTTCTTTCAAAAACAAGGACATGTCTATGTGACCCCAAACTTTTGAACGGTAATGTATACAAGAAGCGACATTTGAAATGTCGGTCGTCTCATCTAATTGGATTGAAAACCAATTTGATGTGCGGGCTCTGTCTAAAACCTCCATGTGATTCAATATCTTCTGCCATATCCTAGATTCTATGTGTGACAGTGTAATAGGAATGTGGGATTTCACTGATCTTTGTAACAGCCTAAAAACCTCTCAGCAAGCGTCCCCAACTGAGGGCATGACCAGCTTTTCAACCATAGTGAAAGCAGCACTTGGAAATGTTATGAGAAGTTTGAAGGCTTCAAAAAACTCTTGTCTGGGAAAGTATTCTGCAGAATTTTTGTTTGGTTAGTCATTTATTTTTTGGGGTGAAAAAGAAATTAACAATATTTTGTACAATATGTTTTTTACTTAAATGTTTTTTTTACAAAAACAATATGACATTTAATTGATTACAAATTACATGACCCTCCCCTGACAATTTTTTAAAATAAATACTAAACTCTCCCTGACTGAAATTAAAAAAGCATAACCCTCACATATTTCCTCCGGGTAACTATTGTGTATATTTCGATCTCTTCCTTACAATGCCTTTCCATATTTACTTATTCATTTATGAAATAACGTATTGGCCAGGGTTCAATCCGACTGCGGGATGATGACGATAGTCAACAATGTTGCTTTTAAAGGCAATGTTCCTGCGTTTGAGAAGATCTTATTCACAGTGAACACTACATATACATGCTCAATCGGACATTGCCTTTAAAAGCCACATTGCCGACAACCAGCGGTCGGATTGAATGTTGTGTGTCATGGTCCTGACAAATCCAAACATTGTGAGTCAGCGTTGAATATTTCTGAGAAGGTTTTAATATATTATAATATATAATTGTCACACACTGATCTGTTTCACCTGTCATTGTAATTGTCTCCACCCCCCTCCAGGTGTCGCCCATCTTCCCCATTATCCCCTGTGTATTTATACCTGTGTTCTCTGTTTGTCTGTTGCCAGTTCGTCTTGTTTGTTCAAGTCAACCAGCGTTGTTGTTCTCAGCTCCTGTTTTTCCCAGTCTCTCTTTTCTCGTCCTCCTGGTTTTGACCCTTACCTGTCCTGACTCTGAGCCCACCTGCCTGACCACTCTGCCTGTCCTTCCCTGAGCCTGCCTGCCGTCCTGCACCTTTGCCCCGTCTCTGGATTACCGACCTCTGCCTGACCTGACCCTGAGCCTGCCTATTGTCCTGTACCTTTGCCCCTGTTGCTGTAATAAACATTGTTACTTCGACACGGTCTGCATCTGGGTCTTACTTTATCCTCATAATAATAATATATGCCATTTTACAGACGCTTTTATCCAAAGCGACTTAAATCAGCAAGTGCACTCAACTTTCATATGGCTAAAAGGATTTATCACACCATCTTTCATATGGTTAAAAGGATTTATCACACCATCTTTCATATGGTTAAAAGGATTTATCACACCATCTTTCATATGGTTAAAAGGTTTGATCACACCATCTTTCATATGGCTAAAAGGTTTGATCACACCATCTTTTATATGGTTAAAAGGTTTGATCACACCATCTTTCATATGGTTAAAAGGTTTGATCACACCATCTTTCATATGGTTAAAAGGTTTGATCACACCATCTTTCATATGGCTAAAAGGTTTGATCACACCATCTTTTATATGGTTAAAAGGTTTGATCACACCATCTTTTATATGGTTAAAAGGTTTGATCACACCATCTTTCATATGGTTAAAAGGTTTGATCACACCATCTTTCATATGGTTAAAAGGTTTGATCACACCATCTTTCATATGGTTAAAAGGTTTGATCACACCATCTTTTATATGGCTAAAAGGTTTGATCACACCATCTTTCATATGGTTAAAAGGTTTGATCACACCATCTTTTATATGGTTAAAAGGTTTGATCACACCATCTTTCATATGGTTAAAAGGTTTGATCACACCATCTTTCATATGGTTAAAAGGTTTGATCACACCATCTTTTATATGGTTAAAAGGTTTGATCACACCATCTTTTATATGGTTAAAAGGTTTGATCACACCATCTTTCATATGGTTAAAAGGTTTGATCACACCATCTTTTATATGGTTAAAAGGTTTGATCACACCATCTTTCATATGGCTAAAAGGTTTGATCACACCATCTTTTATATGGCTAAAAGGTTTGATCACACCATCTTTTATATGGCTAAAAGGTTTGATCACACCATCTTTTATATGGCTAAAAGGTTTGATCACACCATCTTTCATATGGCTAAAAGGTTTGATCACACCATCTTTTATATGGCTAAAAGGTTTGATCACACCATCTTTCATATGGCTAAAAGGTTTGATCACACCATCTTTCATATGGCTAAAAGGTTTGATCACACCATCTTTCATATGGCTAAAAGGTTTGATCACACCATCTTTCATATGGCTAAAAGGTTTGATCACACCATCTTTTATATGGCTAAAAGGTTTGATCACACCATCTTTTATATGGCTAAAAGGTTTGATCACACCATCTTTTATATGGTTAAAAGGTTTGATCACACCATCTTTCATATGGTTAAAAGGTTTGATCACACCATCTTTTATATGGTTAAAAGGTTTGATCACACCATCTTTCATATGGCTAAAAGGTTTGATCACACCATCTTTTATATGGCTAAAAGGTTTGATCACACCATCTTTCATATGGCTAAAAGGTTTGATCACACCATCTTTCATATGGCTAAAAGGTTTGATCACACCATCTTTTATATGGCTAAAAGGTTTGATCACACCATCTTTTATATGGCTAAAAGGTTTGATCACACCATCTTTTATATGGTTAAAAGGTTTGATCACACCATCTTTTATATGGTTAAAAGGTTTGATCACACCATCTTTTATATGGTTAAAAGGTTTGATCACACCATCTTTCATATGGTTAAAAGGTTTGATCACACCATCTTTTATATGGCTAAAAGGTTTGATCACACCATCTTTTATATGGTTAAAAGGTTTGATCACACCATCTTTTATATGGTTAAAAGGTTTGATCACACCATCTTTTATATGGTTAAAAGGTTTGATCACACCATCTTTCATATGGTTAAAAGGTTTGATCACACCATCTTTTATATGGCTAAAAGGTTTGATCACACCATCTTTTATATGGTTAAAAGGTTTGATCACACCATCTTTCATATGGTTAAAAGGTTTGATCACACCATCTTTCATATGGCTAAAAGGTTTGATCACACCATCTTTTATATGGCTAAAAGGTTTGATCACACCATCTTTTATATGGTTAAAAGGTTTGATCACACCATCTTTTATATGGTTAAAAGGTTTGATCACACCATCTTTCATATGGTTAAAAGGTTTGATCACACCATCTTTCATATGGTTAAAAGGTTTGATCACACCATCTTTTATATGGCTAAAAGGTTTGATCACACCATCTTTTATATGGTTAAAAGGTTTGATCACACCATCTTTCATATGGTTAAAAGGTTTGATCACACCATCTTTCATATGGTTAAAAGGTTTGATCACACCATCTTTTATATGGTTAAAAGGTTTGATCACACCATCTTTTATATGGTTAAAAGGTTTGATCACACCATCTTTTATATGGTTAAAAGGTTTGATCACACCATCTTTCATATGGTTAAAAGGTTTGATCACACCATCTTTTATATGGTTAAAAGGTTTGATCACACCATCTTTTATATGGTTAAAAGGTTTGATCACACCATCTTTTATATGGTTAAAAGGTTTGATCACACCATCTTTTATATGGCTAAAAGGTTTGATCACACCATCTTTTATATGGCTAAAAGGTTTGATCACACCATCTTTCATATGATTAAAAGGTTTTATTAATCGTTCATTCCTTTTATTTCTCTCCCACCTTGTCTACATTTCCTCCAATGTATTTTTCCCTTACAGCACATTTTATCCCTCAAGCTGAACTTTTGACCCCTCTATTCTGCAGACTCTCAAAGCCAGTATAGCCGTGTTACTCTCCTGCGTCCAAAATGGCACCCTATATAGTGTACTACAGTGTATACCCATTCACTTTTTCCACATGTTGTTACGTTACAGACTTATTCTAAAATGGATTAATCATTTTTTTCCTCATCAATCTACACACAATACCCATAATGTTTTTCTTCTCACATTTTTGCTAATTTATTAAAAATAAATCACTGAAATATCACATTTGCAAAAGTATTCAGACCCTTTACTCAGAACTTTGATGAAACACCTTTGGCAGTGATTACAGCCTTCTTGGGTATGACGCTACAAGCTTGGCACACATGTGTTTGGCAAGTTTCTCCCATTCATCTCTGTGGATCCTCTCAAGCTCTGTCAGGTTGGATGAGGAGCGTCGCTGCACAGCTATTTTCAGGTCTCTCCAGAGATGTTCGATTGGGTTCAAGTCCGGGCTCTGGCTGGGCCACTCAAGGACATTCAGAGCCTTGTCCCGAAGCCACTCCTGCGTTGTCTTGGCTGTGTGCTTAGGGTTGTTGTCCTATTGGAAGATGAGTCTTCGCCCCCCAGTGTGAGGTCCTGAACGCTCTGCAGCAGGTTTTCATCAAGGATCTCTCTGTACTTTGCTCTGTTCATCTTTCCCTCAATCCTGGCTAGTCTCCCACCCACAGCATGATGCTGCAACCACCATTCTTCACCTTAGAGATGATGCCAGTTTTCCTCCAGACGTGACGCTTGGCATTCAGGCCAAAGAGCTCAATCTTGGCAAACTCCAAGTGGGCTGTGCCTTTTACTGAGGAGTGGCTCTACCATAAAGGCATGATCTGTGGAGTGCTGCAGAGATGGTTGACCTTCTGGAAGGTTCTCCCATCTCCGCAGAGGAGCTCTCTCAGAGTGACCATCGGGTTCTTGGTCACCTCCCTGACCAAGGCCATTTTTTCCCCCGATTGCTCAGTTTGGCCAGGCGGCCAGCTCTAGGAAGAGGTTCCAAACTTCTTCCATTTAAGAATGATGGAGACCACTGTGTTCCTGGGGACCTTCAATGCTGTAGATCTGTACCTTCGACACAATCCTGTCTCGGAACTCTACTGACAATTCCTTGGACCTCACGGCTTGGTTTTTGCTCTGACATGCACTTTCAACGGTGGGACTTTATATAGACAGGTGTGTCCCTTTCCAAATCATGTCCAATCAATTGAATTTGCCACAAGTGGACTCCAATGAAGTTGTAAAAAAAATATAGAGGATGATCAATGGAAACAGGATGCACCTGAGTTCAATTTCGAGTCTAACAGCAAAGAGTCTGAATACTTACGTAAATAAGGTATTTCTGTTTTTTATTTGCAATAAATTTGCAAAATTTTTTGAAAAACCTTATTTTGCTTTGTAATTATGGAGTATTGTGTGTATATTGATGAAGAAAACATGTAATTTAATACATTTTAGAATAAGGCTGTAACGTAACAAAATGTGGTTAAAGGGAAGGGGGTCTGAATTCTTTCCGAATGCACTGTATCTAGGGAATAGAGTGCCAGTTGAGACTTTTTGTTCCTACTGTCTCGCTAGTCACTAGGCATGGGACACATACTGTATATTAACATTGCCAAAGCAAGTGAAGTAGATAATAAACAAAAGTGAAAGAAACAATAAAAATTAACAGTAAACATCACACTCACAGAAGTGTCCCAAAAAAATAAAGACATTTCAAATGTCATATTTTGTCTGTATACAGTGTTGTAACGATGTGCAAATAGTTAAAGTACAAAAGGGAAAATAAATAAACATAAATTATGGGTTGTTCTCTCTCACTCACTGGTCTGCCCTCTATCTGTTTAGAGCTCAGGTGTGACTCAGACGGTACAGCAAAAGCTTGAAAAGGTTTTTTGAATGGGATTTCACAGCGTCAGTTCAGAACATTTACAGTCACTTCTCAACATGCACAATCATCTGGGATATATAGGTGTGGTTTAAACAGTGAGTGTGTCTGAGCTGGAGAGAGAAAGAGAAAGATGGACAGAGAGATAAAGAGAGGGAGTGAAAGAGAGAGGGGGGAGAGAAAGAGAAAGACAAAGAGACAGAAAGAGAGGGAGAGAGAGAGAGAGGAAAGAGAGGGAGTGAAAGAGAAAGACAGAGAGAGAGGGGGGGGGGACAGAGAGGAAAGAGAGACAGAGAGGAAAGAGAGACAGAGAGGAAAGAGAGGGAGTGAAAGAGAGAGGGGGAGAGAAAGACAAAGAGACAGAAAGAGAGGGAGAGAGCAAGAGAGGGAGAAAGAGAGAATAACGGAGGGGAAAAAGGAATGATACAACATCAAACAGTGATGTCTCTCTGATTAATAGCAGTAATAAAAACCAGGAATATGACCACAGCTGTGCTGTCCTCCCACCCATGCACACACACACACACACACACACACACACACACACACACACACACACGCAATCTCTCACCAACTACTCCAGATATCACGTTTTGATTGGTTCTCATATGCACGCTATTTGCATGTGCAACACCCCCCTCACGCTTTCTCATCGATGTGCTACGCCCCCACTAGAAAGGTAAACAAGCCAAGCTAAAGTTTGGCTAACTGGCTAACTAGCCTGGCTAACTGGCTAACTAGCCTGGCTAACTAAAATGGTGGTGAGTAAAACTATGGGGAGCTTTCGTAAAAGGAGATAGAGAGACGACTTCTACATAGTAAAGCTATTTAGTAATTAAAATGGCACAAAATTGAAGCATTTCAAGCCTTTGTGCGAGAGGAGGATGTATTAGCCGTCTTGACAACAGGCTTTGTGGAAAAGCTTCATTTACCAGCTAGCTAGCTAGTTCTAGAAGCAAGTAAAACAGCCTCCAAATCTGACAGTCGAGTCCCCAGCTAAAGGCTGTGGTGGACGGAGGACCAATTCCGCAAGGCAACAACCCTAGGTCTCACAGCAGTGGTTGTGGAGGAAGTCAAGAACGCTATATGGATGGGTACATGTGACCTTGTCCTCGGAGGTCCGGAGAGCTGGAGCGATGTGTTGGCCTCAGTCCTATAAAGCTCCACAATCGTCAGAATCGTTGTGGATGAGGATACATGTAATGGCTGAATGGACATTATAGTGATAACACACCAGTGAATGATTGATTGAAAGTTCTGTATTTGTACAAAGTTAAAGAGTATGAAGTGTTTGTTTGCGTGAAATGTTTGCATGATAGGCCTATAAACCACAGTAGCCATTTTGGAATGGCAGTGTCAGCCAATCAGCTCCTTTGTTGTTTAATGCGACGTGCCATTCCATAATGGCTGCTACGGCTACGAATAGCTAGCATGAGGACGGTAACGTCAGTTTACTTAAAAACGAACGGTCGTTCAATCTTCTCGGTGTAACAGTTGGGATAATGGGACAATTCAGAGTGCAATGAGTTTCTCATCTCTGCATTGAGGTAGGTTTTCTGAGCAATATCTTACCCCGGCTCTGTTGTGGCTTAATCTACACAGGAAGCCTGTCGGACCCTAGTGTAGCTGTAAGCAAGCGGGTTGGATCTGCTGGCTAATCATTGTCCGACTATGTAAACAGAGGACATCCAAGAAGGAACATAAATAAGTTCAGTGGTATAAGGACATTTTCAGACTATAATTAGCTAACTAGTTAATTTATAACTAAAACATGTTATCTTTTATTTAACCTTTATTTTGACAGAGTCCATGCTGAGACCAAGGTCTCTTTTCAAGATGAGCCATGTATAGCACCACAATACACATCATAAATATAATAAACACATTCAACTACACATTCATATACACATGAAAATACACATAATTATACACAACAATACAGGAAAAGCAACAACAAAAACTGTCGCATTCTTTTGTAAAAAGAAAAAAAAAAGATCCCCTAACAACCATCTGAAATGCCCTGGAGGCCAATTTTAAAGTCACAAGGAAACCAAAGGCTGATATACCTAGCTCCCTAGACACCAAAGGAGTCTCCAGAGTTATCTAACCCTGTTAGCAACTGTCTATTGTTATAACATTTTGAAATGTGTGTGATTGTTAGTATCCCTAGCATGTGAACACTGCATTAAGACGTGACGTCGTTCCTGGACTTTCCCGGACCCAGACTAACATTAGTCCTAGATTTTAAAATATATATATTCTCAATAGAGAATCTTCATTGAAAGTGCACTTTATTCCAGAACTTGGTTTAATCTCGGGTGGGGAAACTGGCTCCACGGTATATATTATAATTCAGAAATGTTCACAAGTTGTTCACTGTTTTCACAGAGACAGACTGAAACACATTTTCTGTTTTGACTGTTTTGACTGACAAAGACACGGCGGTTGGAATTTATGATTCATGATGTTGCAAACAATGTGGCAAACAATGTCCAAACTCCAAAGGTTTGTACTAGCTAGCTAACTACTGTGTGTGCTAGCTAGCTAACTACTGTGTGTGCTAGCTAACTAACTACTGTGTGTGCTAGCTAACTAACTACTGTGTGTGCTAGCTAACTAACTACTGTGTGTGCTAGCTAGCTAACTACTGTGTGTGCTAGCTAACTAACTACTGTGTGTGCTAGCTAACTAACTACTATGTGTGCTAGCTAACTAACTACTATGTGTGCTAGCTAGCTAACTACTGTGTGTGCTAGCTAACTAACTACTGTGTGTGCTAGCTAACTAACTACTATGTGTGCTAGCTAGCTAACTACTGTGTGTGCTAGCTAGCTAACTACTGTGTGTACTAGCTAACTAACTACTGTGTGTGCTAGCTAGCTAAGTACTGTGTGTACTAGCTAGCTAACTACTGTGTGTGCTAGCTAACTAACTACTGTGTGTGCTAGCTAACTAACTACTGTGTGTACTAGCTAGCTAACTAACTACTGTGTGTGCTAGCTAACTAACTACTGTGTGTGCTAGCTAACTAACTACTGTGTGTACTAGCTAGCTAACTACTGTGTGTACTAGCTAGCTAACTACTGTGTGTGCTAGCTAACTAACTACTGTGTGTGCTAGCTAACTAACTACTGTGTGTGCTAGCTAACTAACTACTGTGTGTGCTAGCTAACTAACTACTGTGTGTGCTAGCTAACTAACTACTGTGTGTGCTAGCTAACTAACTACTGTGTGTGCTAGCTAACTAACTACTGTGTGTGCTAGCTAACTAACTACTGTGTGTGCTAGCTAGCTAACTACTGTGTGTGCTAGCTAGCAACTACTGTGTGTGCTAGCTAGCCAACTACTGTGTGTGCTAGCTAGCCAACTACTGTGTGTGCTAGCTAACTAACTACTGTGTGTGCTAGCTAGACAACTACTGTGTGTGCTAGCTAGCCAACTACTGCGTGTGCTAGCTAGCTAACTACTATGTGTGCTAGCTAACTAACTACTATGTGTGCTAGCTAACTAACTACTATGTGTGCTAGCTAACTAACTACTATGTGTGCTAGTTTAACCCGGAAAGGGCTGTGGGCGGTCCAATATAAAACATTAAATCAGGATTCATTCCAATTTAAACAGGGATATCCATCCAGCGTACGACATCGCCTTGAAGTCTGAGGGCACAGCCCCTTTACTAGGAAGGCTTTGCGCCAACACATCAACGCAGCCATTTCAGACTATCTGAAAATGTAATAAAGGGTTTTCCTTTTTGTTTTGTTCTTTGTTCCTTGCAATATAAATCAGCTACGACCGACATGATCGTTGGAAAAGATTGATGGAGGTTAATCTCATGGTCCAGGCCTCAGCCCCAGTGTGGTGGTTAATCCCACAGTCCAGGCCTCAGCCCCAGTGTGGTGGTTAATCCCACAGTCCAGGCCTCAGCCCCAGTGAGGTGGTTAATCTCATAGTCCAGGCCTCAGCCCCAGTGTGGTGGTTAATCTCATAGTCCAGGCCTCAGCCCCAGTGAGGTGGTTAATCTCACAGTCCAGGCCTCAGCCCCAGTGTGGTGGTTAATCTCATAGTCCAGGCCTCAGCCCCAGTGTGGAGGTTAATCTCATAGTCCAGGCCTCAGCCCCAGTGTGGTGGTTAATTTCATAGTCCATGCCTCAGCCCCAGTGTGGTGGTTAATCCCATAGTCCAGGCCTCAGCCCCAGTGTGGTGGTTAATCTCATAGTCCATGCCTCAGCCCCAGTGTGGTGGTTAATCCCACAGTCCAGGCCTCAGCCCCAGTGAGGTGGTTAATCTCATAGTCCAGGCCTCAGCCCCAGTGTGGTGGTTAATCTCATAGTCCAGGCCTCAGCCCCAGTGAGGTGGTTAATCTCATAGTCCAGGCCTCAGTCCCAGTGAGGTGGTTAATTTCATAGTCCAGGCCTCAGCCCCAGTGAGTTGGTTAATCTCATAGTCCAGGCCTCAGCCCCAGTGTGGAGGTTAATCCCATAGTCCAGGCCTCAGCCCCAGTGTGGTGGTTAATCTCATAGTCCAGGCCTCAGCCCCAATGTGGTGGTTAATCCCACAGTCCAGGCCTCAGCCCCAGTGTGGTGGTTAATCCCACAGTCCAGGCCTCAGCCCCAGTGAGGTGGTTAATCTCACAGTCCAGGCCTCAGCCCCAGTGTGGTGGTTAATCCCACAGTCCAGGCCTCAGCCCCAGTGTGGTGGTTAATCTCATAGTCCAGGCCTCAGCCCCAGTGTGGTGGTTAATCTCATAGTCCAGGCCTCAGCCCCTAGTGTGGTGGTTGATCCCATAGTCCAAGGGAAATTGATATAGTGACACCAGTCACATTTAATAGATCCTTTACTATGTGATATAGCTAAGAATAACGATGACAGTCTCAGCAGTGAAACTGTTACGTTTAATGTACCTGGTCAACTAAACCAAGGATGTCTGTCATTGAAAATGAGCCCATTAATAATGTGTCTATATTTATACTGCTGTGTCTGATAACAGGCTTTGGGGTGAAACTCTGGTATGTTATGTACCCTTATAGTACCCTTAACTAAAATTGCTAATAGTCAAAAGTTATATTTAACCATCACCCGCTTGAAGTACAGTATCATCCTCCTAACAAAAAAAACAAGGACGTCTGTCATTGAGAAATATGACATTAAAAATGTGTCTATATTTACACAGCTGGGTATTCTGATAAATCACCTCGCCGGCTGTAATTACACTGAGCCAGAGTTCCAAATAGAAACCTATTCCCACATAGCGCCCATAGGGCTCTGGTTAAAAGTAGTGCACTATATAGGGAACCATCTGGGGATGCAGACGGTGAGTGTCAAGAGAGGAGAGGAGAACACCAACAGATGGTAAGAGAGGTTAGAGGATATTTTTGGGAGGAGGCAGCGGAGGCCAGTAACATCCCTCCTGTGGATGTATGTTGCTCAAGGACCTTCTGTAGTGTAGAACTGGATATCTAGTATACTGTACACATGAGTCATAGTTTTAATTTCTGTTATCAGTGGAGCGAGAACATTACTTCAATAACACAAACGGTGTGGTAATGGGAAAATCTGCATGATGTGTAATTTATACCGTTATTCATACAGAATTTGATGCCAATGATAATACTTTTTTAGGAAAATGCATTTTTAGAAATGTTGAATTTTAAACAATGTTGTTACCACCAGTATAAAAATGATGTCGGTTCTCAGGCATGTTGAAGAATGGTGAGAAAATTTTTTACCTAAGAATTCAAGACAGAAGTAAAAACAGGGATGAGAGACTGAGTGTGAAATGAGGTCTTATTTATTCTGGTGGAAGGAACAGACAACGTAGCCGTTAACCATACGGAAATACAGAATCCTGACAATGTCAACATTTTCTAAATTAGTTTTGTTTAAGTGCCCTTGCCACAAGGAGAAGGATGTCTGTTCACAGGCAAGTTGAAGAAGTGAAAAATATTAAATGTCAAGATATGGTCATGTTTTTCTTGTTTATGTATTAACCTGCTGCCTGGCGACTGCTGCCCGGCGACTGCTGCCCGGCGACTGCACACGGAAATTTGCATATTTCCTCAAGTGTACTGAGTATTGGGGATTTGTTGTACATTGTCCCTGTTCAGATAAAACTGATTATGATGTGGAGCAGCACATTCAGTGCACCCAGCATGGGAAGAACAGCATGCTGGGTAAGATATGACATTACTGTAGAGGAAGAAACAGTCGCTTCTATTAGAATGGTCACTAAATGATTCATAATTCTGTTTGGAGAAATAACAGTGGCCACAGCTAGCTGAATAATGACATCCACTGCTGATTGTGGACAGTGACTATTTCATCATGTCTTTTTCTACCATGACAGAACCAACATATTAAGCCATGCCAGAACCAACATATCAAATCATGGCAGAACCAACATATCAGATCATGCCAGAACCAACATATCAAATCATGGCAGAACCAACATATCAAATCATGGCAGAACCAACATATCGGATCATGCCAGAACCAACATATCGGATCATGCCAGAACCAACATATCGGATCATGTCAGAACCAACATATCGGATCATGCCAGAACCAACATATTGAGCCATGCCAGAACCAACATATTGAGCCATGCCAGAACCAACATATTAAGCCATGCCAGAACCAACATATTGAGCCATGACAGAACCAACATATTGAGCCATGCCAGAACCAACATATCGGATCATGCCAGAACCAACATATTGAGCCATGCCAGAACCAAAATATTGAGCCATGCCAGAACCAACATATTGAGCCATGCCAGAACCAACATATTGAGCCATGCCAGAACCAACATATCGGATCATGCCAGAACCAACATATTGAGCCATGCCAGAACCAACATATTGAGCCATGCCAGAACCAACATATCGGACCATGCCAGAACCAACATATTAAGCCATGCCAGAACCACCATATCGGATCATGGCAGAACCAACGTTTGAACCATTGCAGAACCAACATATTGAACCGTGACAGAACCACATATTGGATCATGACAGAACCAACATATTGAACCATGCCTGGTGTTTGGTGCTGCTGTTGACATGAGGCACACACACACACACACAGCCTAAGGCCTCAACAGACAGGTGAGGAAAGGAGAGAAGGGGAGGAGAGGAGAGAAGGGGAGGAAAGAAGGGGAGATGTCTTTACAATTACAAACAAAATATTTTTAATTTACTTCCATTACCAAGGACCATCTTGAGCACAACAGTGTGAATAGTAAATACAGCATACATATATTTGCTTCCCAAATGGTATTCTCTCAACCAGCTTCACCTGGAATGCTTTTCCAACAGTTTTGAAGGAGTTCCAAAATATGCTGAGCACTTGTTGGCACTTTTCCTTAACTCTGCTGTCCAACTCATCCCAAAACATCTCAAATGGGTTGAGGTCGGGTGATTGTGTAGGCCAGGTCATCTGATGCAGCACTTCATCACTCTCCTTCTTGGTCAAATAGCCCTTACACAGCCTGGAGGTGTGTTGGGTCATTGTCCTGTTGAAAAACAAATGATAGTCCCACTAAGCACAAACCAGATGGGATGGCGTATCGCTGCAGAAATGATGTGTTAGCCATGCTGGTTAAGTGTGCCTTGAATTCTAAATAAATCACAGACAGTGTCACCAGCAAAGCACCCCCACACCATCACACGTCCTCCTCTATGCTTCACGGTGGTGACTAAACATGCAGAGATCATCCGTTCACCTACCTTGTGTCTCACAAAGACACGGCGGTTGGAACCAAAAATATCAAATTTGGGCTCATCAGAACAAAGGATAGATTTCCACCTGTCTAATGTCCATTGCTCGTGTTTCTTGGCCCAAGCAAATCTCTTCTTATTGGTGTCCTTTAGAAGTGGTTTCATTGCAGCAATTCAAACATGAAGGCCTGATTCACGCAGTCTCCTCTGAACAGTTGATGTTGAGATGTGTCTGTTATTTGTACTCTGTGAAGCATTTATTTGCACTGCAATTTCTGAGGCTGGTAACTCTGATGAACTTATCTTCTGCAGCAGAGGTAACTCTGGGTCTTCCTTTCCTGTGGAAGTCCTCATGAGAGCCAGTTTCATCATAGCGCTTGATGGTTTTTGCGACTGCACTTGAAGAAACTTTCAAAGTTCTTGAAATGTTCGTATTGACTGACCTTCATGTCTTAAAGTAATGGACTGTTGTTTCTTTTTGCTTACTTGAGCTGTTCTTGCCATAATAAGGACTTGGTATTTTACCAAATAGGGCTATCTTCTGTATACCAGCCCTACTTTGTCACAACACAACTGATTGGCTCAAACAAAAAAAACAAAAATCCACAAATTAACTTTTAACAAGGCACACCTGTTAATTGAAATGCATTCCAGGTAAGTACCTCATGAAGCTGGTTGAGAGAATGCCAATAGTGTGCAAAGCTGTCATCAAGGCAAAGGGTGGCTACTTTGAAGAATCTCAAAAATAAAATATATTCTGATTTGTTTAACACTTTTTTGGTTACTAAATGATTCCATATATGTGTTATTTCATAGTTTTGATGTCTTCACTATTATTCTACATTGTAGAAAATAGTAAAAAATAAAGAAAAAGCATTGAGTAAGTAGGTGTGTCCAAACTTTAGACTGGTACTGTATGTACACACTTGTGTCTACTAAATGGCATATTAGAATATATTATGGAGAAGTATGATGCCGTACTTTTTTTAAATGTACAAACCTTTTCTTCCAGAGATATATAGGAGTCTCCTCTTCTTCCAGAGATACATAGGAATCTCCTCTTCTTCCAGAGATATATGGGAATCTCCTCTTCTTCCAGAGATACATGGGAATCTCCTCTTCTTCCAGAGATATATAGGAGTCTCCTCTTCCTCCAGAGATACATAGGAATCTCCTCTTCCTCCAGAGATACATAGGAATCTCCTCTTCCTCCAGAGATACATAGGAATCTCCTCTTCCTCCAGAGATACATAGGAATCTCCTCTTCCTCCAGAGATACATAGGAATCTCCTCTTGTTTATCATGCACCTGTTTTTACCATATTTTCTTTTCCTACGATTTTCTTTGACTCTCCTCCTCCTCCTCCTCCGTCACCTCCTCCTCCTCCTCCCTTCCCCCGTCTCCTCTTCTTCCTCCTCCTCCACCCCTCCCCCTCCTCCGTCTCCTCTTCATCCTCCTCCTCCTCCTCTTCCTCAACCCCTCCCCCGTCTCCTCTTCCTCCCCTCCCCCTCCTCCGTCTCCTCTTCCTCCTCCCCTCTGTAATCCATCTAGTCTGCTAGCTGGAGAGATCTGATATTTATTATCTCCAGACCAAAAGGATCTGCCTACAAGGTTTGACATTGAAGAATAAACTCAATTAGATTTGGGCAGGTATTATCTGTTAGAGAGCAGAGAGGATATTGCCAAGAGGGTAAACAACAACAAAAACAACAAGGAAGAGAAAAGTAAATAATCCTCCAGGGTTTATCCTATGAAATGGGTTTAAACCTGAGGGTTAAATTGACCACGAGATGAAAGGAATTCAGTATGTTTGGAGAACAAGATGGTGGAATTAACTTGACCAGCCCATTATCTTGAGCCCTTGAGATCTTACAGTAACTACTTTGATGAAGAACGGGAGATTGGAAATTCAATTTTTTTTGGCCATCATAACAACTCCTTTGCCATGATAACAACATCTTGGCCATCATAAGAACAACCTTAGCCATCACAACAATACATTGCCCATCAAAACAAAACATTTGTCATCATGACAACATATTGGCCATCATAATAACATATTGCCCATCATAACAACATATTGGCCAACATAACACCATCTTGGCCATCATGACAACATATTGCCCATCATAACAACATCTTGGCCATCATAACAACACCTTAGCCATCATGACAACATATTGGCCATCATAACAATGTCTTGGCCATCATAACAACATATTGGCCATCATAACAATGCTTTGGCCATCATAACAATGTCTTGGCCATTATAACAAATCTTTGGATTGTTGATTATTGTCTAAATTGATCAGCCACATCTTTGCTACTTTTCTGTAGCTTGCCCCACAATATGACTGAATTATCATTTTGGAGATCTTTCACAGTACATGACCCGCAAAAAAGGATACCGAATTTCTGAATTCATATTCCCTCCCATCCCATCTAAGGCTCTACACCAAGCATATGTTCTATTCATGACATGTACGTCGGTAATGGGACCCTATTCCCTATGTAGTAATCTACTTAGGACCAAAGTCCTATGAGTTCACTATATAGGGAATTCTGGACACAGTCCTGTTATTACTGTAACACTGTCAATACATTAGGTCTCGTGGATGTAGGGTGCCATGTAAAGACACTAGGCACATGCTGTGTGTAACCAAACAGGCTGTTTAGTTTCAGGTACAGATTGTGGCTTTGCATAATTGAACATGGCAGCTGATTGTGTCCCAGATAGCATGCTATTCCATATAGTGCACTACTTTTGACCTGAGTCCTGGTCAAATGTACTGCACCTTTTAGGGAATAGGATGCCATTGGGGATCCAAGCTACCTGGCTGCTTGCTGGCAGTTCTGTTGTGATGTGTGTGTGTGTGTGTGTGTGTGTGTGTGTGTGTGTGTGTGTGTGTGTGTGTGTGTGTGTGTGTGTGTGTGTGTGTCTGTGTGTGTGTGTGTGTGTGTGTGTCTGTGTGTGTGTGTGTGTGTGTGTGTGTGTGTGTGTGTCTGTGTGTGTGTGTGTGTGTGTGTGTGTGTGTGTGTGTGTGTGTGTGTGTGTGTGTGTGTGTGTGTGTGTGTCTGTGTGTGTGTGTGTGTGTGTGTGTGTGTGTGTGTCTGTGTCTGTGTCTGTGTGTGTGTGTGTGTGTGTGTGTGTGTGTGTGTGTGTGTGTGTGTGTGTGTGTGTGTGTGTGTGTGTGTGTCTCTGTGTGTGTGTGTGTGTGTGTGTGTGTGTGTGTGTGTGTGTGTGTGTGTGTGTCTCTGTGTGTGTGTGTGTGTGTGTCTGTGTGTGTGTGTCTGTGTGTGTGTGTGTGTGTGTGTGTGTGTGTGTGTGTGTGTGTGTGTGTGTGTGTGTGTGTGTGTGTGTGTGTGTGTGTGTGTGTGTGTGTGTTTCACTGCTGTTAGTGTCCACTCTCCTGGAGACTAGAAGCCCTCCTGATCTCCAGGGTCACATGCAGCCTTTCCCTTAATTACTGCATCAGTATTACTGCACACTCCTCACACACACTCTTCACACACACACACACACACACACATGCACACTCCTCACACACACTCACACACACATCTCACACACACACACACACACACACACACACTCCTCACACACACACACACACACAACAACACACACACACACACACACACTCTTCACACACACATGCACACTCCTCACACACACACACACTCTTCACACACACATGCACACTCCTCACAGACACACACACACACACACACACAGCACACACACGCACACTCCTCACAGACACACACACACACACACACACACACACACACACACACACACACACACACGCACACTCCTCACAGACACACACACACACACACACACACACACACACACACACACACACACACAAAGCACACACACACATGCACACTCCTCACAGACACACACACACACACATCCCTCTGTTGGTAGGAATGGATACAGGTTAATACCACTGCCTGTCAGTTAGCACTGAATCCGCCGCTGCTTCCAGAACAACAAGGGAGTGTCACCGTGTACAGGATGCTGGGTGTCACGTAGGAATCAGCCATGTACAGGATGCTGGGTGTCACGTAGGAATCAGCCATGTACAGGATGCTGGGTGTCACGTAGGAATCAGCCATGTACAGGATGCTGGGTGTCACGTAGGAATCAGCCATGTACAGGATGCTGGGTGTCACGTAGGAATCAGCCATGTACAGGATGCTGGGTGTCACGTAGGAATCAGCCATGTACAGGATGCTGGGTGTCACGTAGGAATCAGCCATGTACAGGATGCTGGGTGTCACGTAGGAATCAGCCATGTACAGGATGCTGGGTGTCACGTAGGAATCAGCCATGTACAGGATGCTGGGTGTCACGTAGGAATCAGCCATGTACAGGATGCTGGGTGTCACGTAGGAATCAGCCATGTACAGGATGCTGGGTGTCACGTAGGAATCAGCCATGTACAGGATGCTGGGTGTCACGTAGGGATCAGCCATGTACAGGATGCTGGGTGTCACGTAGGGATCAGCCATGTACAGGATGCTGGGTGTCACGTAGGAATCAGCCATGTACAGGATGCTGGGTGTCACGTAGGAATCAGCCATGTACAGGATGCTGGGTGTCACGTAGGAATCAGCCATGTACAGGATGCTGGGTGTCACGTAGGAATCAGCCATGTACAGGATGCTGGGTGTCACGTAGGGATCAGCCATGTACAGGATGCTGGGTGTCACGTAGGAATCAGCCATGTACAGGATGCTGGGTGTCACGTAGGAATCAGCCATGTACAGGATGCTGGGTGTCACGTAGGAATCAGCCATGTACAGGATGCTGGGTGTCACGTAGGAATCAGCCATGTACAGGATGCTGGGTGTCACGTAGGAATCAGCCATGTACAGGATGCTGGGTGTCACGTAGGAATCAGCCATGTACAGGATGCTGGGTGTCACGTAGGAATCAGCCATGTACAGGATGCTGGGTGTCACGTAGGAATCAGCCATGTACAGGATGCTGGGTGTCACGTAGGAATCAGCCATGTACAGGATGCTGGGTGTCACGTAGGAATCAGCCATGTACAGGATGCTGGGTGTCACGTAGGGATCAGCCATGTACAGGATGCTGGGTGTCACGTAGGAATCAGCCATGTACAGGATGCTGGGTGTCACGTAGGAATCAGCCATGTACAGGATGCTGGGTGTCACGTAGGAATCAGCCATGTACAGGATGCTGGGTGTCACGTAGGAATCAGCCATGTACAGGATGCTGGGTGTCACGTAGGAATCAGCCATGTACAGGATGCTGGGTGTCACGTAGGAATCAGCCATGTACAGGATGCTGGGTGTCACGTAGGAATCAGCCATGTACAGGATGCTGGGTGTCACGTAGGGATCAGCCATGTACAGGATGCTGGGTGTCACGTAGGAATCAGCCATGTACAGGATGCTGGGTGTCACGTAGGAATCAGCCATGTACAGGATGCTGGGTGTCACGTAGGAATCAGCCATGTACAGGATGCTGGGTGTCACGTAGGAATCAGCCATGTACAGGATGCTGGGTGTCACGTAGGGATCAGCCATGTACAGGATGCTGGGTGTCACGTAGGAATCAGCCATGTACAGGATGCTGGGTGTCACGTAGGAATCAGCCATGTACAGGATGCTGGGTGTCACGTAGGAATCAGCCATGTACAGGTCTGGGTGTCACGTAGGAATCAGCCATGTACAGGATGCTGGGTGTCACGTAGGAATCAGCCATGTACAGGATGCTGGGTGTCACGTAGGAATCAGCCATGTACAGGATGCTGGGTGTCACGTAGGAATCAGCCATGTACAGGATGCTGGGTGTCACGTAGGAATCAGCCATGTACAGGATGCTGGGTGTCACGTAGGAATCAGCCATGTACAGGTCTGGGTGTCACGTAGGAATCAGCCATGTACAGGATGCTGGGTGTCACGTAGGAATCAGCCATGTACAGGATGCTGGGTGTCACGTAGGAATCAGCCATGTACAGGATGCTGGGTGTCACGTAGGAATCAGATGGCAGAATCAAACTAAAGGCTCCATCTCTGAATCAAATGAAAATTCAAGTGTTTTTTTGTTGTTGTTGAACAACCATGTCTTGGTCCTCCAAATAAACCGTTTTTTTTTCAGTTCGGTTCAGTCTCAAACTACAACACGAAATCCAAAATAATACAACCGCAAGAAATGAAAGGATTGATTTGACCAGCTCAGTTGTTAGTCTGTATAATCAAAAGGAAAATAGTCCACAGAGGAAAAAGCCTAAATATAGGGCTTTCAAAAATATTCACACCTCTTGACTTTTTCTACAATTTGCTGTGCCACTGACCCAAACAATACCCCATAAAATCAAAGTGGAATTATGTTTTTAGACATTTTTACAAAGTTATTAAACATTTAAAGCTGTTTAGAGTCAATACGTATTCAATCCCTTTGTTATGTCAAGCATAAATAAGTTCAGGAGTAGAAATGTCACATAATAAATAATAGACTCTCTCTGTGTGCAATAATAGTGTTTAACATGATTTTTGAATGACTACCTCATCACTGTACCCCAACACATACAATTATCTGTAAGCTCCTTCAGTCGAGCAGTGCATTTCAACCTTCCACATTTTGGTTCCTAGAAGTCTATAGTCTACACAAAGGAAACGTATCTTGATGATCATTACGAAAATCCCTCATTAATCTTTTAAAAAGTTATAACTTTGTATGGAGTAAGAAACTAGGCTATTAAACTGGAATCAGATTCAGAGTTACAAACATTTCTGCATGTTGTCAGAGACAAAGAGGCAGGCGCAGAGGATTTTGTCTTCCCAAAATCTGTCCATGTTAAGCAGATAATTAATTATTAAGCAAGGGAGGAGTTTTTGTGTGGGGACAATGAGAGAGTGTTGAATTTAGTCAAGATAAACAAGAATTGGTATTTTGATGTGTGAGGCTTATTTGATCTAAAAGAAGTTCCGTAATGCTTAGGTTGTTACCGGTGTACCGCCATAACTGTGATGCACGTGACATCCCGGCAACTTTGTGAAAAAACACATTCTATCGGAGTTGTCCCTGTTGAAATTCGAGACGATCTATGCATATTCATGAGGCTAGCATAGTATCTCACTCTCCATTGAATACAGACAGTTGACGTTAACACCCCTCATCAAATATTCAAAAAAGTATTTGAATAACGTGATGTATCCACCAATCTAAAGAGAGGAATAGGCGGGAGCTTGACAGCCCGCCGTTTCACTCTGTGGCCAACGAATCCCATTGTTAGGGCGGAGACATAAGCATCTCATCATTATATCCAGTATCTCTGATGTTGTGCAGGCAGTCAAGATGGCTTTCCCATTCCTCACACAACCACTTCCTGTTTCAGTCTAACCAGGAAAGGTGCAACTAGGGAGTGACTGGAGCAAAGCCCACAGCAAATACATATATCTGTCACGTTCTGACCTTAGTTCCTTTTGTATGTCTTTATTTTAGTTGGTCAGGGCGTGAGTTGGGGTGGGCATTCTATGTTGTTTTTCTATGTTTTGTTCTAGTCGTTATATTTCTATGTGTTTGGCCTAGTATGGTTCTCAATCAGAGGCAGGTGTCGATCGTTGTCTCTGATTGAGAATCATACTTAGGTAGCCTGTTTTCCCACTATGGGTTGTGGGTAGTTATTTTCTGTTTAGTGTTTTTGTTGCACCTTACAGAACTGTTTGTTTGTCGGTTTGTTGTTTTTGTTCAGTATTCATTCGTTATTAAATTATTATGAATACGTACCACGCTGCACTTTGGTCCTCTTCTCCTTCCACCAACGACAACCGTTACAATATCAAGGAACCATGGAAACCTGTGGGTTAAAGCATCGTTTCCCATTCCTGGACCTGGGGACACAAGGGTTAGTGTTAACCCTAACTCTAACTCAGTGTTGGGAAACACTAAATGACGGTGTATTTGAGCTCCACAAGGCACGTTCACAAGGAGATGTGAAGGTGTAGCTATTATAGGACAGGAATTGAGTGTAGCCTAGCCTGTTACTGGACCCATATTTCTATGTCTTGATTTTCTCTTGAAATCAGAGAAGGGCTTATAGGTGGAGCCTATATGCTATATAACTGTACGTCTGGGGAAGAATCAGATTAAATAAAAGTTAATCTGTGGCTGCTGTCCCTAGTCCTCTGTTGTGTCTTTGGCTATGCCAGATTAAGTGATATGACATGCTATTCTATAAAATCCTTTCTCCGTAATAACTATTACCTGATTGAGCTAATCATGTAAATGTAATTAACTAGAAAGTCGGGGCACCACGAAATAATATTTATAGAGCTGTTATCTTCCGAATAAACTCTTAAAGACCTAGTAATATTTTACATCAATAGCAGTCAATATTAATCGTCACCTTATTTCAGTCTCATCTGAAAGTTGTAAATTCTTGGTTATCTTCACGAACCCTGGCTAACAAGTTGAATCAGCAATACAGAATTGAAGTTTAAATATTTATTTACTAAATACCTAACTAATCACACAGAATTACATATACACAGAATGAATCATACCTTGATTACAAATGATGTCATAAAGGAAAACGTCCCTAGCGGGCGGAACAGATATGACAGCTGGTTACACAAAAGAAAAGGGGGCGGGGTTTGAGTGAAAGAGCGGGAAGACTTGAGGAACCAAGGGGAGAAGCCATGCTATCGTAAATACAGTATCTTATGCATTCTAAATTACCGCCCATTTGGAAAAGGAAAATGCAATAAATATTTACTCTAAACTGCGCTTCGGTAGGTTGGTGGTAGATGGGAGGCCGTGTTGCCCAACCGAGTCCTTTGAAGAATGTCTCTGCTGATAAATTGGATACGTTGTAGTAACGTTGTTGTGTAGTAGACTGGATACTCGGTCTGTTCTTTCCTAATTTACGTTTGCAGCTGCTGTTGCTAACTCCACGTCTAGGAGGTATCACTTCTATAGTGAATAATAGTCCAACGTTCATAGCATTCGCAACCAAAGCTCACGCTGATGTTGGCTTAGTTCTGTAGTTGACATGTTAGTCCTTTAAAACATAGGGACCGTTGTCCTCACATCCTTGGAACAGGAAGGTTACATTTTCGTCAAGGGCTTATATAGTGGAGGGAGAAAAAGGGTGTGTTTCATAATTTACAACCTATGTCTCTTCACGTGGGCGGGCCAATGAGTCGGGCCTAATTCACTCATGAAAACCCAATTCTCACATTTTAGAAGCTAAAATCACATTTCATCCCATCACGAATAATTTCATATTCAAACATTTAAATTGAACAACAATTCCATGTGAATCCGATAACTCTGATGTGTAGACTTTCCACTGTAGAGTTTATGTCATTCTATCATTGATGAGAATGTGCCAGATGACAACCGAACTGACATAATATACATTAAGTACCACCGCATATTTTCAATTGGTCGGATTACCAGAATATAGTTCATTTCCCCCCACCTTTCTGATGTTCCCAGAATCTCTATGTTAACAAAGGGGTTTTCAAATGTCACATCAGTAGGGTAGAGAGAGGGAAAAAAGGGGGGAAGAGGTATTTATGACTGTCATAAACCTACCCCCAGGCCAACGTCATGACACCTCTTTGTGCTATCATGTGAGTGTCACATCCCTGAGAGATGCCAAGGTATAAGTCATCTTGGTTAACCCTGAACTAAAGTCTGGCATTATTGGTCAGATGCTCGATGAAGTTCCGGGGTCCATACGTGTTAACAGAAGAGATAGAACTACGATCGGAACCGGAAAAACAGAGCTCCACCCTCTCTCTTTGAAAGTTACAGGCATGTCTATGGTGCCAAATGTCACCCTCCCCTTTCCCCAAAATTCAAAAAGATGCTAACACCAACGAAATGGTGATTTGTCCAGAGCACCGGCGGTAACGCTACTCGTTATGTCACGTATCCCATTCTATCATGACAGATCTACACTACCATTTATGTAGTCTGCCCCCCCCCCCCGATAGATTAACGTCTAATGTACTATAGAACTATAGAGTGCAGTTTATTAGTGAACCGATTAAAGATTGAGCATAAATCTAACATACATGTCTGTTGTATATTGGAGAAAAAGATGAGAGGTTATTCTGTGACTGTCCTTAACAGTCCTCATGTGGTATGTGAGTGTGTTGTAGTAAATCCATCTTAGTGTGTTGTATAACATTCTACCATATTGGAACCAGCACATTCCCTTGGCCAGACGATAAACATGTGATACCTTGCTTTGTAGATAAGGGGAAAGAGCAGCAACCAGCAATCAGCAGCAGGTAGCATCCTCCATATAGTGGCACCCAAATGGAACCGTATTCCCTATATAGTGCGCTACTGTTGACCAGCTGCTATGGAACCGTATTCCCTATATAGTGCACTACTTTTGACCAGCTGCTATGGGACAGTATTACATATGTAGTGCACTACTTTTGATCAGCTGCTATGGGACCGTATTACATATATAGTGCACTACTTTTGACCAGCTGCTATGGAACCGTATTCTCTATATAGTGTGCTACTTTTGACCAGCTGCTATGGAACCGTATTCTCTATATAGTGCACTACTTTTGACCAGCTGCTATGGGACAGTATTACATATATAGTGCGCTACTTTTGACCAGCTGCTATGGGACCATATTCCCTATATAGTGCACTACTTTTGACCAGCTGCTATGGGACCGTATTACATATATAGTGTACTACTTTTGACCAGCTGCTATGGGACCATATTCCCTATATAGTGCACTACTTTTGACCAGCTGCTATGGGACCGTATTACATATATAGTGTACTACTTTTGACCAGCTGCTATGGAACCGTATTCCCTATATAGTGCACTACTTTTGACCAGCTGCTATGGGACCGTATTACATATATAGTGTACTACTTTTGACCAGCTGCTATGGGACCGTATTCCCTATATAGTGCACTACTTTTGACCAGCTGCTATGGGACCGTATTACATATATAGTGCACTACTTTTGACCAGCTGCTATGGGACCGTATTACATATATAGTGTACTACTTTTGACCAGCTGTTATGGCACAGTATTCTCTATATAGTGCACTACTGTTGACCAGCTGTTATGGCACAGTATTCCCTATATAGTGCACTACTTTTGAGCAGCTGCTATGGAACCGTATTCCCTATATAGTGTACTACTGTTGACCAGCTGTTATGGCACAGTATTCTCTATATAGTGCACTACTGTTGACCAGCTGCTATGGGACCGTATTCTCTATATAGTGCACTACTGTTGACCAGCTGTTATGGCACAGTATTCTCTATATAGTGCACTACTGTTGACCAGCTGCTATGGGACCGTATTCTCTATATAGTGCACTACTGTTGACCAGCTGTTTTGGCACAGTATTCCCTATATAGTGCGCTACTTTTGACCAGCTGCTATGGGACCGTATTCCCTATATAGTGCACTACTTTTGACCAGCTGCTATGGAACCATATTCCCTATATAGTGCACTACTTTTGACCAGCTGCTATGGGACCGTATTCTCTATATAGTGTACTACTGTTGACCAGCTGCTATGGGACCGTATTCTCTATATAGTGCACTACTTTGGGACCTGGATGAAGGAAATGGGGCCGTGTGGGATTCAGACGTCAGTACAGGTCCTTTATTAGACCTCTCTGAGCAAACAGACACACAGAGATAAACACACACACACGCATAGAAACATACACACACATACACAGAGAGAGAGACATACATACACACACACACACAAAGACATACACACACGCACAGAAACATACACTCAAACACAGACATATACACACACACATACATGCAGAGATATACACACACACACACACACACAGAGACATACACACAGAGACATACACACACACAGACATACACACACACACACATACATGCAGAGATATATACACACACACACACACACAGAGAGACACACATACACACACACGCACACACACACAGAGACATACACACATACACATACAGAGACATACACACACACACACACACTCACACACAAACACAAACAGAGACACAGACACATACACACACGCAATGAGTGGTATCACACACACACACAAACGCATACACACACAAACACACACACAAAGAGTGGTATCACACACACACACACACACACACACGCAATTACATACACACACAACCACACACAAAAACTCTTGTGTCTGTCCGTTTACCATTCTTCTGAAGGAATATTGCTGCTTGCTGCTTTAATCTCTTCAACCAACGGCTTGTCTCTGGACTGAGTCCCAAATGGCACTCAATTCCATATTTAGTGCACTATTTGCAACCAGGGCCCATAGGACTCTGGTAAAAAAGTAGTGCTCTATATAGGGAATAGGGTGCCGTTTGGGATGAATCATATGACTTGGTTATAAGAGTGGGGGTGGTAGCGATCAAATCAAATATTATTTGTAACATGCACCGAATACCACGAATACCGAATAACTTTGCCGTGAAATGCTTACTTACTTATGAGCCCTTTCCAAATTAAAACAATGAGTTTAAAAGAAAATGATCAAATAAAAATACAAAATAGACTATAAATAACAATAATGAGGCTACAGTGTATATAAGGAGTACAGGTACCAGTGGTGGAAAAAATACCCAATTTTCATACTTGAGTAAAAGCATAGATACCTTAATAGAGCGTTACTCAAGTAAAAGTGAAAGTCACCCAGTAAAATGCTACTTCAGTAAAAGTATTTGATTTGAAATATATGTAAGTATCAAAAGTAAATGTAATTGCTAAAATATATTTAAGTATCAAATGTAAAAGTATAAATCATTTCAAATTCCTTATAATAAGCAGACGGAACATTTTTTCTTGTTTTTAAATATATGGATAGCCAGGGGAACACTCCAACACTCAGACATTATTTACAGATAGCCAGGGGAACACTCCAACACTCTGACATTATTTACAGATAGCCAGGGGAACACTCCAACACTCTGACATTATTTACAGATAGTCAGGGGTCCACTCCAACACTCAGACATCATTTACAGATAGCAAGGAGAACACTCCAACACTCTGACATTATTTACAGATAGCCAGGAGCACACCTCAACACTCTGACATCATTTACAGATAGCCAGGAAAACACTCCAACACTCAGACATTATTTACAGATAGCCAGGGGAACACTCCAACACTCAGACATCATTTACAAAGTATGCATTTGTGTTTAGTGAGTCCGTCAGATTAGAGGCAGTAGGGATGACCAGGTGTTCTGTTGATAAGTGTGTGAGTTTGTCCTGTTAAGCATTCAAAATGTAATGTGTACTTTTGGTTGTTATGGAAAATGTATGGAGTAAAAATCATCTTCTTTAGGAATGTAGTGAAGTAAAAGTTGTTAAAAATAAAGTACAGATACCCCAAAAAACGACTTAAGTAAAAAATACTTTAAAGTACTACATAAGTACTTTATTTACACCACTGACCGGTACCCAGTCAATGAGTATGAGGTAGTTGAGGTAATATGTAGGTGTAGATGTAGATGCGGGTAAGGTCAAAGGTAACTAGGCAATCAGGATAGATAACAAACAGAGTACCAGCATTGTATGTGAAGAGTGTGAGTGTGTGAGTGTGTGTGTGTTTTGTGTGTTTATGTGTGTGTATGTGTAGCCATTTGATTAATTGTTCAGCAGTCTTATGGCTTGGGGGTAGAAGCTGTTCAGAGGCCTTTTGGTCCTAGACTTGGCGCTCCAGTAAAGCTTGCCGTGCGGTAGCAGAGAGAGCAGTCTATGGCTTGGGTGGCTGGGGCCTTTGACAAATTTTCCAGGCCTTCCTCTGACAACGCCTGGTATAGAGGTCCTGGATTGAAGGGAGCTCGGCCCAAGGGATGTACTGGGCCATCCTCACCACCCTCTGTAGTACCTTGCAATTGAGGGTGGTGTAGTTGCCATACCAAGCGGTGACGCAACCAGTCAATATGCTCTCAATGGTGCAGTTGTAGAGCTTTTTGAGGATCTTAGGGGACATGCCAAATATGTTTTACCTCCTGAGGGGGAAGAGACGCTGTCACACCTTCTTCACGATTGTGCTGGTGTGAGAGGACCATGTTAAGACCTTATTGATTTGGATACAGAGAAACTTGAAGCTCTAGGATTGGGGCATGCTCGCCCTTCCGTTTCCTGTAGTTCACAATCAGCTCCTTTGTCTTGCTGACATTGAGGGAGAGGTTCTTGTCCTGGCACCACACTGACCTCCTCCCTGTAGGCTGCTTTATTGTCGTCTGTGACTTGACCTACCACAGTTGGAGTCGTGCATGGTCACACAGTCGTGGTTGAACAGGGAGTACAGGAGAGGACTAAGCACACACCCTTGAGGGACCCCTGTGTTGAGGGACAGCGTGGCAGATGTGTGGTTAGCTACCCTCACCACCTGGTGGCGGCCTGTCAGAAAGTCCAGGATCCAGTTGCAGAGGGAGGTGTTCAGTCCTAGGGTCCTGAGCTTGGTGATGAGCTTGGAGGGTACGATGGTATTGAACACTGAGCTATAGCAAATAAACAGCATTCTCACATAGGTGTTACTCTTGTCCAGGTGGGAGAGAGCAGTGTGGAGTGCAATAGAGATTGTGTTATCTAGTTACCTTTGAGTTGTTAGGAACAGGGACAATGGTGGTCTGCTTGAAACATGTTAGGGTTACAGACTGGTACAAGGAGATGTTGAAAATGTGCATGAAGACACTTGCCATCTGGTCTGTGCATGCTCTGAGAACGCCCCCTGGTATTCTGTCTGGTCCAGCGGCCTTGCGAATGTTTACCTTTTACAAAAGTCTAACTCACTTCATCCACGGAAAGCGAGATTACACAGTCGTCCGGGACAGCAGGGGCTTTCATGCCTGGCTCCGACCTCTAGAAACGCTGCCTCTGGGTGAGCGTTTTCAAGTTTGTTTATGGCCCTGTACAGTTTGTCGAGTTCCTGCTTCATGTGATTCTAATGGTAGATAAAATGGTCTACAATTGAACATGAAGTATTCTAGTTCAGGTGAGCAAAAGCTAGAGACTTCCTTCACACTTGAAGCAGTGCATCAGTTGTTGTTTACAAAAGAGGCACATCCATCCCCCTTTGGTTTTGCACAAGTCCACTTTCAGGTCTGGACGAAGCATGGGAGAAACCCTTGAGTATTATATCCATTTCACCCGCCAGCCAAGTTTCTGAAAAGCATAGAATATTACAGCTTTTTACTTCCTGTTGGTAGGAAACTCTCGAACACAGCTCATCCATCTTGTTCTCAAGTTACTAGACATTTTCCAATAAAAAGGAGGGGAGTGCCAGACGATAGTCTAACAAGGACTCCATCGATGCTCCCTCGTCTTCACTTGGGGAGATTGAGGAGCCCGAACAATGGAGTAGGGTCCAGTGTAAACAAGGGAACAGCTGACCATAGCTAAACTATGTGAGCCCTGGTCTGGAAGAGAGGCTCTAGCTGAAGCTAGCTGATATCTGGATATTTGTATTCAGGTGGAGCAGCAGAGTGGGTGGTGGGGCAAGGGGATGGGAAGTGGCACGGAGGAGCAGTGGTCCCCCCCCTGAGGAATTCTGGGTAATTGTACCACCCTGTGATTGTTCAGCAGATGCATACATTCCCTTGACACACACACACACACACACACACTCCCCTGGGGAGTTAGAGAGATTATTAATGCTCAGTTTTCAGAAAGACAATGGGGAGGAAGGATGACAACAACTTTAATTCAAAGTCTCCAGACAGATTCTCCACTGTCTATTCTGTTGCATTGTTACTGGAAGCAAGAAGGACGTCACCAGGGACAGACTGGGACCAGAAATCGTTTTTGTAACGCACCAGCCCATGTTTTACTTTGAGTACCATATTATTAGCAAAATAATGATCAAGAAGAGGTATTCGGAGTGGACTTATAGTCCGAGTCAGGAGGCGGGCACACCATCCACCGCTTCCGAGTATATTACTCATCTCTGGACAATAAAGTAGACAAGCTTAGGGCGAGGATCTCCTTCCAGAGAGACATCAGGGACTGTAACATACTCTGTTTCACAGAATCATGGCTCACTCCGGATATACTGTTCCTGTCCATACAGCCAGCTGGGTTCTCAGTACATTGCGCAGACAGGAATAAAGAACTCTCCGGGAAGAAGAAGGGCGGTGGTGTATGCTTCATGATTAACCAATCATAATGAGATTGTGATAATGTACAGAAACTCAAGTCCTTTTGTTCACCCGACGAATACCTCACAATCAAAAGCCCTTTTTCGTGGTCTTAGTTGGCAAGCGGCAGCTTAACCATGAGCTCAACAGTTTTTATCCTCCCAAGCGAATTCTCTTCGGTTATAGTCACAGCCGTGTACAGTGGTTGCTCCACTAAAAGTTTTGCGATTATGCTGCGGGATTTAGAGGTAATTTGTGGTTTAGTACGGTACCCTGCATCACCACTTCATTGCTCCAGACCACCACAAGGGGGAGTTAGAGCACTGATTATGCTTTTGGGTCCTACTGTGCCTCTAACTGACAATGAATGGGCGACATAAACCTAAATAGAAACTGATAATTGTGCACGACTTCAGTATTACTTACTAAAACTGTTGTTACACCAAGTGTTTTATTATTTTATTTTGTTAGGATTATTATGCTCTTAGTTTAGTACTGTAGCCCACTCCCGGCCGGTCACGTTGCACAGTGCCTGAGTGGCGAAACGGTCTAAGACACTGGATAGCTGTCATGACTTCCGCCAAAGTCGGTCCCTCTCCTTGTTCAGGCGGTGTTCGGCGGTCGACGTCACCGACCTTCTAGCCATCATTGATCCATTTTTCATTTTCCATTGCTTTTGCCTTGTCTTCCTACACACCTGGTTCCAATCCCATCAATTACATGTTGTGTATTTAACCCTCTGTTTCCCCTCATGTCCTTGTCGGAGATTGTTTATTGTATGTAGGTGTTTATTGTTTATTCTGGTGTGCGACGGGTTTTGCACCCTCTATTTGTTATTTTGTATACTTTGGTTTTCGGAGGTTTTGATGTTTTTACCAAGTTCATTCTCCGGCGCCTGAATTCCCTGCCACCAGCACACACCACATTACAATAGCAGTGCAAGCTGTGTTGCTACAGATGCTGGTTCAATAACTGTGCCGCCCTCGACTTGGAGACCCATGAGATGACTGTAGGTTTTTGTTTTCTCTCCCTCTAAAAACATAAATAAATAATTCTAAATAATTCTAAATAACAAACTGCCTTTACTTACAAATTAGTAACAATGTCTCACCCCATGTTAAAGAATGGCCATTTTTCTCGCTCATTTTACGTTATTTGAATACGAAATCATCTCCAAAATATTGTTATTTTTTAAACAAAGCGATTATTGTTATTATTAATTTCTAATTATATAAAAGCCTGTTGGATATTCTCACAGATATATTATTAACCCTGTTATTAGCAGGACAATATATATTGGTCAAATTGGTCATGGATCCCAAGTGGCGCACAATGGGATTTCCTTGCAGTTCTCCAGCTGTATCCACTGAAAGCATGCAAGGTTCAAGGCACGAGGGCAGGGTGTGCGGGATGGGCCGCAGAGCTGCGTGCAGAATTCTGACCTAGCCCATGGGGAAGGGAGGAGGAGGTTGAGGGGTGGACCACGAATCATGCAGACTGGGATATTTGCCGGTTAGCCTCGGAGAATAACATGGATGTATACAAGGACACGGTGACTGAGTTCATCAGAAAGTGTATAGGGGATGTTGTTCCCACTGTGACTATTAAAACCAGAAACTGTGGATTGATAAATAGAAAATGCGAACCACAGCATTTAATCATTAGGAATATGGTTGATTACAAACAGTGTAGTTATTCCCTCCATAAGGCACTCAAACAGGCAAAATGTCAGTACAGAGACAAAGTGGAGTCGCAATTCAACGGCTCAGACACGAGACGTATGTGCCAGGGTCTGCAGACAATCACTGATTACAAAGGTAAAACCTGCCACGTCGTGGACACCGACGTCTTGCTAAACACCTTCTTTGCCCGCATTGAGGATAACACAGTGTCATCAACACAGCACGCTCCCAAGGACTGTGGTCTCTCGTTCTCCGTGGCTGACGTGAGCAAGACATTTAAGCGTGTTGAACCTCGCAAGACTGCCAGCCCAGAAGGCATCCCTAGCCACATCCTCAAGAGTGTTTACGAACATATTCAACCTCTCCCTATCCCAGTCTACTGTCCTTACTTGCTTCAAGTCATAATGAAGTGCTTTGAGAGGCTAGTTAAGCATCATATCACCTCTACCTTACCTGACACCCTAGATCCACTTCAATTTGCTTACCACCCCAATAGATCCACAGATGATGCAATCGCCATCACACTGCACACTACCCACTGTCCTATCCCATCTGGACAAGAGGAATACCTTTGTAAGACTGCTGTTCATTGACTATAGCTCAGCATTCAACACCATAGTACCCTCCAAGCTCATCATCAAGCTTGAGGCCCTGGGTCTGAACCCCGCCCTGTGGAACTGGGTCCTGGACTTCCTGACGGGCCACACCCAGGTGGTGAAGGTAGGAAACAACACCTCCACTTCACTGATCCTCAACACAGGGGCCCCACAAGGGTGTGTGCTCAGCCCCCTCCTGTACTCCCTGTTCACTCATGACTGCGTGGCCACACACGTCTCCAACTCAATCATCAAGTTTGCAAACGACACAGCTATAGTAGGCCTGATTACCAACAATGATGAGACAGCCTACAGGGAGGAGGTGAGAGCCCTGGCAGAGTGATGCCAGGAAAATAACCTCTACCTCAACGTCAATAAAATGAAGGAGACAGCAGAGGGAGCACGCCTCTATCCACATTGACGGGACCGCAGTGAGGAACATGGAAAGTGCCTCGGCGTACACATCACTGACGTTCTGAAACGGTCCACCCACACAGACAGTGTGGTGAAGAAGGCGCAACAGCACATCTTCAACCTCAAGAGGCTGAAGAAATTTGACTTGGCCCCTAAGACCCTCACATACTTTTACAGATGCACAATTGAAAGCCTCCTTTCGGAATGTATCACCGCCTGGTATGGTAACTGCACCGCCTGCGGTCTGCCCAGCGCATCACTGGGGGCACACTGCCTACCCTCCAGGACACTTACAGCACCCGATGTCACAGGAAGGCCATAAAGATCATCAAGGACAAATACCACCCGAGCCACTGCCTGTTCACCCCACTATCATCCAGAAGGCGAGGTCAGTACAGGTGCATCAAAACTTGGACCGAGAGACTGAAAAACAGAATCTATCTCAAGGCCATCAGACTGTTAAATAGTCATCACTAGCCGGCTACCTCCAAGTAACTCAACTCTGCACCTTAGAGGCTGCTGCCCTAAAAGCAATTTCTGTAAGAAATGAGCTCTATAAATAAAGTTGATTTAAAGATGGACCAAACTGCCCTCTGTTTCTGGAAGCCAACAACAACAACCTGTTTTGCGAGAGGCTTTATGCATCTTGAATGTAAAAATAGATTTATGAGAAGGGAATTTAAATCTCAGTAGGACTCAGATCCCACGTATAAAACCAGAATATGTAAATTAAGTATTTGAAAAAATATATAAATATAAAATTCAAAAAGGACGATGCCAACAGGAGTAATCCACCCTTGTTCTGTATGGCAGCAGTGTGTCTATACTAAACAAAAATATAAATGCAACAATGATTTGACTGTCAGTTCAAATAAAGAAAATCTGTCAATTTAAATAGGGCAACGCACAATTGGCCCAGTGACGCGTCAGGGGAAGGCCGGGGTCATGGGTCATTGTAAATAAGAATTTGTTCTTAACTGACTTGCCTAGTTAAATAAAAAGGTCAAATAAATTAGATACGCCCTAATCTATGGATTTCACATGACTGGGAATATAGATATGCATCTGTTTGTCATAGATACCTTTAAAAAAAAAGGTAGAGGCGTGGATCAGACAACCAGTCAGTATCTGGTGTGACCACCATTTGCATTGCGACACATCTCCTTCGCATAGAGTTGATTAGGCTGTTGATTGTGGCCTGATGAATGCTGTCCCACTCCTCTTCAATGGCTGTGAGAAGTTAATCGATATTTGGGGGAATTGGAACATGCTGTCGTACATGTTGATCCAGAGCATCCCAAACATGCTCAATGGGTGACATGTCTGGTGAGTATGCAGGCCATGGAAGAACTGGGACATTTTCAGCTTCCAGGAATTGTGTACAAATCCTTGTGACATGGCGGCGGATGAATGGCACGACCACAGGATCTCGTCACGGTATCTCTGTGCATTCAATTTGCCATCGATAAAATGCAATTGTGTTCGTTGTCTGTAGCTTATGCCTACCCATACCATAACTCCACCATGGGTCACTCAGTTCACAAAAATTATAAATACTCACTAACAGGGATGTAAACAAATGTGTGCACAAGATTTGAGAGAAATAAGCTTTTTGTGTGCATTTCTGGGATCTTTGATTTCAGCTCATGAAACATGGGACCAACACTTTACATGTTGCGTGTATATTTTTTGTTCAAAGTAGATACAGTGCCTTCGAAAAGTATTCAGACCCCTTGACTTTTTCAAAATGTTGTTAGGTTACAGCCTTATTCTTAAATGGATTAAATAAATGTTTATTTATTTATTCGAATATTGATAAAACATTTTTTTCTCTTCACATCAATCTACACACATTACCCCATACTGACAAAGCAAAACTGGGATTTTAGAATTTTTTGCTAATTGATATATATTTTTTATATTTTATATTTTTTTTAAACCTGAAAATATAAATTTACATAAGTACTCAGACCCATTATTCAGTGCTTTGTTTAAGCACCTTTGGCAGCGATTACAGCCTCGAGTCCTCCTGGGTATGACTCTACAAGCTTGGCACACCTATTGTTATTTTACTGCTGCTCTTTAATTATGTGTTACTTTTATTTCTTATTCTTATTTTTTATTTAATCTTTTTTATTTTTTAACTGCACTGTTGGTTAGAGCCTGTAAGTAAGTATTTCACTGTAAAGTCTACCCACATGTTGTATTCGGAGCATGTGACAAATAACATTTGATTTCATTTGGGAAGTTTCTCCCATTCTTCTGTGGAGATCCTCTCAAGCTCTGGCCAGTTGGATGGGGAGCGTTGCTGCACAGCTATTTTCAGGTCTCTCCAGAAATGTTTGATCACGTTTAAGTCCGGGCTCTGGCTGGGCCACTCAAGGACTTGTCCGGAAGCCACTCCTGCATTGTCTTGGCTGTGTGCTTAGGGTCGTTGTTCTGTTGGACGGTGAACCTTCACCCCAGTCTGAGGTCCTGAGAGCTCTGGAGCAGATTTTCATAAAGGATCTCTCTGTACTTTGCTCAGTACATTTTGCCCCGATCCTGACTCGTCTCCCAGTCCCTGCCGGTAAAAAACATCCCCACAGCATGATTCTGCCACCACCATGCTTCACGGTAGGGATGGTGCCAGGTTTCCTCCAGATGTGACGTTTGGCATTCAGGCCAACGAGTTCAATTTTGGTTTCATCAGACCAGAGAATCTTGTTTCTCATGGTCTGAGAGTCTTCAGGTGCCTTTTGACAGACTCCAAGCGGGCTGTCATGTGCCTTTTACTGAAGAGTGGCTTCCGTCTGGCCGCTCTACCATAAAGGCCTGATTGGTGGAGTGCTGCAGAGATGGTTGGGTACACTTCCTCCTCAACACAATCCTGTCTCAGAGTTCTACGGAAAATTCATTCGACCTCATGGCTTGGTTTTTGCTCTGACATGCTCTGTCAACTGTGGGACCTTATATAAACAGGTTTGTGTCTTTGTGTCTCATGTCCAATCAATTTGAATTTACCACACTTGGACTGCAATAAAGTTGTAGAAACATCTCAAGGATGATCAATGGAATCAGGAATCACCTGAGCTCAATTTCAAGTATCATAGCAAAGGGTCTGAATACTTATGTAAATAAGATATTTCTGTTAAAAAAATGATATACAATTTGTCATTATGGGATATTGTGTGTAGATTGCTGAGGATTTATTTGTATTTAATTTTTAAAATATTTATTTACATTTTATCAATTTTAGAATAAGGCTATTATGTAATAAAATGTGGAAAAAGTGGGTCTGAATACTTTCCGAATCTACTGTAACTCTGGGAGCTAAAGAACCTGTCCAATCTATTCTTGTATGATAATGGACTACTATTCACAAACGTATTTCAATAAGCTTATCCACTTTCTCTAGCTCTTCCTTCCCCTCTCCCTCTCTCTCTCTCCTTTCTCCCCCCTC
Source organism: Salvelinus namaycush (assembly GCF_016432855.1). Classification (NCBI taxonomy): domain Eukaryota; kingdom Metazoa; phylum Chordata; class Actinopteri; order Salmoniformes; family Salmonidae; genus Salvelinus; species Salvelinus namaycush. Next base: position 54,940,024 of record NC_052326.1, on the reverse strand, counting down.
TCTTTCTCACTCACTCACTCCTCTCTCTCCCTCTCTCCTTCCTCATCCCCATCTCTCTCCTCCCCTCTCTTTCTCTCTCTCTCCCTCTCCACCCTCCTCAATCTCTCTCTCTTTAGTAGATGCTCCATTTGATGCTTATGTGACCCAATAACTCATCTTTGATATGTAAAAAATATAGTGGATCTCAAATGAACAGCCAGTACATAATTCAGCAGCCAGTACATGTTTTAAAGACAGCCAGGCTGTTTCAAAGACTGCTTGTCTGTTTCAAAGCTGGTTGGCTATTTAAAAGACTGCTTGACTGTTGCAAAGCTGGCTAGCTATTTCAGAGTTGGTTGGCTATATCAAAGCCATCTCGGTCTCTCTCTCTCTCTCTATGTCTCTCTATTTCTCTCTCTCTCTCTCTGTCTCTGTCTTTCTTCTGCAGAGAAAAATGGGAGAAACTCCCCAAATATAGCTGTGCCAAGCTTGTAGTGTCATACCCAAAAAGACTTGAGGCTGTAATCCCTGCCAAAGGTGCTTCAACAAAGTACTGAGTAAATGGTCTGAATACTTATGTAAATGTGATATTTCAAAAACATTTTTTTTATAAATGTAACCAAAAATCTAAAAACATGTTTTGCTTTGTCATTATGGGGTATTGTGTGTAGATTGATGAGGGGGGGAAAAAAATTCTTTACATTTTAGAATAAGGCTGTAACGTAACAAAATGTGGAAAAAGTCAAGGGGTCTGAATACTTTCCGAAAGCACTGTATGTATATGTCTTCCTACCTTCCTCCCTTCTTTTCTCTCTCCATCCCCTCCTATCAGTCCCCCATCTCTCTCTCTCTCTCTCTCTCTCTCTCTCTCTCTCTCTCTCTCTCTCTCTCTCTCTCTCTCTCTCTTATCCCCTCATTCATCCTTTCTCTTTTCAGCGACTGTCGTCTCCTATTCTGGGGCTCTCTATCAAATCCAGAGTGACGCAACATAAGCTACCACCCTTTAAGTAGTCCCCTTGTCTTATCTCCATTCCTCTCCCCTCCCCTCTACCTCCACCCCTCCTCTCCCATCCCCCTTCTCTTCCCCTCCAGGACTCAGCCCACTTATGAAGTAAGTGAAGCTGTCCTCCTGTCGGTTGACTCATGCAGTGGCGGGCTGGGGAAGAGAGAGAAAGATGGTGAGAGAGAGAGAGGGAAAGATGGAGTGAGAGAGAGAGCGAGAGGAAGAGAGACAGTGGAAGAGAGAGGGATAGAGTGAATAAGTTAAGTAGAGAGAGAGTGGACTTTGACTTTTTATCTTTCCTTAATGAGACATCCTAATTTGTTTAAAACACCACACTATTCCCCATGAGAGAGTAGAGCAAGAGAGAGCAAGAGACAGAGAGAGAGAGACAATCAGAGAGAGAGAGAGAGACAGAGAGAGAGAGAGACAGAGACAGAGAGAGAGAGAAATAGAGCATTGAGAGAGAGAAAGAGAGAGAGAGAGAGAGAGCATTGAGAGAGAGCAGAGAAAGAGAGAGCATTGAGAGAGAGCAGAGAGAGAGAAAGAGAGCAGAGAGAGAAAGAGAGCAGAGAGAGAGCAGAGAAAGAGAGAGAGAGAGAGAGAAAGAGAGCAGAGAAAGAGAGCAGAGAGAGAGAAAGAGAAAGAGAAAGAGAAAGAGAAAGAAACCACACCAGACCGCTGTGTGTTCTTCCTCCACATTCAGTCAGAAGGGACCTGGAACAAAATGCACGACCCTTCAGACCAGCTTCGTCACGCTATACCTGCCCCCTCTAAAAACCACCGAATACTCACTGTGGGCCTCACACACACACTCACAATCACACATTCACAGACACAGAGAAATATACATCTTAAATGCCACATTCATAATACTGTACTGCACCTTTCCTCCACATTCAGGGTCAAGGTTGTATTGTGAAAAGAGGGCTCGCAGTTGACGTACGACGCCTCAACGGCGGCAATGTTGGAAGACCACCGCATTAATTCTTCCCGACAACAACAGCCGAGTGGCCTAACCCAAACTGTATGATAACACTGCCTAAAACTAGTTGATTCATCACCACGGTCATTTTCTGTGGAGTATTTGGCTGCTCTAACAAAGCAAAGAAAGACAACCGGAAAAAATATATATGTTTAAAAATTCCCCGCAATTATGTAACAACATTGGAGACACCAGTGAGAAAAGACTCAAGAAGTGTCAGAAAAGCGAAGAAACCTTTTTGCCTGTCAACACCTAAACCATAAAAAGACACCTTTATAACAATGGATTGCATGCCTCTTATCATCGCATGTGTAGACTAATGTAAGCCTACGATTCCTAAGGTGATGAGTAGATTGGATAGTAATAAGTGTGTAGTTGCAGAGGTTTATAGGCTATGTCAAAGTCATTTCTTTCCTTTGCACATGAAAAATGTGGCCTTTGATAAACATTTCATGCAATTCTCCTACACTTTATACAACTAGAGACATTATCTATTTTAATACGATGGTAGCCTAGGCCTACTCACCTGACACTGACAACAGATCAACAATAACGACCTTGTCTTGAACGCAACAATGTAATCCAGGCCGAAAAGGGGTCCTGGCTAAAATGGATCCAGCTTTTGTCAAATTAAGTCAAAAGTAATAATAATTGTTTTGCATTTTTGCTAATCTTAACCCTTTTCTTAACATAATTATCCTAACCTGCTGCGTAACTACGAAATGCTACGAACTACGAAACGACATGCTATGAAATGTCAAATATTACGTTAATTTGACAAAAACTGCATCCCTTCTAGCCATGACTATGAAAACAGGAGACGCAAATTGTACGATTTTTTTATTTTATTTTACTTTTATTCAACTAGGCAAGTCAGTTAAAAACAATGCTGCAGCAGCATCAGATTCTACTGTGAAGATGACACAATGCTGCAGCAGCATCAGTTTCTACTGTGAAGATGACACAATGCTGCAGCAGTATCAGTTTCTACTGTGAAGATGACACAATGCTGCAGCAGCATCAGATTCTACTGTGAAGATGACACAATGCTCCAGCAGGAACAGTTTCTACTGTGAAGATGACACAATGCTGCAGCAGCATCAGATTCTACTGTGAAGATGACACAATGCTGCAGCAGTATCAGTTTCTACTGTGAAGATGACACAATGCTGCAGCAGTATCAGTTTCTTCTGTGAAGATGACACAATGCTGCAGCAGCATCAGTTTCTACTGTGAAGATGACACAATGCTGCAGCAGTATCAGTTTCTTCTGTGAAGATGACACAATGCTCCAGCAGGAACAGTTTCTACTGTGAAGATGACACAATGCTCCAGCAGCATCCGTTTCTACTGTGAAGATGACACAATGCTGCAGCAGCATCAGATTCTACTGTGAAGATGACACAATGCTGCAGCAGCATCAGTTTCTACTGTGAAGATGACACAATGCTGCAGTAGTATCAGTTTCTTCTGTGAAGATGACACAATGCTCCAGCAGCATCAGTTTCTACTGTGAAGATGACACAATGCTGCAGCAGCATCAGATTCTACTGTGAAGATGACACAATGCTGCAGCAGTATCAGTTTCTTCTGTGAAGATGACACAATGCTCCAGCAGCATCAGTTTCTACTGTGAAGATGACACAATGCTGCAACAGCATCAGTTTCTACTGTGAAGATGACACAATGCTGCAGCAGCATCAGTTTCTACTGTGAAGATGACACAATGCTGCAGCAGTATCAGATTCTACTGTGAAGATGACACAATGCTCCAGCAGCATCAGTTTCTACTGTGAAGATGACACAATGCTGCAGCAGCATCAGTTTCTACTGTGAAGATGACACAATGCTGCAGCAGCATCCGTTTCTACTGTGAAGATGACACAATGCTGCAGCAGTATCAGATTCTACTGTGAAGATGACACAATGCTCCAGCAGCATCAGTTTCTACTGTGAAGATGACACAATGCTGCAGCAGCATCAGATTCTACTGTGAAGATGACACAATGCTGCAGCAGCATCAGATTCTACTTTGAAGATTACACAATGCTGCAGCAGCATCAGACTCTACTGTGAAGATGACACAATGCTCCAGCAGCATCAGTTTCTACTGTGAAGATGACACAATGCTGCAGCAGCATCAGTTTCTACTGTGAAGATGTCACAATGCTGCAGCAGCATCAGATTCTACTGTGAAGATGACACAATGCTCCAGCAGCATCAGTTTCTACTGTGAAGATGACACAGTGCTGCAGCAGCATCAGATTCTACTGTGAAGATGACACAATGCTCCAGCAGCATCAGTTTCTACTGTGAAGATGACACAATGCTGCAGCAGTATCAGTTTCTTCTGTGAAGATGACACAATGCTGCAGCAGCATCAGATTCTACTGTGAAGATGACACAATGCTGCAACAGCATCAGTTTCTCCTGTGAAGATGACACAATGCTGCAGCAGCATCCGATTCTACTGTGAAGATGACACAATGCTCCAGCAGCATCAGTTTCTACTGTGAAGATGACACAATGCTGCAGCAGTATCAGTTTCTTCTGTGAAGATGACACAATGCTGCAGCAGCATCAGTTTCTACTGTGAAGATGACACAATGCTGCAACAGCATCAGTTTCTACTGTGAAGATGACACAATGCTCCAGCAGCATCAGTTTCTACTGTGAAGATGACACAGTGCTGCAGCAGCATCAGATTCTACTGTGAAGATGACACAATGCTCCAGCAGCATCAGTTTCTACTGTGAAGATGACACAATGCTGCAGCAGTATCAGTTTCTTCTGTGAAGATGACACAATGCTGCAGCAGCATCCGTTTCTACTGTGAAGATGACACAATGCTGCAACAGCATCAGTTTCTCCTGTGAAGATGACACAATGCTGCAGCAGCATCAGATTCTTCTGTGAAGATGACACAATGCTGCAGCAGCATCAGATTCTACTGTGTAGATGACACAATGCTCCAGCAGCATCAGATTCTACTGTGAAGATGACACAATGCTGCAGCAGTATCAGTTTCTACTGTGAAGATGACACAATGCTGCAGCAGTATCAGTTTCTTCTGTGAAGATGACACAATGCTGCAGCAGCATCAGTTTCTACTGTGAAGATGACACAATGCTGCAGCAGTATCAGTTTCTTCTGTGAAGATGACACAATGCTCCAGCAGGAACAGTTTCTACTGTGAAGATGACACAATGCTCCAGCAGCATCCGTTTCTACTGTGAAGATGACACAATGCTGCAGCAGCATCAGATTCTACTGTGAAGATGACACAATGCTGCAGCAGCATCAGTTTCTACTGTGAAGATGACACAATGCTGCAGTAGTATCAGTTTCTTCTGTGAAGATGACACAATGCTCCAGCAGCATCAGTTTCTACTGTGAAGATGACACAATGCTGCAGCAGCATCAGATTCTACTGTGAAGATGACACAATGCTGCAGCAGTATCAGTTTCTTCTGTGAAGATGACACAATGCTCCAGCAGCATCAGTTTCTACTGTGAAGATGACACAATGCTGCAACAGCATCAGTTTCTACTGTGAAGATGACACAATGCTGCAGCAGCATCAGTTTCTACTGTGAAGATGACACAATGCTGCAGCAGTATCAGATTCTACTGTGAAGATGACACAATGCTCCAGCAGCATCAGTTTCTACTGTGAAGATGACACAATGCTGCAGCAGCATCAGTTTCTACTGTGAAGATGACACAATGCTGCAGCAGCATCCGTTTCTACTGTGAAGATGACACAATGCTGCAGCAGTATCAGATTCTACTGTGAAGATGACACAATGCTCCAGCAGCATCAGTTTCTACTGTGAAGATGACACAATGCTGCAGCAGCATCAGATTCTACTGTGAAGATGACACAATGCTGCAGCAGCATCAGATTCTACTGTGAAGATTACACAATGCTGCAGCAGCATCAGACTCTACTGTGAAGATGACACAATGCTCCAGCAGCATCAGTTTCTACTGTGAAGATGACACAATGCTCCAGCAGCATCAGTTTCTACTGTGAAGATGTCACAATGCTGCAGCAGCATCAGATTCTACTGTGAAGATGACACAATGCTCCAGCAGCATCAGTTTCTACTGTGAAGATGACACAGTGCTGCAGCAGCATCAGTTTCTACTGTGAAGATGACACAGTGCTGCAGCAGCATCAGATTCTACTGTGAAGATGACACAATGCTCCAGCAGCATCAGTTTCTACTGTGAAGATGACACAATGCTGCAGCAGTATCAGTTTCTTCTGTGAAGATGACACAATGCTGCAGCAGCATCAGATTCTACTGTGAAGATGACACAATGCTGCAACAGCATCAGTTTCTCCTGTGAAGATGACACAATGCTGCAGCAGCATCAGATTCTACTGTGAAGATGACACAATGCTGCAGCAGCATCCGATTCTACTGTGAAGATGACACAATGCTCCAGCAGCATCAGTTTCTACTGTGAAGATGACACAATGCTGCAGCAGTATCAGTTTCTTCTGTGAAGATGACACAATGCTGCAGCAGCATCAGTTTCTACTGTGAAGATGACACAATGCTGCAACAGCATCAGTTTCTACTGTGAAGATGACACAATGCTCCAGCAGCATCAGTTTCTACTGTGAAGATGACACAGTGCTGCAGCAGCATCAGATTCTACTGTGAAGATGACACAATGCTCCAGCAGCATCCGTTTCTACTGTGAAGATGACACAATGCTGCAGCAGTATCAGTTTCTTCTGTGAAGATGACACAATGCTGCAGCAGCATCAGATTCTACTGTGAAGATGACACAATGCTGCAACAGCATCAGTTTCTCCTGTGAAGATGACACAATGCTGCAGCAGCATCAGATTCTTCTGTGAAGATGACACAATGCTGCAGCAGCATCAGATTCTACTGTGTAGATGACACAATGCTCCAGCAGCATCAGTTTCTACTGTGAAGATGACACAATGCTGCAGCAGTATCAGTTTCTTCTGTGAAGATGACACAATGCTGCAGCAGCATCAGTTTCTACTGTGAAGATGACACAATGCTGCAACAGCATCAGTTTCTACTGTGAAGATGACACAATGCTGCAGCAGCATCAGTTTCTACTGTGAAGATGACACAATGCTGCAACAGCATCAGTTTCTACTGTGAAGATGACACAATGCTGCAGCAGCATCAGATTCTTCTGTGAAGATGACACAATGCTCCAGCAGCATCAGTTTCTACTGTGAAGATGACACAATGCTGCAGCAGCATCAGATTCTACTGTGAAGATGACACAATGCTCCAGCAGCATCAGTTTCTACTGTGAAGATGACACAATGCTGCAGCAGCATCAGATTCTACTGTGAAGATGACACAATGCTGCAACAGCATCAGTTTCTACTGTGAAGATGACACAATGCTGCAGCAGCATCAGATTATTCTGTGAAGATGACACAATGCTGCAGCAGCATCAGATTCTTCTGTGAAGATGACACAATGCTCCAGCAGCATCAGTTTCTACTGTGAAGATGACACAATGCTGCAGCAGCATCAGTTTCTACTGTGAAGATGACACAATGCTCCAGCAGCATCCGTTTCTACTGTGAAGATGACACAATGCTGCAGCAGCATCAGATTCTACTGTGAAGATGACACAATGCTGCAACAGCATCAGTTTCTACTGTGAAGATGACACAATGCTGCAGCAGCATCAGATTCTTCTGTGAAGATGACACAATGCTGCAGCAGCATCAGATTCTACTCTGAAGATGACACAATGCTGCAACAGCATCAGTTTCTACTGTGAAGATGACACAATGCTGCAGCAGCATCAGTTTCTACTGTGAAGATGACACAATGCTGCAGCAGCATCTGTTTCTACTGTGAAGATGACACAATGCTGCAGCAGTATCAGATTCTACTGTGAAGATGACACAATGCTCCAGCAGCATCAGTTTCTACTGTGAAGATGACACAATGCTGCAGCAGCATCAGATTCTACTGTGAAGATGACACAATGCTGCAGCAGCATCAGATTCTACTGTGAAGATTACACAATGCTGCAGCAGCATCAGACTCTACTGTGAAGATGACACAATGCTCCAGCAGCATCAGTTTCTACTGTGAAGATGACACAATGCTCCAGCAGCATCAGTTTATACTGTGAAGATGTCACAATGCTGCAGCAGCATCAGATTCTACTGTGAAGATGACACAATGCTCCAGCAGCATCAGTTTCTACTGTGAAGATGACACAGTGCTGCAGCAGCATCAGTTTCTACTGTGAAGATGACACAGTGCTGCAGCAGCATCAGATTCTACTGTGAAGATGACACAATGCTCCAGCAGCATCAGTTTCTACTGTGAAGATGACACAATGCTGCAGCAGTATCAGATTATTCTGTGAAGATGACACAATGCTGCAGCAGCATCAGATTCTACTGTGAAGATGACACAATGCTGCAACAGCATCAGTTTCTCCTGTGAAGATGACACAATGCTGCAGCAGCATCAGATTCTACTGTGAAGATGACACAATGCTGCAGCAGCATCCGATTCTACTGTGAAGATGACACAATGCTCCAGCAGCATCAGTTTCTACTGTGAAGATGACACAATGCTGCAGCAGTATCAGTTTCTTCTGTGAAGATGACACAATGCTGCAGCAGCATCAGTTTCTACTGTGAAGATGACACAATGCTGCAACAGCATCAGTTTCTACTGTGAAGATGACACAATGTTCCAGCAGCATCAGTTTCTACTGTGAAGATGACACAGTGCTGCAGCAGCATCAGATTCTACTGTGAAGATGACACAATGCTCCAGCAGCATCAGTTTCTACTGTGAAGATGACACAATGCTGCAGCAGTATCAGTTTCTTCTGTGAAGATGACACAATGCTGCAGCAGCATCAGATTCTACTGTGAAGATGACACAATGCTGCAACAGCATCAGTTTCTCCTGTGAAGATGACACAATGCTGCAGCAGCATCAGATTCTACTGTGAAGATGACACAATGCTGCAGCAGCATCAGATTCTACTGTGTAGATGACACAATGCTCCAGCAGCATCAGTTTCTACTGTGAAGATGACACAATGCTGCAGCAGTATCAGTTTCTTCTGTGAAGATGACACAATGCTGCAGCAGCATCAGTTTCTACTGTGAAGATGACACAATGCTGCAACAGCATCAGTTTCTACTGTGAAGATGACACAATGCTGCAGCAGCATCAGTTTCTACTGTGAAGATGACACAATGCTGCAACAGCATCAGTTTCTACTGTGAAGATGACACAATGCTGCAGCAGCATCAGATTCTTCTGTGAAGATGACACAATGCTCCAGCAGCATCAGTTTCTACTGTGAAGATGACACAATGCTGCAGCAGCATCAGTTTCTACTGTGAAGATGACACAATGCTCCAGCAGCATCAGTTTCTACTGTGAAGATGACACAATGCTGCAGCAGCATCAGATTCTACTGTGAAGATGACACAATGCTGCAACAGCATCAGTTTCTACTGTGAAGATGACACAATGCTGCAGCAGCATCAGATTATTCTGTGAAGATGACACAATGCTGCAGCAGCATCATATTCTTCTGTGAAGATGACACAATGCTCCAGCAGCATCAGTTTCTACTGTGAAGATGACACAATGCTGCAGCAGCATCAGATTCTACTCTGAAGATGACACAATGCTGCAACAGCATCAGTTTCTACTGTGAAGATGACACAATGCTGCAGCAGCATCAGATTCTTCTGTGAAGATGACACAATGCTGCAGCAGCATCAGTTTCTTCTGTGAAGATGACACAATGCTGCAACAGCATCAGTTTCTACTGTGAAGATGACACAATGCTGCAGCAGCATCAGTTTCTACTGTGAAGATGACACAATGCTGCAGCAGCATCAGATTATTCTGTGAAGATGACACAATGCTCTAGCAGCATCAGTTTCTACTGTGAAGATGACACAATGCTGCAGCAGCATCAGTTTCTACCTCTACTTTGTTATTTTCCAAATATGAAAGGAGACATCCCTCAGTTATGGTTGTTATATGCTGTGCTTTGGAGAATCTGAATGATTTGGTTGTGCCATTTGAGTAGAGAGCACCTTCACCTTGCCGTCATGACAAAAGTGTCCCCGTTAAACTGTATGACTATATAAAATGTCATTTGGAAGTGGAAAAGACTATTGTAAACATACTGTACTTTCATTTTTTTTACCAGGCAAGTCAGTTAAGAACAAATTCTTATTTTCAATGACGGCCTAGGAACAGTGGATTAACTACCTTGTTCAGGGGCAGAGAAACAGATTTATATCTTGTCAGCTCGGGGTTTCGATCTAGCAACCTTTCGGTTACTGGCCCAACGCTCTAACTACTAGGCTACCTGCCGCCCCTCATAACAGGCTATTTTGTTGTATGTGTCTTCTCTGCTTTGCCTAGCCCCATTGCATAAAAACATTTTTTTATAGCCCAGCTATTGTCTTTCTTTTACAATTTAAACACATTTAGCATAGACAATGTAATTGGTGTGGTAGTCTTAGGCAAACCATCTTCATTATCACAGTGGCACCTCCAAGTGCCACTCAGACCTTCTGGGGGGGGAAAAGTATCTGGCATTGAACTTGGTAGTTGTAGTTTTTTAAGCTAAGGATCTCATCATGTCCTGCCTCCATACATTTCACCACCAAGATTACAAGGGTTGGATTTGCACTGACCAATTTAATGTTAGCACAAGGCATGTACAAAATCCAGTATACTGATTAGCTTCATACATTGTCTATTGGTATCCTTTTTAAACTGAGAACATATTGCTGAACAATGTAAACAATGTGTGAGTTAAGCTATTCTCTGCTTCAGACGCACAATGTCAAGGGCTGCATTGCAAATGTCCATAAGGCTAAAGCCATCATACTGTAGATCAGTGGTTCCCAACTCCAGTCCCCCCAACAGCCCAATGCCAGTCATCCAGTCCCCCCAACAACCCAATTCCAGTCCTCCATTACCCCCAACAGTACAATTGTATTGTAGCCCCGGACAAACACATCTGATTAAACTTGTCAACTAATCATCAGGCTCTCTCAGTTGAGTCAAGTATGTTTGTCCCGGGCTACAACAAATATGTGTGCTGTTGGGGGAACTGGAGGACTGGAGTTGGGCTGTTGGGGGGACTGGAGGACCAGGGTTGGGCTGTTGGGGGAACTGGAGGACTGGAGTTGGGCTGTTGGGGGTACAGGAGGACTAGGGTTGGGCTGTTGGGGGGACTGGAGGACCAGGGTTGGGCTGTTGGGGGGACTGGAGGACCAGAGTTGGGCTGTTGGGGGTACAGGAGGACTGGAGTTGGGCTGTTGGGGGTACAGGAGGACCAGGGTTGGGCTGTTGGGGGGACTGGAGGACCAGGGTTGGGCCGTTGGGGGGACTGGAGGACCAGGGTTGAGCTGTTGGGGGTACAGGAGGACCAGGGTTGGGCCGTTGGGGGGACTGGAGGACCAGGGTTGGGCTGTTGGGGGTACAGGAGGACTGGAGTTGTGCTGTTGGGGTACTGAATGGCCAGGGTTGGGCTGTTGGGGGTACAGGAGGACCAGGGTTGGGCTGTTGGGGGGACTGGAGGACCAGGGTTGGGCCGTTGGGGGGACTGGAGGACCAGGGTTGGGCTGTTGGGGGGACTGGAGGACTGGACTTGGGACCACTGCTGTAGGCCTATGGCTGCGTTGGCGTTGCATGTCATTATCAGCTGCAAAATGGGTTCACATGGCTGACATCCTGCAAAAGTTGTGACAATGAAATAAAACTAATTGGAGAGCTTATGACTGAACAAAAAGGTCAGGTTGATTTGAGAATAAAACAGAGAAACACAGACAAATTAGAGACAGATTCCCTTCCCCTCTTTATTGCAGGATTATGGTCTGTGATTAATCAACATCGACACTAGTTCATCTTGAATAATAGTTAAGTTACTGTAAGTGTTTAAACTTGTCTTAATTGTTAACTTCAAAGAGTCAACACTATTTCATATCATTTCAAAGTGTACAAGTAAGCTAACTCACATGTAAAAGTTAGATATCTTAGTAATAAGTATTATTAGTAAAACATTATTTCAGGTGAACAAAAGGGAAGTCAATACCAGAGGTAGCTGACCTAACTCCACTGATCCCTGATCTACAGGGGGAACAGACTTCTGTTCCAGAGGTAGCCAACCTAACTCCACTGATCCCTGATCTACAGGGGGAACAGACTTCTGTTCCAGAGGTAGCCAACCTAGCTCCACAGATCCCTGATCTACAGGGGGAACAGACTTCTGTTCCAGAGGTAGCCAACCTAGCTCCACTGATCCCTGATCTACAGGGGGAACATACTTCTGTTCCAGAGGTAGCCAACCTAACTCCACTGATCCCTGATCTACAGGGGGAACAGACTTCTGTTCCAGAGGTAGCCAACCTAACTCCACTGATCCCTGATCTACAGGGGGAACAGACTTCTGTTCCAGAGGTAGCCAACCTAACTCCACTGATCCCTGATCTACAGGGCTGAACAGACTTCTGTTCCAGAGGTAGCCAACCTAGCTCCACTGATCCCTGATCTACAGGGGGAACAGACTTCTGTTCCAGAGGTAGCCAACCTAACTCCACTGATCCCTGATCTACAGGGGGAACAGACTTCTGTTCCAGAGGTAGCCAACCTAACTCCACTGATCCCTGATCTACAGGGGGAACAGACTTCTGTTCCAGAGGTAGCCAACCTAGCTCCACTGATCCCTGATCTACAGGGCTGAACAGACTTCTGTTCCAGCCCAGAAAGAGCACGCTTGATTATCAATTAATTAGGTTTGATACATTGAATCAGGTGTGTTAGCGCTGGGTTGGAACAGAAACCTGCACACCCAGCAGGGTTGGCCTGCTCCATTTCTAATAGGTTTATACATTGTTTGTGACTTTTAAACTGTGTTTTTGTTCAGAACATGTGCCAACGTATAATCCAAGGATGTACCCTTATTCTCTGGGACCTCTTCATCTGCAGACAGGGTTTCACAGATCTCTGTATCTGAGGACAGAAAAAATCACAAAGAAACAGGCTACATTATTTATTTTTTAAATGTGACTGCTCTGAATATTATGTTGCTATATCTCTCTGTCCTCAGTTCTTCTCACTAGGGACTGGAATTGGGGAATAGCTTCATAATGTCCTCCAACAAAGGTACCTGCCCTCTCCAGAGCCTACTCTCCCTTCTGACAGCTGGAATTGCTAGATAATCCTTTCACCCTCTACCATGGCTGTTAGCTAGCTAGCTACCGTAACAGGGTTGGAAGACAGTTACATAAGTGTCCGTAACAGGGTTGGGAAGACAGTTACATAAGTGTCCGTAACAGGGTTGGAAGACAGTTACATAAGTGTCCGTAACAGGGTTGGAAGACAGTTACATAAGTGTCCGTAACAGGGTTGGGAAGACAGTTACATAAGTGTCCGTAACAGGGTTGGAAGACAGTTACATACGTGTCCGTAACAGGGTTGGGAAGACAGTTACATAAGTGTCCGTAACAGGGTTGGAAGACAGTTACATACGTGTCCGTAACAGGGTTGGGAAGACAGTTACATAAGTGTCCGTAACAGGGTTGGCAGACAGTTACATAAGTGTCCGTAACAGGGTTGGAAGACAGTTACATAAGTGTCCGTAACAGGGTTGGGAAGACAGTTACATAAGTGTCCGTAACAGGGTTGGAAGACAGTTACATAAGTGTCCGTAACAGGGTTGGAAGACAGTTACATAAGTGTCCGTAACAGGGTTGGAAGACAGTTACTTAAGTGTCCGTAACAGGGTTGGAAGACAGTTACATAAGTGTTCGTAACAGGGTCGGAAGACAGTTACATAAGTGTCCGTAACAGGGTCGGAAGACAGTTACATAAGTGTCCGTAACAGGGTTGGAAGACAGTTACATAAGTGTCCGTAACAGGGTTGGGAAGACAGTTACATAAGTGTCCGTAACAGGGTTGGAAGACAGTTACATACGTGTCCGTAACAGGGTTGGAAGACAGTTACATAAGTGTCCGTAACAGGGTCGGAAGACAGTTACATAAGTGTCCGTAACAGGGTTGGAAGACAGTTGCATAAGTGTCCGTAACAGGGTTGGAAGACAGTTACATAAGTGTCCGTAAGGGTTGGAAGACAGTTACATAAGTGTTCGTAACAGGGTCGGAAGACAGTTACATAAGTGTCCGTAACAGGGTTGGAAGACAGTTACATAAGTGTCCGTAACAGGGTTGGAAGACAGTTACATAAGTGTCCGTAACAGGGTTGGAAGACAGTTACATAAGTGTCCGTAACAGGGTTGGAAGACAGTTACATAAGTGTCCGTAACAGGGTCGGAAGACAGTTACATAAGTGTCCGTAACAGGGTTGGAAGACAGTTACATAAGTGTCCGTAACAGGGTTGGAAGACAGTTACATAAGTGTCCGTAACAGGGTTGGGAAGACAGTTACATAAGTGTCCGTAACAGGGTTGGAAGACAGTTACATAAGTGTCCGTAACAGGGTTGGGAAGACAGTTACATAAGTGTCCGTAACAGGGTTGGAAGACAGTTACATAAGTGTCCGTAACAGGGTTAGAAGACAGTTACATAAGTGTCCGTAACAGGGTTGGCAGACAGTTACATAGGTGTCCGTAACAGGGTTGGAAGACAGTTTGGATGGACATCTATTGCCCATTCAAATCCTTTCTTGCAACACGTTTGTGGGAAAAAAAGTGAATGGGGCTGGGGCAAATATGTTACTATGAGATTATCTATGAAATGATTAGCATATATAGGTCAGAAGTAACAGGACTAAGATATGCAAATAACAGGGTTGGGATGTGCAGCAAATAGCTGGATATGGGTTACTGTTGGTGACTTGGGGAATACAGGCCTAAGGAAAGTGGGTAACAGGGGTGAGATAGGCAAGTAACAGGGGGGAGATAGGCAAGTAACAGGGGGGAGATAGGCAAGTAACAGGGGGGAGATAGGCAAGTAACAGGGGTGAGGTGTACTGGCAAAGAGTAACAAACAGGGCATTTAGGGCAATGGTTGTACCGGTACTCGACGGGATCAATATTAGGATATTGGCATTTAGGTGTTAGGGCATAGGGATAATATGGCAGGGGGTGCTTGGTAACTGGGTTTAGGTGTGTGGGTAAGTTGGCTGAGGCAGTGCTTGACTTGGATAGGAGCTCTTCAGAGCTGAGTACCGGCACCTCAAATGTTCTACAGCTTGAGCTCCTGTTCCTCTTATAGAATATTAGCTCAAAAATATTGTGGAGATCCTGCACATAAATATAAACAGTACCAGCACCTATTTCAGTCCAAGTCAAGCACTGGGCAGAGGTACATAGATATTGGGGCTGAGGTATAAATATATTAGGCTGAGGTAAATAGATATTGGGGCTGAGGTATAGGGGTACTGGGCTGATGTATATAGATATTGGGGCTGAGGTATAGGGGTACTGGGCTGAGGTATAGGGGTACTGGGCTGAGGAATAAAATGTATAGGGGCACACCTATTATAGGCAAAACATATAGGTACAATGTCTGTTCCCATCGGACACAACTGTGACCAATAAAATAAAAACAAATTGTTTTTTTACATACTTTTCAATATTTCTTTAACTTAAAAAAGCAATATGGATTACATGTTAGGGTTACTAATGACATAAGATTTTGCATAGCGGCATTTCTGGGAACAAATGTGCGAACAAATGGGTCAAGCAATAATGGAAGTGCCTGTCCTGTGTTACCATGGTTCCGGATGATGTTGTTTTTGTGTGTTGTGATAAAATTAAATAAAAATGTAATCAGAGAAAAACAAATACTACCACTCCAGCTTCAGTATTATTTTCTTTCCCTAACCAACACCAGTACTCTGAGGGCAGCAATTCAAACACAATATAACTGATTTTCACTATTAGGGCTGACCGGGACCGTACTGTGACCCGAACTGTACTCTGATGGCTCCGATACGGCTGACCCAAACTGTACTGTAATGGCTCCCATACGGCTGACCCGGGCAAACCCGAACCATACTGTGATGACTCCGATACGGCTGACCCAAACTGTACTGTAATGGCTCCGATACGGCTGACCCGGGCAAACCCGAACCATACTGTGTGATGGCGCCGATAGGGCCGACCAGAACTGTACTGTGATGGCTCCGATAGGGCCGACCTGGGCCGACCAGAACTGTACTGTGATGGCTCCGATAGGGCCTACCCGGGCCGACCAGAACTGTACTGTGATGGCTCCGATAGGGCCGACCTGGGCCGACCAGAACTGTACTGTGATGGCTCCGATAGGGCCTACCCGGGCCGACCAGAACTGTACTGCGATGGCTCCGATAGGGCCGACCGGGGTCGACTAGAACTGTACTGTGCTTGCTTCCTATGGTTTGGTCTCCACATTGTCCTACCTAACGGTTCCAGTTACCACGGTGGATGTGTAACTAGAAACGGTCATCAATTTTTTTTTTTATATTTGATTTTTTTTTCTAATAAATGCCACACGTTGGACAATGAATGAAGATTCTCCAAACTATTAGAATTTATAAAAATCCATCAGATATTGACTGAATAATAGCACATAAAACATTTTACTGAATGGAGATAAGGGATTTTGGCGGGAATTAATGTATTCAATGTATTGTCAAATTTAATACAATTTAAAAAACTCCATTGGTACGAGGTATTCTTTTTAATATTTTGTGTAAAATAGAGAACATTATATGTGCCTCATTTGCATAACCACACTGGGTGTATTTGCATATATGAACACATTAACATAATTGTACCTTTATTTAACTAGGCAAGTCAGTTAAGAAAAAATTCTTATTTTCAATGACGGCCTAGGAACAGTGGGTTAACTGCCTTGTTCTGCCCGACAGAACAATCTGAACGACAGATTTGAACGACAGATTTGTACCTTGTCAGCGCAGGGATTGGATTTTACAACCTTTCGGTTACAAGTCCAATGCTCTAACCCCTAGGCTACCCTGCCGCCCCGGTGATGTAACAGGGCTGCAACCACCAAGAACTTGCTCTGTGTCGACCTACCTGCACTGCCTCGTTAATAACTGTCGTTGTCATGTAGTTCAACAAGTGTGTCAATAGCAGGATACCCTTGGATTAAAAATCAAAAGCTTGGCTCTAGATTACACCGATCTACAGTGCATTCGGGAAAGTATTCAGACCACTTGACTTTTCAAAAAAATTAATATTACGGCCTTATTCTAAAAAGGATTAAATGTATTTATTTTTTCAATCTACACACAATACCCCATAACGACAAAGCAAAAACATAAAAAAGAAGAAGAATACGGAAATATCACATTTACATAAGTATTCAGACCCTTTACTCAGTACTTTGCTATTAAAGCACCTTTGGCAGCGATTACAGCCTTAAGTCTTCTTTGGTATGACGCTACAAGCGTGGCATATCTGTATTTGGGGAGTTTGTCACATTTTTCTCTGCAAATCCTCTCAAGTTCTGTCATTTTGGATGGGGAACGTCGCCGCACAGCTATTTTCAGGTCTCTCCAGAGATGTTCGATCGGGTTCAAGTCCGGGCTCTGGTTGGGCCACTCAAGGACATTCAGAGACTTGTCCCGAAGCCACTCCTGCATTGTCTTGGCTGTGTGCTTAGGGTCGTTGTCCTGTTGGAAGGTGAACCTTTGCCTCAGTCAAAGGTCCTGAGTGCTCTGGAGCAGGTTTTCATCAAGGATCTCTCTGTACTTTGCTCCGTTCATCTTTCCATCAATCCTGACTGGTCAACCAGTCCCTGCCGCTGAACAAAATGGTGCCAGGTTTCCTTCAGACGTGACGCTAGGTATTCAGGCCAAAGAGTTCAATCTTGGTTTCATCAGACCAGAGAATCTTGTTTCTCATGTGATGTAAGTGTCGAGACGATGTGTTAAATCCCTGACGATACTTTAGCATTCTTGTAGATGCAACGGAAAGACAATGTATCCCATTTCAGCCATTACCGGGGTGTGTTTGACAGGTCATTACAAATGTTTCCGCAGTCACAGGAAATAGGAAGGTTGAAAAAGCCAGATCCTCCGGTGGGCGGGCATGTGCGTTGTTAGTGTAACCAGGACAGCCCGGTACAGCTCGGCTTGGCTCTATCTAGCTCTAACCAGGACAGCCCAGTACAGCTCTGCTCTGCTTGGTTCTAACCAGGACAGCCCAGTACAGCTCTGCTCTGCTTGGTTCTAACCAGGACAGCCCAGTACAGCTCTGCTCTGCTTGGTTCTAACCAGGACAGCCCAGTACAGCTCTGCTCTGCTTGGCCCTAACCAGGACAGCCCAGTACAGCTCTGCTCTGCTTGGCTCTAACCAGGACAGCTCTGCTCTAACCAGGACAGCCCAGTACAGCTCTGCATGGCTCTAACCAGGACAGCCCAGTACAGCTCTGCTCTGCTTGGCCCTAACCAGGACAGCTCTGCTCTAACCAGGACAGCCCAGTACAGCTCTGCTCTGCTTGGCTCTAACCAGGACAGCTCTGCTCTAACCAGGACAGCCCGGTACAGCTCTGCTCTGCTCGGCTCTAACCAGGACAGCCCAGTACAGCTCTGCATGGCTCTAACCAGGACAGCCCAGTACAGCTCTGCTCTGCTTGGCCCTGACCAGGACAGCCCAGTACAGCTCTGCTCTGCTCGGCTCTAACCAGGACAGCCCAGTACAGCTCTGCTCTGCTTGGCCCTAACCAGGACAGCCCAGTACAGCTCTGCTCTGCTTGGCTCTAACCAGGACAGCCCAGTACAGCTCTGCTCTGCTTGGCTCTAACCAGGACAGCCCAGTACAGCTCTGCTCTGCTTGGCCCTAACCAGGACAGCCCAGTACAGCTCTGCTCTGCTTGGCCCTAACCAGGACAGCCCAGTACAGCTCTGCTCTGCTTGGCCCTAACCAGGACAGCCCAGTACAGCTCTGCTCTGCTTGGCCCTAACCAGGACAGCCCAGTACAGCTCTGCTCTGCTTGGCCCTAACCAGGACAGCCCAGTACAGCTCTGCTCTGCTCGGCTCTAACCAGGACAGCCCAGTACAGCTCTGCTCTGCTCGGCTCTAACCAGTACAGCTCTGCTCTGTTTGGCCCTAACCAGGACAGCCCAGTACAGCTCTGGTCTGCTTGGTTCTAACCAGGACAGCCCAGTACAGCTCTGCTCTGCTTGGCTCTAACCAGTACAGCTCTGCTCTGCTCGGCTCTAACCAGGACAGCTCTGCTCTGCTCGGCTCTAACCAGGACAGCCCAGTACAGCTCTGCATGGCTCTAACCAGGACAGCCCAGTACAGCTCTGCTTGGCTCTAACCAGGACAGCCCAGTACAGCTCTGCTCTGCTCGGCTCTAACCAGGACAGCCCAGTACAGCTCTGCTCTGCTCGGCTCTAACCAGGACAGCCCAGT
Organism: Salvelinus namaycush; assembly: GCF_016432855.1. Classification (NCBI taxonomy): domain Eukaryota; kingdom Metazoa; phylum Chordata; class Actinopteri; order Salmoniformes; family Salmonidae; genus Salvelinus; species Salvelinus namaycush. The sequence goes on along the minus strand of NC_052326.1, from coordinate 54,920,647 downwards.
ACAGCTCTGCTCTGCTCGGCTCTAACCAGGACAGCCCAGTACAGCTCTGCATGGCTCTAACCAGGACAGCCCAGTACAGCTCTGCTCTGCTTGGCCCTGACCAGGACAGCCCAGTACAGCTCTGCTCTGCTCGGCTCTAACCAGGACAGCCCAGTACAGCTCTGCTCTGCTCGGCCCTAACCAGGACAGCCCAGTACAGCTCTGCTCTGCTTGGCCCTAACCAGGACAGCCCAGTACAGCTCTGCTCTGCTTGGCCCTAACCAGGACAGCCCAGTACAGCTCTGCTCTGCTTGGCCCTAACCAGGACAGCCCAGTACAGCTCTGCTCTGCTTGGCCCTAACCAGGACAGCCCAGTACAGCTCTGCTCTGCTTGGCCCTAACCAGGACAGCCCAGTACAGCTCTGCTCTGCTTGGCCCTAACCAGGACAGCCCAGTACAGCTCTGCTCTGCTTGGCCCTAACCAGGACAGCCCAGTACAGCTCTGCTCTGCTTGGCCCTAACCAGGACAGCCCAGTACAGCTCTGCTCTGCTCGGCTCTAACCAGGACAGCCCAGTACAGCTCTGCTCTGCTTGGCTCTAACCAGTACAGCTCTGCTCTGTTTGGCCCTACAGTATGAGTCAGGCACTAGTCTAGCTAAAGTATTACTCCCACCCTCCAATCTGCTTGGCCTTGCCTCAGGGCCTTTTATCATAAAGTTTAAAGCAAGGGTGCTGATCTAGGATCAGATAAACTTTAAGATCCTAATGTATATGTTTACGTGAACAGGGAGGACCTGATCCTAGATTCAGCACTCCTACTGTGAGACTTGGAATTAAACAATAGCAAAGTAGCTTCAGTGCTTGGACTTTCCCTTTGGTTAGCGTGGCCTTCACAGTGGCCTTCACAGTCGTTTGATCCAGACATACAGGATGAAACACATAAAGCCTCAGTCTCTCATTAATAGTTGATCATCATTTAATTAAACTTGCATTATCTTTCTGACTATTTACATTTGAACACAATATGCTAATTTAAACAGTTAAACCGCTCTGGGGAAAGGTCACGCATAATTACATTCTAGGACTCATCCAGACACACGCTGGTCTCAGAACAATTAGGAAGTAATAAGGGAATGAGGGAAGATATCAGATTCAGTGACAATTAAATAATGCATTGAGGTTTCAGAGGAGCCAAGGCAGGGCGACAAGCTGTCCTAAACTGTCTGTCAACTAATAACCTCCACTCTGCAGAGGTTACAGACCTTATTTCCCGTCATAATAACTGCAAATTACCCAATTAAGCAAATCAGTTTCACTGAGTGAGAGAGAAAGAGAGAGAGAGAGAGAGAGAGAGAGAGAGAGAGAGAGAGAGAGAGAAACCCAGAATACAATACAGTAACAGCAGTTCACGATTTTCATCCAACTAGACAGAGAGGGTCTCTGAAGGGTCCAGAAACTCATTCTTATAACTAGACAGAGAGGGTCTCTGAAGGGTCCAGAAACTCATTCTTATAACTAGACAGAGAGGGTCTCTGAAGGGTCCAGAAACTCATTCTAATAACTAAGACAGAGAGGGTCTCTGAAGGGTCCAGAAACTCATTCTAATAACTAAGACAGAGAGGGTCTCTGAAGGGTCCAGAAACTCATTCTAATAAGACAGAGAGGGTCTCTGAAGGGTCCAGAAACGCATTCTTATAACTAAGACAGAGAGGGTCTCTGAAGGGTCCAGAAACTCATTCTTATAACTAAGACAGAGAGGGTCTCTGAAGGGTCCAGAAACTCATTCTTATAACTAGACAGAGAGTGTCTCTGAAGGGTCCAGAAACTAATTCTAATAACTAAGACAGAGAGGGTCTCTGAAGGGTCCAGAAACTCATTCTTATAAGACATAGAGGGTCTCTGAAGGGTCCAGAAACTCATTCTTATAAGACAGAGAGGGTCTCTGAAGGGTCCAGAAACTCATTCTTATAAGTAAGACAGAGAGGGTCTCTGAAGGGTCCAGAAACTCATTCTTATAAGTAAGACAGAGAGTCTCTGAAGGGTCCAGAAACTCATTCTTATATCTAAGACAGAGAGGGTCTCTGAAGGGTCCAGAAACTAATTCTAATAACTAAGACAGAGAGGGTCTCTGAAGGGTCCAGAAACTCATTCTTATAAGACATAGAGGGTCTCTGAAGGGTCCAGAAACTCATTCTTATAAGACAGAGAGGGTCTCTGAAGGGTCCAGAAACTCATTCTAATAACTAAGACAGAGAGGGTCTCTGAAGGGTCCAGAAACTCATTCTTATAAGACATAGAGGGTCTCTGAAGGGTCCAGAAACTCATTCTTATAAGACATAGAGGGTCTCTGAAGGGTCCAGAAACTCATTCTTATAAGACAGAGAGGGTCTCTGAAGGGTCCAGAAACTCATTCTTATAAGACATAGAGGGTCTCTGAAGGGTCCAGAAACTCATTCTTATAAGACAGAGAGGGTCTCTGAAGGGTCCAGAAACTCATTCTAATAACTAAGACAGAGAGGGTCTCTGAAGGGTCCAGAAACTCATTCTAATAACTAAGACAGAGAGGGTCTCTGAAGGGTCCAGAAACTCATTCTAATAACTAAGACAGAGAGGGTCTCTGAAGGGTCCAGAAACTCATTCTTATAACTAGACTGAGAGTGTCTCTGAAGGGTCCAGAAACTCATTCTTATAAGACAGAGAGGGTCTCTGAAGGGTCCAGAAACTCATTCTTATAAGACAGAGAGGGTCTCTGAAGGGTCCAGAAACTCATTCTAATAAGACAGAGAGGGTCTCTGAAGGGTCCAGAAACTCATTCTTATAAGACAGAGAGTGTCTCTGAAGGGTCCAGAAACTCATTCTAATAACTAGACAGAGAGGGTCTCTGAAGGGTCCAGAAACTCATTCTTATAAGACAGAGAGTGTCTCTGAAGGGTCCAGAAACTCATTCTAATAACTAGACAGAGAGGGTCTCTGAAGGGTCCAGAAACTCATTCTTATAACTAAGACAGAGAGGGTCTCTGAAGGTTCCAGAAACTCATTCTAATAACTAAGACAGAGAGTCTCTGAAGGGTCCAGAAACTCATTCTAATAACTAAGACAGAGAGTCTCTGAAGGGTCCAGAAACTCATTCTTATAAGACAGACAGGGTCTCTGAAGGGTCCAGAAACTAATTCTTATATCTAAGACAGAGAGGGTCTCTGAAGGGTCCAGAAACTCATTCTTATATCTAAGACAGAGAGGGTCTCTGAAGGGTCCAGAAACTCATTCTAATATCTAAGACAGAGAGGGTCTCTGAAGGGTCCAGAAACTCATTCTTATATCTAAGACAGAGAGGGTCTCTGAAGGGTCCAGAAACTCATTCTAATAACTAAGACAGAGAGGGTCTCTGAAGGGTCCAGAAACTCATTCTAATAACTAAGACAGAGAGGGTCTCTGAAGGGTCCAGAAACTCATTCTAATAAGACAGAGAGTGTCTCTGAAGGGTCCAGAAACTAATTCTTATAACTAAGACAGAGAGGGTCTCTGAAGGGTCCAGAAACTCATTCTAATAACTAAGACAGAGAGGGTCTCTGAAGGGTCCAGAAACTCATTCTTATAAGACAGAGAGGGTCTCTGAAGGGTCCAGAAACTCATTCTTATAACTAGACAGAGAGGGTCTCTGAAGGGTCCAGAAACTCATTCTAATAAGACAGAGAGGGTCTCTGAAGGGTCCAGAAACTCATTCTAATAAGACAGAGAGGGTCTCTGAAGGGTCCAGAAACTCATTCTAATAAGACAGAGAGTGTCTCTGAAGGGTCCAGAAACTAATTCTTATATCTAAGACAGAGAGGGTCTCTGAAGGGTCCAGAAACTCATTCTTATATCTAAGACAGAGAGGGTCTCTGAAGGGTCCAGAAACTCATTCTTATAACTAGACAGAGAGGGTCTCTGAAGGGTCCAGAAACTCATTCTAATATCTAAGACAGAGAGGGTCTCTGAAGGGTCCAGAAACTCATTCTAATAACTAAGACAGAGAGGGTCTCTGAAGGGTCCAGAAACTCATTCTAATAACTAAGACAGAGAGGGTCTCTGAAGGGTCCAGAAACTCATTCTAATAAGACAGAGAGTGTCTCTGAAGGGTCCAGAAACTCATTCTTATAACTAAGACAGAGAGGGTCTCTGAAGGGTCCAGAAACTCATTCTTATAAGACAGAGAGGGTCTCTGAAGGGTCCAGAAACTCATTCTAATAACTAAGACAGAGAGGGTCTCTGAAGGGTCCAGAAACTCATTCTTATAACTAGACAGAGAGGGTCTCTGAAGGGTCCAGAAACTCATTCTTATAAGACAGAGAGGGTCTCTGAAGGGTCCAGAAACTCATTCTAATAACTAAGACAGAGAGGGTCTCTGAAGGGTCCAGAAACTCATTCTTATAAGACAGAGAGGGTCTCTGAAGGGTCCAGAAACTCATTCTAATAACTAAGACAGAGAGGGTCTCTGAAGGGTCCAGAAACTCATTCTTATAACTAAGACAGAGAGGGTCTCTGAAGGGTCCAGAAACTCATTCTAATAACTAAGACAGAGAGTGTCTCTGAAGGGTCCAGAAACTCATTCTAATAACTAAGACAGAGAGGGTCTCTGAAGGGTCCAGAAACTCATTCTTATAACTAGACAGAGAGGGTCTCTGAAGGGTCCAGAAACTCATTCTTATATCTAAGACAGAGAGGGTCTCTGAAGGGTCCAGAAACTCATTCTTATAACTAAGACAGAGAGGGTCTCTGAAGGGTCCAGAAACTCATTCTAATAACTAAGACAGAGAGGGTCTCTGAAGGGTCCAGAAACTCATTCTAATAAGACAGAGAGGGTCTCTGAACGGTCCAGAAACTCATTCTAATAACTAAGACAGAGAGGGTCTCTGAAGGGTCCAGAAACTCATTCTAATAACTAAGACAGAGAGTGTCTCTGAAGGGTCCAGAAACTCATTCTAATAACTAAGACAGAGAGGGTCTCTGAAGGGTCCAGAAACTCATTCTAATAACTAAGACAGAGAGTGTCTCTGAAGGGTCCAGAAACTCATTCTAATAACTAAGACAGAGAGGGTCTCTGAAGGGTCCAGAAACTCATTCTAATAAGACAGAGAGGGTCTCTGAAGGGTCCAGAAACTCATTCTAATAACTAAGACAGAGAGGGTCTCTGAAGGGTCCAGAAACTCATTCTAATAACTAAGACAGAGAGTGTCTCTGAAGGGTCCAGAAACTCATTCTAATAACTAAGACAGAGAGGGTCTCTGAAGGGTCCAGAAACTCATTCTAATAAGACAGAGAGGGTCTCTGAAGGGTCCAGAAACTCATTCTTATAAGACAGAGAGGGTCTCTGAAGGGTCCAGAAACTCATTCTAATATCTAAGACAGAGAGGGTCTCTGAAGGGTCCAGAAACTCATTCTTATAAGACAGAGAGGGTCTCTGAAGGGTCCAGAAACTCATTCTAATAACTAAGACAGAGAGGGTCTCTGAAGGGTCCAGAAACTCATTCTAATAACTAAGACAGAGAGGGTCTCTGAAGGGTCCAGAAACTCATTCTAATAAGACAGAGAGGGTCTCTGAAGGGTCCAGAAACTCATTCTTATAAGACAGAGAGGGTCTCTGAAGGGTCCAGAAACTCATTCTTATAAGACAGAGAGGGTCTCTGAAGGGTCCAGAAACTCATTCTAATAACTAAGACAGAGAGGGTCTCTGAAGGGTCCAGAAACTCATTCTAATAACTAAGACAGAGAGGGTCTCTGAAGGGTCCAGAAACTCATTCTAATAACTAAGACAGAGAGTGTCTCTGAAGGGTCCAGAAACTCATTCTTATAAGACAGAGAGTGTCTCTGAAGGGTCCAGAAACTCATTCTTATAAGACAGAGAGTGTCTCTGAAGGGTCCAGAAACTCATTCTAATAACTAAGACAGAGAGGGTCTCTGAAGGGTCCAGAAACTCATTCTAATAAGACAGAGAGTGTCTCTGAAGGGTCCAGAAACTCATTCTTATATCTAAGACAGAGAGGGTCTCTGAAGGGTCCAGAAACTCATTCTTATAAGACAGAGAGGGTCTCTGAAGGGTCCAGAAACTCATTCTAATAAGACAGAGAGTGTCTCTGAAGGGTCCAGAAACTCATTCTAATAACTAAGACAGAGAGGGTCTCTGAAGGGTCCAGAAACTCATTCTTATAAGACAGAGAGGGTCTCTGAAGGGTCCAGAAACTCATTCTTATAAGACAGAGAGGGTCTCTGAAGGGTCCAGAAACTCATTCTAATAACTAAGACAGAGAGGGTCTCTGAAGGGTCCAGAAACTCATTCTAATAACTAAGACAGAGAGTGTCTCTGAAGGGTCCAGAAACTCATTCTTATAAGACATAGAGGGTCTCTGAAGGGTCCAGAAACTCATTCTAATAACTAAGACAGAGAGGGTCTCTGAAGGGTCCAGAAACTCATTCTAATAACTAGACAGAGAGGGTCTCTGAAGGGTCCAGAAACTCATTCTTATAAGACAGAGAGTGTCTCTGAAGGGTCCAGAAACTCATTCTTATAAGACAGAGAGGGTCTCTGAAGGGTCCAGAAACTCATTCTAATAAGACAGAGAGGGTCTCTGAAGGGTCCAGAAACTCATTCTAATATCTAAGACAGAGAGGGTCTCTGAAGGGTCCAGAAACTCATTCTTATAAGACAGAGAGGGTCTCTGAAGGGTCCAGAAACTCATTCTAATAACTAAGACAGAGAGGGTCTCTGAAGGGTCCAGAAACTCATTCTTATAAGACAGAGAGTGTCTCTGAAGGGTCCAGAAACTCATTCTAATAACTAAGACAGAGAGGGTCTCTGAAGGGTCCAGAAACTCATTCTTATAAGACATAGAGGGTCTCTGAAGGGTCCAGAAACTCATTCTTATAAGACATAGAGGGTCTCTGAAGGGTCCAGAAACTCATTCTAATAAGACAGAGAGGGTCTCTGAAGGGTCCAGAAACTCATTCTAATAACTAAGACAGAGAGGGTCTCTGAAGGGTCCAGAAACTCATTCTTATAAGACATAGAGGGTCTCTGAAGGGTCCAGAAACTCATTCTAATAAGACAGAGAGGGTCTCTGAAGGGTCCAGAAACTCATTCTTATAACTAAGACAGAGAGTGTCTCTGAAGGGTCCAGAAACTCATTCTTATAACTAAGACAGAGAGGGTCTCTGAAGGGTCCAGAAACTCATTCTAATAACTAAGACAGAGAGGGTCTCTGAAGGGTCCAGAAACTCATTCTAATAAGACAGAGAGTGTCTCTGAAGGGTCCAGAAACTCATTCTTATAAGACAGAGAGGGTCTCTGAAGGGTCCAGAAACTCATTCTAATAACTAAGACAGAGAGGGTCTCTGAAGGGTCCAGAAACTCATTCTAATAACTAAGACAGAGAGGGTCTCTGAAGGGTCCAGAAACTCATTCTAATAACTAAGACAGAGAGGGTCTCTGAAGGGTCCAGAAACTCATTCTAATAACTAAGACAGAGAGTGTCTCTGAAGGGTCCAGAAACTCATTCTAATAACTAAGACAGAGAGGGTCTCTGAAGGGTCCAGAAACTCATTCTAATAAGACAGAGAGGGTCTCTGAAGGGTCCAGAAACTCATTCTAATAACTAAGACAGAGAGGGTCTCTGAAGGGTCCAGAAACTCATTCTAATAACTAAGACAGAGAGTGTCTCTGAAGGGTCCAGAAACTCATTCTAATAACTAAGACAGAGAGGGTCTCTGAAGGGTCCAGAAACTCATTCTAATAAGACAGAGAGGGTCTCTGAAGGGTCCAGAAACTCATTCTTATAAGACAGAGAGGGTCTCTGAAGGGTCCAGAAACTCATTCTAATATCTAAGACAGAGAGGGTCTCTGAAGGGTCCAGAAACTCATTCTTATAAGACAGAGAGGGTCTCTGAAGGGTCCAGAAACTCATTCTAATAACTAAGACAGAGAGGGTCTCTGAAGGGTCCAGAAACTCATTCTAATAACTAAGACAGAGAGGGTCTCTGAAGGGTCCAGAAACTCATTCTAATAAGACAGAGAGGGTCTCTGAAGGGTCCAGAAACTCATTCTTATAAGACAGAGAGGGTCTCTGAAGGGTCCAGAAACTCATTCTTATAAGACAGAGAGGGTCTCTGAAGGGTCCAGAAACTCATTCTAATAACTAAGACAGAGAGGGTCTCTGAAGGGTCCAGAAACTCATTCTAATAACTAAGACAGAGAGGGTCTCTGAAGGGTCCAGAAACTCATTCTTATAAGACAGAGAGGGTCTCTGAAGGGTCCAGAAACTCATTCTAATAAGACAGAGAGTGTCTCTGAAGGGTCCAGAAACTCATTCTTATATCTAAGACAGAGAGGGTCTCTGAAGGGTCCAGAAACTCATTCTTATAAGACAGAGAGGGTCTCTGAAGGGTCCAGAAACTCATTCTTATAAGACAGAGAGTGTCTCTGAAGGGTCCAGAAACTCATTCTTATAAGACAGAGAGTGTCTCTGAAGGGTCCAGAAACTCATTCTAATAACTAAGACAGAGAGGGTCTCTGAAGGGTCCAGAAACTCATTCTAATAAGACAGAGAGTGTCTCTGAAGGGTCCAGAAACTCATTCTTATATCTAAGACAGAGAGGGTCTCTGAAGGGTCCAGAAACTCATTCTTATAAGACAGAGAGGGTCTCTGAAGGGTCCAGAAACTCATTCTAATAAGACAGAGAGTGTCTCTGAAGGGTCCAGAAACTCATTCTAATAACTAAGACAGAGAGGGTCTCTGAAGGGTCCAGAAACTCATTCTTATAAGACAGAGAGGGTCTCTGAAGGGTCCAGAAACTCATTCTTATAAGACAGAGAGGGTCTCTGAAGGGTCCAGAAACTCATTCTAATAACTAAGACAGAGAGGGTCTCTGAAGGGTCCAGAAACTCATTCTAATAACTAAGACAGAGAGTGTCTCTGAAGGGTCCAGAAACTCATTCTTATAAGACATAGAGGGTCTCTGAAGGGTCCAGAAACTCATTCTAATAACTAAGACAGAGAGGGTCTCTGAAGGGTCCAGAAACTCATTCTAATAACTAGACAGAGAGGGTCTCTGAAGGGTCCAGAAACTCATTCTTATAAGACAGAGAGTGTCTCTGAAGGGTCCAGAAACTCATTCTAATAACTAAGACAGAGAGGGTCTCTGAAGGGTCCAGAAACTCATTCTAATAAGACAGAGAGGGTCTCTGAAGGGTCCAGAAACTCATTCTAATATCTAAGACAGAGAGGGTCTCTGAAGGGTCCAGAAACTCATTCTTATAAGGCAGAGAGGGTCTCTGAAGGGTCCAGAAATTCATTCTAATAACTAAGACAGAGAGGGTCTCTGAAGGGTCCAGAAACTCATTCTTATAAGACAGAGAGTGTCTCTGAAGGGTCCAGAAACTCATTCTAATAACTAAGACAGAGAGGGTCTCTGAAGGGTCCAGAAACTCATTCTTATAAGACATAGAGGGTCTCTGAAGGGTCCAGAAACTCATTCTTATAAGACATAGAGGGTCTCTGAAGGGTCCAGAAACTCATTCTAATAAGACAGAGAGGGTCTCTGAAGGGTCCAGAAACTCATTCTAATAACTAAGACAGAGAGGGTCTCTGAAGGGTCCAGAAACTCATTCTTATAAGACATAGAGGGTCTCTGAGGGGTCCAGAAACTCATTCTAATAAGACAGAGAGGGTCACTGAAGGGTCCAGAAACTCATTCTAATAACTAAGACAGAGAGGGTCTCTGAAGGGTCCAGAAACTCATTCTAATAACTAGACAGAGAGGGTCTCTGAAGGGTCCAGAAACTCATTCTTATAACTAGACAGAGAGGGTCTCTGAAGGGTCCAGAAACTCATTCTTATAAGACAGAGAGGGTCTCTGAAGGGTCCAGAAACTCATTCTAATAACTAAGACAGAGAGGGTCTCTGAAGGGTCCAGAAACTCATTCTTATAAGACAGAGAGGGTCTCTGAAGGGTCAAGAAACTCATTCTAATAACTAAGACAGAGAGGGTCTCTGAAGGGTCCAGAAACTCATTCTTATAACTAAGACAGAGAGGGTCTCTGAAGGGTCCAGAAACTCATTCTTATAACTAAGACAGAGAGTGTCTCTGAAGGGTCCAGAAACTCATTCTAATAACTAAGACAGAGAGGGTCTCTGAAGGGTCCAGAAACTCATTCTTATAAGACATAGAGGGTCTCTGAAGGGTCCAGAAACTCATTCTAATAAGACAGAGAGGGTCTCTGAAGGGTCCAGAAACTCATTCTTATAAGTAAGACAGAGAGGGTCTCTGAAGGGTCCAGAAACTCATTCTTATAACTAGACAGAGAGGGTCTCTGAAGGGTCCAGAAACTCATTCTTATATCTAAGACAGAGAGGGTCTCTGAAGGGTCCAGAAACTCATTCTAATAACTAAGACAGAGAGGGTCTCTGAAGGGTCCAGAAACTCATTCTAATAACTAAGACAGAGAGGGTCTCTGAAGGGTCCAGAAACTCATTCTAATAACTAAGACAGAGAGGGTCTCTGAAGGGTCCAGAAACTCATTCTAATAACTAAGACAGAGAGTGTCTCTGAAGGGTCCAGAAACTCATTCTAATAAGACAGAGAGGGTCTCTGAAGGGTCCAGAAACTAATTATTATATCTAAGACAGAGAGGGTCTCTGAAGGGTCCAGAAACTCATTCTAATAACTAGACATAGAGGGTCTCTGAAGGGTCCAGAAACTCATTCTAATATCTAAGACAGAGAGGGTCTCTGAAGGGTCCAGAAACTCATTCTTATAAGACAGAGAGGGTCTCTGAAGGGTCCAGAAACTCATTCTAATAACTAAGACAGAGAGGGTCTCTGAAGGGTCCAGAAACTCATTCTAATAACTAGACAGAGAGGGTCTCTGAAGGGTCCAGAAACTCATTCTTATAAGACAGAGAGGGTCTCTGAAGGGTCCAGAAACTCATTCTAATAACTAAGACAGAGAGGGTCTCTGAAGGGTCCAGAAACTCATTCTAATAAGACAGAGAGGGTCTCTGAAGGGTCCAGAAACTCATTCTTATAAGACAGAGAGGGTCTCTGAAGGGTCCAGAAACTCATTCTTATAAGACAGAGAGTGTCTCTGAAGGGTCCAGAAACACATTCTAATAACTAAGACAGAGAGGGTCTCTGAAGGGTCCAGAAACTCATTCTAATAACTAAGACAGAGAGTGTCTCTGAAGGGTCCAGAAACTCATTCTTATAAGTAAGACAGAGAGGGTCTCTGAAGGGTCCAGAAACTCATTCTAATAACTAAGACAGAGAGGGTCTCTGAAGGGTCCAGAAACTCATTCTAATAACTAAGACAGAGAGGGTCTCTGAAGGGTCCAGAAACTCATTCTAATAACTAAGACAGAGAGGGTCTCTGAAGGGTCCAGAAACTCATTCTAATAACTAAGACAGAGAGGGTCTCTGAAGGGTCCAGAAACTCATTCTAATAACTAAGACAGAGAGGGTCTCTGAAGGGTCCAGAAACTCATTCTAATAACTAAGACAGAGAGGGTCTCTGAAGGGTCCAGAAACTCATTCTAATAACTAAGACAGAGAGTGTCTCTGAAGGGTCCAGAAACTCATTCTTATATCTAAGACAGAGAGGGTCTCTGAAGGGTCCAGAAACTCATTCTTATAAGACAGAGAGGGTCTCTGAAGGGTCCAGAAACTCATTCTAATAAGACAGAGAGTGTCTCTGAAGGGTCCAGAAACTCATTCTAATAACTAAGACAGAGAGGGTCTCTGAAGGGTCCAGAAACTCATTCTTATAAGACAGAGAGGGTCTCTGAAGGGTCCAGAAACTCATTCTTATAAGACAGAGAGGGTCTCTGAAGGGTCCAGAAACTCATTCTAATAACTAAGACAGAGAGGGTCTCTGAAGGGTCCAGAAACTCATTCTAATAACTAAGACAGAGAGTGTCTCTGAAGGGTCCAGAAACTCATTCTTATAAGACATAGAGGGTCTCTGAAGGGTCCAGAAACTCATTCTAATAACTAAGACAGAGAGGGTCTCTGAAGGGTCCAGAAACTCATTCTTATAAGACAGAGAGTGTCTCTGAAGGGTCCAGAAACTCATTCTTATAAGACAGAGAGGGTCTCTGAAGGGTCCAGAAACTCATTCTAATAAGACAGAGAGGGTCTCTGAAGGGTCCAGAAACTCATTCTAATATCTAAGACAGAGAGGGTCTCTGAAGGGTCCAGAAACTCATTCTTATAAGACAGAGAGGGTCTCTGAAGGGTCCAGAAACTCATTCTAATAACTAAGACAGAGAGGGTCTCTGAAGGGTCCAGAAACTCATTCTTATAAGTAAGACAGAGAGGGTCTCTGAAGGGTCCAGAAACTCATTCTTATAAGACAGAGAGGGTCTCTGAAGGGTCCAGAAACTCATTCTAATAACTAAGACAGAGAGGGTCTCTGAAGGGTCCAGAAACTCATTCTTATAAGTAAGACAGAGAGGGTCTCTGAAGGGTCCAGAAACTCATTCTTATAAGACAGAGAGGGTCTCTGAAGGGTCCAGAAACTCATTCTTATAAGACAGAGAGTGTCTCTGAAGGGTCCAGAAACTCATTCTTATAAGACAGAGAGGGTCTCTGAAGGGTCCAGAAACTCATTCTTATAAGACAGAGAGGGTCTCTGAAGGGTCCAGAAACTCATTCTTATAAGACAGAGAGGGTCTCTGAAGGGTCCAGAAACTCATTCTTATAAGACAGAGAGGGTCTCTGAAGGGTCCAGAAACTCATTCTTATAAGACAGAGAGTGTCTCTGAAGGGTCCAGAAACTCATTCTTATAAGACAGAGAGGGTCTCTGAAGGGTCCAGAAACTCATTCTTATAACTAAGACAGAGAGGGTCTCTGAAGGGTCCAGAAACTCATTCTAATAAGACAGAGAGGGTCTCTGAAGGGTCCAGAAACTCATTCTTATAAGACAGAGAGGGTCTCTGAAGGGTCCAGAAACTCATTCTAATAAGACAGAGAGGGTCTCTGAAGGGTCCAGAAACTCATTCTAATAAGACAGAGAGGGTCTCTGAAGGGTCCAGAAACTCATTCTTATAAGACAGAGAGGGTCTCTGAAGGGTCCAGAAACTCATTCTAATAAGACAGAGAGGGTCTCTGAAGGGTCCAGAAACTCATTCTTATAAGACAGAGAGGGTCTCTGAAGGGTCCAGAAACTCATTCTTATAAGACAGAGAGGGTCTCTGAAGGGTCCAGAAACTCATTCTAATAACTAAGACAGAGAGGGTCTCTGAAGGGTCCAGAAACTCATTCTTATAAGACAGAGAGGGTCTCTGAAGGGTCCAGAAACTCATTCTAATAAGACAGAGAGGGTCTCTGAAGGGTCCAGAAACTCATTCTAATAAGACAGAGAGGGTCTCTGAAGGGTCCAGAAACTCATTCTTATAAGACAGAGAGGGTCTCTGAAGGGTCCAGAAACTCATTCTTATAAGACAGAGAGGGTCTCTGAAGGGTCCAGAAACTCATTCTAATAAGACAGAGAGGGTCTCTGAAGGGTCCAGAAACTCATTCTAATAACTAAGACAGAGAGGGTCTCTGAAGGGTCCAGAAACTCATTCTTATAAGACAGAGAGGGTCTCTGAAGGGTCCAGAAACTCATTCTTATAAGACAGAGAGTGTCTCTGAAGGGTCCAGAAACTCATTCTTATAAGACAGAGAGGGTCTCTGAAGGGTCCAGAAACTCATTCTAATAAGACAGAGAGTGTCTCTGAAGGGTCCAGAAACTCATTCTAATAACTAAGACAGAGAGGGTCTCTGAAGGGTCCAGAAACTCATTCTAATAACTAAGACAGAGAGGGTCTCTGAAGGGTCCAGAAACTCATTCTTATAAGACATAGAGGGTCTCTGAAGGGTCCAGAAACTCATTCTAATAACTAAGACAGAGAGGGTCTCTGAAGGGTCCAGAAACTCATTCTTATAAGACATAGAGGGTCTCTGAAGGGTCCAGAAACTCATTCTAATAACTAAGACAGAGAGGGTCTCTGAAGGGTCCAGAAACTCATTCTTATAAGACAGAGAGGGTCTCTGAAGGGTCCAGAAACTCATTCTAATAAGACAGAGAGGGTCTCTGAAGGGTCCAGAAACTCATTCTTATAAGACAGAGAGGGTCTCTGAAGGGTCCAGAAACTCATTCTAATAACTAAGACAGAGAGGGTCTCTGAAGGGTCCAGAAACTCATTCTAATAACTAAGACAGAGAGTGTCTCTGAAGGGTCCAGAAACTCATTCTTATAAGACAGAGAGGGTCTCTGAAGGGTCCAGAAACTCATTCTAATATCTAAGACAGAGAGGGTCTCTGAAGGGTCCAGAAACTCATTCTAATAACTAAGACAGAGAGGGTCTCTGAAGGGTCCAGAAACTCATTCTAATAAGACAGAGAGTGTCTCTGAAGGGTCCAGAAACTCATTCTAATAACTAAGACAGAGAGGGTCTCTGAAGGGTCCAGAAACTCATTCTAATAACTAAGACAGAGAGGGTCTCTGAAGGGTCCAGAAACTCATTCTTATAAGACAGAGAGTGTCTCTGAAGGGTCCAGAAACACATTCTTATAAGACAGAGAGGGTCTCTGAAGGGTCCAGAAACTCATTCTAATATCTAAGACAGAGAGGGTCTCTGAAGGGTCCAGAAACTCATTCTAATAACTAAGACAGAGAGGGTCTCTGAAGGGTCCAGAAACTCATTCTTATAACTAGACTGAGAGGGTCTCTGAAGGGTCCAGAAACTCATTCTTATAACTAGACAGAGAGGGTCTCTGAAGGGTCCAGAAACTCATTCTTATAACTAGACAGAGAGGGTCTCTGAAGGTTCCAGAAACTCATTCTTATAAGTAAGACAGAGAGTATCTGAAGGGTCCAGAAACTCATTCTAATAAGACAGAGAGGGTCTCTGAAGGGTCCAGAAACTCATTCTTATATCTAAGACAGAGAGGGTCTCTGAAGGGTCCAGAAACTAATTCTTATAAGTAAGACAGAGAGGGTCTCTGAAGGGTCCAGAAACTAATTCTTATAAGTAAGACAGAGAGGGTCTCTGAAGGGTCCAGAAACTCATTCTTATAAGTAAGACATAGAGGGTCTCTGAAGGGTCCAGAAACTCATTCTTATAAGTAAGACATAGAGGGTCTCTGAAGGGTCCAGAAACTCATTCTAATAACTAAGACAGAGAGGGTCTCTGAAGGGTCCAGAAACTCATTCTAATAAGACAGAGAGTGTCTCTGAAGGGTCCAGAAACTCATTCTTATAAGTAAGACAGAGAGGGTCTCTGAAGGGTCCAGAAACTCATTCTTATAAGACAGAGAGAGTCTCTGAAGGGTCCAGAAACTAATTCTAATAAGACAGAGAGGGTCTCTGAAGGGTCCAGAAACTCATTCTAATAACTAAGACAGAGAGGGTCTCTGAAGGGTCCAGAAACTCATTCTAATAAGACAGAGAGGGTCTCTGAAGGGTCCAGAAACTCATTCTAATAACTAAGACAGAGAGGGTCTCTGAAGGGTCCAGAAACTCATTCTAATAAGACAGAGAGGGTCTCTGAAGGGTCCAGAAACTCATTCTTATAACTAGACTGAGAGTGTCTCTGAAGGGTCCAGACACACATTCTTATAAGACAGAGAGGGTCTCTGAAGGGTCCAGAAACTCATTCTAATATCTAAGACAGAGAGGGTCTCTGAAGGGTCCAGAAACTCATTCTTATAAGACAGAGAGGGTCTCTGAAGGGTCCAGAAACTCATTCTTATAACTAGACTGAGAGTGTCTCTGAAGGGTCCAGACACACATTCTTATAAGACAGAGAGGGTCTCTGAAGGGTCCAGAAACTCATTCTTATATCTAAGACAGAGAGGGTCTCTGAAGGGTCCAGAAACTCATTCTTATAACTAGACAGAGAGGGTCTCTGAAGGTTCCAGAAACTCATTCTTATAACTAGATAGAGAGGGTCTCTGAAGGGTCCAGAAACTCATTCTTATAACTAGACAGAGAGGGTCTCTGAAGGGTCCAGAAACTCATTCTAATAACTAAGACAGAGAGGGTCTCTGAAGGGTCCAGAAACTCATTCTAATAACTAAGACAGAGAGGGTCTCTGAAGGGTCCAGAAACTCATTCTAATAACTAAGACAGAGAGGGTCTCTGAAGGGTCCAGAAACTCATTCTTATAAGACAGAGAGTGTCTCTGAAGGGTCCAGAAACTCATTCTAATAACTAAGACAGAGAGGGTCTCTGAAGGGTCCAGAAACTCATTCTTATAAGACAGAGAGGGTCTCTGAAGGGTCCAGAAACTCATTATAATATCTAAGACAGAGAGGGTCTCTGAAGGGTCCAGAAACTCATTCTTATAAGACAGAGAGGGTCTCTGAAGGGTCCAGAAACTCATTCTAATATCTAAGACAGAGAGGGTCTCTGAAGGGTCCAGAAACTCATTCTTATAAGACAGAGAGTGTCTCTGAAGGGTCCAGAAACTCATTCTTATAAGACAGAGAGGGTCTCTGAAGGGTCCAGAAACTCATTCTAATAACTAGACAGAGAGGGTCTCTGAAGGGTCCAGAAACTCATTCTAATAACTAAGACAGAGAGGGTCTCTGAAGGGTCCAGAAACTCATTCTTATAAGACATAGAGGGTCTCTGAAGGGTCCAGAAACTCATTCTTATAAGACAGAGAGGGTCTCTGAAGGGTCCAGAAACTCATTCTTATAAGACAGAGAGGGTCTCTGAAGGGTCCAGAAACTCATTCTAATAACTAGAAAGAGAGGGTCTCTGAAGGGTCCAGAAACTCATTCTTATAAGACAGAGAGGGTCTCTGAAGGGTCCAGAAACTCATTCTTATAAGACAGAGAGGGTCTCTGAAGGGTCCAGAAACTCATTCTTATAAGACAGAGAGGGTCTCTGAAGGGTCCAGAAACTCATTCTTATAAGTAAGACAGAGAGGGTCTCTGAAGGGTCCAGAAACTCATTCTTATAAGACAGAGAGGGTCTCTGAAGGGTCCAGAAACTCATTCTTATATCTAAGACAGAGAGGGTCTCTGAAGGGTCCAGAAACTCATTCTTATAAGACATAGAGGGTCTCTGAAGGGTCCAGAAACTCATTCTTATAACTAAGACAGAGAGGGTCTCTGAAGGGTCCAGAAACTCATTCTTATAACTAAGACAGAGAGGGTCTCTGAAGGGTCCAGAAACTCATTCTAATAACTAAGACAGAGAGGGTCTCTGAAGGGTCCAGAAACTCATTCTAATAACTAAGACAGAGAGGGTCTCTGAAGGGTCCAGAAACTCATTCTAATAACTAAGACAGAGAGGGTCTCTGAAGGGTCCAGAAACTCATTCTAATAACTAGATAGAGAGGGTCTCTGAAGGGTCCAGAAACTCATTCTAATATCTAAGACAGAGAGGGTCTCTGAAGGGTCCAGAAACTCATTCTTATAACTAGACAGAGAGGGTCTCTGAAGGTTCCAGAAAGTCATTCTTATAACTAGATAGAGAGGGTCTCTGAAGGGTCCAGAAACTCATTCTTATAACTAGACAGAGAGGGTCTCTGAAGGGTCCAGAAACTCATTCAATAACTAAGACAGAGAGGGTCTCTGAAGGGTCCAGAAACTCATTCTTATAAGACAGAGAGGGTCTCTGAAGGGTCCAGAAACTCATTCTAATAACTAGACAGAGAGGGTCTCTGAAGGGTCCAGAAACTCATTCTTATAACTAGACAGAGAGGGTCTCTGAAGGGTCCAGAAACTCATTCTTATAAGACAGAGAGGGTCTCTGAAGGGTCCAGAAACTCATTCTTATAAGACAGAGAGGGTCTCTGAAGGGTCCAGAAACTCATTCTTATAACTAAGACAGAGAGGGTCTGTGAGTAGTTCAGAAACTCATTCTAATAACTAAGACAGAGAGGGTCTGTGAGTAGTTCAGAAACTCATGCCCACCCTCATTACAACCGAATCTAACCGGAACAGTCTAACCCTCTCATTTATACCAACAAGTGACAGTCCAGAAATTGTATCCAACAAGAGAGAGAGGCCGTCACTGATAATGATTTTTAATGCAAAAATTGAGAGAAAAAAAAACATTTAGATACAGTTGCTGTTATATTTTTCCAAAATGTTGTAAAATACTGTACTTTTAACACTTTAACGAAGACAATGGGTACTAAATAAATGTCATAAGGTAGTCTAATTACTGTATAGGTTACAGTTGCCATGCCCAAAACGGTAGGTGCTGTGTAAATATGGAAATGTGTTTTTTTGCATATCCCAACTCCTACAAAGAGTGGGGTAACAGCCATGTTCAGCCATCATTAACCTCTTCTCTGGAGAAATTTGGAATGAAATGCCTTGCTCAAGGACACAACCATTTTTAAACTTGTCCGCACCAGAATTCAAACTAGCCATCATCCGGTTGCTGTACCGACTCTCTAACCTCAAGGTTATTTGTGGTCCGTGTGTCTCAGTTGGCACTTCCAACGCCAGGGTTGTAGGTTCGATTCCCAAGGGGGACCAGTACGAAAATGCATGCACTCACTACTGTAAGTCGCTCTGGATAAGAGCGTCGAGCAAAATGACTTAAATGTATTTGCCACCTGAAAAGTGTGTTATTCGGGGCAAATCTGCAAAAATCTTTTTCTTTGCATTTTAACATAGAGACTAAAGACGAAGCGAGACATGCCACTCCTTCAATTTATTTCTGATTCAATGGAAGTCATTGAGCTAAACCAAAGAGATGGATAGAAGCCTCTAGCGGCCAAAAGGCAATATTAGCATGGACAATGCCACTGAGGGCTTCCACCATTTTAATGTAATCGACTGGGTGGGGCTTTCTATGGACAAAGATTATAGATATACTGACAAGATACATGTCTCTCCGCCCCTAACAATGGGAGTCGTTGTCCACAAAGTGGCACGGCGAGCTGGATACATCTCATTAATGTAATTTTTGAATATTCGATGGGTTTTGTTGACGTCAACCGCCTGTATTCAATGGAGAGAGATGCTATGCGTCTAGCCTCATTACATGAATATGCATATCCATCTCGAGACAAGCCTCATTACATGAATATGCATATCCATCTCGAGACAAGCCTCATTACATGAATATGCATATCCATCTCGAGACAAGCCTCATTACATGAATATGCATATCCATCTCGAGACAACTCAGATATAAAGTGTTTTTTCTCAAAGTTACCGGGATGTCAAATGTCCTAGTTATATCAGTAACATTACGAAAATTCTATGAGATGAAACAAACTTCACGTAGCGAATAAGCCATTCATGTTTTTGTCTAAACATTTACCACTCTCTCATACAAAAACTCCTTGCTAGGTGGGCGAAACAACATAAATATGTCACCTGCTGGAGGAGAGTTGGGCCTCTCTCTTCCTCTTCCTCTCTGCTATGGGTTAAGTAAGGATCTCATTATTCAATCTGGGTCATCAGGTAGCGGTCAGAGCATTCTTTTCTTCTTTAAATTGGTTTTCCTAGATGGTAAATGGTTTAAAGCTACTATTACTGCCATCTAGTGGCCACAATAAATTAATGACACAAGATCTAAGAATATTACTCCTGCTTATTATGAAGAAAAAATACATCTGTTTAACTTTGTAAACTAAAGGTGTGTTTAGAATTATTTTTGTTGTATTAATGCTATTTAATCTCTCCTCAGAATTATATTATTCTGTTTGTCCTGTGGGTACCTTTGCCACTGTTCCACCCCTTGTGTATTGCGCTGTCATGGTGAATTTGTTCAGGGCTCCAGCCCTGCAGATTGCGCTAAACCAACAAAATAAGCCGCATGCTTTTATCAAACAAGAAATTATGAATACATTTGACTACATTCAAATGGTGATTGCCTCAAATGGTACTTCCCATCCGCTCACAGACGGCATAATGGAAAAAAACACGTACTATGTCTTTTGCAGTATTAATAACAACGTTAAGATGAGAGAAGTAGCTAGCTAGAACACGTTGCGCAGTTTCCTTTGCCTGTCGAGCACTACGTTCTTGCAGTTCTGATAACTCGGCAGGAGGGACCGGTGTCATAGCTAACGTTACCTAGTTGCTTCTTCTTCTATGGTATTATGGTGGTCTGCAAACAAAATGTTTAAAGGTGAATGCCGTCACCTACTGTGCTGGAGATAGCTAGCTACTTCCTTCTAAGATAACTAGGTACTTCTTTCGTCGTAAATCAGAACCAATGGGATGAAGGAACGCCCACATCATTGAAGTGGAATTACATCATTATTTTCAAATGCTTTATCGAGACATTTGAAACAGGAAGAGAAGGAGACAATGTGGGACGGCCAGAATAATAGAGCCCCCAACCTCAAGAACATTAAGATGGCATTTTGATTTGGGAATGTTTCTCACTCAACCACACGTCACGTAAAGAGCTTGTGAATCCCATTGAGGTAAAACCTGGGCACCCAAGTCAGAACACTTGTTTAAAGACAATATGTCATCTTCAAACGTTGTGCTGCCATCTTGTCTAACACTTAGAGGGTAATCACAAATGAGAATTCAACCCTGTCCAACTCTGATCATCTAGTGCCAATATAAGAGTGGGATCCCATACTTGCCTCAACCTATTTAATTAATCGAATTAAATAGTTTTAGAATTAATCTACAACCTATCGTACAACAACACGAACTCTTTTCTTTTTTTTTATTTAACATTTATTTAACTAGGCAAGTCAGTTAAGAAAAAAATATTATTTACAATGATGGCCTACTGGGGAATAGTGGGTTAACTGCCTTGTTCAGGGGCAGAACGACAGATTTTTTACCTTGTCAGCTCAGGGATTCAACCCTTGATACAACGCCTTAACTCACTTGACAACACTAAACCATACATTTGCCTGGATGTACAGATATTAGCAAATCAAAATATAATCACGTTTTATTGGTCACATACACATGGTTAGCAGATGTTAATGTGAGTGTAGCGAAATGCTTGTGCTTCTAGTTCCGACCATGCAGTAATATCTAACAAGTAATCTAACAATTTCACAACAACACAAGAATGAATAAGAAAATGTACATATAAATATATGGATGGGCGATGGCCGAACGGCATAGGCAAGATGCAGTAGATGGTATAGAGAACAGTATATACATATGAGATGAGTAATGTACAGTTGTGGCCAAAAGTTTTGAGAATGACACAAATATACATTTTCCCAAAGGTTGCTTCTTCAGTGTCTTTAGACATTTTTGTCAGAGGTTTTTTCATTTCTGAAATTTTGCATTTCATAAGTGTCAAAGGCTTTTATTGACAATTACATGAAGTTGATGCAAAGAGTCAATATTTGCAGTATTGACCCTTCTTTTTCAAGACCTCTGCAATCCGCCCTGGCATGCTGTCAATTAACTTCTGGGCCACATCCTGACTGATGGCAGCCCATTCTTGCACAATCAATGCTTGGAGTTCGTCAGAATTTGTGGGTTTTTGTTTGTCCACCCGCCTCTTGAGGATTGACCACAAGTTCTCAATGGGATTAAGGTCTGGGGAGTTTCCTGGCCATAGACCCAATATATCGATGTTTTGTTCCCCGAGCCACTTAGTTATCACTTTTGCCTTATGGCAAGGTGCTCCATCATGCTGGAAAAGGCATTGTTTGTCACCAAACTGTTCCTGGATGGTTGGGAGAAGTTGCTCTCGGAGGATGTGTTGGTACCATTCTTTATTCATGGCTGTGTTCTTAGGCAAAATTGTGAGTGAGCCGACTCCCTTGGCTGAGAAGCAACCCCACACATGAATGGTCTCAGGATGCTTTACTGTTGGCATGACACAGGACTGATGGTAGCACTCACCTTGTCTTCTCCGGACAAGCTTTTCTCCGGATTCCCCAAACAATCGGAAAGGGGATTCATCAGAGAAAATTACTTTACCCCAGTCCTCAGCAGTCCAATCCCTGTACCTTTTGCAGAATATCAGTCTGTCCCTGCAGTAGAAATGTTTGTTTGGGATTCAGTTCATTTGCATGGCAAATTGCAATTAATCTGATCACTCTTCATAATATTCTGGAGTATATGCAAATTGCCATCATACAAACTGAGGCAGCAGACTGAAAATTAATATTTGTGTCATTCTCAAAACTTTTGGCCACGACTGTAGGGTATTATACATTATATAAAGTGGCATTGTTTAAAGTGACTAGTGATACATTTATTACATCCAATTTTGAATTATTAAAGTGGCTAGATATTTCAGTTAGTATGTTGTCAGCAGCCACTCAATGTTAGTGATAGCTGTTTAACAGTCTGATGACCTTGAGATAGAAGCTGTTTTTCAGTCTCTCGGTCCCTGCTTTGATGCACCTGTACTGACCTCGCCTTCTGGATGACAGTGAGGTGAACAGGCAGTGGCTCGGGTGGTTGTTGTCCTTGATGATATTTTTGGCCTTCCTGTGACATTGGGTGGCGTAGATGTCCTGGAGGGCAGGTAGTTTTCCCCCGGTGATGCGTTGTGCAGACCTCACTACCCTCCAGGACTCACTACCCTCCTGGAGAGCCTTACGGTTGTGGGCGGAGCAGTTGCCGTACCAGGCGGTGATACAGCCCGACAGGATGCTCTTGATTGTGCATCTGTAAAAGTTTGTGAGTGTTTTTGGTGACAAGCCAAATTTCTTCTGTTGCTGTTGCGCCTTCTTCACAACGCTCTCTGTGTGGGTGGACCATTTCAGTTTGTCCATGATGTGTACACTGAGGAACTCCACCTTCTCCACTACTGTCCCGTCGATGTGGATAGGGGGGTGCTCCCTCTGCTGTTTCCTGAAGTCCACGATCATCTCCATTGTTTTGTTGACGTTGAGTGTGAGAAGAAACACAACATCATGGCCTTTTACTCTGTGTTGTAGAATAAACACAACATCATAATGGCCATTTACTCTGTGTTGTGGAAGAAACGTAACATCATAATGGCCATTTACTCTGTGTGTAGAATAAACGTAACATCATAATGGCCATTTACTCTGTGTTGTGGAAGAAACGTAACATCATAATGGCCATTTACTCTGTGTTGTGGAAGAAACGTAACATCATAATGGCCATTTACTCTGTGTGTAGAATAAACGTAACATCATAATGGCCATTTACTCTGTGTGTAGAATAAACGTAACATCATAATGGCCATTTACTCTGTGTGTAGAATAAACGTAACATCATAATGGCCATTTACTCTGTGTGTAGAATAAACACAACATCATAATGGCCATTTACTCTGTGTGTAGAATAAACACAACATCATAATGGCCTTTTACTCTGTGTTGTAGAATAAACACAACATCATAATGGCCTTTTACTCTGTGTTGTGGAATAAACACAACATCATAATGGCCATTTACTCTGTGTGTAGAATAAACACAACATCATAATGGCCATTTACTCTGTGTGTAGAATAAACACAACATCATAATGGCCTTTTACTCTGTGTTGTAGAAGAAACACAACATCATGGCCATTTACTCTGTGTTGTAGAATAAACACAACATCATAATGGCCTTTTACTCTGTGTTGTAGAAGAAACACAACATCATGGCCATTTACTCTGTGTTGTGGAAGAAACACAAAATCATGGCCTTTTACTCTGTGTTGGAGAAGAAACCCAACATCATGGCCATTTACTCTGTGTTGTAGAAGAAACACAACATCATGGCCTTTTACTCTGTGTTGTAGAAGAAACACAACATCATTGCCTTTTACTCTGTGTTGTAGAAGAAACACAACATCATGGCCTTTTACTCTGTGTTGTAGAAGAAACACAACATCATTGCCTTTTACTCTGTGTTGTAGAAGAAACACAACATCATGGCCTTTTACTCTGTGTTGGAGAAGAAACCCAACATCATGGCCATTTACTCTGTGTTGTAGAAGAAACACAACATCATGGCCATTTACTCGGTGTTGGGGAATCAGCATCCTGAAAATGGCCATGAAACCCTTTGCAATGTGCAAATCTGAGGATGCGCGGAAATGTGTCATTGACAGCGTAGCTGAAGTGGTTAATGCTGACCTTGCTGTACTGGAATAGAATGGGATAAATGTACCAGGTATCCCAGAGAAGTTACATGGTGCGTTGGCTTTAATTTGTGGACGCAACTTTAACGGTCATCAGATTGAAGGCTTCAAATGCGTCCTTTGGACCAAGAGTGATGAAACCATTCAGGCACTGCACAGTAAGAGATGAGCTCCAGGATGTGTTTGATGCTGAGGAGCTTAATAGACCTGTTGATGAGTGCAATGCTAATGCAGAGGAGGTTAAAGCAAGACCCCTGAACGGCGAAAACACATGGCAACAAAAAATAAATCTGCGTTCAACTCTGGAAGTTTTCCATGTGGTTGGTGGCTTGCCTCCAGATGCAATACGGGATCTGTTGGAAGCTGTAGTACCTTATGGGACTTTAAAAGGCCTTAAAAAACTGCAAAGGGACTTTACCATCTCAGAACTAGACAGCAACATGTGGAAGTACGGTCCAATTTCAGCTTAGAGTTTTAATGTCACTTGCACAAGTAAGGTGAAAAGCCTGTTAACGCAAACTAAAAACCCAACAATGCAATAATCAATAACAATGTAATACTAGACTAAATAAACGAGAAATTAAAAAAAAGGAAATACACAATAAAGTAAGTAAGTAAGCATACTATATACAGAAAACATTTAAAAAGTCAGATCCAATACCATATTTACATGTGGAGGGATACTGGACGGATGGAGGTAGATATATATAGGGTTAAGGTGACAGGGATACTGGAGTGATGGAGGTAGATAAGTATAATGATGGAGGTAGATATGTATAGGGGTAAGGTGACAGGGATACTGGAGTGATGGAGGTAGATATATATAGGGGGAAGGTGACAGGGATACTGGAGTGATGGAGGTAGATATGTATAGTGATGGAGGTAGATATGTATAGTCATGGAGGTAGATATGTATAGTGATGGAGGTAGATATATATAGGGGGAAGGAGACAGGGATACTGGACGGATGGAGGTAGATATGTATAGGGGTAAGGTGACAGGGATACTGGAGTGATGGAGGTAGATATGTATAGGGGTAAGGTGACAGGGATACTGGAGTGATGGAGGTAGATATATATATAGGGGGAAGGAGACAGGGATACTGGACGGATGGAGGTAGATATATATAGGGGGAAGGAGACATGGATACTGGAGTGATGGAGGTAGATATATATAGTGATGGAGGTAGATATATATATAGGGGTAAGGGGACAGGGATACTAGAGTGATGGAGGTAGATATGTATAGGGGTAAGGGGACAGGGATACTGGAGGTAGATATGTATAGTGATAGAGGTAGATATATATAGGGGTAAGGGGACTAGGCAACAGGATATAAGATAAACAGAGAAGCAGCAGCTTGTATGTGAGTGGGTGTGTAGAGTCAGTATAAATGTATGTGCATGATATGTGTGAGTGAGCAGATGGAGTGAGTGAGCGTGTGTGAGAGTTTTGGAGTGACAGTGTGTGTGAGTGTGTAGTGAGTGTGCATGTTCCTTTTCAAAGAGGAACATTTGGAATTTGGTTTACTAGAATTGACTGGAATTTAAATGGAATTCACCCCAACCCTGAATGTAGATCTGTCAATTTTGATTGAAAGTATGACAACAGAAATATCTGTTCTATGTGCTATACTTCTATGCTTCCCCTTCAGTTTATTGACATATTTGCTGTATGTAAAAAATAAAATAACAAGGTGCCATATCTTGGAGTACAAAAGGGGGCATCTACTTTGTAGAGGTCTTGTGTGAATTTATAGCAATTTTAAAATAAACGGGGAGACAGATCAATAAAACAAACCTCCAATTGTTTACTGCGATGGATACTTTATAGGATGTAATCAATGAAAGCTACAGTGCCTTCGGAAAGTATTCAGACTCGTTGACTTTTTCCACATTTACTTACGTTACAGCCTCATTCTAAAATGGATTACATCATTTTATCCTCATCAATCTACACATAATACCCTGTAATGACAAAGCGAAAAACAGGTTTTTAGAAATATTTGCAAATGTATTAAAAATTAAAAACAGAAATACCTTATTTACATAAGTATTCAGACCCTTTTCTATGATACTCGAAATGGAGCTCAGGTGCATCATGTTTCCATTGATCATCCTTGAGATGTTTCTACAACTTCATTGGAGTCCACCTGTGGTAAATTCAATTGATTGGACATGATTTGGAAAGGTACACACCTGTCTATATAATGTTCCACAGTTGACAGTGCATGTCAGAGCAAAAACCAAGCCATGAGGTTGAAGGAATTGTCCTTAGAGCTCCGAGACAGGATTGTGTCGAGGCACAGATCTGGGGAAGGGTACCAAAAAATGTTTGCATCATTGAAAGTCCCCAACAACACAGTGGCCTCCATCATTCTTAAATGGAAGAAGTTTGGAACCCCCAAGACTCTTCCTAGAGCTGGCCGCCCGGCCAAACTCAGCAATCGAGGAAGAAGGGCCGTGGTCAGGGAGGTGACCAATAACCTGATGGTTACTTTGCCAGAGCTCCAGAGTTACTCTGTGGAGATGAGAGAACCTTCCAGAAGGACAATCATCTATGCTGCACTCCACCAATCAGGCCTTTATGGTAGAGTTGCCAGACAGAAGCCACTCTACAGTAAAAGACAAATGACAGCCCGTCTGGAGTTGCCACTGTGTTGCCAAAAGGCACCTAAAGGACTCTCAGAACCCTGAGAAACAAGATGCTCTGGTCTGATGAAACCAAGATTGAACTCTTTGACCTGAATGCCAAGCGTCACGTCTGGAGGAAACCTGGCACCATCCCTACGGTGAAGCATGGTGGTGGCATAATCATGCTGTGGGGGTATTTTTCAGCGTCAGGGACTAGTCTGGATTTTCAGCGTGGGAGACTAGTCAGGATCGAGGGAAAGATAAACGGCGATGTACATGTACAGAGAGATCCTTGATGGAAACCTGCTCCAGAGCTCTCAGGACCTCAGACTGGGGCCGAAGGTTCACCTTCCAAAAGGACAACGACCCTATGCACACAGCCAAGACAACGCAGGAGTGGCTTCGGGACAAGTCTCTGAAAGTCCTTGAGAGGCCCAGCCAGAGCCAGGACTTTAACCCGACTCGAGGTTGTAATCGCTGCCATAGGTGCTTTGACAAAGTACTGAGTAAAGGTTCTGAATACTTATGTCAAATGTGATATTTCTGTTTTTTTTATGATTATACCCTATCATTATAGGGTATTGTGTGTAGATTGATGAGAAAAAAATGACTATTTAATACATTTTAGAATAAGGCTGTAAAGTAACAAAACGTGGAAAAGTAAAAGGATCTAAATACTTTCCGAAGGCACTGTATGCCATTTATTTTGTTGTATTTTGTATTATAATTTGCAAGTACAATGAGTTTTGAATTTTCTTTTCTTTAAATTCAATTCTTACCATGGAATTGCTGGTAATGATTGGCGAATCATCGAAACCCATTTGCTGTGGGGAGCTAGTCTCCATAGATTGTCTTAAACAGGTATGTCCTATCTTTGATCACTGTAAAGGCCAATATTGGCATTACAATTTACCTATATTAATAATGTCATTTTATCGAGGTACTGTTTTGTGTGAAGCACACTATTGAAGTTGTCCTGTTACTTGCAATGGCATATGAAAATAAACTCACTTTATTCAGATTAACTCTTCCTAGAATCGTCTTGAATATAATATATTTTGAAAATGGTATATCATTTTGTTTAATATATTTACTGGCAAAATAAAAAACAGTGCATATTGATTTGTCTTTCAGACAATAAGATAGCGATTTCAACTGGATTATGAAATGGATATCACCGATATAAAATATTGGGATGAGGATTGGAACGTCTACCTTGACATCGAGGATGAGGCAAACTGAAGGTCACAGTGGCTCAGGCATCCCCAAATATACACGTCCCTTTCACCTCAGGAGCTGACTCACTTCCAGATGACTCACTTCCAGATGACTCACTTCCAGATGACTCACTTCCAGATGACTCACTTCCAGATGACTCACTTCCAGATGACTCACTTCCAGATGACTCACAAGGTACACTAAGTAATTATCCCTACCTTTATTTTAACTGATAAAAATAAGACTTTGCTGTGTATATCTGTCTGAGGTGTTTGTAATTCAGAGATCAATTGTTACCTACCATGTGACTTGAAGTACCCAAAATAGAGACAACTTGGGGAGAGGGGGGGTTATTCAAAGAATACCGGTTTGTGTTTGATTTTAATACAGAGTTCAACTTGAATCAAATGTCAATTGCCATAATCTTAAAATGGCCACACCTGAGGGACAAATGAGGTTCACCCACTACGGTGTGGCTTACATACATTACGGGCCAACTAAAGAACAGAGTGAGAGATAAAGTCCTGTGTTTTAGGAGAAAAGCAGCATAGGGTGAGGGAGAGTATCCGACATCAAAAACAAAAAGGAGGACTGACACTCCAACCAGTTTGAACTTGGAGCCACCGACATGCCAGGCCCATTCAGAAGCAGTATCACTAATCAATCAAATGTATTTACAAAGCCCTTTTTACATCAGTAGATGTCACAAAGTGCTATACAGAAACTCAGCCTAAAACCCCAAACAGCAAGCAATGCAGATGTAGAAGCGCAGTGGCTAAGAAAAACTAGAAAGGCAGGAACCTAGGAAGAAAACTGGAGAGGAACCAGGCTCTGAGGGGTGGAGATTATAAGAGCACATGGCAATTTAAGGCCAGATTATTCTTCAAGACGGGAGAGAGGGAGAGAGAGAGAATTAGAAGGAGCATACTTAAATTCACACAGGACACCAGATAAGACAAGAGAATTACACCAGATATAACAGACCCTAGCCCCCCAGCACATAGACTATTGCTGCATAGATACTGGAGACTGAGACAGGGGTGGGTTGGGGGACAGTGTGGCCCCGTCCGACGATACCCCCGGACAGGGCCAACCAGGCAGAGTATAACCCCATCCACTTTGCTATAGCACAGCCCCCACACAACTAGAGGGATATCAACAGCACCTTTAGTAAATCCGCTTTTTCTGTGAGAGCTTCCCATGTCTGGAATACACTGCCATCAGACACACATAACTGCACCACATATCACACTTTCACAAAATGCTTGAAGACATGGCTAAAGGTCAATCAGATTTGTGAACATGGTCCCTAGCTGTGTGTTGCCACTTTCCATGTCTGTTGTCTGTAACTTGTGAGGTGTGGAAACACTTTGTTGCTTTTATGAATTTTGTCTTGCTGCTTTTTGTTCTATGTTGCTCTGTCTGTATGCTACGTCTTGCTTGTCCTATGTTGCTATGTCTGTATGCTATGTCTTGTTCTATGTTGCTATTGTCTATATTGTAATTGTTTTTAATAACCTGCCCAGGGACTGCGGTTGAAAATTAGCCGGCTGGCTAAAACCGGCACTTTTACTGAAACGTTGATTAATGTGCACTGTCCCTGTAAAAATAAACTCAAACTCAAACTCAAACTCAAACAGACCACCAACGTACTACTCTGAGACAAGGCTGAGTATAGCCCACGAAGATCTCCTCCACCGCACTTGCCCGAGGGGGCGCAAAACCTGAAAGGAAGATCACGTCGTTGACTCAACACACTTAAGTGATGCACCCCTCCTATGGACTGCATGGAAGAACACTAGTGGGCCAGTCACTCAGTCCCCGTAATAGGGTAAGAGGCAGAGAGTCCCAGTGGAGAGAGGGGAACCGGACAAGCAGAAACAACAAGGGCAGTTCGTCACTCCAGTGCCTTGCCGTTCACTTTCGCACCCCTGGGCCAGACTACACTCAATCATAGGACCTATTGAAGAGATGGGTCTTCAGTAAAGACTTAAAGGTTGAGACCGAGTCTGCGTCTCTCACATGGGTAGGCAGACCATTCCATAATAATGGAGCTCTACAGGAGAAAGCCCTGCCTCCAGCTGTTTGCTCAGAAATTCTAGGGACAGTAAGGAGGCCTGCGCCTTGTGACCATAGCGTACGTGTAGGTATGTACGGCAGGAACAAATTGGATAGAAAGTTAGGAGCAAGCCCATGTAATGCTTTGTAGGTTAGCAGTAAAACCTTGAAATCAGCCCTAACCTTAACAGGAAGCCAGTGTAGGGAGGCTAGCACTGGAGTAATATAATCACATTTTGGGTATCTTTTCAGGATTCTAGCAGCTGTATTTAGCACTAACTGAAGTATATTTAGTGCTTTATCCGGGTAGCCGGGGGGGAGTATAGCATTGCAGTAGTTTAATCTACAAGTGATAAAAGCATGAATAAGCTTTTCTGCATCCTTTTTGGACAAAAAAGTTTCTGATTTTTGCAATGTTACGAAGATGGAAAACAGCTGTCCTTGAAATATTCTTGATATGTTCGTCAAAAAAGAGATCAGGGTCCAGAGTAAAGCCAAGGTCCTTCAGTTTTATTTGAGACAAGTGTACAACCATCAAGTTTAATTGTCAGATCCAACAGCAGATCTCTTTGTTTCTTGAGACCTATAACTAGCATCTCTGTTTTGTCTGAGTTTAAAAGTAAAACATTTGCCGCCATCCACTTCCTTATGTCAGAAACGCAGGCTTCCAGGGTGGGAAATTTTGGGACTTCACCATGTTTCATCGAAATGTACAGCTCTGTGTCGTCCGCATAGCAGTGAAAGTTGACATTGTGTTTCCGAATGACATCACCAAGAGGTAGAATATATAGTGAAAACAATAGTGGTCCTAATAATGGAACTTTAAGGAATACCGAAACTTACAATTGATTTGTCAGAAGACAAACCATCCACAGAGACTAATTGATATCTTTCCCGACAGATAAGATCTAAACCAGGCTAGAACTTGTCCGTCCAGACCAGTTAGGGTTTCTAATCTCTGCAAAATAACGTGGTGATCGATTGTTTCAAAAGCAGCACTAAGGTCTAGGAGCATGAGGACAGATGCAGAGCCTTAGTCTGATGCCATTAAAAAGTAATTTACCAGGTTTCTCGAGTCAAGCAGTGGTCTAAGGCACAGCATCGTAGTGCTAGCTGTGCCACTAGAGATCCTGGTGTGAGTCCAGGCTCTGTCGCAGCCGGCCGTGACAGGGAGATCCATGGGGCGGTGCACAATTGGCCCAGCGTCATCCGGGTTAGGGGAGGGTTTGGCTGGCTGGGATGTCCTTGTCCCATCGCGCCCTAGCGACTCCTGTGGCGGGCAGGGCATATGCAAGCTGACACAGTCGCCAGGTGTACGGTGTTTCCTCTGACACATTGGTGCGGCTGGCTTCCGGGTTAAGCGGGCATTGTGTCAAGAAGCAGTGTGGCATGGCCGAGTCGTGTTTCGGAGGACACACTGCTCTCCATCTTTGCCTCTCCCGAGTCCGTATGGGAGTGGCAGCGATGGGACAAGACTTTAACTACCAATTGGATACCAAGAAAAAGGGATAAATAATAATAATTTTCCACCTTCAAGAGTGCAGTCTCAGTGCTATGAAGGGATCTAAAACCAGACTGATGCATTGCGTATAATATATTATTTGTCTTCGGGAATTCAGGGAACTCAGTGATTAACGCTGTATACGGCCCATGAGGCATGTAAACAGTAGCTATAACAAGTGATTGAGTAGGCTGCATAGATTTCATGACTAGAAGCCTCAAAAGATGAAAACACAGTCATTTTTTTTGTAAATTGAAATTTGCTGTCAAAAATGTTAGCAACAACTCTGCCTTTACGGGATGCGCGGGAGATATAGTCACTAGTATAACCAGGAGGTGACGCCTCATTTTAACACAGTAAATTCATCAGGCTTAAGCCATTTTCAGTCAGGCCAAACACATCAAGATTACTATCAATGATTAGTTCATTGACTATGACTGCCTTGGAAGTGAGGGATCCAACATTAAGTAGCACTATTTTGAGATGTGAGACATCATAATGACAGGAATGTAGGTCTTTATTCCAGTGAGATTGCTAAGGCGAACACCGCCATGTTTTGTTTTGCTCAACCTAGATCGAGGTACAGACACGGTCTCAATGGGGATAACTGACTGCACTGTCTGTGCTAGTGGCAGACTCCACTAAGCTGGCAGGCTGGCTAACAGCCTGCTGCCTGGCCGGAACCCTATCTCATTGTGGAGCTAGAGGAGTTAGAGCCCTGTGTGACGACCCTCCCACTCTGTCTACCGTTTTCTCTCTCTTTGCTCTTGTTTCCTTATTAGGATGCCGGTGGGCGGAGTTGGGAGGGTCGTCAGCTACATGGGAAACACCTGGGCCCACTCTCCCAGGATAAATACACCACTTCCCCATTCATGGAAAAAACTCTCTCCAGGCAGACACCTTGATAGATTCGGTTATGTTTCATGGTGCTTTTTGGTTGTTTGTTTTAGCATCTTTCAACACTCTGCATTATCACATTCATGCATGCAAAACATTCACTTACACTACTGATTACTGATTACACACACCATTGTATATTATACCTAGTTTCGTTATTTAATAAATATATTTTGTTACTCCTTATCTCCACGTGGTCTCCCTTTTGTTACGGGCTCTGAGCCGGTTCGTGACAAGTGGGGGCTCATCCGGGATTAATTGAACGTATTTGTTTGGGAGAACGTGGAGGTACGTGTTTGGTTTAAATATTTTGTTTGAGTTGATAGGCCCAGTATTGGTTGCCTTAGTTGTTTGGTTGGTGTGCTGCGTTGGAGAGAGTACACTGGTTAGTTTCCAGGCCCTGCCCAGCCTGGAAACTCTTGTTCTACTTTCTGTTGGGACATCGGTCTGAGGTGAGTAATCGGCTGTGTACCTCAGTGGGAGATTTGGATAGGGTAGTACTATTTACTACCCGGAGCTATAGCCTTTTACCCCTGATAGGTTTAGCAACATGTTTCATTTTTGGAATATGTTGGGCATGGTTAATGTTTGTTATTTTTGTGTGGTGTCTGTGGACTGAGCAGTTGTCTCGGGGGCACATCCGTGGCTTGGTGGAATCTGCCAGCGTGCTGGGGGGTTTATTTCCTTGCCAGCGGGCTACAGTGCGTAAATACCCACCGCAAATCCGCATGAAGACTAGGGTTGAGTTAATGTAGGTTTGGGGAAGCTTCGTATCTCATCTCTCTTCTGTGGTGCTCAGGGTGATTGTCATTTCTTGAGTTGTGGTCTGGTGTGCTCAGCAGAGGGGAAGAGTGAGAATTTTTTTAACTATGGCGTCTTTTGTAGATGAGTTCATTCGCTTTCCATCAGAGGAATTGTTAGAATTAGGTACTAAAGAACAGCTGTTGAAAATCGCCGAATACTACAAGGTTGAAATTAGTGATAAACGTCTAAAGAATTCTATTAGGTTGATATTGAAGGGCAATTTGATGGAGAGTGGTATTCTTGAAGTTACCACTGGGCCAGCCTCTGCTGAGGAGTCATCTCCCCGTAACGTTACAATGGCCATTCCATCGGTTAGTCCTAGTAGTCTTCTTTTTGAACAGCAGAAAGAACTGCTTCTGTTACAGCAGCAGCATGATCGTGTAAAGTATGAAAAGGAATTAGCATTTAAACAAGATATTGAGTATGCTAAAATCAAGTTGCAACAAGAACGGATAGAGTTGGTTAGGGAAGGAAAGATTTCCGGGGAGAGTTTGTTCTGGGAAGGTGACCCAGATTTACCCAGGGGTCGTTCCTCTTTTGGTCGTGCCCCGGACACATTTGATATTGTTGGGAACTTACGGTTATTACCTCAGTTTAATGAAAAGGACCCTGAGACATTCTTTTCGTTGTTTGAGCGTGTTGCTGACGCTAGGAGTTGGCCTGATTCTGACCGCACCTTAATGTTGCAGTGTGTGCTGACTGGTAAAGCGCAGGAGGCATATTCAGCTCTTACTGTACACGACAGTGCCTGTTATGATAAGGTTAAAACGGCTGTGTTGCAGATTTATGAATTGGTCCCTGAGGCTTACCGCCAACGATTTAGAACTTTAAAAAGGGATGATAAACAGACTCATGTTGAGTTTGCGCGACAATTATCTGTACAGTTTAATCGCTGGTGTTCTGCCTCTGCAGTTGTGACTTTCCAAGGGCTGTGTGATCTGATTATGTTAGAGCAATTTAAGGACACAATCCCTGATCGTATTGCGACATATATTAACGAACGAAAAGTAAAGAATGTCGCTGAAGCTGCGGTTTTGGCGGATGAGTATGTGTTGACTCACAAAAGAGTCTTTGCAGAGCCCCGTATTCGGAATGAGTGGGGGCATTCGGATAGATTTGGGCTTCGCTCACCGAGATATTTTGGTTCACGGGCAGAGTTCAATTCAACTCGGGTTGAGCCTGACTCCCGTGGTAAAGCTGACTTTGGGCAAGAGTGTCACTACTGTCAAGGTTCAGGTCATTGGAAAAACGAATGTCCACTTCTCAGATCAAAGGGTGCTTACGCTAAATCTAAGCCTACCGCGTTAGCTGCGCCTGTTCTACATCAGTTCATTCATGACTCATTGCCTCAGGTCCAGGAGCATGTGAAAGTACATATTGATCCAGACTATTTACCTTTCATTACGGAAGGTTTTGTGTCTATGTTAGGAAGTAAGGAATTAGTGCCAGTGAAGATCTTGAGAGACACAGGTGCCTCCGAATCGTTTGTGTTGGAGTCTGTGTTACCCTTTTCAGCTGAGACTGATTCGGGGAATAGTGTTCTAATTAGGGGAATAGGTTTGAACACTCTTTCAGTTCCATTGCATAAACTGATGTTAGATTGTGGACTGGTGAAAGGTGAGGTTGTTGTGGGGGTGCGTCCTTCGTTGCCTATTGAGGGTATTGACGTTATTCTTGGGAATAACTTGGCAGGTGAGCGGGTGTGGCCTGTAGCGTTTCCATCTCTAGTGGTTTCCACAAAGCCGTCAGTTGTTGAGATTCCTGATGAGAGTGTACAGAGCTCCCCAGAGATGTTCAGTGCGTGTGCAGTGACGCGTTCTATGAGCCGTGGCGAACTGGTCACTGTGCCGACTAATGAGAAGTATGCCACTGCTTTCCCTGTTATTCCGTTATCTGTTAACCGCTCAGATCTAATCAATGCGCAACGGACTGACTCCACATTAGAAGAGTTGCGTGACCAAATTGTGCCTGTGGAACAGTTGGGAGATGTCGCCCATGGTTATTTTCTCCAGGATGATGTCCTGATGAGAAAGTGGGTGTCTTATGGTAGTTGTTTTCTAGGGGAGGCGATTAGTCAGGTTGTGGTACCAGTAAAACTTTGTGTTGGTGTTGACAACTTCTCACAATGATGTTGCTGGACATATGGGTGTAGGGAAAACATACCATCGCATATTAAGACATTTCTTTTGGCCTAGATTAAAGAGGGATGTTTCTGATTTCATCAAAACTTGCCACACCTGTCAATTAACTGGGAAACCTAATCAAGCTATTAAGCCGGTACCACTGTTTCCTATTCCTGTACTCAGCCAACCTTTTGAGTATCTGATTATTGACTGTGTGGGTCCTTTGCCTCGTTCTAAAAAGGGTAGTAGTTACCTGTTCACTGTGATGTCAGACCACAAGGTTTCCAGCAGCCTATCCTCTCCGGTCTATCACGACTAAGTCTGTGTTAAAAGCTTTGACTCAGGTATTCCAAATAGTGACAGAAACTAAGGTCATTCAGAGTGATCAAGGGTCTAATTTCACCTCTAATCTGTTTGGTCAGGTTCTCCAACAGCTCCATATTAAGCACAATCTGGCTAGCGCCTATCACGCGCAAAGTCAAGGAGCACTAGAACGTTTCCATCAAACACTTAAGTCTTTGTTGAGAAGTTATTGTACTGAGATGGATAAGGATTGGGAGGGGTTGCCTTGGTTATTGTTAGCCGCTAGGGAGGTTTCACAGGAGAGCACCGGTTTTAGTCCAAATGACCTTGTGTTTGGACATAGGGTGCGTGGACTTCTATCTGTTCTTCAGGATGACTGGAAGTCTCCCGAGCCTCCTCAGTCTTTGTTATCGTATGTGTGTGATTTCCGGCGCCGCTTGTATGCCGCTGGCGAAATGGCTAAAGAGAAGCTATCATCTTCACAGGAGAGGATGAAAGGCATATTTGATCGCCGAACTGAGCCACGTCACTTTAGTCCAGGTGACCAGGTTCTTGCTCTGCTGCCAATTGTTGGTTCTCCTTTTGAAGCCAAGTTTCAAGGTCCATATACAGTGGTGCGCAAGTACACTGAGCAAAATTATCTAGTTGCCACTCCAGAACGGAGGAAAGCACACCAGCTGTGCCATGTAAATTTGTTAAAACCCTATTATGCACGTTCCTCAGAGACTGAACAGTGGGAATCTATAGAGGACGGTAAACCTGTTCTTTTGGCTGAAACCGTTATTCCCTTGGATTCTTCTCAGGATAGGTCTACGAATGAGGAGGAAGATGTTCCTGGTCCCGACGATTGCATACTGCAGGGTAGATTGAAAAATTCAGAGACACTGGACATGTTGGGCAGCATTCTCACTCATCTACCCGTTGATAGGCGGGAAGAGATGGTTGGTCTGATTCGGAGATTTCCAGGTTTGTTTTCTGATACACCTACACGTACAAACTTGATAGAACATGATATTGACGTTGGAGATGCTGACCCCATTCGTCAGCGGTTCTATAGAGTTTCTTCAGAGAAACTGCATTGTCTGGATGCTGAGGTCAGGTACATGCTGGAGAGTAAGATAGCAGAGCCTTCTTTCTCCAGTTGGGCTTCTCCCTGTATCTTGGTCAGAAAACCAGATGGAACAAACAGATTTTGTACAGACTACCGTAAGGTCAACAGTGTCACTAAGCCAGATTCATTTCCTCTTCCTCGGATGGAGGACAGCGTTGATCAAGTCGGGGCAGCTAGATTTGTGAGTAAATTTGACCTGTTAAAGGGCTATTGGCAGGTGCCACTGACGAGTAGGGCACGTGAAATCTCTGCCTTTATTACACCCTCTGGTCTGTACTCGTATTTGGTTATGAGTTTCGGACTGCGTAATGCACCTGCCACTTTTCAGCGACTTATGAACAGGGTTATCGCCGGTTTGACAGGGTGTGCTGTTTATCTGGACGATGTAGTGATATATGCAGATACATGGGAGGAACATCTGTTCCGTATTCAAGCCTTATTCGAACGCCTGGCTGAGGGTCACCTCACGATCAATCTGGCTAAATGTGAGTTTGCTCAGGCGACTGTTACATACCTTGGAAAGGTGGTTGGGCAGGGGGAAGTGCGTCCTGTTCGAGCTAAAGTGGTAGCTATTGATGTGTTTCCTCCACCAACTACTAAAAAGGAACTGATGCGTTTCTTGGGCATGATTGGTTATTACCGTGGTTTTTGTAATAACTTCTCTACTGTGGTCGCTCCATTGACAGATATGCTGAAAGCAAAGGCTGTTTACATTTGGTCTTCTCGTTGTCAACACGCTTTTGAAGATGCAAAGAGGTTGCTTACCTCAACTCCGGTGCTGGCTGCTCCTCGCGTGGAATTGTCATTTACCTTGCAGGTGGATGCTAGTCATGTGGGGGCAGGGGCAGTTTTGCTGCAGGCAGATGTGTCTGGGGTTGAGAGACCTGTCAGTTTCTTTTCGAAAAAGTTTAACCATTATCAGTTAAACTACTCGGTCATTGAAAAAGAAGCGTTAGCACTCATCTGGGCGCTGCAACACTTTGAGGTCTATGTCGGGTCGGGGGTAGTACCTATTACGGTCTACACTGACCATAACCCTCTCACCTTTTTGAGGTCCATGATGTGTCCTAATCAGAGGATAATGAGATGGTGTTTATTTTTACAATCATTCCATCTCGATGTGCAGCACATTCGTGGAACGGATAACGTGATTGCTGATGCGCTCTCTCGTGCGCCCTGTTCCTGAATGTTTGTATGGTCAGGTTCTGTCTTTCCTGTCTATTCCGTCCTGGTCTGGGGAGTCTTCTTTCCTCTTAAATGTTGCTTCCTATGTATTAAGGTTGCTGAGGTCTGGGGAGTCTTCTTTCCTCTTAAAGGTTGCTTCCCGTGCACAAAGGTTGCTGAGGTCTGGAGAGGAGGTTGGCTGGGGCAAATTTGGAAGTGGGAACACATAACCCCTCATCAATTTGGGACGCAAGTGCTGTGTCAGTTTGGGACGCAGAGGCCGGTATGTTGTTCCGGGGTCCTTGTTGGTCCCCGGTTTTATGGGGGGGAATGTGACGACCCTCCCACTCTGTCTACCGTTTTCTCTCTCTTTGCTCTTGTTTCCTTATTAGGATGCCGGTGGGCGGAGTTGGGAGGGTCGTCAGCTACATGGGAAACACCTGGGCCCACTCTCCCAGGATAAATACACCACTTCCCCATTCATGGAAAAAACTCTCTCCAGGCAGACACCTTGATAGATTCGGTTATGTTTCATGGTGCTTTTTGGTTGTTTGTTTTAGCATCTTTCAACACTCTGCATTATCACATTCATGCATGCAAAACATTCACTTACACTA
The DNA here is from genome assembly GCF_016432855.1 of Salvelinus namaycush. Classification (NCBI taxonomy): domain Eukaryota; kingdom Metazoa; phylum Chordata; class Actinopteri; order Salmoniformes; family Salmonidae; genus Salvelinus; species Salvelinus namaycush. Next base: position 54,882,213 of record NC_052326.1, on the reverse strand, counting down.
CTGATTACTGATTACACACACCATTGTATATTATACCTAGTTTCGTTATTTAATAAATATATTTTGTTACTCCTTATCTCCACGTGGTCTCCCTTTTGTTACGGGCTCTGAGCCGGTTCGTGACACCTGTCTATGTTCATAGATAAGATGAGAGCACCAGCTAGGATTGAGTCCGTCACTCCTCAGCAGGTCAGGCTTAGTCCTGTTTGTGGGTGAGTCCCGGAAAGAGGGCCAATTATCTACAAATTCTATCTTTTGGGAGGGGCATAAAACAGTTTTCAACCAGCGATTGAGTTGTGAGACTCTGCTGTAGAGCTCATCACTCCCCTTAACTGGGAGGGGGCCAGAGACAATTACTCGATGCCGACACATCTTTCTAGCTGATTTACACGCTGAAGCTATGTTGCGCTTGGTGACCTCTGACTGTTTCATCCTAACATCGTGGATAACGATATCCCTATACTCTCTACACTCGCCAGTTTTAGTCTTAGCCGGCACCATCAACAGATTAGCCTTCATCTCGGTAGCCCCGCCCCCTGGTAAACAGTGTATGATCTCTGGATGATTCTTTTTAAGTCTAATACTGCGAGTAATGGAGTCACCAATGACTAGGGTTTTCAATTTGTCAGAGCTAATTGGGGGAGGCTTCTGCGGCTCAGACCCCGTAATTGGTGGAGGGACCTGAGAAGGCCCGGCCTCTGACTCCGACTCGTTGCTTAATGGGGAGAACCAGTTGAAGGTTTCTGTTGGCTGAATGAGCGACACCGGTTGAGTATGCCCGACAGCATTTCTTTCCAGAAGCCTATTGAAAGTTGTCCGGCTGCAGGGACCGTGCGAGGGGATTTATACTACTATCTGTTCTTACTGGTGGCACAGACGCTGTTTCATCCTTTCTGTAGTAACCTGGTATATTTATGTTTACCAATAGATGGCAGTATTGACTCAAGACAGGGGTTTGCTTCCCGCTATCCGTAGCTATTTCCTATGTCTGCCTATATAACTATGATTAAGAAAGCTTCAGGTAATTTAAGCCAGGTGCATTAGAGAATGTAATTCTAAGTTACAATTAAATACTAAACCGTACTTAAGTCTCATGAGTCGTAACTCTAAGAAGCCTTTAAGGATACTACACTTTCCTACACTTAAATGACCCTTGCCTAACGATTGCATCTGAAGTTGTGCTTGCAACATAGCTATCCTCACCATAAGGCGATAGTTCTCCTGTATATTACATTTTAATATTTCTTTATTTTACCTTTATTTAACCACTAGGCTACCTGCCGCCCCATATTATGAGACGGCATAGTGTTAATGTTACTACTTAGCTTCGGCTGGTGGAGGTCCTGTAGAACCAGGTCCAGATAAAGCGTCCAGGGTGAAAAAGTTGAATGAAAAAAGTAGAGCGAGGAAGAAACTAAGACATATGAAAAGTAAAAAACGAAAAGATTGGCAGATAGCCAAGTAGCAACACACACCACATCAGCACAGAGACAAGTCCGTAAGTTGAGGGCGGAGTCGTACACATACCCAGAGCATTCCAAACACCTTTAATGGGTGACAAGTCTGAGTATGCAGGTCATGGAAGAACTGGGACATTTTCAGCTTCCAGGTACTGTGTACAGATCCTTGAGACATGGGACCATGCATTATCATGCTGAAACATGAGGTGATGGCGGCAGATGAACGGCACGGCGATGGGCCTCAGGATCTCTTCACGGTATCTCTGTGCATTGAAAATGCCATCAATAAAATGCAATTGTGTTCATTGTCCATAGCTTATGCCTACCCATAACATAACCCCACCATGGAGCAATCTGCTCACAACACTGACATCAGCAAACCGCTCGCCCACACAACGCCATACTTGCTGTCTGCCATCTGCCCGGTACATTTGAAACCGGGATTTATCCGTGAAGAGCACACTTCTCCAGCATGCCAGTGGCCATCGAAAGGTGAGCATTTTCCTTCTGAAGTCGGTTAACATGCCGAACTGCAGTCAGGTCAAGACCCTTGTGAGAATGACGATCACGTAAATTAGCTTCCCAAAGACAGTTTGTGACATACTGCTAAATTCTCGAAAACAACATTGGAGGCGGCTTATGGTAGTGAAATTAACATTAAATTCTCTGGCAACAGCTCTGGTGGACATTCCTGCAGTCAGCATGTCAATTGCACGCTCCCTCAAAACTTGAAACATCTGTGGCATTGTGTTGTGTGACAAAACTGTATATTTTAGAGTGGCCTTTTATTGTCCCCGGCACAAGGTGCACCTGTGTATTGATCATGCTGTTTAATCAGCTTCTTGATATGCCACAACTGTCAGGTGGATGGATTATCTTGCCAAGGGAGAAATGGTCGCTAACAGAGATGTAAACACATTCGTGCACAAAATTTGAGAGTCATTTGGTTTCTGTACATATGGAACATTTCTGGGATCTTTAATTTCAGCTTTATATGTTGCGTTTATATTTTTGTTCAGTGTACATAGTGATGGAAAACTAAGCAGTACTTGCTCTGCATGACTTTGTGGATGCTATTGCAGCATTATCATGTTCATGTTACTTATTTTGACTAGAATACCCAAAATCATCTGCTAATTACGTGTATGTGACCAGATGGCGCTGACAGACATGGCTGCTCTGCTTCTAGAATTTTCAGTATTGCCTTTTTTGTGTGTTATTTCTTACATTATTATCCCAGGATGTTTTTTGTGTTATTACATACAACCAGACTTTTTGGGGGGGATATCAGAGCGGCGGAAACTCACCAGAATTTCAACCAGGAATATGAATTACCCTAATTGGATCCTTTGTTCGTACCCACCAGGTCAATTTAACATCCCAGAGGCTGCTCCAAGACGCCGCCGGCGGAGAAGAGGTATTCGGAGTGGACTTCTAGTCTGACACAGAAGATGCGCACACCCTCCACCGTTTCAGAATATATTCCTCGCTAATGTTCATTTTCGGGACAATAAAGTAGACAAGCTCAGGGCGAGGATCTCCTTCCAGAGAGACAGAGTCTCTCAGGATATACTGTCCCCATCCATACAGCCATCTGGGTTCTCAGTTGATCGCGCAGAAAGGAATAAAGAACTCTCCGGGAAGAAGAAAGGCAGGGGTGTACGTTTTAGGATTAACTATTGTGGTGGAAATTCTAACCAAAAGGAGAGAGACTTTATAACTTTATTGTAAGATTCGCAAAAATGGAACGATCAACAATCACTCAAATAGTGCAGAGTTAAATGCCCAACAAACAGAGTTGGCTTTCAGCTTTTATAGGAAAGTTGCAGTTAGCAGCAGATGTGTGCAAACAGGGGTGGGGAGCAGTGTATTAAAAGGTGTTTAGCTTGTCTGTGCAGATTAAGACATTGCCACCATTGTCTGTTCCTTCCTGCAGATAGTACAAACAGGATGTTTATCTATAGGGCTAATTGTGCACCGCCCTATGGGACTCCCAATCACGGCCGGTTGTGAAAGAACCAGGGTGTCTGTAGTGACGACTCTTGCACTGTGATGCATTGCCTTAAACCGCTGTGCCACTCGGGAGCACACTGCGGTCACACCCGGCTCTTATCTGTATGCACAGACTTATTGACTAAGTCACACAAGACAAGCCTGCATCACCAAAGAAAACACTTACACATAACAATGGACAATTATCTCAGTAAAACACCATAGTATATCTAAATGTCATTTTCCCCACCACACTACTCATGGTGTGATGCCGACCGTATTACCTCCCAAGAGAATTCTCTTCAGTTATAGTCACAGTCGTGTATTTTCCCCCTCAAGCCGATACCATGATGGCCCTCAAGGAACTACACTGGACTTTATGCAAACTGGAAACCACACATCCGGAGGCAGCATTTATTGTAGCTGGGGATTTTAACAAAGCAAATTTGAGCAAAACACTATAGAAGTTCTATCAACATATTGACTGTAGTACTAGCTCTGGAAAAACACTAGACAACTGCTACTCGCCCTTGCGAGATGCCTACAAGGCCCTCCCCTGCCCTCCCTTCGGCAAATCAGATCATGACTCCCTTTTGCTCCTCCCTTACAATAGGCAGAAACTCAAACAGGAAGTACCCCTGCTAAGGCCTATTTAACGCTGATCTGACCAATCGGAATCCATGCTTCAAGATTGTTTTGATCACGCGGACTGGGATATGTTCCGGGTAGCCTCTGAGTATAACATTGACTTATACACGGACACATGACTGAGTTCATCAGGAAGTGTGTAGGGGATGTTGTACCCACGGTGACTATTAAAACCTACACAAACCAGAAACTGTGGATAGATAGCAGCATTCGCGTAAAACTGAAAGCGCGAACCCTCGCATTTTACCATGCCAAGGTGACTGAGAATATGGTTAAATACAAACAGTGTAGTTATTCCCTCCGTAAGGCAATCAAACAGGCAAAATGTCAGTACAGAGACAAAGTGGAGTCGCAATTCAATGGTCCAGAATGAGACATATGTGGCAGGTTCTACAGACAATCACGGATTACAAAGGGAAAACTAGGCACGTTGCGGACACCGACGTCTTGCTCCCGGACAAGCTAAACACCTTCTTCGCCCACTTTGAGGATAACAAGGTGCCACTGACGCGGCCTGCTCCCAAGGACTGTGGGCTCTCGTTCTCCGACGTGAGTAAGACATTTAAGCATGTTAACCCTCGCAAGGCTGCCGGCTCAGACAACATCCCTAGACTCGTCCACAGAGCATGCGCAGACAAGCTCGCTAGACTGTTTACGGACATATTCAATCTCTCCTTATCCTAGACTGCTGTCCCTGCTTGCTTCAAGATGTCCACCATTGTTCATGAACCCAAGAAAGCAAAGGTAACTGAACTAAATGACTATCGCTCCGTAGCACTCACGTCTGTCATCATGAATTGCTTTGAGAGGCTAGTTAAGGATCACCTCTACCTTACCTGACACCCTAGAACCCCCTCTTGTACTCCCAACTCAATCATCAAGTTTGTAGACGACACAACAGTAGTAGGCCTGATTACCAACAATGACTAGACAGCCTACAGGGAGGAGGTGAGGGCCCTGGCGGAGTGGTGCTAGGAAGATAACCTATCCCATAACCTCTCCCTCAACGTCAACAAAACAAAGGAGCTGATCCTGGACTTCAGGAAACAGCAAAGGGAGCACGCCCCTATCTACATCAACGGGATCGCATTGGAGAAGGTCGAAGCAGCCTGGATTACCCCCAGGCCTTCAAAGGGAAAGATACAGATCAACCACCAAGCACGCTCTCAAGCCCACTTCTAGAACCCATCGGGCTTAACCAATCACAGGCCTACTCCCTACAAGGCTTAACCTGTTATGGCTGCAAGGGGCAGTATTGAGTAGCCAGTTAAATCGTGCCCATTTCAAACGGCCTCGTACTCAATTCTTGCTCGTACAATATGCATATTATTATTACTATTGGATAGAAAACACTCTCTAGTTTCTAAAACCGTTTGAATTATTTCTCTGAGTGAAACAGAACTCGTTCTGCAGCACATTTCCTGACCAGGAAGTGGAATGTCTGAAATCGTCGCTCTGTTCAACTTCCTGCCTATACATGGGCATGGCACGTAAGAGTCTACGTACACTTCATAGGCCTTCCTCTGGATGTCAAGAGGCTGAGAGAGAAGAAATTTTGTGTTTATCTTCATCTGAATTGGAATACAAGGTCTTTGTATGACGTGTCCCTCATTTCCGGTACTCTGAAGCGCGCGACTTGGACAGTGGGATTGCCTTCTGTTTTGCTGCCGTTATGGACGACAACTATCTCCGGCTCGGATTTTATTTGATACATGTGACCATATCATCGTAACATATGTTTTTTCAATATAGTTTAATCAGATTATTGAAATTTTTCGGGAGTTTTGCCGTGTTCCGTTCTCTGACTTTGTTGACGTTGGAGAGATCTGTGCCACTCGGCTAGTGTGCATGCTAAATGAAGAGGGATATTTGCCGTTCCAGATCAAAACAACGACTGTTCTGGACAAAGGACACCTTGTCCAACATTCTGACGGAAGATCACCAAAAGTAAGAAACATTTTATGATGCTATTTCTAATATCTGTCGTGCATGTGAACTGGTCGTGGGCGCCCAAGTGTTTCTGGCTATTGTGGCTACGCTAATATAACGCTACATTTTGTTTTCGCTGTAAAACATTTAATAAATCGGAAATATTGTCTGGAATCACAAGATGCCTGTCTTTCAATTGCTGTACACTATGTATTTTTCAGAAATGTTTTATGATGAGTAATTAGGTATTTGACGTTGGTGTCTGTAAATATTATGGCTGCTTTCGGTGCAATTTCTGATTGTAGCTGAAATGTAAACTATGATTTATACCTGAAATATGCACATTTTTCGAACAAAACATATGCTATACAATAAATATGTTATCAGACTGTCATCTGATGAAGTTGTTTCTTGGTTAGTGGCTATTTATATCTTTATTTGGTCGAATTTGTGATAGCTACTGATGGAGTAAAAACTGATGGAGTAAGAATAGTGGTGTCTTTTGCTAACGTGGTTAGCTAATAGATTTACATATTGTGTCTTCCCTGTAAAACATTTTAAAAATCGGACATGTTGGCTTGATTCACAAGATGTGTACCTTTCATCTGGTGTCTTGGACTTGTTAATGTGTGAAAGTTAAATATTTAAAAAAATATATCTTTTGAATTTCGCGCCCTGCACTTGAGCTGGATGTTGTCATAAGTGTACCGGTGTCGGGCTGCAGCCCAAACAGGTTAAACAATCCCAGGTCTACTCCCACCAGGCTTAAACCAAGCACAGGCCTACTCTCCCCAAGGCAGCAGCGTCCATGTATCCAGGGTCCTTGGGACGTCCCTACCCAATGTTTAAGGTAAGTGTTAAGGTTAGGTAAAGTTTATGGTTAAGGTTAGGATTAGGGTAGGGGTTAAGGTTTAGGGTAGGGATGTCCCAAGGATCCCGGTTAGCACTAACTAAGGCAGCAGTGTGCTCACCAACAGGTGTCCTCTGCTACAGTTCCTTCCTCAGATGAGATGAGGGGAGAACCGGGGAGAACGGGAGGAAGGAGAAATAGAAAGAGAACAAGAGAGCATTGAATTGTGGATCTTTGTGGCGCTCCACTGTCCCTCACCTCTGAGTTACAGAACAGAAGAGAACTCAGACAGGATATGAGGAGGGTTAGAGATTGAGCATGAGAAGGTGGAGAAGGATGTCAAGGAGTAACTCCCCTCGGTGTAAGCAGAGAGGAGGAGGGTGATTGGGGTGAGAAAGAGCGTTCCTCTGACAGACAGACAACAACAACTAGGTGGGATAGAGGGAATAGGGGGAAGATAAATCAATGGAGAGGTGTACCTGTGCAGAGTGGGGGGGGGGGGGGGGGGGAAGAAAGAGAGAGAGAGAGAGAGAGAGAGAGAGAGAGAGAGAGAGAGAGAGAGAGAGAGAGAGAGAGAGAGAGAGAGAGAGAGAGAGAGAGAGAGAGAGAGAGAGAGAGAGAGAGAGAGAGAGAGAGAGAGAGAGAGAGAGAGAATTGGCTTTTTACCAAATTACCGTACAACAGACCATGTATTCACCCTACACACCCTAATTGTCAACCAAACAAACCAAAACAAAGGCAAAGTCTTCTCATGCTTTGTTGATTTCAAAAAAGCCTTCGACTCAATTTGGCATGAGGGTCTGCTATACAAATTGATGGAAAGTGGTGTTGGGGGTAAAACATACGACATTATAAAATCCATGTACACAAACAACAAGTGTGCGGTTAAAATTGGCAAAAAACACACACATTTCTTCACACAGGGTCGTGGGGTGAGCCCCACCCTCCACCCTTAAGCCCCACCCTCTTCAACATATATATCAACGAATTGGCACCGGCACTAGAACAGTCTGCAGCACCCGGTCTCACCCTACTAGAATCCGAAGTCAAATGTCTACTGTTTGCTGATGATCTGGTGCTTCTGTCACCAACCAAGGAGGGCCTACAGCAGCACCTAGATCTTCTGCACAGATTCTGTCAGACCTGGGCCCTGACAGTAAATCTCAGTAAGACCAAAATAATGGTGTTCCAAAAAAGGTCCAGTTAGCCAGGGATTATCAAGCAGTAGATGAGAAACGCATCATGGTAGACAAAGCCCTCTCAACTGTTCATCCCAGTATATCTGTACAGGGCTTGAATACCCAGATCATCTATTATGTCCTGCTGCTGCTTTGTCATGAATATACGTTCCAAACTGTACAGTATGCCCTATATAGTGCACTACTTTTGACCAGGGCCCATAAGGAATAGGGTGCCGTTTGGGAATCAAACACTGTTCACGTTGGAACACACTGGATCCTTGTTCTCTGTGTGGGTATACAAGCTGCTTTATCCTCAGTTGCGCTCTGTTCTCTGTACCCATAAAACAGTGAAGTAGTTTTTCCTTCCTGTTTTTAAAGAACAGACAATGTGTGGTAAAATGCAATCGCTTGGGAATGTATTGACTGAGCGCACTAAACGGGAGCATGCAGTAGTTAGCACTCACTGGGGGAGGGGGGGGGGGGGGGGTAGAAGATGCAGAAATCCTCTTTAAGTAAACATATAGTATATACGTATGAGTCACCCACTGCTATAAATGTTTTTGTTCTAAAACGTTCTATGGTATTCTGTAGGGGATCTGACCCACTGAGGAAAGTAACGTTCAATGTGCTAATCCAAATGATGTGTAGCCTTTCACAGCTAATGGTGCAGCCTAAAATCAATCTCATGGTTTCAAGTGATTAAAGGGATGCTATCTGATTCCAAAGACTGCCAGTCTTTGCGCTAAGCTATAGCATTTTTCTAATGAAACTACCTCTAACTTCCTTCATACTGGACACACAGACATAAAAATGTTATACACAAGTGAATGCCTAAATATCCCTTTAATGTTGTATTGTGATAGTGATCGGGGTTGTGATCGTGATCTAGTATTGTCATAACAGGTGGTAGTTCAAGGTTTTACCTGGTCCTATATTGTCATATTGCTGTAACCATTTTCAGGCTAAACCCTGACCTGTCTAGAGTTTAACAACTGTCTAGAGTCTATCAACTGTCCAGAGTTTAACAACTGTCCAGAGTCTATCAACTGTCCAGAGTTTAACAACTGTCCAGAGTCTATCAACTGTCCAGAGTCTATCAACTGTCCAGAGTTTAACAACTGTCTAGAGTCTATCAACTGTCCAGAGTTTAACAACTGTCTAGAGTCTATCAACTGTCCAGAGTTTAACAACTGTCTAGAGTCTATCAACTGTCCAGAGTTTAACAACTGTCTATCAACTGTCCAGAGTCTATCAACTGTCCAGAGTCTATCAACTGTCCAGAGTTTAACAACTGTCCAGAGTCTATCAACTGTCCAGAGTCTATCAACTGTCCAGAGTTTAACAACTGTCCAGAGTCTATCAACTGTCCAGAGTCTATCAACTGTCCAGAGTTTATCAACTGTCCAGAGTTTAACAACTGTCTAGAGTCTATCAACTGTCCAGAGTTTAACAACTGTCCAGAGTCTATCAACTGTCCAGAGTCTATCAACTGTCCAGAGTCTATCAACTGTCCAGAGTCTATCAACTGTCCAGAGTCTATCAACTGTCCAGAGTTTAACAACTGTCCAGAGTTTAACAACTGTCCAGAGTCTATCAACTGTCCAGAGTTTAACAACTGTCCAGAGTCTATCAACTGTCCAGAGTCTATCAACTGTCCAGAGTTTAACAACTGTCTAGAGTCTATCAACTGTCCAGAGTTTAACAACTGTCTAGAGTCTATCAACTGTCCAGAGTTTAACAACTGTCCAGAGTCTATCAACTGTCCAGAGTTTAACAACTGTCTAGAGTCTATCAACTGTCCAGAGTTTAACAACTGTCTAGAGTCTATCAACTGTCCAGAGTTTAACAACTGTCTAGAGTCTATCAACTGTCCAGAGTTTAACAACTGTCTAGAGTCTATCAACTGTCCAGAGTCTATCAACTGTCCAGAGTCTATCAACTGTCCAGAGTCTATCAACTGTCCAGAGTCTATCAACTGTCCAGAGTTTAACAACTGTCCAGAGTCTATCAACTGTCCAGAGTTTAACAACTGTCCAGAGTCTATCAACTGTCCAGAGTCTATCAACTGTCCAGAGTTTAACAACTGTCTAGAGTCTATCAACTGTCCAGAGTTTAACAACTGTCTAGAGTCTATCAACTGTCCAGAGTTTAACAACTGTCTAGAGTCTATCAACTGTCCAGAGTTTAACAACTGTCCAGAGTCTATCAACTGTCCAGAGTTTAACAACTGTCTAGAGTCTATCAACTGTCCAGAGTTTAACAACTGTCTAGAGTCTATCAACTGTCCAGAGTCTATCAACTGTCCAGAGTCTATCAACTGTCCAGAGTTTAACAACTGTCCAGAGTTTAACAACTGTCTATCAACTGTCCAGAGTCTATCAACTGTCCAGAGTTTATCAACTGTCCAGAGTTTATCAACTGTCCAGAGTTTAACAACTGTCCAGAGTTTAACAACTGTCTATCAACTGTCCAGAGGTAATCAACTGTCCAGTCCCATAGGGCAGCGCTCAATTGGCCCAGCGTTGTAAATAACAATTTGTTATTAACTGACTTGCCTATTTAAATAAAGGTTCAATAAAAAAATTAATTAAAAATGTGCTGAGAAAAAAATACTGTAGGGCATGTAGACCAGGGATGGGCAACTGGAAGCCCTCGAATCAATTTCCCCAGTTTTTTTTAGGAACTCAGTTGGGGTCTCAACTTACCATTGCAAGTTAGAATAGTAGAATACACAAGGTGTAATTTCAAAATGTAGTTTCTCTTGTTATGTCAGACAATGAGTCATTCATTTAGCCCTTGTCAACTAACATTATTTTATTTATAAGTTAGCTTTTATAGTTGATTTTATTAGTAAGTCTCACTTAGATATCATATAAAAATGCTAACACTTTCTCTACGCCCCTATGGCAAAATGTGTAGAATTGCAGCAAACTTGCTTTAAAACCGCAACACTTTCTCTCCGCCCCTATGGCAAAATGTGTAGAATTGCAGCAAACTTGCTTTAAAACCGCAACATTTTCTCTACGCCCCATGGCAAAATGTGTAGATATGGACTAAATTAAATCTGAAACTTAAAAAATGTCACTCCGCGAGCAACTGCGGCCTCTCATGATGAGTTCAGATTTTTTTGTGGCCCCCAACCCCATCAAAGTTGCCCATTTCTGATGTAGGATAACTGTCAATATTTTAAACATATAGAAAAAAATCTGATGTCCACATAGCTCTGTAAAAAAAACTGAAAAGTGGTGCGTGCATATGTATTTACCCCCTTTGCTATGAAGCCCCTAAACAAGATCTGGTGCAACCAATTACCTTCAGAAGTCACATAATTAGTTAAATAAAGTCCACCTGTGTGCAATCTAAGTGTCACATGATCTGTCACATGATCTCAGTATATATACACACCTGTTCTGAAAGGCCCCAGAGTCTGCAACACCACTAAGCAAAGGGCACCTCCAAGCAAGCGGCACCATGAAGACCAAGGAGCTCTCAAAAACAGGTCAGGGACAAAGTTGTGGAGAAGTTCAGATCAAGGTTAAATATCAGAAACTTTGAACATCCCACGGAGCCCCATTAAATCCATTATTAAAAATGGAAAGAATATGGCACCGCAACAAACCTGCCAAGAGAGGGCCGCCCACCAAAAGTCACGTACCAGGCAAGGAGGGCATTAATCAGAGGCAACAAAGAGACCAAAGATAACCCTGAAGGAGCTGCAAAACTCCACAGCGGAGATTGGAGTATCTGTCCATAGGACCACTTTAAGTCCTACACTCCACAGAGCAGGGCTTTACGGAAGAGTGGCCAGAAAAAAAGCCATTGCTTAAAGAAATAAATAAGCAAACCCGTTTGGTGTTCGCCAAAAGGCCTGTGGGAGACTCCCCAAACATATGGAAGAAGGTACTCTGGTCAGATGAGACTAAAATTTAGCTTTATGGCCAAGCTTTATGGCGCAAACCCAACACATCTCATCACCAAGAAAATACCTTCCCCACAGTGAAGCATGGTGGTGGCAGCATCATGCTGTGTGTATGTTTTTCATTGTCAGGGACTGGAAAACTGGTCAGAAGTGAAGGAATGATGGATGGAGCTAAATACAGGGAAATTCTTGAGGGAAACCTGTTTCAGTCTTCAAGAGATTTGAGACTGGGACAGAGGTTCACCTTCCAGCAGGACAATGACCCTAAGCATACTATTAAAGCAACACTCGGGTTGGTTTAAGGGGAAACATTTAAATGTCTTGGAATGGCCTAGTCAAAGCCCAGACCTCAATTAAATTGAGAATCTGTGGTGTGACTTCAAGATTGCTGTACACCAGTGGAGCTGGAGCAGTTTTGCCTTGACGAATGGGCAAATATCCCAGTGGCTAGATGTGCCAAGTGTATGGAGACATCCCCAAGAGACTTGCAGCTGTAATTGCTGCAAAAGGTGGTTCTACAAAGTATTGACTTTGGGGGGGGAATAGTTATGCACGCTCAAATTCTGTTTTTTTGTCTTATTTCTTGTTTGTTTCACAATAAAACATATTTTGCATCGTCAAAGTGCTAGGCATGTTGTGTAAATCAAATGATACAACCCCCCCCAAAAAAATATATTTTAATTCCAGGTTGTAAGGCAACAAAATAGGAAAAATTCTAAGGGGGTGAATACTTTCGCAAGCCACTGTACAGGCTTCCTGGGCCATATACAGCGTTCCTCACTGAGTTCCCTGAATTCTTATCGGACCTTGTAGTAATGGCAGATACTATTGAAATTTTTTGTAACTTCAATATTAACATGGAAAAGTCCACAGACCCACTCCAAAAGTCTCGGGACCCACGCATTGCCACCCACACATTGCCACAATCATAGCCTGGATCTAGTTTTGTCCAGGATATGATTGTAATCACAACAGATACTATGCTCAGACATCAACCAAAGATTATCAAAAGATAAGAAATTCTCGGACAACCCAAAGATTCCTAAAGTAGATGCCCTTCCAGACTAACCTCCACCTACCCGAGGACGTAAGAGTACAAAGATTGGTTAACCACCTAACTGATAATCGAAATTTAGCCTTGCGTAATACCCTAGATGCAGTCGCACCCCTAAAAACAAACATTTGTCACAAGAAACTAGCTCCCTGGTATACAGAAAATACCCGAGCCCTGACGCTAGCTTCCAGAAAATTGAAACAGAAATGGCGCTCCACCAAACTGGAAGTATTCCGACTAGCTTGGAAGGACAGTACCGTGCAATATCGAAGAGCCCTCATTGCTGCTCGTTCAGGCTATTTTTCCAACCTAATTGAGGAGAATCAGAACAATCCAAAATGTATTTTTGAAGCAAGCTAACTAAAAGCAGCATTCCCCAAGAGAGGATGGCTTCCACTTCAGCAGTGATGAATTCATGAACTTCTTCGATGAAAAGATCATGAACATTAGAAAGTGACTCCTCCTTGAATCTGAGTATTTCTCCAAAGCTCAGTTGTCCTGAGTCTGCACAGAACTGTCAGGACCTAGGATCAACATTTTTTTAAATCTTGTATCTCTTGACACATTCACAAATAGTCATGGCCTCCAAACTTTCAAGCTGTATACTGTACCCTATTCCAACTAAACTACTGAAAGAGCTACTTCCTGTGTTTGGCCCTTCTATGTTGAACATAATAAATGGCTCCCTTTCCTCCGGATGTGTACCAAACTCACTAAAAGTGGCAGTAATGAAAATAAAAATTAAATGTATTAATTAAAAAGCCAAACCTTAACACGAAAAATGTATAAAACTATCGGCCTATATGGAATCTCCCATTCCTCTTAAACATTTTAGAGAAAGCTGTTGTGCAGCAACTCACTGCCTTCCTGAAGAGAAATAATGTATACAAAATGCTTCAGTCTGGTTTTAAACCACATCATAATATTGAGACTGCACTCGTTATGGTTGTAAATTATCTTTTAATGGCGTTAGACCAAGGCTCTGCATCTGTCCCCGTGCTCCTAGACCTTAGTGCCGCTTTTGACACCATCGATCAGCACATTTTTGGGAACCGATTGGAAATGCTAATTGGTCTATACGGACAAGTTCTTATCTGTCGGAAAGATCAGTTTGTCTCTGTGGATAGTTTGACCTCTGACAAATCAATTGTAAATTTCGGTGTTCCTCATGGTTCCGTTTTAGGACCACTATTGTTTTCACTATATATTCTACCTCTTGGTGATGTCATTCGGAAACACAATGTCAACTTTCACTGCTATGCAGATGACACACAGCTGTACATTTCGATGTAACATGGTAAAGCCCCAAAATTGCCTACCCTGGAAGCCTGTGTTTCAGACAAGGAAGTGTATGGTGGCAAATGTTTTACTTTTAAACTCAGACAAAACAGAGATGCTAGTTATAGGTCTCAAGAAACAAAGAGATCTGCTGTTGGATCTGACAATTAAACTTGATGGTTGTACACTTGTCTCAAATACAACTGAAGGACCTTGGCTTTACTCTGGACCCTGATCTCTCTTTTGACAAACATATCAAGAATATTTCATGGGCAGCTTTTTTCTATCTTTGTAACATTGCAAAAATCTGAAACTTTTTTTCCAAAAAGGATGCAGGGAAGCTTATCCATGCTTTTGTCACTTCTAGATTAAACTACTGCAATGCTCTACTTTCCGGCTACCCGGATAAAGCACTAAATACACTTCAGTTAGTGCTAAATACTACTGCTAGAATCTTGACAAGAACCAAAATATTTGATCAATATTACTCCAGTGCTAGCCTCTACACTGACTTCCTGTTAAGTCTAGAGCTGATTTCAAGGTTTTAATGCTAACCTACAAAGCATTACATGGACTTGCTCCTACCCATCTCTCCGATTTGGTTCTGCCGTACATACCTACACGTACGCTACGGTCACAAGACGCAGGCCTCCTTATTGTCCCTAGAATTTCTAATCAACAAGATGGAGGCAGGGCTTTCTATAGATCTCCATTTTTATGGAATGTTCTGCCTATCCATGTGAGAGACGCAGACTCGGTCTCAACCTTTAAGTCTTTACTGAAGACTCATCTCTTCAGTAGGTCCTATCATTGAGTGTGGTCCTGCCCAGGTGACCGAAGGTGAACGACAAGGCACTGGAGTGACCAACCACGCCTTGCTGTCTCTGCCTGGCCGGCTCCCTTATCTCCTCTGGGATTCTTTATCTATGACCCTATTACAGGGGCTGAGTCACTGGCTTACTAGAGCTCTTCCATGCTGTCCCTAGGAGGGGTGCGTCACGTGAGTCGGTTGAGTAACTGACGTGATTTTCCTGTCCGGTTTTGAGCCCCCCTCGCCACCCACCCGTCTCATCCTCTAGTGTCTATTCTGCAATATTCTATATGCCAGGGGGCTAGGGTCAGTCTGTTACATTATGTCTGGTGTAATTCTCTTATCTGGTATCCTGTGTGAATTTAAGTATGCTCCCTCTAATTCTCTTCCTCACTTTGCGGAGGAGCTGAGCCCTAGGACCATGCCTCAGGACTACCTGGCCTGATGACTCCTGGCTGTCCCCAGTCCACATGGTCGTGCTGCTGCTCCAGTTTCAACTGTTCTGCCTGCGGCTATGGAACCCTGCTGTTTTTTCTCTCTCTCTCTCTCTACTGCACCTGCTGTCTCGACCACTGAATGCTCAGCTATGAAAAGCCAACTGACATTTACTCCTGAGGTGCTGACCTGTTGCACCGTCTACAAACACTGTGATTATTATTTGACCCTGCTGGTTATCTATGAACGTTTGAACATCTTAATGAACAATCTGGCTTTAATGGCCATGTACTCTTATAATCTCCACCTGTCACAGCCAGAATAGGACTGTCCACGCCTCAGAGCCTGATTCCTCTCTAGGTTTCTTCCTAGGTTCCTGCCTTTCTAGGGAGTTTTACCTAGCCACTGTGCTTCTACATCTACATTGCTTGCTGTTTGGGGTTTTAGGCTGGGTTTCTGTACAGCACTTTGTGACATCTGTTGATGTAAAAAGGGCTTCATAAATACATTTGATTGATTGATGACTGGGTTATTGTTCCAATCATAAGGGGACAGCTGAGTGTCTGTCGAAGTAAATCCCTGGATTATTGTTGCAATCATGAGGGGACAGCTGAGTGTCTGTCGAAGTAAAACATTGGATTAGTAAAACCCTGGATTAGTAAAACCCTGGATTAGTAAAACCCTGGAGTATTGTTCTGATCTTGAGGGGACAGCTGAGTGTCTGTCAAAGTAAAACCCTGGATTATTGTTGCAATCATGAGGGGACAGCTGAGTGTCTGTCGAAGTAAAACATTGGATTAGTAAAACCCTGGATTAGTAAAACCCTGGATTAGTAAAACCCTGGATTAGTAAAACCCTGGAGTATTGTTCTGATCTTGAGGGGACAGCTGAGTGTCTGTCAAAGTAAAACCCTGGATTATTGATCCAATCATGAAGGGACAGCTGAGTGAATAAAGGGGAATATAGCGGGGGAAATGTGGGCCATTATAGGGAATAGGATGCCCTCAGGGCAGGCAGGGCTCCATACCTCTCCTATCAGCATCTAGGTATTAGCTACTATTCATCTTGGCTTTAGAGATGAGTGCTGCTGACGTGTGTGTGTGTGTGTGTGTGTGTGTGTGTGTGTGTGTGTGTGTGTGTGTGTGTGTGTGTGTGTGTGTGTGAATGCATACACGTGTGGGTGTGTGATTGGGAGTGTGTGCGTACTGTATGCTTCAGCCAACTTGACTTCATCTACGTGTTTTTCTGTTATTCCCTTCATCCTAGAGAGTAGTGAGTAATTCCCTTTGATATGAAACATGACAGCTACAGGCGGTTTTCTACTGTTCTCTTAAACACACACACACACACACACACACACACACACACACACACACACATACACACACACATACACACACACACACACACACACATACACACACACACACACACATACACATACACATACACATACACATACACACACACACATACACACAGTAATGTACTACAAATATAGAAATACACTAGTTTCTAGACTAGTTTCAGGAACCATTCAGCCATGGGATGTTCTAGACTCGTTTCAGGAACCATTCAGCCATGGGATGTTCTAGACTAGTTTCAGGAACCATTCAGCCATGGGATGTTCTAGACTCGTTTCAGGAACCATTCAGCCATGGGATGTTCTAGACTAGTTTCAGGAACCATTCAGCCATGGGATGTTCTAGACTCGTTTCAGGAACCATTCAGCCATGGGATGTTCTAGACTAGTTTCAGGAACCATTCAGCCATGGGATGTTCTAGACTCGTTTCAGGAACCATTCAGCCATGGGATGTTCTAGACTCGTTTCAGGAACCATTCAGCCATGGGATGTTCTAGACTCGTTTCAGGAACCATTCAGCCATGGGATGTTCTAGACTCGTTTCAGGAACCATTCAGCCATGGGATGTTCTAGACTCGTTTCAGGAACCATTCAGCCATGGGATGTTCTAGACTAGTTTCAGGAACCATTCAGCCATGGGATGTTCTAGACTAGTTTCAGGAACCATTCAGCCATGGGATGTTCTAGACTCGTTTCAGGAACCATTCAGCCATGGGATGTTCTAGACTAATTTCAGGAACCATTCAGCCATGGGATGTTCTAGACTCGTTTCAGGAACCATTCAGCCATGGGATGTTCTAGACTAGTTTCAGGAACCATTCAGCCATGGGATGTTCCAAACTCGTTTCAGGAACCATTCAGCCATGGGATGTTCTAGACTCGTTTCAGGAACCATTCAGCCATGGGATGTTCTAGACTAGTTTCAGGAACCCTTCAGCCATGGAATGTTATAGACTAGTTTCAGGAACCCTTCAGCCATGGAATGTACTTGACTGAACATCAACAGTATGTCAGAAACACTGTCATTCCTGTAAGTAGACATAATATATTTTGTTTCATTTCTCAAATTATTTCCACAAGGTTTCCAGTCGGCGAATGAGACTTTTCACAAGAGTAAATTTGTTCTGACTGAAACCAAATTGTGTCATTCATTGTCACCTCTATACACAAAACCTTTCCCAGCTTTCAATGGTCTAGGTCCCAAATAGCTTCCTAGGGAAACCCATTGGGTTCTGGTCAAAAGTAGTTACTATATAGGGAGTAGGGTGCCATTTGGGACTCAGCTAGCTTGGTCAGAATGTCATTGAAGTCTTGTTACAGTTACCATTATTACAGCCAGAGTAATCTCCTGTGAGTGATAGGCAATTGAACCAGTCCTTTTTTCTGAAAGATGTTATCATCTTTCTCTTCAATCTATAAAGGCTCAAAACTTTTCAGTATAGAGCTCTGACTCGGATTTAACAATTCATTGTGTCTGTCTGTCTGTCTGTCTGTCTGTCTGTCTGTCTGTCTGTCTGTCTGTCTGTCTGTCTGTCTGTCTGTCTGTGCACGTTTCTCTGCATGTTCATGTGAATGCGGTTGTGTGTGAATGATTTGACTCACCTCATTAATGTGCACAGTGAAACAACATTTAAATCTGTTTAGATACACCATTAAAGATTAAACATTCAAACTGACTGCCAGCACACACACACACAAAGCTTTCTGGGAGGTCTACGAGCTCTCACAGTCTCACGTCAGAAGTAGACGTTCATACATGTTTCTCAAACGTCAAATTTAGAAGCTGTTCCAAATTTCAAAGTGTTTAAGGTTAAGTTCAGGTATGAACTCCAAATTCTGAAGTTTAGGCATTAACTCCAAAAGGTTGATGTAAGGGTTAAGATCTGGGATGGGCTTAAAAGCAACTCAGTGAACCTGCACAGCATTGGCTAAATTAACAGATTTTGACTCATATCAAATTACCCAGCAGCCATTTAGAAAATAACACTATTTTACAAAATGCTGGTGTTTTAAATTGGCCACATCTTGAAGAGGACAAGGACACACGGTTCATTTAGGTTTTACACATTTTACTGAAAAAAAATATGGTTAACCATGACCAGAATATATTTCACTTTTGATGGGTAGGCACCAGTCATCTCTGGCACTGTGGGTCACCACAACATGTACCCAGGCAAACAGTGCTATTACCCACAAAGTAGCTGTATCCTTAAGTTACCGTGTCATTACGCACACCTGGTTCCAATTCCTCACTGATTGTGTTTGTATAATAAATGTGCCCTCTCTTTCCCATGTCCGTTGGTCGTGTAAGTACCTATACGTGGTGCGTGTTTTGTGCATTATGTATTACGGTCTCATCCCGTGTCGATCTACAAGGGTTTACCCTCGCTGTTTTGTTTGGGTACATCCCAGTGTTTTCTATACGTGTTTGTTTTGGGGGTATTAAAAACCCAGATTATGTATTCCTGCGCCTGTCTCCAAATACTTTATACCAACGTGACAGCAACTCATAAATGTGGAAATTCTGGATATATAAAAAAAAAAAATAACAATGATTCTGAGGAATCAGATTTTCACAATGACCGTGAGGAGCTGCCTCCCAACCTTGTGGCCATTGAGAACCCTGAATCTGAGGACCCCTTGCTCCCCTCCAGGTCCCTCTGAAGATGCTGGTGGTGATGTAGGCAGACCAACAGTGGGTGAAGTACGGTCTGTGGTAGCTGGAAGGTTTCAAGCCATTTCACCCCTCCTGGCTTTGAGTCCCAGTCTGGAGTGCGAAGCCATTTTTTTTGTAATTGGAGATACAGTTCACATGTGAAATACAGCTCCATTATGCACCAAGGTGTCAGAGGAAACACTGTACACCGTGTCAGAAGTCACTAGAGCACGATGGGACAAGGACAACCCTGGCCATGCCAAACCCTCCCCTAACCCGGACGACGGTGGGCCAATTGTGCGCCGCCCCATGGTTCTCCCGTTCGCTGCTGACACCGCCTGGGATCGAACCAGGATCTGTAGTGACGCAGCTAGCACTGCAGTGCCTTAGACCGCTGCGCCACTCGGGAGGCCCCTGTGGGAAGTTATTTGTATATACAGTATTGATGGGTTTAGATTTCTGAGCTTTAACTGTTATGAATCATTAGTTATAATAGAGACAGGAGGGGGGCAATTAAGCTTGGAATGTACTGAGTGTAGGGGAAGCGATCACATCTAGCAGGCATTGATAAGGGGAGAGAGAGAGCCATGGATTAGTGATGAAGGGAGTCAAAGTCAGGTCAGGTCACTTTAACGGAGACAAAAGTTTATGGCCCGTATCACTTAGTTTCCTGCCTAGCAAAAAAAAAAAAAGATACAATCGTTTGTTCAGATGTGTAGGAGGAGACTCGGCATAGGAGAAAGGGTTACATATCAGTGCTTGTGTGACTATGTCTTGGTCGATTCAGCTGTTCGATCCTTTGGGAAGAATAAACTTGGTTTACGCCTTCAGTGTCTGTCGAGTTATTACTCTAATAATTAGAACCTAACAGCATATATATATATATCTTTACTTTTCTACAATGACACAGTGTCGTAGCTGAATCAGAATTAGTTAGGTAACATAGATAAATAAGAGGTTTTATTTTCTTTATACTTGTCATTAGAATGTTTTATTTTGGACTATACTGTTGGCAGTTGCATTTTCCTTCTCAGCTAGGGCTTAGTCACTTGGGGCCCAGAGAGGGGAGAGGTCAGGCTTGTCTTCATATGTGAATGTGTCTGTAACTATTCCTAAACCATGTGAAGGGATGGCGTGATTAATGGGGAACCAGTTAGTTGTCTCCACTATGTCTGTACGCTAGTCACTCCCTTCTTTTACCATTGGGGGGAGAAATATGGCAGTGTCTGGAATCATTGTTTTACCCCTCTGATGTTGTATGAATCTTGACCTGGTATATGACCTAGAGAATCACTCCCCTTTCTGAGCTTGTCCAGGAGGGGGTGTATTTGAGATGGGAGTATCTAGAATTGACAATTGATATATGCCATTGGATGAGGTAAAGTTTTCGTACTAAGTGGTAACAAGAACGAGATTAGAATCTCATTTTAGGAGACCAAACTGAACGATAATTTATAGCTAATGCTATCTAGCTATGGGATACTACTCTTTCAAGTAAAAGGTTCTTTGTGAACTGTTCCTAAGATCTGTGGTTCGTCGTGTAAGTTGAGAGGGGTGTATCTTGGCTATAAAAGATACTAAGAATTGTTTTGTAAGCACTCTCAGAGAATATATTTATAGACACTGAATTGATCTGAGAGTCAAAAAGGGCTATGGTGAAGCTCATATATAATTAAAGATGGACTTTTAAATATAACTCTGACTTGTGTGTGGTTTGCTCTCTCATCACGTAGTAATACAGGAAATGACAACGACAACAGCAAAGCTGTAACTGTTTATCCCACGTGTAACTCTGTTTTCTAATCGCAAAACTTTGCTTTATCTTTGCATACCTGGTTAAATAACAGCATACCACCTTGCATACCACTGCTGGCTTTCTTCTGAAGCTGAGCAGGGTTGGTCCTGGATGGGAGACCAGATGCTGCTGGAAGTGGTGTTGGAGGGCCAGTAGGAGGCACTCTATATTTTGGTCTAAAAAATATCCCAATGCCCCAGGGCAGTGATGGGGGACATTGCCCTGTGTAGGGTGTCGTCTTTCGGATGGGATGTTAAACGGGTGTCCTGACTCTCTGAGATCATTAAAGATCCCATGGCACTTATCGTAGGAGTAGGGGTGTTAACCCCGGTGTCCTGGCTAAATCCCAATCTGGCCCTCAAACCATCATGGCTACCTAATCATCCCCAGCTTACAAATGGCTCATTCATCCCCCCTCCTCTCCCCTGTAACTATTCCCCAGGTTGTTGTTGTAAATGAGAACGTGTTCTCAGTCAACTTACCTGGTAAAATAACGGAAATATAAAAAATAAAGGTAAAATAATACAAATCCTCAGCCCTTTAAGCAGGTTGAATTACATTCCAAATTCCATAGATGAGGAGGAGAGGTTTGGTGTGAGATGATACAGCATACGTCACTGTCCATCACAACACTCAATGTGACCCAGTTCATCTGCAATTGTTTATTTTATTTACCTTTATTTAACTAGGCAAGTTAAGAACAAATTCTTATTTACAATGACGGCCTAGGAACAATGGGTTAACTGCCTTGTTCAGGGGCAGAACGACAGATTTTGACCTTGTCAGCTCGGGGATTCAATCTTGCAACCTTTCGGTTACTAGTCCAACACTCTAACCACTAGGCTACCTCAGACCTATCCTTCCATCTTTCAAACAACCACAGCACTTGTAGATGTGTAGAAGCCTTTACATGATCCATCCAGTGCAACTGTACGGGGCGGCAGGTAGCCTAGCGGTTAGAGTGTTGGGCCAGTTACCCGAAAGGTTGCTGGATCAAATCCCCGATCTGAGAAGGTAAAAATCTGTCGTTCTGCCCCTGAACAAGGCAGTTAACTCACTGTTCCCCGGTAGGCCGTCATTGTAAATAAGAATTTGTTCTTAAAACTGACTTGCCTAGTTAAAGAAAGGTGATAAAAACTGTTACTGTCATCTTCAAACCAATAATACACATCTTTTACAACTACAGATGGCAGTTTTATAATGAGTTTCTCACAGCAGGAAAAAAGTATGACATTTTAAAGTGGAAATTACAAACTTTAGAAGCCTCTTTAAACCTTGAATACACTACAAGTTTGCATTTCCTGCTGTGCACGAAAGTTCCTGCAACAACAGGATGATCGAATTAAGATACTATAGCATCTAGGACGACGCATCCGCCATTCACCATATACTGTCTACCATTTACCAACCACAATCTACTGTGTACAATCGACCATCTTAAAGCTGTTCCTGACAAGGTTATAATAGTGTGTGAGGTCCATGCTATGCAAACTGTTAGATGTGTGTGCTGGAGGGACCGGAGTAAACACCTACCGGATAATATTAGAGACATTAAAGGCTGCTTGCCAAATGGCACCCTATTCCCTTTGGGCTCTAATCAAAAATAGTGTACTATATAGGGAATAGGGTTCCATTTGGGACAAACACGTTATACCGTAGATTGTCCCGGAGTAATGAGACATCTCCCCACGGGGTCGTCTACAGGTCAACACACAGGCCTATAGGTCACTCGTTAATGCATACACACCAACTTCCTGATTCAGAGCAGTAAAATAAAATACATAAACCTCTTAAAAGCCATGCATAATCATACCCTGTTCTTTAATAATGGAATCAATCCAATGCTAACAACCTCATTGAATATAGAAGGTGGATTTTTTTTTACAGAGCTCTTGCATCTGAACTCGTGTGATTGGAAGATTGATTGGTCAGTTTGTGAATACTCAATCACTGTTGCTGCTGGTGATGCTGAAGGGACTGGCTGGCTGGCTGACTCACTGGCTGGCTGACTGGCTGTATGGCTGGCTGGCTGACTGACTGACTGGCTGACTGGCTGGCTGGCTTACTGGCAGGCTGACTGGCTGGCTGCCTGCCTGACTGACTGGCTGACTAACTGACTGACTGGCTAACTGGTGGTTTGATTAACATACAAGCAGGATCTAAGTGAGTCAGACTTTAAACAAACAAAATAATACACTTGTCATGACGTCGCCTGCTTGGGTAGTGCAAACCCCATCCCCCTCTCCCTGCCTCTCCCTTTCCTACCACAACCCATGCGGTGATCACAGAGAGATGTCGTAAATTCCTGAGAATCTCCTCATGGCCAAACAGTATTAAGAGAGAGGGTAAACTTTCAGGACAAAGGAATTCTCTTCCACCTCACAGAACTTGAGGTACGAACATATTTCATATTCCTGCAAAGGTATAAAAGATCGGTGGAGAGTCCAGCTATGAACCGGTCCATTTGTCACCACGTGGGAAACTCATGTGAGACTGTGGGACTACATTACCATACCGCTGTTTATATAATAACCTCAGATATGAGGTTTACATCTATTTGTTGTGTAAAATGAATGAGTGAGTATGATACTGTTTGTATAATTGTGTAATATGATTTTGGACTGTTTAATTAAGAAAAATACAAATACCTTTTTGATTTGAACTAAACCCGAGGACCCGCCCCTGAGCCAGTTGGGTCAGACATCCAAGGACCGCCCCTTCCTGCTATCTGAATAAAAGTCGACTCTGAGAAATTACCATTAGACCATGTTTTCTCTCCATGGGGAGAACGAAGGTTAAGGTAACATTGCTGAATCTTTAACCATACCACGTGGTTAAACTCTTATACTAATAAGAACAAGTTTTGATATTGACTACTAGTCTGCAGCTAGGAATTCGGTATCATTGAACGCGAAGAAAGAACCGCCGAAACATCCATTCTATAACGAATGTCACTCTGAACAATCCACAATAACCGAGACAGAACTTCACTCCAACAGAAACTAACTTCGCTCCAACGATCAGGACGACACACACCGAGCGTAACTATATATATATATTGATTGCAATTGTTCCCGAATGAGTGAGCGTTCATGTGTAAGGATTAGCATGTCAATTGTTATAATTATGGACTCTGTAGCGAATTCTTAGTCGAACCGCCATTTTCCCTTTGTCCAACAAGCTATGCCGGTTCAGCCCACTAGGGCATATTTCTCCTATCATTTCATGTAACTATTTTAAGTTTGTTTGTTTGTTTATGCATTTCTGTGAATTAATTAGTTAGTAATAAATAAATGATTTAAGACAATTGATGTATGGATGACTCATAGTGAAGACTGGGTTCGTGCAGATAATCAACAATTTACGACGTTTGGAATGAGACTAACGTGAGGTAAAGTAAATAAATCATTAATTAGAGGACTATTGATCAGATATGAAAATATCTGAAAGGTTATATTGGGAAATTATAACTTTGTAATCTAACTTTCCCTGGTGCCCTCGAATTCATAGTTAATTAGTTACGTTAT
The DNA here is from genome assembly GCF_016432855.1 of Salvelinus namaycush. NCBI lineage: Eukaryota > Metazoa > Chordata > Actinopteri > Salmoniformes > Salmonidae > Salvelinus > Salvelinus namaycush. The sequence goes on along the minus strand of NC_052326.1, from coordinate 54,857,314 downwards.
TACTCAAGTGATCGCGTAATCCCTAATTACAGGAATCTTTGATAAAAACTATAAGTCTTCAATTTAACGATAGCAAAGACACGACACACTTTAATACCTTTATAACCCCTTTATAAAGCTTGTACAGATGCTGCAGAAAGACAGCCACCCACACCCACACACACCCACACACACACACCCACACACAATCAGAGGAGCTCCAGCAGCAGTCAGGGAGATACCATCACACTGTTGTTCAGCCTAGATTAACTCTCCCAGAGTCAGACGGCATTGATTGCCAACGCAGCAAATAAGAGAGGTTGAAAAAGAGAGGAATAGAAAGATGGGAGGAAGAAATCCAGGTCTGATCGGCCTAATCAGGTCCCGTCATCTGGAGAGGGAGATGGAGATGGAGGACAGGAGGGGAGGGAGAGAGGAAGAAGAGGACTGAGTCAGAGGAGGAGAGGAAGGCCTGACTAGGCAGATAAAAACTCTCTCTTTCCAGAGTCTCAAGCTTTGTCCCAAATTGAACCCTATTCTGTATATAGCTCAACACACAGGCCTATAGGTCACTCGTTAATGCCAGGGTGGCAGGTTGTCACGACTTCCGCCGAAGTCGGCCCTTCTCCTTGTTCGGGTGGTGTTCGGCGGTCGATGTCACCGGCTTTCTAGTCACCATCGATCCATTTTTCAGTTTCGTTTTGTTTTGTCTGTATTATACACACCTGGGTTCAATTCCCCCATCATGTCCCCTATTTAACCCTCTGGCTTTCATTTCTGTTTTGTCCGTGATTGTTTGTGCGTTAGTGGTTGTGATGATTACGTGTGTGTTTGTGATTATTTCCATTTGTGGAACTTTTGCCTATATTTTGAGTAAAACACTGTGGTTTCGCTCAACACCTGTGTCCTGCGCTTGACTCCGATACTTCTCCGCACACAACCCTGACACAGGTAGCCTAGTGGTTAGAGCGTTAGGCCAGTAAACGAGAGGTCGTTAGATCGAAGGCAGTTAATCCACTGGTCCTCGGCCGTCATTGTAAATAAGAATTTGTTCTTAACTGACTAGCCTAGTTAAATAAAGGTTAAATAAAATAAATATAATGCACTACTATATAGTCCAAGATGGTGCTGCAGTCGATAGTAGCTGTTTTACGGGCTCCTGACAACTTTGTTTTTTTTAAGCTGATCTTAACTGTTTTTCTATCTGTACTTTACCATTTATCTTTTTGACAAGATTTACTTTTACTTCACTACATTTCTAAAGAGAATAATGTACTTTTTACTACCATACATTTTCCCTGACTCCCAAGAGTACTCGTTACATTTCGCTACACTCGCATTAACATCTGCTAACCATGTGTATGTGACCAATAACATCTGCTAAACATGTGTATGTGACCATTAACATCTGCTAACCATGTGTATGTGACCAATAACATCTGCTAACCATGTGTATGTGACCAATAACGTCTGCTAACCATGTGTATGTGACCAATAACGTTTGATTTGATTTGAATGCTTAGCAGGACAAGCAAATGGTCCAATTCACGAACTTATCAAGTGAACGTCCCTCATCATCCCTACTGACCCTGATCTGGAGGACTCAAACACAAATGTTTTGTTTGTGAATTATGTCTGAGTGATGGCGTGTGCCCCTGGATATCCGGAAAATAAATTAAAAACAAGAATAGTGTCTGGTTTTAATATAAGAAATTAGAAATTATTGACTTATCATTTTAATGTTGATAATTAACTATTTTTTAGGAACTACATTTACTTTAAATGCTTAAGTATATTAACCAAATACCTTGAGACTTTTTTTCAAGTTGTATTTTACTGGGTGACTTTTACTTCAGTAATTTTCAATTAAGGTATCTTTACTTTTACTCAAGTATGACAAATGGGTACTTTTTCCACCACTGGATATGCCACTACCATTGGATAGCTATAGATATGACCCTCTCGTTGGCTAGCTGTAGATATGACCCTTCTGTTGGCTAGCTATAGATATGACCCTCCCATTGGCTAGCTATAGATATAACACTACTGTTGGCTAGCTATCGATATGACCCTCCCGTTGGCTAGCTATAGATATAACACTACTGTTGGTTAGCTATAGATGTGACCCTCCCATTGGCTAGCTATAGATATAACACTACTGTTGGTTAGCTATAGACATGACCCTCCCGTTGGCTAGCTATAGATATGACCCTCCCGTTGGCTAGCTATTGATATAACACTACTGTTGGTTAGCTATAGACATGACCCTCCCGTTGGCTAGCTATAGATATGACCCTCCCGTTGGCTAGCTGTAGATTTGACCCTCCCGTTGGCTAGCTATAGATATGACCTCCCATTGGTTAGCTATAGATATGACCCTCCCGTTGGCTAGCTATAGATATAACACTACCGTTGGCTAGCTATAGATATAACACTACCGTTGGCTAGCGATAGATATGACCCTCCCGTTGGCTAGTTATAGATATGACACTACCGTTGGCTAGTTATAGATATGACACTACCGTTGGCTAGCTATAGATATAACACTACCGTTGGCTAGCGATAGATATAACACTACCGTTGGCTAGCGATAGATATAACACTACCGTTGGCTAGCTATAGATATAACACTACCGTTGGCTAGCTATAGATATGACACTACCGTTGGCTAGCTGTAGATATGACCCTCCCGTTGGCTAGCTATAGATATGACATTACCGTTGGCTAGCTATAGATATAACACTACCGTTGGCTAGCTATAGATATGACACTACCGTTGGCTAGCTGTAGATATGACACTACTGTTGGCTAGCTATAGATATGACACTACCGTTGGCTAGTTATAGATATGACACTACCGTTGGCTAGCTGTAGATATGACACTACCGTTGGCTAGCTATAGATATGACACTACAGTTCTTTAACCAAACATAATAAAACCGCAATAAAGGGGACTTTTCGAGCACACCGACAGCGTCATTGCATTTTGGCACACCATAATTACATCAATTTCCAATGAAACACTGCGTTTGCCTTGCAGCATTGCAGAGGCAGTTGCAAAGCGTTCTGTGTGGTGCATACGAAAAACCGTATACATCAACGGCTTGACAGAAATGATAGCTGAAGGTCAATGTTGAACTTCTTTTGCATACATTTCCACTATTTTACGAAACGCTGTCGCTGTGTTCGAAACGATAGTGAGGGTCGGGCAGAGTGTGCTGCTGCGTATTTCAGCGTTATTGCTGTGTGTCCAACCTATTATATAGTGGCAGCTACTCAGTGTTGCCAACTCCTCAGTAAGGAAGGTAGCTATTGGCTGTTCTAAAAGTTGCTAGAAGTCGCAAAAATGACGTCATAACCTAATTAGCATAATTGGCCATGTGCGTGCAATTGTGATAGACGCTGTAGGAGAGAGGAATAACATCGTGTGAGAGACAAAAAGTGAGTAAAAAAACACCCTAAATATGTTAAGAACTACAAATGAACTTTCTTCTGTCAATTCTTGGGTTTTTTTATGTCACAATTCCAACCCTCATTTTTTTGTATACAATCTACATTAACAATCTAAATGGGCCAAAAAGAGACAATTTAAAAAAAAACTGTCAATGGCAATGTGAGAAAATTATGGTAACTAGTCTGGCCCTAATTCAGGTTAATAGTTTTTTTTCCAGACCCCCCTCCACACACACAGAAAGAGTGGATCATCGTCATTTTGGTTAAGGCTCTCTATGGCAGGTTCAGTAACTGAGGGAGCTGACTTAAATGAGAGAGAGATTAAAGTAGATGTCACGCGTCAAAATTTTGATTGATGACCCTATGTGAACCTATGTGACCGCTATGTGAACCCTATGTCCTGATGACGTGTGCATGTCCCAAGGGCTGCCGGTCAGGCCAGCCTGGTGGTTAGGTGGGGGCTGGGTGGGTGAGTAAGGGTCCAGTTGTCAGGTCAACCGGTAATGATTTATGACCCAAGCCTGATTTATGACCCTATGTAATGATTTATGACCCTATGTCCTGATGACGTGTGCATGCCAATATTTGGGTTTCAGGTCAGGCAAGCCTGGTGGTTAGGTGGGGGCTGGGTGGGTGAGTAAGGGTCCAGTTGTCAGGTCAACCTGTTACTGTTTCTCACGGTTTGGGGTGGTTAATGCCCCTTATAAAGCCCCAGAACAATTCCTGTTTAAGAGTGTACATGATAACCCCCCTGAATATTAAACAAAAATGACACCTATGCCAATTTTAGGGATGTTATGCTCGGCTTGTCATGAACCCAGTGACCAAAGCCTTGAAAAAGTTCTGTGTGAAGCTCCAGAATGTTTTAAAGGATTTTTGGGTACGAGTGAGGGCCATATTTCTTACATATTCCACCCGGAGGATTCTACGGTAAAGATATTCACAGACAGTGGACCCAAACCCCTTTATCATGCAAAACCTGGGATTTTTTCTCCTGCTCTGGGGATGAGAGAATGGCTAAAGATCAGGCTGGCGCTCTGCAAAATTGAACAGGCTCTGAGTGGTACACAGGTGCCGGGCTATGCGTTGGAAGAACAGGTCTGCGGACGCAGTGATCTGAAAGCTCTAAGAATCGCTTCAATGGACTATGCCCCTAATAACAAAGTGACAATTTTAGCCTGTGAAGTTTATGATGGTGCTAATGCTACAAAGTCTGTCAATTCTCCTGTAGCTTCCAGAGCCTGCAAAGAGGTAAACTTTTTTATGCCTGTGTTTAGTTTTAAATGGGTGGATTATCCGATTTTCATAACCCTTATGAATAAGCTGGACATTCTCTTCCAAAATGGTGAACAGTTACAGCGCTGGGCGAGGCTTTCCTTGAGACAGAGTCAAGACCAAAAGGCCCGACGTCGGATCTACCCCTGGAGTGAAAACTTACCAAGTGTTGATGGACCTTGCAAGAGAGCCAGGCCTTTTGAGGGCGAACTGGACACTGATAATGGGGGATGGTTGCATCAGCCCCCTGGAGCTGTAAGAAAGGAATCGTAAAATACCTTAAGAATGTAAGGCTATAAAATGTATGTACTAAATATTTTGAATGAAATAAAGGGTTTTTAAAAGCCGAATCTCACCACGTTATGAACTCTCGCGTTTGTTCACTCTTAGCGCAGTCTGTCCCTGAGAAAAAAACTTGCGGAAAAAAGCCATGTGCGCGCGTATGTGCGTGAGGGAGTTTTCTGTAGTGGCTGTGTGTGTGTGTGTTTCAAAAACAGAAAAAGGGGGCGGGGTGTTTGTTAAAAAAATACCCTTGCATCTGCGCTCAAGGCTCTCTCTCTCTCTCTCTCTATGCATGGTGGGTCGTTTGAAACCAAGGTTTACACTATCCTGCAAAACAGATGCCTACCCCCTCAACAATAATATTGTGTCTTAAGCCTCCTAAACACAAAGTCCTTTCAAAAACTATTTTTTAGGTGGGCTAAAAAATCATTCATCCCAGCGATGTCGAGACCACCCCACCCCTGCATCTAGGTGCTAGCACCCCGGAGATTTTAGAATATCCAAAAGGATCCTAATGTTTAGACACCCCCAATACCATGTGTTTGAAATGTGTCAAATATATCTTGGGAGGGTTTTAGCGCGAAAAAATACGACACCCCTCGAGTTAGAAGGGTACAAAAGCTAGGCAAAACAGGTCCCCTGTTAGACCCGTTTTAGCGCCGCTACAAATTTACCCTACAGCATCCCCCAGGAATAGTTAACGGACTGAAGCGTTAAAAAGATAATCTGGGAAAACAGTCTAATGGATCTATCGGAAGGTGAGTTCTTGAAATAAATATTTATATATGCTATATATTAGATTTGGTTGTTGTGGGGAATTGTTTGAAAACGTTGTATGTTATAGAAATATTAAACAATCATTAGGACCAGTATGCTTAACGTATAACATGTCAATATTAGCTAAAATGATTATAGCTTTAATATTATCTAATGTTTTTTTAGATTCTGAAGCATTCACGCAGATACTCCGAGGTATAACTGAGCTCGAACCATCCATAGGGTCTCCGGAACAAATTGCAGACATCCAAACGCCGACCCTGAATTGTAAACGTAAGTAAGCTCCAAGAATTCCGTAAAAATATTTATACCTTAAAAACAAAAAGTGTCGGCATCTTATATTAAAAGTTATTTTATGTGTTTACAGCGGACATACAGCCTAGAAGGTTAAACGAGGCCCTATGGAGCCTGAACGGTTTCTGCGAAGCATATGACTACGAGACAATTCTGCCCTACTCCCAGGATGTATTTACACACAAACCGCGAACAGAGACTTTAAACGGCAGGTCAACTCCCCTGGGCCAGGACCCCGGTGCGCCCCATATTTCTAAACACCAACGGACAATCAGTGCCCAGATCCACAGTTCCGCTTCACCCGAACAATTCTACTTGGCCAGTATTCACGAGACAGCGTTCCAAGGACAAGGTATGAATCAATTATATATTATTATTTATATCGATATATTATTATTTTAATATTTATATATTTTTTTATTTTTATGCCTGAATATGTTAACTTCTTGCGACTACAGGGGGTGCTGTTCCGAATTAGCATTTTGTCGTCTCCAAATTAAACTGCCTAGTACTCAATTCTTGCTCGTACAATATGCATATTATTAATTCTATTGGAAAGAAAACACTTTCTAGTTTCATACAAAGTTGGAATGATGTCTGTGGGTGACCCAGAACTCTTTCTACAGCGAAATCCATGACAGACAGTGAAAGGTCTGAGAGCGAAGCTCTGGTTTCAGATCAGTTTTTAAGGTCTCTGTCTATCCTATGGAACGACACGAACTGCACCCGCCTTCCCCTGGATGTCAGTAACCAATGAGAAGTGGAATGGGCCTTCTCCGTAGCTCTCAGAGGTTATAAAAGACCAAGGAGTGAGAGTAGCCCCCCTTTCGACGCTCGCCCTTACGCAGGAAGGGACCTCCGGACGCCATTTTCACAGGCTCGGTTATCAACTTGAAATGTATCCGTCTGTAATTTAATTCGATATAGGACTTAGAAACATCATAAGGTAGTTAATTTAAACCGTTTTATAGGAAATTATATCCGTTTAGTGCGATTTTGAGGAATTTCTTTGTTGTGCACTCTGAAACTTTGGACACGTTTTGGGATCCCGTTCGATCGTTAGTGGATATTTCGAAGGACAGAGGACATCTATCGACCAAAAGACGTTTATAACATAGAAAGGATACATTGCCCAAGAATATGATGGAAGAACAGCTCATAGTAAGCAATATTTAATATGATAAATTGTTGTTCTGTCGAAATATTTTAAACGCATATTTCGCCATTTTGTTTGGTGTAGCTTCACTTGGCGAACCCTGTATTGAAAAGTAAGGATAATTTTACAAATGTAAATCAGCGGTTGCATTAAGAACTAATTTGTCTTTCGATTCCTGTCAACCCTGTATTTTTTAGTCAAGTATATGATTAGCTTTCAATTAAACTAGATCACTCTGATAGATGACGTCAGACATATTGAGGCTTGATTTCCTAGTATTTTTATTGTGTAACCACGGTTTTGTATGGCTAAATATGCACCTTTTCGAACAAACTGTATATGTATGTTGTAAAATGATGTTACAGGAGTGTCATCGGAAGAATTCTGAGAAGGTTAGTGAAAAAATTAATATCTTTTGGCGATGTTGACGTTATAGCGCTCTTTGGCTGGAATCGATGCTCTGGTAACGTTTGCACATGTAGTATGCTAACTTATCGATTTATTGTGTTTTCGCTGAAAAACGCTTAGAAAATCTGAAATATGGTCTGAAATCACAAGAACTGGGTCTTTCCATTGCTATGCTTTGTCTATTTTTATGAAATGTTTTATGATGAGTAAATTGGTCATACACGTTGCTCTATCTAGTAATTCTAGTCGATTTGTGATGGTCGGTGCAATTGTAAACTGTGATTTCTACCTGAAATATGCACTTTTTTCTAACAAAAACTATCCTATACCATGAATATGTTATCAGACTGTCATCTGATGGTTTTTTTTATAGGTTATTGGCTATCAATATCTTAGTTGAGCCGAATTGGTGATAGCACCTGAAGGAGTAAGAAACTGATGGAGTTAGAATAGTGGTGTATTTTGCTAACGTGTTTAGCTAATAGATTTACATATTTTGTCTTCCCTGTAAAACATTTTAAAAATCTGAAATGGTGGCTTTATTCACAAGATCTGTATCTTTCATCTGGTGTCTTGGACTTGTGATTTAATGATATTTAGATGCTACTATCTACTTGTGAAGCTATGCTAGCTATGCTAATCAGTGTGTGGGGGGTGGGGGGTGATCCCGGATACGGGGTTGAGGTTCGGTAAAAGTTAAAACAAGGCCTTATATTGTTTTTTTTTCAGGCTCACCATCTACCGAACCTGCAGATGCTGTAATACAGGTTGACCAAAGACATCAGCCCCTGGTTTCAGAGCTTCTTCAGAACAGCCCTCGTCAAAAAAGCCGAGGTATTTAATTAATGTATTGTTAATATATAGGCTTATATCTGAAATGTATTTGACATTTTTAGCTAACATATTTTAGGGTTAATAACCTATTTTTGTATGTATTATTTTTATTTCAGACTCCTCCCCGGCTTATAAAGACAACGAAGAAGCTACCCATAGAGAACCCGAGGAGGCGCCAAAGACACCAGTCAAGAAAACAGGGAAACCTGATGATTTCAAAGATTTAAATGAAATTTCTGAGGTAGACGATTTGATGTTCTGTGAAGCTGCCAACCTTCTTGAATCGGCCAATTCTGTGGGGGCAACAGCCGATTCTGAAATAGACCAAGCCCTTTTTTTCAAAGCTTTTACCCTGGGTTTAAAATCACGAAAGGCGCTACTACAGAGGCGCATGTGTATTCTACTAGAGCATCAATACAGTCAGGATGTGTCATTCTGGCGTAGCGAGCTACCCCGTATGTTAAAAAACATTAGGGTTAAAACAAGCAAATACCGCCGTTAAAAAACACACATGTAAACACCCACACATCCTTAATTAGACAAATGGCGCCCCCTATAGACCTAAGCGAGACAATTGAAAGCCTCTTAGCCCTGATCCCTACAGAGCTCCAAGATATAATTAACCATATGAATGATTCGGGGGTAATTGACATAATGACTATAGATGAAAATCTATTATCACAGATTCCCGCCTAACTCATAGACCTTATTACCCGTATGAATGAGTCTGGGCCTTCCGATGAAAACATGTTATCACAGATTCCCGAAACAATCATATCTCTAATTACCCAGCTGAACGCGAACCCTAGGTTTAATTCGGCACCCCAGACACCTCTAAGACAGCCTTTAACACCCTTGTCCGAAGAGTCTGAAACCCAATACGATGTTTTTGAACAGTTGGACAAATGTCTAGCAAATCTGGAGGGGGAAGGTCTTGAGCGCAGTGTACAGAACGAGAGCCCTAGGTTTAATTCGGCACCCCAGACACCTATAAACCATCCTTTAACACCCTTGTCCGAAGAGTCTGAAACCCAATACGATGTTTTTGAACAGTTGGACAATTGTCTAGCAAATCTGGAGGGGGAAGGTCTTGATCCAAGTGTACATGTTTTGCGCCGAAATAAATTCAACAATATTGAGGTTCGACAGTTTTTCAATTTCGCATGGGGGGGTCAGATTCGGGAATATGCTGTGTTTTACGTAATGCTTATGGACACTTTGAATGAACTGTTAGATAGGGTTAGAGATTATAGCGAACCTAGGGATCTCTTACAGTTGGAAATTTGTGGAGACAGTCTGCAGAGCCGTGTATCGCTTATTTTACAGAATGGTGAAGCAGATCTTGAACAATTTGTTAAACTGCTAGAACGACTTGTTCAGTCAAATTTAAACGTGCTAGCAGATAGGACCCTCGAACTTGTAGTACAATTAGTACGTCAACCACAAGGGGGCGGTGGTCAGAGAAGGAAGCTCGATAGCCTAATGCAGTCAGAAATTATAAGCAATAAAAGGGCCTACCTCATAATCGTTCCCAATCCTGGTAATAAGCTATGCTTTGCCCTAGGGCTGGCCCACTTACTCAGCCCAGGATGTACAGATCTAGCCGCGTTACAAAAAGCTCGAGAGCTACAAACTGCTGTGGGTCTCGGTATACAGGATGCTGTGGCTTTCTCAGACATAGTCACATTTGAAAACTTTCTGAACATCAAGATTGTGGTTTTGTACCACAGTAGGGCTAATGACGCTCTCTTAAAGTTCCAAAATATACACGAACCACACCCTAAGACTATGTATTTTTATGTGCAAAATGAGCATTACTATGCCGTAACTAACATCACAGCCTTTTTAGGCGCCCCATATGTCTGTCCAGCCTGTCATACCGGCTACACACGCATGGGGGGGCACTCGTGCCGTTACAACTGTTCAGTATGTCTGGATAAACATTGCCCTATGCAGCCGCTAAACTTGACCCCCTGTGAGGATTGTCACCGCACATGTCGTTCGGCCTACTGTTACGAAAAACACAAAACTGAAACATGGCACCCCAAGGCCTGTAAATCTGTAAGCAGTTGTGACATTAACAAGAAATGTCCAAAATGTCATTGCAATTACAACCTTACAATAGATAGCCCTAAACCTCATGTTTGTGGAATTCTACACTGCCCAATCTGTAAAGGGCCTTTGAAAAGCAGAGACGCGGAAGTGGTTCAAGAAGTACCACATGAGTGTTACATTCAGCCCTTGGCTGAAGATGAACATACAGAGAAATATGTTTTTTATGATTTTGAGACAAATCAGCAATCAGGGGTTCATTTGCCTATTTTTGTATCCACCATGACTTTCAAGGGTGAAAAGTGGTCGGCCGAGGGACCCAATTGTGCACAGCTCTTTCTAAAACATTTTAGAAAGGCCCAGTACAGAAACTTCACGTTTATAGCTCACAATGCTAGAGCCTATGACTCCTATCTGCTTCTGAACCCTTTGATACAGCAAGGCGTTGCGCCAAGTGTTATTGCTCAAGGGAGTAAAATCTTATGTTTTGTTGACCCAGCCTTCAAACAGAGATACATTGACAGCTTAAGCTTCTTACCCATGAGATTGGCTCAAATGCCAGAGGCCTTGGGTTTTGAAAACTCTGTCAAAGGTTATTTCCCCCACTTCTTCACATCTGAGGAGAATCTACATTATATAGGATCTTATCCATCCCCCGAAATGTACGGGTGTGATCAAATGTCTCCCAAAGAGCGTGAGAGATTCATGACATGGTACGAGACCGTAAGACATGGCACTTTTGATTTTCATAAAGAGATGGAATCATACTGTGACAATGACGTTGTTATACTTCGTGAAGGATGCCTCAGATTCAGAGAAGAGGTAATCAAAGATGCGGGCATTGACCCCTGGAGCTGTACAACTATTGCATCCGCGTGCATGAAAACCTATCGTACACACTATCTAACTCCAGCATCTATAGCTATCCCATCGCCAGACAACTACCGACGACAATTCAAGGCCTACTCTAGTGGTTCCATTCAATGGTTGGAGTACTTGGCCCAGGATAAAGATATTTTTATCCAACATGCTTTGAATCGGGGGGAGAAGGCGTTTGGGCCTTACCATGTAGATGGATACACACAGCTTGACGGGGTTGAGACAGTGTATGAGTACAACGGTTGTTTCTTCCACGGTTGTAAATTATGCTTTGTTCCCCAGGCCATGTGTGTCCTAACCCAAAAGACTTTTGGGGAAATGTACCAAGAGTTTCAAGACAAACTGAATTCTTTAAAGGCTACTTACGGGTTAAAAGTTGTGGTTTTGTGGGAGCACGAATGGACAGCCCTCAAAAAGGCGGATCCTAGTGTTAAGGCCTTCCTTACCCATTATGACCCTCCAGAGCCCCTGGAACCGAGACAGGCCTTGTTTGGAGGCCGGACCAATGCTTTGACATTGCGTTATGTAGCTCAACCCGACGAGACCATAGGCTATGTAGATTTTACATCCCTATATCCTCATGTAATGAGTTCCTCATGCTATCCTATAGGGCATCCTGAAATTATTCACAGCGACTTTGACATACCTCAAAATTATTTTGGTTTAATCAAAGCGACTGTCTACCCTCCTAGGGGTCTGTTTATACCTGTGTTGCCTTACAAGGGGTCTAAAGGAAAACTTTTCTTTCCCCTTTGTCGCACATGCTGTGAAAACAACAACCAGGAAAACCCCTGTGATCACTCAGATCAAGAAAGAGCCCTGACCGGTGTATGGGTCACCGTTGAATTCTCTAAGGCTTTAGAGAAGGGGTATCGTGTGGCCAAAATCTTTGAAGTGTGGAACTTTTCCAGGAAATCAGACACACTTTTTAAAGAGTACATCAAGACCTTCTTGAGATGCAAGCAGATGGCTTCAGGCTATCCTGCATCGGTCACAGATCAAGAAAGTAAAGACAAATACATTCAAGACTACCATGACAGAGAAGGCATACTTCTTGACCCTGACAGAATAGAGGTCAACAAAACCAAAAGAAATGTTTCGAAATTGTACTTGAACTCCCTTTGGGGGAAATTAGCGCAGAGATGCAATATGCTAACAACTTCGATCATTAAAGACCCGGAAGAATTTTTGGAATTTGTTTTTTCGGACCAATACGAAATTTCACATTTTTCCTTCTTGAGTCAAGACATTGCATTGGTGCAATGGAGGCGCCACCAAAAGTGGGTTCTACCCCCTGGTAATGTAAATGTGTTTCTTGCAGCATTTACCACAGCCTATGGCCGACTTGAACTGTACACCCTCATGGAACAGCTTCAGAGGCGGGTTCTTTACCACGACACAGACTCTGTGGTCTATGTAAGCAAACCGGGGTGTTGGAACCCCCCACTTAGCAACTATCTTGGGGGTTTAACTAGTGAACTCGAAGAAGGTGACCATATCACTGAATGGTCCTCATGTGGTCCCAAAAGCTATGCTTTTAGGACTAAAGCCAATCACGTGGTGTTGAAAGCCAAAGGCGTGACTCAAAACTACGAAAATGCCCCGCGTGTAAACTTGGAATCAATCACGCGCTTGGTCGAGGGGTTCGTAAAGGACAGGAATAGTGACTTGGAGATTTTGAGCTCCTACAACAAAATAGTGAGGGATAAAAAGGGGTTCCATCTAAGAAACGCACCACTCACTAAAAGATTCAGGGTAGTCTATGACAAGAGACAGCTATTGCCTGATGGTACCACATTGCCCTTTGGCTACTGACTTATGATACAAGCCCCCAGTGTGTCTTAAAGCTTAAGATATTATGACTGCTGTCGAGGGTTTTGACCCCCGTCTACAATTGCCTTTTTCAGCATTAATTGCAGGCCCTTCAAACAGTGGTAAAACTTTTTTTGTAAAAAGTATTTTAGAGAATTCTGAACATGTGTTATCTCAAAAGCCTGACAATATTGTATGGTGTTATTCATGTTACCAACCTCTGTATGATGAATTATTGAAGACAATAAAAATCAAGTTTGTTGAAGGAATACCCGAATCTCTGTCTGATGATGAACTTCTCCCCCCACATAAAAATAATCTGCTGGTTTTGGACGATATGCTATTTGCTGGTAGCGAACACCCCGAAATTGCACGAGCTTTTACCCAATATACTCATCATAGAAACCTGTCCGTGCTTTACTTGGTCCAGAATGTGTTTCACCAAGGTAAAAATAGTCGGACCATTAGCTTGAATGCCAACTACATGGTATTGTTTAAAAATCCTAGAGACAAACTGCAAATTAGCACTCTAGCTCAGCAGATGTACCCTGGACGGAAATCATACTTTATGGAGAGCTATGAGGACGCTACCAAAGAGCCATTTTCTTATTTAATCGTGGATTTAAAAGCAAATACTCCAGAACACCTTAGGCTACGTACAGGGCTGTTTCCGGGGGAGAGGCCTGCTGCATACCTTCCTAAAAAGTAAACGCTATGTCTCTGCGTTTAAAAAGAAACCTGCCCCTCTTGAGAAGGCTAGTTGGGTCTACAGCTAAAGAACGGAAGGCCATCTTGGGTCGCTGTTCTTCAGATCTCATATTAGCCCTATGTGAGATTGCTTTGAATCTTCTCAAAGGACGCATTCCACTCACCCTGAACCAATTGAAAAAATTAAAGAGACAAAAGACCGCGATCAAACTCTTTGCCAATAAAAGGGCCAGTCTTCAAAAGAAAAGACATAGTATACAACAGTCTGGGGGTTTTCTTCTGCCTTTACTCAGTATAGCCGTGCCCTTCATCACCAGCCTTATTGCGGCCAGACGTGGGGGTTGAACACGTGGTGTGATGGCCACTAAAATGTACTTGGTGCCTCAACAAGAGTTGGATAGACTTAAAAAACAAATGCAGGGTCCTGAAGATATCAGACAAACAGCTGAAAATGATTTGGATACGGCCATGAAGGATGTCTTGAACCGAAAAGGATTGAACCCCTATGATAAGATTCAAAAATACACAAACCTAATGCAAAGGTATTTGACTCGGGTAAAACAAGGGGAGAGAGAGACTAGCCATTTAACCCTTTCCCTACCGGACCCTTTAACAGATGTCGAACCTAACGATAGCCATGCCCCTGTAAGGCCTGTACCGGCGATCTTACCTAGTGGAGATAATATGTCTGGTGAAGCTCAAATGCCATTTGAAGATAAAGTTATGCATGACCTACTGACACATGTGCCTTTACGTAACAGGAAGAATGTTAAATACATTATGAACAAGATAAAAGACTCAAAGGGGATAGCTGCTTGGAACGACTCTGGAGAGTTTATCCTTCAGGGCTCTGTGGTTAGGGGTTCCCATATGTTGGACTTGCTTAAAAGTACCACGGCGGCCCACAAGGTTGCTGATGACCGAAGGCCTCCCGGCTGGCGTCAGTTTCTTAAGGCCCTGGCAATCCTCAACATTCCCCTCTCCGGTGTACCCAACCATAAGCTTCGTCAACAGATTCAAGCTTTAAAACAAAAGCCTTCAACGAGATACAGCACCCCTAAAGATGCCCCAACGACACCTCCCCCCTATGAAAACGATGATGATAACTCATTTACACCCATGAACGTCTCAGGACCTTTTCCTAATCCCGATCTCTCGGGGTGGTTAGCCTTTTGAAAATGACTTTTGAATGACTATGATTAAATTCAATAAATTTTTTATTTGAAAAATAAGCAAGTTAACATTTGTGGCATTCTTGAAACATATGACGTGAGCATACGCCTTGATTACGCGTTCTTAAAGGACACACATTTGAACACTTTTGATATTTTCTAACAAAACAAGATACAAGGTTATCATTACTTCTTAAATCATCCTTATAAAGAGACATAACATCTTCAAAAGAAACTCCCCGGGCTCTTTGGCACAGGTAAAATACACAGTGGTGACCGCATGTAGTGGAAAGGTTATCTTGCACTTGTTTGATGCTGTAGTAGATCTTTGTACCGTTTAGGGTCAAAAAATCTTTAATAGATTTAGGGAAATGTGAAAAACCGGGGGGAAAGCCATAGGAATCAAAAAAAGTTGAGATTTTTCGTCCACCTTCCTGTTCTAATGTCATAGCTAGCCAATGTTCACCAGGCATGTGTTTAGGATGGGTATTGACAATAAACATTGCAGGCCTCTCAGGCCATATCTCAATAGGTAATTCATCACAAGCCAACACTCCACAAAATTGTTTTCCAATCAAGCGGCTCATGAGCCCGTCCAACTCTTGGGTATTCATGTCTTTGCTCAAAGGTTCTTAATAATAATCCACTAAGACCTGTCTTCGGGCATTCACTTCCAAGATTGAATCAGAGCATGCGTAAACAATCATGCTAACTGTACAGGCTAAAGGTGTACGGAAACGCATTTCCAGCCTGAGGTTACCTTGGGACACCACAGACAGATTTCCTGAGGTGTCATCATCAGGGGATAAATTGAAAGCATACAACGTGTAACCCTCTGCAAAATCATTTCTGTCAATAGGTAAAGAGAGATCTTTTAGATGTCGCCCTGTAGCCAGGAATAGATTGTAAAATTCTCGCACAGATATGTTGTTATTAAATTGGGGTTGGAAAGCCTTCGCCGGAACCTGACGTCCGTCCTGACAGAGAGCTACATACTCTGCATTGAAGTGTTGAAAATTAAAGGGGTTTTTATCTAAACTCCCCGTATTAGAGGCGTGATCAACCAGACCTATAACCACATATCTAGGTAAAGGGCCTAGAAATAGGTTTTCTTGACTGCAGATTCTACTGCCCACAGGTATGCTAAAGGTTTTCATGGTAATTCTTTGGAGAGGGTAAAGGGCATTTCCTTTCATCAAAGCATGTGAGTGACCCAGGCGTACGGCCGGAGATACAGACACTTTTTTAATAAAAAGGGTGGCCCCCAACACTTTCAAACTAAAATCCCCGTCTTGGGGAGACATCAGGCAAAAATCATCCTTGGCCCTGGTTAATTTTAATCTTAAATCAACCGAATTTAAGAGTAACCGTTCTTGAAAGAAAATGTCAGAGTGTATAGGGCCTAGCAAATGAAACTCTCGAGATTCGGCGCAGTAGCGAGCTCGTGCCGCTAGTCCTTTGTTTGCACCGGTGGAAGGGTCTGTCGATTCCATAGAGGCTCCTGCAGTATCCTTGCTAAACAGCCCGGCGCTAAATTGTGTTTTGAGAGTGTCTTCGGAGTAGTTTAGTAAACACTCCATGATGGCTCTATATGGGTATGTGGCGCTGCTTTGACTGATTAGGCGTTCACCCAAAGTCACATCAACTTGGGAGAAAATGGTGGCCAAGGGGTAATTAATGAGACTCACTTTGGCATCGCCTGCAATATTAGACCCATCTCTTTTGGTCACTTTTAGACGTAAATGCACCAAGGTGTTGTTGAGGTCCAGATAGTTGTCACCGTGGCCTGGTATGAAAAATTCGATAGGCCCGTTATCGGTAATAGCAGAGAGAGGGGCTATCTCCACATAACTGGATCTATCTATTGAATGCTGCGTTAACGGGGCCGTGAAAAGATCGAGTTCTGTCTTTATAGCTTCAGAGGACATTCGATGTAAAAGAGCCATGTCACTTATTCTTTTAGAAAATACTTCCTAGTATTCTTTTAGCCTGTTTTGGTTCAGACCTCCTCACTTTACCACGTCTTTGACTTACTGAGGTTCTTTTAACAGTTAACCGCCGCTTTTTAGGTGCCGGCCTGCGTCTTAAACCTGGGGGTCTCTTTTTTGGTCTTCGAGACAATATCATAAGCCCCGAGCCTTCTTGATGCTCCACATCTGGTGACGCCCTTCGGGTCATAGCATTGGCTACAACCTCACTTACTATATTTTTAGCCGCGGATTTTAAATGTGGTTTGGCTATGCTGAAGCCCCTCTTCATAAACGGTAAAACCATCCTAAAGAGGTTACGGAATATACCGCCTATCCCCGCACCATACATTGTCGGTGCTCCATGATATCCTGGTAGTCCATTACCAACTTGATCCACATAGTATGAAACATAACGGTTAGGGTCGAGCTGATGGTGCTCCATAACTCTTTTATTTGTATTATGTTTATAAATATAATACAGATATTATATATGTAGAGAGGTTTTGGTGGGTCTAAAGTGGAGTTTTACAATCGTTTTACCATAAGTAAATTCAATGTTTTCGTTCTGATCCGTTTTAAGCTCAACCAGAATGTTTTCAATATAGTTCTTGCTGACATGTACGTAGTGCGGCTTGTCATAATTGACAGTGACGATGTCCCCATCCTTTCCGTCTATATGAACTGTTCGCAGGAGGGGCACACAGGTGTCTCCGACCCTTTGATAGGTTATGATGTCGGTATACACAAATATGTTGTAAAATCCTGCATGTATATCCGCAGGGAATGGGAATAATTTATCGTTCACATACGTCCATTTATTGGGACCCATCCCCAACATGTAGGCTAAATTACCGCTGGTCTTTATACCTCCGTTAGCAGGCCCTGAGATTTGTATCCTTTTATGGATTGGATTGTAGAATAGGAATATTTCCATCTTGTTCAGGGTTAGGTGTTCATTCAACTCTGAGACGATCCTGTCGACGGTTCTATAGAAACCTTTTTTAAGCTTAATAAGTTTCGCAGGTTCCGATAACCTTTTGCAATAAAAATCACGGTCCTTAGCTTTGATATTATACCAACTATGGGGGTATGTAATCTCGCTGAGACCTACTTCCCAAGCCTCTGATAACTCTATAGGCTTTGGAAAATTGGTTGTATAATTCGAACTCTGATTATTACGATATATCTGTGCCGACGCATTACTGGGGAGAGTCAGGTAGAAGCCGCTGTGTTCCATGATGCCCAACTGTGTACACGCGACTGATGCGCTAGTTATCATGACTAGGGGTTTAAATTAATCCCCGTTGCCTCCACCACATCATGCTCCAATACCCAACTGTTGAACTTTTGAGGCCAGTTTTTCCAGCGGACCAGCAACCATTTTTTACCCTTTTCTCTCTTCTGATCTAGAATCTCCTCCACGTGAAAGACTTTGTCTTTACCCAACTGGACCTTCTGTAATTCCTTCTCATAAAAAGATCCCTCTATAAGATCCCCGTCATAATCTTTTAATTTGTAGACCGGGGGAATGCGTGGCAGACATTCTGTAACGGTAAACAACTCCGAGCTAAAGCCTTGTTCGTATTTTTTGTCGAAAACACCCCTCAACTTTGATATACGCACCAAGTCACCCACTAGGAATTTAAAAGTCATTTTTTTCTTACGGCGAAGTGGGAACAAACCATACATATTTTTAAAGACTTGAAAAGAGTTTTCCGAAGAGACCTCAGAGGGCTTCATACGTATACTCTTATGGTAGCTGTGGTTGTACCCGTTTACTAAATCCTGAACTATGTCTGTATATCTGTGGGTGTTGTGAGCTGTAAAATATCGCCACATCGCTCTTTCAAAGTCCTATTAAAGCGTTCCACAACCGAAGCTTTCAAATCAGAGCCTGTAGCAAAATGTACTATATTATACTTATTCATTAGCTTCTGAAATGTTTTATTAAAAAATTATTTTCCGCCATCCGTCTGCACTTTCTTGGGTGCGCCTCCTGCCTTCAAGATCGATTCAAAGGCCCTGGTCACCTCTGCCCCGCTCTTATTTTTTAACACCCTTACATAGGCTAATTTAGAGAAAATATCTATAACCGTTAGCATGTAGCGATTTCCATCATTTTTATCGGCAAGGGACTGCATGTCACATAGATCCGCCTGAAATTGGGATAAGGGATGCGTAGAAAAAACTATTTCTTGGAAATTGTTTTCTTACAGGTTTATGTAGAGTGTAGGCATCTTGCTCGGATAACCATTCATTCACTTTAGCATCGCTTAACAGACTACCTGTTTCTTCGACTATAGCTCTCTGTAAACGCTCTTTACCCCCATAAGACCCGGGGTTAGCGGGATTATAATATATGTTTTTCAACAGCTGCTCAGCCATCCTTCTTGCCTCTCTGAGGTACAATAACGTTAATGAGCCACTTTCATATAACGACAACATTTCAGTTTGTGAATTTTTATTTTAAGAATGCAACAAGTATTACGTATACAGACAATTCAGGATTTGTTGCAAGATACAAGTCCCAGTTTTCTCAACAATCACAGCATGCAACACCCTGTATATATGGTTTAGATTTACAGTTTTGTGTCGCTGAATTTTTAAAACACACACGTCTGATATATAAGTATATAAACAACAAATATGATACACATTCACATTAAAGGGTGGTTCAAACAAATAATGTAAAATCTTAGCCAAAGTTATTTCTAGTTCTTCAGAATCCTCAACAAGCCTTGATACCATATGTGTCCAATGTAAACTCTCGCCCGTATGTCGGACCTGTTTCATGATTTGCTCCATTTTCAGCAAACGCTCTACATTAGCCCAGGTATTGTGTGTCGTGTAGAACGATCCCTTGTTCACTTTATTTTCAATAATCTGATGCATAACATATGTAAGGTCTCTCAAAAGAAAAAAGGTATTTATTCGCTCAAACATCGTAGACACATAGTTACCCATAGCTCTAAATAACAAAATGTCACTCAGTCTCTTGGGATTTATTGAGCCAGAAAAGCATCACATCAGCCACCACAGCTTCCCGGTATTTGTTGTCGTCCACCAGGGTGTGTCGGATTTCTTTGAGTTTCTCGTGGATGAAGATGGCCTCCTTCAGTTCATGTAGGAAGGCTTCGGTTACCCCGTAAACTCTAGGGATAGACGGCACAAGACCCATAGACTCCAGGGCGAGGACCAGCGCTGGTATAAAACGGCAGGACCACAGTCTTTTCACCAGCTCCTCAAAATGATTGAAAAAGTAGTATCTAGGCGGGTCGTAGAGGCAAGGATGACGACGCTGGCTGGGATGATTGATCTCACAGCCGATGCATTTTTCTCGTATATATTCGCCAATCACCACGTCTAAAAGTGTAGCTACAGAGGCCTTGATGGTATCCACAAAAATAGTACTGGCCACCCCATCAAACACATCCTCAGGCTGTGTAAATGTCGGGGGTGTCACGGGTCTTGCCAGGGGTGCGTAGAGTGTAGGGCTTCGTGGCATAGAGTCCTTAGTGTCGGGCCCCCATGACGTAGATGCGTCCACGTAGATGGTCTGGAGATCCATGGTGTATGCTGAAATGAAGAACTGGCTGCTTTTTTCTTTTTATTGTAGAACAAGGCCATTGGGTATCTGGGGGGGCGTGGTTAAAGCATCCGCTTACTTAGTTTTCTTCTGACGCTGTATCTTCTTGAGGCTCTTTTGCATCGTAATCTTTACGATTCGTATATATTATGCACTTCTTTAAATGAACAAGGCTCTGCCGCTGTTGGCTCTGTACAAAGAGAGCATCCAACGGTTGCAACATTTTCAATTCCATTACATCCCAACTTTTAAAAGGAATAAGCAGACGCAGTCGGGTATCCCCAGTCAGGCCACCACCCCTAATGTTGTGGTTTCGGATTGCCTCGGTGCCGATATAGAACTCCACGCAGCCGCACGGTCGTCCATTCTGTCTTTGTATTTTCACCCTGTGAAATATTTGTCCTGAGGAGTCAGGGGTACCTTCCCAACGGGTCTCGTGGCCCGTGAACACACTATACCCCTTGGTGATAAGGCTCAGTTCAGGACACACAACCTTGCGAAAAACCGACCAGTCTTCAACACCATATTCCAAGCCTACAGTCTGGTCTGTATATTCTTCTCCTTCATCTACCGTATAGAGGGTCACTCTACAGGCCAGGTAATCAAACCGATACCCCCACTGCTGACCATTAGACATCAACACTTGATCTGTCAGAGCATTTGCTGGAGGTATTTGGGTTCTATACACATTTAAAAAACGTTTTTTTGGCGCATCATATATTGCGGGTTGATACTTTGCCCTTGATCTATGGGCAACCCGAGGGCCTGCTTCAGTTGTTACAGTCATCACTTCTTTGTCACCGATCCCAAAATCCATGGTTATTCTTAAGATCTTGTGCACTCTTAAACAGGAATTGTTCTGGGGCTTTATAAGGGGCATTAACCACCCCAAACCGTGAGAAACAGTAACAGGTTGACCTGACACCTGGTCACTTACTCAACCCCCCAACCCTACCCCACCTAACCACCAGGCTTGCCTGACCTGAAACCCAAATATTGGCATGCACCCTTCTACATGACATAGGGTCATAAATCATTACATAGGGTCATAAATCAGGCTTGGGTCATAAATCATTACCGGTTGACCTGACAACTGGACCCTTACTCACCCACCCACCCCCCACCTAACCACCAGGCTGGCCTGACCGGCAGCCCTTGGGACATGCACACGTCATCAGGACATAGGGTTCACATAGCGGTCACATAGGTTCACATAGGGTCATCAATCAAAATTTTGACGCGTGACATCTACTTTAATCTCTCTAATGAGTAAGCAGCTGATGTGCCAAAAAGCTGCAAAACATTATCAGGCAGCTGGTGCTCATAGCAAGCCTCACCAGACAGCTTCAGTCCATATCGAATGTACAGGATGGAGTTAAGGGTCTGCAAGGACGTCCAATTTCTAAGTTTGCTTTTTACCACACTCATCTGGCTGAATACTCTCTCGACTTCAGCATTCGAGTGTGGCAAGGACAACACAGACACAGCAGCCGTGGCAAGTTCTTGAAACGGGTTGATATCAGCTGCATCCCTGAACTTCCAAATCTCACTCCAGAAGCCCAGTGTGTTTTTTTGTCTCATTCCATTTACTAAGATGGATGGCACGCCATTGTCTCATTCCATTTACTAAGATGGATGGCACGCCATTGCTGGACAATCTTGTCGATCTCTGAAGGGAAGTAATCAAGGATCATGGCAATTGTTTCTATTTCTCCAGGGCTATTGTTGTGCTTTAGAGTTTCCTCCACATTGAAAACTGACATGTACTGCAATGCTTCGATGTTGTCCGGCAGTCTCACCCTCAAGTCATTAGTAAGGGAGATGGTGAAGGCTACACACCGCTTTCGGATATTGTTTTCATCCTCAGGCACAAGGTGGAGCTCAGCTACCTTTGACCCAAAAAGGTAACCAAGGTACGGTTTGGGACTGATGTATCCATCTATTGGCCCTTTGAGTACATCAACATTTGCCAGTGGATTCAGCACCCTGGTGCTCACAGACTTGATCAGGCTAACCAAGCTGTCAAGTAGGGCCAACTGTACCTCACCCAGCACTGACTTCAAAAAAGTCATATACAATATGTTTTGAACATCACTGTACATAGAGTATAAAACCTCAGCCATGTAGCAGTGTTCACTGGACTTGGTGACTGCGAAATGCAGCCTAAGCTCCTCCCACTGGTCCAAAATGCGTGAAACCGCGGGTTCAATGGAGAGCCAACGTGTGGCACACACCTTGGTTATCTGTAAAGGTTTCTCCCCACAGTTGATGGTCTCATATATGGCCTTGTAGGCCTCTCTGCGCTTTGGAGACACTGAAAACCAGTTATAAGTCTCTCGTACCAAGTACTCCACACTACGGGGGATGGTGTCATTGGAAGCATGACTTACAGCAAGCTGCAGAGAGTGGCACACACAGCGAATAAGAACCAGATAATTGTGGCCATGCTCCTCCTTCAGCACTTTATGGACCCCATTATTAATCCCCGTCATAACAGAGGCATTGGCAGTCCCTATCCCCAGGAGTTTCTCTTTTTTAAGACAACACTTCTCAAGGAAAGCCACAACAGCACAGGCTATAGATGTGGCATCTCCTCCCTCTAACTCAACAAGCCCCAGAAATGTTGATACAATTGTCTGCTTGGTGTCACTAAAGTACCTTATCACAACCCCCAGGTACTTAGAAACACTTACATCCGTGGACTCATCGAGGAGGAGGCTGAAACGCTGGTCACCCACATCTGCGACCAACTTTTTCAGAAAGTATGGTGCTAGAACACCATTAATCATTTCTGTGCACTTTGTCCTGTGCATTTTGAAGTGGGTAGCAGCAGTGGAGTCTGAGAAAGCAGCTCTACATGCTTCTCCAATGTGATCAGCATGGGACAGTGTTGTTCAGTGATAGCTAATGCCATGGTGGCCTCAGACTTTTTTGCAGAGTCAATTTTTTTAACCATAAATAGCAGCTTGTTTTGGGTGGAACTGTTATAAGGCTTTGCCTTTTGAGTATGTTTTTGAGTTGTCATGTGTTTTTTTAAACTTCTTTGGGCTGCAATCCCGCTAACGGGATGATATGACAACAGCCAGTGAAAGTGCAGGGCGCCAAATTAAAAACAACAGAAATCTCATAATTAAAATTCCTCAGACATACATGTGTCTTATACTATTTTAAATGTAATCTTGTTGTTAATCCCACCAAAGTGTCGAATTTCAAATATGCTTTTCAGCGAAAGCACCACAAACGATTATGTTAGGTCACACCAAACCACAATAAGCACAGCCATTTTTCCAGCCAAAGATAGGAGTCACAAAAAGCACAAATAGAGATAAAATGTATCACTAACCTTTGATGATCTTCATCAGATGACATTCATAGGACTTCATGTTACACAATACATTGATGTTTTGTTTGATAAAGTTCATATTTATATCAAGAAATCTGAGTTTACATTGGCGTGTTACGTTCACTAGTTCCAAAAACATCCAGTGATTTTGCATAGCCACATCGATTTTACAGAAATACTCATCATAAATGTAGATGATAATACAAGTTATACACATGGAATTATAGATATACCTCTCCTTAATGCAACCGCTGTGTCAGATTTAAAAAAAAAGGAAAACGCAAACCATGCAATAATCTGAGACGGCGCTCAGAACAATAGTCAAATTAGCGGCCATGTTGGAGTCAACAGAAACCAGAAAATACATGATAAATATTCCCTTACCTTTGATGATCTTCATCAGAATGCACTCCCAGGAATCCCAGGTCCACAATAAATGCTTGATTTGTTCAATAATGTCCGTTATTTATGTCCAATTAGTTACTTTTGTTAGCGCGTTTGGTAAACAATTCCAAAGTCACGAAGCGCGTTTCCTAAAAGCTGATGATATGTCCAAAAGTTCCGTAACAGTCAGTAGAAACATGTCAAACGATGTGTTGAATCAATATTTAGAATGGTGTTAACATAAATCTTGAATAATGTTCCAACCGGAGAATTGCATTGACTTCAGATGAGCGATGGAACAGAGCTCCCTCTTATGTGAACGCGCATGGTCAAAGAATGGTCAGGTCATGGCAGACCTGACTAATTCCCCTCTCATTCGGCCCCCCTTCACAGTAGAGGCATCAGACAAAGTTCTACAGACTGTTGACATCTAGTGGAAGCCGTAGGAAGTGCAAACTCATTCATATCTCGCTGTGATTTCAATGAGATCTTGGTTGAAAATCGACCAGCCTCAGAATTTCCACTGCCTGTTTGGATTCTTTCTCAGGTTTTTGCTTGCCATATGAGTTCTGTTATACTCACAGACATAATTCAAACAGTTTTAGAAACTTCAGAGTGTTTTCTATCCAATACTAATAATAATATGCATATATTAGCAACTATGACTGAGGAGCAGGCCGTTTACTCTGGGCACCTCTGTGCACCTTTCATCCAAGCTACTCAATACTGCCCCTGCAGCCACAAGAAGTTAACATCACCAAGTTTGGCTTAGAAATCAGCCTTACAATACAGGCAGTATGCCCGTGTATCATCTCCAATAAACGGCTTCAACCAACCTTTGAATTCAGGGTTTGATTCCCACTCCTTTCTGTACTTTTGAGTGTACAGTTTAGGCTGAGACATGATGAACTAGCCAGCTATATGTTTAGCTTATGTCACAGAGAGGCACACACTCACCTTGTCCACTGTGTGTAAGTGACTGAGGCTGTGTGAGTCAAATACAGTGATTTATTTTAGACAAAAAACATTTTACATTTACATCCCGCCCTGAATGTAAGCCAGGGCGGGGTCAGCCAGCGGCGGCTTCCCGCATGCGCAATTCATTTGCAGTCTGGACACAGAGGGGTGAACATCTCCTGCTCTGACTGCAGCTGGGAGGGACTGCTGCGCGAGGACTGGGCCACTTGTGAGTGCTTTGGGACGGGGGTGGGGCCCACGGCAGCACCCGCTGCTCGTTGAGAAGAGTAAGAACGATACCTGCTTTCACGTCAGAGTCTCCAATAACACCATAAAAAGTCGCCAGATTTGTCGCTAGTCAATTTTTTGAAAATGTGTCGCTAGAGGGGTCTGAATACTCGCTAAATATAGCGACAAAGTCGCTAAGTTGGCAACACTGCAGCCACTACACACAGAATAACATGTTTCCATCCCAAATGGCACCCTATGCCCTATATAGTGCATTACATTTGAACAGAGCCTTATTGACCCCGGTCTAAAGTAGTGCACTAAATAGGGAATATGGTACCATTTAAGACTTAACCTACAGAGACGGTTAAAGCTAAAGAAGAGGCTCATTTAAAGGAGAAATACTCCTTTTACCCATGGTAAGGCAGTATGGTCCAGTACTGCGGCTTTTGCAAAATAAATAGTGGGGGTAGACGTACAGGTAAAACTTTTCAATAGAAAATTGAATTAAATTGCCAAAATTACACTACATTGCCAAAAGTATGTGGACATTCCTTCAAATTAGTGGATTTGTCTATTTCAGCCACACGTGCTGCTGACAGGTGTATAAAATCGAGCACACAGCCATGGAATCTCCATAAACAACCATTGACGGTAGAATGGCCAGTACTGAAGAGCTCAATGACTTTCAACGTGGCACCGTCATAAGACGCCAGCTTTCCAACGAGTCAGTTGGTAAAATGTCTGCCCTGCTAGAGCTGCCCCGGTCAACTGTAAGTGCTGTTATTGTGAAGTGGAAACGTCTAGAAAACAACAACGGCTCAGCTGTCTAGAAGCAACAATGGCTTCAGCCATGAAGTGGTAGGCCACACAAGCTCAGAGAACATGACCGCCGAGTGCTGAGGCGCGTAGCCTGTAAAAATTGTCTGTCCTTGTTTGTAACTGCCTCTGCCTTTGGAAGCAACTTCAGCACGAGAACTGTTCATCGGGAGCTTTATGAACTACTGCATACAGCCTAAGATCACCATGGGGGCGGCATGTAGCCTAGTGGTTAGAGCGTTGGGCCAGTAACCGAAAGGTTGCTGGATCGAATCCCCGAGCTGACAAGGTAAAAATCTGTCATTCTGCCCCTGAGCAAGGCAAGGCACTGTTCCCCAGGCGCCGTGGATGTTGATTACGGCAGCCCCTACAGCACCTCTATGATTCAGAGGGGTTGGGTTAAATGCAGAAGAAACATTTCAGTTGAATACATTCAGTTGGACAACTGACTAGGTGTTTCTCCTTTCCCTTTCACCATGCGCAATGCAAAGTGTTGGCTGGAGTGGTGTAAAGCTCGTTGCCATTGGACTCTGGAGCAGTGGAAACATGTTCTCTAGTTCTCTAGAGCGATGAATTACGCATCACCATTTGTCCGACGGACAAATCTGGGGTTGGAGGAAGCCAGGAGAACGCTACCTACCCGAATGCATAGTGCCAACTGTAAAGTTTGGTGGAGGAGGAATAATGGTTGGGGGCTGTTTTTCATGGTTCGTGCTAGACCCTTAGTTCCAGTGAAGAAAAATCTGAACTCTACAGCATACAATTACATTTTACACGAGTCTGTGCTTCCAACTTTGTGGCAAATTCCCCATGCACAAAACAACACATATGAATAGTTTGTCAAGATCAATGTATAAGCAAGTCCCCACAGTAATGTTCAAACATCTAGTGGAAAGCCTTCCTAGAAGAGTGGAGGCTGCTATAGCAGGAAACAGGGGACCAACTTCTTAATGCCCATGATTTTGGAATGAGATGTTCGACGAGCAGGTGTCCACATACTTCAGGCCATGTAGTGTACACAGCCTAATTAGCTTACTCCTGTTTATACAGAAATATATAAAATAATTCAAAGTAGGCTACCACACCACAAAGCATGATTTGGCCAAAGAGGATCATTAGCCCGCAATTTGGGCAGCGCCCGGTTCAAATAACAAATAGATGATTGTTGAGTTGGGGCTCTCAGTGAAAAGCGGAGCGACCCAGCCAGGCATATTGCAATATTTAAAAAAAATATACAAACGCAGACAAACTGTTTGCAAAGAAAATGGCTATTGGCTGTAAAGGAGAAGACAATGAAAAGATTCAAAATCTGTCTTTTAGTTATCGAAAATTCTTAAACATATGAGTGAACAGCAGCCTATCTTATTTGTCACGCCCTGGCCTTAGTATTCTTTGTTTTCTTTATTATTTTAGTTAGGTCAGGGTGTGACATGGGGAATGTTTGTGTTTTGTCTCGTCTTGGGTGGTTATATGGTAAAGGGGGTGTTGGGTTTAGTGTATGGGGTTGTGTTTAGTGAATGTGTCTAGGTATGTCTATGGTTGCCTGAGTGGTTCTCAATCAGAGACAGCTGTCTTTCATTTGTCTCTGATTGGGAGCCATATTTAAGGCAGCCATAGGCATTATGCGTTGGTGGGTAATTGTCTATGTAGAACGTTTGTAGCTTTTGTATTGCACTTACGTTTGTAGCTTCACAGTCGTTTGTTGTTTTGTTTAGTTTTAAGTGTTCGTTTTGTGTTTCACTCATCTCTAATAAAGAGAATGTATTTTTCACACGCGAGGTCCTCTCTCTCACCGCAAGACGATCGTGACAGAATTACCCACCGTAACGGGACCAAGCAGCGTGTCAAGCGGCAGCAGGAACATACACAGGATTTATGGCAATGGGAGCAGGATCTGGACTATACTACGTGGGAGGAGATCGACAGGTGGGCGATCGACCCAGGGCGAATGCCGGAGCCCGCCTGGGATTCTCTGGAACAGTGCGAGGAGGGATACCGGCGAATGGAGGCAGCACGACGACGCGGTAGGAAGCCTGTGAGTCAGCCCAACAAATTTCTTGGGGGGGGGGGAGGCTACAAGGGAGTGTGGCGAAGTCAGGTAGGAGACCTGCGCCAACTCCCCGAGCTTACCGTGGAGCGCGAAAGTACGGGCAGACACCGTGTTATGCGGTAGAGCGCACGGTGTCTCCTGTACGTGTGCATAGCCCGGTGCGGGTTATTCCACCTCCCCGCACTGGCAGGGCTAGATTGAGTATTGAGCCGGATGTCATGAAGCCGGCCCAACGCATCTGGCATCTGGCGTCTCCTCGGGCCGGCATACATGGCACCAGCCTTACGCATGGTGTCCCCGGTTCGCCTACACAGCCCAGTGCGGGTTATTCCACCTCCCCGCACTGGTCGGGCTACGGGGAGCATACAACCAGGTAAGGTTGGGCAGGCTCAGTGCTCAAGGGAGCCAGTACGCCTGCACGGTCCGGTATTTCCGGCGCCACCTCCCCTACACCACGCACCAGGCTTCCTGTGCGTCTCCAGAGCCCTGTTCCTCCTCCACGCACTAGCCCTGTGGTGCGTGTCTCCAGCCTATTACCACCAGTGCCTACACCACGCACCAAGCCTCCTGTGCGTCTCCAGAGTCCTGTGCATCCTGTTGCTGCTCCCCGCACTAGCCCTGAGATGCGTGTCCCCAGCCCGGTACCACCAGTTCCGGCACCACGCACTAGGCCTAATGTGCGTCTCCAGGGTCCAGTATGCCCTGTTCCTTCTCCCCGCACTAGCCTTCAGGTGCGTGTCCCCAGCCCGGTACCACCAGTTCCGGCACCACGCACCAGGCCTACAGTGCGCCTCAGCCGGCCAGAGTCTGCCGTCTGCCAAACGCCGCCTGAACTGCCCGCCAGCCAGCCATGAGCAGCCAGAGTCGCCCGCCAGCCAGCCATGAGCAGCCAGAGTCGCCCGCCAGCCAGCCATGAGCAGCCAGAGTCGCCAGCCAGCCAGCCATGAGCAGCCAGAGTCGCCCGCCAGCCAGCCATGAGCAGCCAGAGTCGCCAGCCAGCCAGCCATGAGCAGCCAGAGTCGCCAGCCAGCCAGCCATGAGCAGCCAGAGTCGCCAGCCAGCCAGCCATGAGCAGCCAGAGTCGCCAGCCAGCCAGCCATGAGCAGCCAGAGTCGCCAGCCAGCCAGCCATGAGCAGCCAGAGTCGCCAGCCAGCCAGCCATGAGCAGCCAGAGTCGCCAGCCAGCCAGCCATGAGCAGCCAGAGTCGCCAGCCAGCCAGCCATGAGCAGCCAGAGTCGCCAGCCAGCCAGCCATGAGCAGCCAGAGTCGCCAGCCAGCCAGCCATGAGCAGCCAGAGTCGCCAGCCAGCCAGCCAGAGTCGCCAGCCAGCCAGCCAGCCAGAGTCGCCAGCCAGCCAGCCAGCCAGCCAGCCAGAGTCGCCAGCCAGCCAGCCAGCCAGAATCGCCAGCCAGCCAGCCATGAGCAGCCAGAGTCGCCAGCCAGCCAGCCATGAGCAGCCAGAGTCGCCAGCCAGCCAGCCATGAGCAGCCAGAGTCGCCAGCCAGCCAGCCATGAGCAGCCAGAGTCGCCAGCCAGCCAGCCATGAGCAGCCAGAGTCGCCAGCCAGCCATGAGCAGCCAGAGTCGCCAGCCAGCCATGAGCAGCCAGAGTCGCCAGCCAGCCATGAGCAGCCAGAGTCGCCAGCCAGCCAGGATCTTCCAGAGCCGCCAGTCAACCAGGATCTACCAGAGACACCAAAGCTGGTATTGACAATGGTGGAGTGGGGGTCACGTCCCGCACCCGAGCCGCCGCCATAGGAAGGCCCACCCCGGACCCTCCCCTTTTGTGTTAGGTTTTGCGGCCGGAGTCCGCACCTTTGGGGGGGGGGGTACTGTCACGCCCTGGCCTTAGTATTCTTTGTTTTCTTTATTATTTTAGTTAGGTCAGGGTGTGACATGGGGAATGTTTGTGTTTTGTCTCGTCTTGGGTGGTTATATGGTAAAGGGGGTGTTGGGTTTAGTGTATGGGGTTGTGTTTAGTGAATGTGTCTAGGTATGTCTATGGTTGCCTGAGTGGTTCTCAATCAGAGACAGCTGTCTTTCATTTGTCTCTGATTGGGAGCCATATTTAAGGCAGCCATAGGCATTATGCGTTGGTGGGTAATTGTCTATGTAGAACGTTTGTAGCTTTTGTATTGCACTTACGTTTGTAGCTTCACGGTCGTTTGTTGTTTTGTTTAGTTTTGTTATAAGTGTTCGTTTCGTGTTTCACTCATCTCTAATAAAGAGAATGTATTTTTCACACGCTGCGCTTTGGTCCTCTCTCTCACCGCAAGACGATCGTGACGTTATTGGCACCAGAGGAGAACATCGGCCATTTGTCTTTATCATTGGGTCAGTGCCACTTTTGTTTGTAATTTCCTCCTCCAGGTTAGATGGATGTCATATTGTATTTGTGTCCACTTTTCGTAGTCCTAATATATGGATCAGTCAACATGGTTTTTACTGATCTGCTAGTCAGTGTCAGAGGAGGCTACCCTGTCATTTTTGTAGTATTCAAAGAAATGCGCTTGCACACTTCGGTAAGAAATTACAACTCCCTTTCACCCCCTGCTTTTAGCCTGAAGACAATAATAGTATTAACGTAATAGTATTTATTTTCACATCGTAAATAGCCAGGTACGGTAAATCGATGCAGGAGAACCCAACAATCCATCTGTGGTTCTCTTTCCTGATGGCTCGCCTGCAGCCTTCCCTATGCTCCTTAATACAAGGGAAGAGTACAAACACAAACACACACACATAGAGAGAGAGAGAGAGAGAGAGAGAGAGAGACATTCGATCTGGCATCTATTTGTAACAACAGAAAAGGCGAGACAATTCAATCTGATGAGATTTGATAAGGTTGCATGAACATGAACACAGACACACTACATACACTACACACACTCAACACACACACAGACACACCACATACAGTGGGGCAAAAAAGTATTTAGTCAGCCACCAATTGTGCAAGTTCTCCCACTTAAAAAGATGAGAGAGGCCTGTCATTTTCATCATAGGTACACTTCAACTATGACAGACAAAATGAGAAAAAAAAATCTTTTAATTTTTAATGAATTTATTTGCAAATTATGGTGGAAAATAAGTATTTGGTCACCTACAAACAAGCAAGATTTCTGGCTCTCACAGACCTGTAACTTCTTCTTTAAGAGGCTCCTCTGTCCTCCACTCGTTACCTGTATTAATGGCACCTGTTTGAACTTGTTATCGGTATAAAAGACACCTGTCCACAACCTCAAACAGTCACACTCCAAACTCCACTATGGCCAAGACCAAAGAGCTGTCAAAGGACACCAGAAACAAAATTGTAGACCTGCACCAGGCTGGGAAGACTGAATCTGCAATAGGTAAGCAGCTTGGTTTGAAGAAATCAACTGTGGGAGCAATTATTAGGAAATGGAAGACATACAAGACCACTGATAATCTCCCTCGATCTGGGGCTCCACGCAAGATCTCACCCCGTGGGGTCAAAATGATCACAAGAACGGTGAGCAAAAATCCCAGAACCACACGGGGGGACCTAGTGAATGACCTGCAGAGAGCTGGGACCAAAGTAACAAAGCCTACCATCAGTAACACACTACGCCGCCAGGGACTAAAGTCCTGCAGTGTCAGACTTGTCCCCCTGCTTAAGCCAGTACATATCCAGGCCTGTCTGAAGTTTGCTAGAGAGCATTTGGATGATCCAGAAGAAGATTGGGAGAATGTCATATGGTCAGATGAAACCAAAATATAACTTTTTGGTAAAAACTCAACTCGTCGTGTTTGGAGGACAAAGAATGCTGAGTTGCATCCAAAGAACACCATACCTATTGTGAAGCATGGGGGTGGAAACATCATGCTTTGGGGCTGTTTTTCTGCAAAGGGACCAGGACGACTGATCCGTGTAAAGGAAAGAATGAATGGGGCCATGTATCGTGAGATTTTGAGTGAAAACCTCCTTCCATCAGCAAGGGCATTGAAGATGAAACGTGGCTGGGGATTTCAGCATGACAATGATCCCAAACACACCGCCCGGGCAACGAAGGAGTGGCTTCGTAAGAAGCATTTCAAGGTCCTGGAGTGGCTTAGCCAGTCTCCAGATCTCAACCCCATAGAAAATCTTTGGAGGGAGTTGAAAGTCCGTGTTGCCCAGCAACAGCCCCAAAACATCACTGCTCTAGAGGAGATCTGCATGGAGGAATGGGCCAAAATACCAGCAACAGTGTGTGAAAACCTTGTGAAGACTTACAGAAAACGTTTGACCTCTGTCATTCCCAACAAAGGGCATATAACAAAGTATTGAGATAAACTTTTGTTATTGACCAAATACTTATTTTCCACCATAATTTGCAAATAAATTCATAACAAATCCTACAATGTGATTTTCTGGATTTTTTTTCTCATTTTGTCTGTCATAGTTGAAGTGTACCTATGATGAAAATTACAGGCCTCTCTCGTCTTTTTAAGTGGGAGAACTTGCACAATTGGTGGCTGACTAAATACTTTTTTGCCCCACTGTACACTACACACACAGACACACTACATACACTACACACACTACACACACTACACACTACACAGACACTACACACACACAGACACACAGACACTCAACACAGACACTCAACAGACATGCACCACACACACAGACATACACTACACACAAAGACATACACTCAACAGACACACAATACACACAGAGACACAGACACACACTACACACACAAAATTACACATAGTCAATATGGTACACAACCATGCATGTGGAGATAATATATAGGGATTCCCTTTGCCTGTTTATATGTAAGCAAATTATAGTTCCAATGGTCCAGTGGGTTAGAGCGTGCAACTGGCAAGATCAATTGCAATTTCAATTAGCTTTGGATGTCAAATGACCATATTATAGCACAATCCTACTCCCTCCTCCCTCCCCCGCCCTCTCCGTCTCTCCCTCCGCCCTCTCTACCTCTCCCTCCTCCCTCCCTCCCCCGCCCTCTCCGTCTCTCCCTCCGCCCTCTCTACCTCTCCCTCCTCCCTCCCTCCGCCCTCTCCACCTCTCCCTCCTCCCTCCCTCCCCCCGCCCTCTCTACCTCTCCCTCCTCCCTCCCTCCCTCCTCCCGCCCTCTCTACCTCTCCCTCCTCCCGCCCTCTCTACCTCTCCCTCCCTCTCTACCTCTCCCTCCCTCCGCCCTCTCTACCACTCCCTCCCCCGCCCTCTCTACCTCTCCCTCCTCCCTCCCTCCCCCCGCCCTCTCTACCACTCCCTCCCCCCGCCCTCTCTACCACTCCCTCCCTCCCCCCGCCCTCTCTACCTCTCGCACCTCCCTCTCTACCACTTCCTCCTCCCGCCCTCTCTACCTCTCGCACCTCCCTCCCTCCCCCCGCCCTCTCTACCACTCCCTCCCCCGCCCTCTCTACCTCTCCCTCCTCCCTCCCTCCCTCCCCCTGCCCTCTCTACATCTCCCTCCCCCCGCCCTCTCTACCTCTCCGTCCTCCCTCCCTCCCCCCGCCCTCTCTACCACTCCCTCCCTCCCCCCGCCCTCTCTACCACTCCCTCCTTCCTCCCCCCGCCCTCTCTACCTCTCCCTCCTCCCCCCTGCCCAACCCCCCCTCCACCAAACCTTTTAGTCCTGCAGACTGACAAACTGCCCTTAAAGTAAACAAATGCATACCATTGTCATTCTCCAGCCCTGAAAAAGTATTTTCTTTCTTGTGTTTCTGGCGATGTATCTCAAATGGCACATTTATTCTCTATCTAGTGCACTACTTTTGACCAGAGCCCTATGGGCCCTATAGGGAATAGGGGACGCCATTCGGGATTCAGCGTGTGTCTAGGCCATTGATCCACAAGGACAGGCCATTAGTTGTCTGGAGCTACAGAGAAACAATATTGATGTCAGGGAAGAGGAAAACAAACACACACACGACAACTAACCGGCTATAAATAAACCAAACACATTCTAGTATCTTTAAATGGAGCTATTACATTTTCAAACGTGCCCTTTTTTTTTTGTGTACAACAGTTTGACAGTCTGATTTTCTATGAATATTTGTCCTGTCTGACAGGACAGATTAGTCAAGTCACGGCCGTACGGTCGGTTCCAGACTCCTAGGGTGAATCACAAATGGCACCCTAAACAATGCACTACTTTTGACCAGAACCTTAAGGGATACCCTATGGGCAAAAGTAGTACACTAAACAGGGATGACATTTGGGATGCAAAGCCAGACTTGTTGGAGCTCTAGTGACAAATGAGAGCGTTTCCTCTCCTGGATCCAGCGGGGTAGCTGGGAAGGGAAACAGAAGGTGGTTCTGGCACCGAGCTAGGTGTTTGGATTGGAAAAGTATCAAGTTTAGGATAACAGAGATGTCCTAGTCTTGTCTCAGTAAATGGACAGCGTGCGTGTGCGTGTGTGTGTGTGTGTGTGTGTGTGTGTGTGTGTGTGTGTGTGTGTGTGTGTGTGTGTGTGTGTTGCATTGTGAGCCGCTTCCCCGTCCACCTGCCTCTTTGTTTTTATGAGAAGTGCAATCTGGGATCTTTTGCATAGGGAATAGGGAGCTATTTGGACTCCAGCGTGTGTCTTGACCATTGATCCACAAGGACAGTAGGCCTCTTGGTCATTTCAATTCTAAATATACTGTGTTCCCATTTAAATAAATCCCAGATTGTAGTTTTTAAACTCCCCCCTGATTTAACAAACCATACCTGGATCTTCCAGACAGCCCCCCATATCAACCAGGTCACACCAGATCCAGTTCAGTATTTAACATCCTTCCACATCGCCAGGACGTCGGGTCGGGACATGACCTGCGCAGGCAAGTTCAATAGGTCGCCAGTAGCAACCGCCAGTGGTTTGAATTTTAACATCCTAGTTTAAAATAACCAGCTGGTTTAGGACTACTGACATTTATTAGTAAAGTTTAGTAAAGTATGTTGGATTTTTTCCACAGAAAATGTTTGTATAAATTAATTTTGTGATTCTAGAAGGTTATCATCTCTATACTGTGCACAAAGTAACTGTTGTGACATGTTTTAATCTCAGCATTCAGCCATTTTCCAGCAATGTATTAAATGCGACAAAAAAGTTCATGTAAAGTTGTTTGTATGGTATTTTGATGTTATTTTAGCATTTTCTTGGGGGGGGGGGGGGGGGGGCGCTAGAATCCATCAACCAATCAGAGCATGTGTTGCAACTGCTCGTTCGTCAAGACACACACACACGTCATCAATAGCGTTCGTTTTCAGTACATCCACCAATGAGTACATTTAGGATTCAGTGGTATTTGTATTTTATTAGGGACTGGCTGTCGAGGCAGCCGTTCATTTTCTTGGGGTCCGAACAAGATTAAGGCAATTATATACAAAATAAAACAATGCATCACACAAGACATTAATACACACTACTTCTACTCTAATTATACTGAGAAAAAATATAAACGCAACATGTAAAGTGTTGGTCTCATGTTTCATGAGCTGAAATAAAAGATCCCAGAAATGTTCCATACGCACTTAAAGCGTATTTCTCTCAAATGTTTGTTTACAGATTTGTTTACATCCCTGTTAGTGACCTTTTCTCCTTTGCCAAGGTAATCCATCCACCTGACAGGTGTGGCATATCAAGAAGCCGATTAAACAGCATGATCATTACACAGGTGCACCTTGTGCTGGGGACAATTAAAGGTCACTCTAAAATGTGCAGTTTTGTCACACAACACAATGCAACAGATGTCTCAAGTTTTGAGGGAGCGCGCAATTGGCATGCTGACTGCAGGAATGTCCACCAGAGCTGTTGCCAGAGAATTTAATGTTAATTTCACTACCATAAGCCGTCTCCGATGTCATTTCAGTAAATTTGGCCAACCGGTCCTCACAACCACAGACCACGTGTAACCACGCCAGACCAGGACCTCCACAACTGGCTTCCTCACCTACTGGATTGTCTGAGACCAGCCACCCAGACAGCTGATAAAACTGTGGGATTGCACAACCAATTCATTTCTGCACAAACTGTCAGAAACCGTCTCAGGGAGGCTCATCTGCATGCTCGTCGTCCTCACCAGGGTCTTGACCTGACTGCAGTTCGGCATCATAACTGACTTCAGTGGGCAAATGCTCACCTTCGTTATGGGCAGACATAAACTACGGGACAATTTAACACAATTGCATTTCATCAATGTCAATTTGAATGCACAGAGATACCGTGACAAGATCCTGGGGGCCCATTGTCGTGCCATTCATCCGCCACCATCGCCTCATATTTCAGCATAATAATGCACTGCCGGCCCCATGTCGCAAGGATCTGTACACTATTCCTGGAAGCTGAAAATTTCCCCGTTTTTTCATGGCCTACATACTCAGACATGTCACCTATTGAGCATGTTTGGGATGTTCTGGATCGACTTGTACGACAGAGTGTTCCAGTTTCTGCCAATATCCAGCAACTTTGCACAGCCACTGAAGAGGAGGTGAGACAACATTCCACAGGCCACAATCAACAGCCTGATCTATCTGAAGGAGATGTGTCGCGCTGCATGAGGATCATACCAGATCCACATACCAGATCATACCAGATCCCTTTTCTTATTCACGCCCTACTTTTTTGTATGGTATCTGTGACCAACATATACAAATATGTATTGCCAGTCATGTGAAATCCATAGATTAGGGCCTAATGCACTTATTTCAATTTACTGATTTCATTATACCGTTTTATATTTCTGTTCAGTATACAGTACCAGTCCAAAAGTTTGGAAACACTGACTCATTCAAGGGTTTTTCTTTATTTATTTTTTACTGTTTTCTACATTGTAGAATAATAGTGAAGACATCAAAACTATGAAATAACACATATATGGAATCATGTAGTAACCAAAAAAGTGTTAAATTTAGATTCTTCAAAGTAGGTGTGTCCAAACTTTTGACTGGTACTGTATATACAATTATTAGCATATGTACAAAAGTGTTGTTTTTGAAAATCTCCTAGGTTCTTTTGCAATACCTGCCAAGAAAAAAATTGTTATTAAAATATTAAAACACAAGACAAGTTGTATGTTTCAGAACAATCTAACATTCTGACAATTTAACCCTGTGACGTAGATTAGGCTATAGTTCAATTTAAGCAGGGTACCTATCCTCACCAATTTGATTTAAGCAGGGTACCTATCCTCACCAATTTGATTTAACCATCCAACAATATTCATAAAGTGTCAACATGTATTATTGTCTTCCCAAAAATGTATGCAGATTAATAACGGTTTTCCGTACAAAGTAACAATTTACAATCTATAGGGTTACATACTAGGTAGCAGTCTATAGGGTCACATACTAGGTAGCAGTCTATAGGGTTACATACTAGGGAGCAGTCTATATGGTTACATACTAGGTAGCAGTCTATAGGGTCACATACTAGGGAGCAGTCTATATGGTTACATACTAGGTAGCAGTCTATAGGGTTACATACTAGGTAGCATCTATAGGGTCACATACTAGGTAGCAGTCTATAGGGTTACATACTAGGTAGCAGTCTATAGGGAGAAGTCTATAGGGTTACATACTAGGAAGCAGTCTATAGGGTCACATACTAGGTAGCGGTCTATAGGGAGAAGTCTATAGGGTTACATACTAGGTAGCAGTCTATAGCGTTACATAATAGGTAGCAGTCTATAGGTTTACATAGTAGGGAGAAGTCTATAGGGTTACATACTAGGTAGCAGTCTATAGGTTTACATAGTAGGGAGAAGACTATAGGGTTACATACTAGGGAACAGTCTATAGGGGCACATACTAGGGAGCAGTCTATAGGGTCACATACTAGGTAGCAGTCTATAGGGTCACATACTAGGTAGCAGTCTATAGGGGCACATACTAGGTAGCAGTCTATATGGTTACATACTAGGTAGCAGTCTATAGGGTCACATACTAGGTAGCAGTCTATAGGGTCACATACTAGGTAGCAGTCTATAGGGGCACATACTAGGTAGCAGTCTATAGGGTTACATACTAGGTAGAAGTCTATAGGGTTACATATTAGGTAGCAGTCTATAGGGAGCAGTCTATAGGGTCACATACTAGGTAGCAGTCTATAGAGTCACATACTAGGTAGCAGTCTATAGGGAGAAGTCTATAGGGTTACATACTAGGTAGCAGTCTATAGGGAGAAGTCTATAGGGTTACATACTAGGTAGCAGTCTATAGGGTCACATACTAGGTAGCAGTCTATAGGGTTATACAGTAGGTAGCAGTCTATAGGGTTACATACTAGGTAGCAGTCTATAGGGAGCAGTCTATAGGGTCACATACTAGGTAGCAGTCTATAGAGTCACATACTAGGTAGCAGTCTATAGGGAGAAGTCTATAGGGTTACATACTAGGTAGCAGTCTATAGGGAGAAGTCTATAGGGTCACATACTAGGTAGCAGTCTATAGGGTTATACAGTAGGTAGCAGTCTATAGGGAGCAGTCTATATGTTTACATACTAGGGTAGCAGTCTATAGGTAGCAGTCTATAGGGTCACATACTAGGTAGCAGTCTATACAGAGGAGTCTATAGGGTTACATAGGAAGTTCAATTCTTTATGTGATAGTAGTTATTTTTATTTATTTTTCATTACAGAGAAAATTTGGTCCAGAGACATCATTCAGAATGGCATTCTGATGCAGTAGGAGTTGTTTTGGGTTGTGTTTTCAAATATGTTTTCGTCCTATTTGCATATTGTATTATAGGCTAAAATGTTGTGCATTCTGATGTAATTTATCCAAATACATTAATTTTCACTTGACCTCATTAGTACTTATCTGAAGAGATTGGTCACTTCCTGACCACTCTGGGGATCTAAAGACTGGTATCTGTGCTCACTCAAAAGCAGCTTTCTGTCGTGACTCTACCAGAACGGAAACACTAAAGTGTGAAAACCACTCAATGGGCACTACAGAACCTGACTCCTGTGTCCTGTCTGAGACATCCCCCCCGACTTGCAGATAAGTGCTACCACTAAAGACAGTGATGGGGGTTGGGGGTGCTCTTGACCCTCACACCTCACCGTTGTTACAGACTCCCCCTTCTCCTTATATTTTATTCTCCTTTTATACTTGGGAGCAGTCTATATGGTTACATACTAGGTAGCAGTCTATAGGTTCACATACTAGGTAGCATCTATAGGGTCACATACTAGGTAGCAGTCTATAGGGTCACATACTAGGTAGCATCTATAGGGTCACATACTAGGTAGCAGTCTATAGATTCATATACTAGGTAGCAGTCTATAGGGCCACATACTAGGTAGCAGTCTATTGGGTCACATACTAGGTAGCAATCTATAGGGTCACATACTAGGTAGCAGTCTATAGGGTCACATACTAGGTAGCAGTCTATAGGTGTACATACTAGGTAGCAGTCTATAGGTGTACATACTAGGTAGCAGTCTATAGGTGTACATACTAGGTAGCAGTCTATAGGTTTACGTACTAGGTAGCAGTCTATAGGGTTACATACTAGGGAGCAGTCTATAGGGTCACATACTAGGTAGCAGTCTATGGGGTCACATACTAGGGAACAGTCTATAGGGTCACATACTAGGTAGCAGTCTATAGGGTCACATACTAGGTAGCAGACTATAGGGATAAGTCTATAGGGTCACATACTGGGGAACAGTCTATAGGGTCACATACTAAGGGAGCAGTCTATAGGGTCGCATACTAGGTAGCAGTCTATAGGATCACATACTAGGTAGCAGTCTATAGGGTCACATACTAGGGAGCAGTCTATAGGGTCACATACTAGGTAGCAGTCTATAGGGTTACATACTAGGTAGCAGTCTATAGGATCACATACTAGGGACAGTCTATAGGGTCACATACTAGGGAGCAGTCTATAGGGTCACA
Organism: Salvelinus namaycush; assembly: GCF_016432855.1. NCBI lineage: Eukaryota > Metazoa > Chordata > Actinopteri > Salmoniformes > Salmonidae > Salvelinus > Salvelinus namaycush. Next base: position 54,817,026 of record NC_052326.1, on the reverse strand, counting down.
TACTAGGTAGCAGTCTATAGGATCACATACTAGGTAGCAGTCTATAGGGTCACATACTAGGTAGCAGTCTATAGGGTCACATACTAGGGAGCAGTCTATAGGGTCACATACTAGGGAGCAGTCTATAGGGTTACATACTAGGTAGCAGTCTATAGGATCACATACTAGGGACAGTCTATAGGGTCACATACTAGGGAGCAGTCTATAGGGTCACATACTAGGTAGCAGTCTATAGGGTTACATACTAGGTAGCAGTCTTTAGGGTCACGTACTAGGGAGCAGTCTATAGGGTCACATTCTAGGGAGCAGTCTATAGGGTCACATACTAGGGAGCAGTCTATAGGGTCACATACTAGGGAGCAGTCTATAGCGTCACATACTAGGTAGCAGTCTATAGGGTTACATACTAGGTAGCAGTCTATAGGGTCACATACTAGGGAGCAGTCTATAGGGTCACATACTAGGTAGCAGTCTATAGGGTTACATACTAGGGAGCAGTCTATAGGGTTACATACTAGGTAGCAGTCTATAGGATTACATACTAGGTAGCAGTCTATAGGATCACATACTAGGGACAGTCTATAGGGTCACATACTAGGTAGCAGTCTATAGGGTTACATACTAGGTAGCAGTCTATAGGGTCACATACTAGGGAGCAGTCTATAGGGTCACATACTAGGGAGCAGTCTATAGGGTCACATACTAGGGAGCAGTCTATAGGGTTACATACTAGGGAGCAGTCTATAGGGTTACATACTAGGTAGCAGTCTATAGGGTTACATACTAGGTAGCAGTCTATAGGATCACATACTAGGGAGCAGGAGTTGATTTTAGAGTGTTCTCGAATATGCTTTTGTCCTATTTTCATATTGTATTATAGGCTAAAATGTTGTGTATTCTGATGTAATTTGAGACAGTGTGTTTTAGAGTGTTTCTAATATACCTCAGTCATATGTTCATATTGTATTATATTCAATAGCAAGTCATGACTCTGCAAAATGTGACAACTACCGCTGCACATCACTACATTCACCAAATAAATACATGTTCACTGGTACTCATTAGTACTTATCTGAAGAGATTGGTCACTTCCTGATCGCTCTGGGGATCTAAAGACTGGTATCTGTGCTCACTCAAAAGCAGCTTTCTGTCGTGACTCTGGCAGAATGGAAACACTAAAGTGTGAAAACCACTCAATGGGCACTACAGAACCTGACTCCTGTGTCCTGTCTGAGACATCCCCCCCGACTTGCAGATAAGTGCTACCACTAAAGACAGTGATGGGGGTTGGGGGTGCTCTTGACCCTCACACCCCCCCCCCCCCCCCTACTCCTTTTATTGGGTCATATTGGGAAAATATGGAGAGTGGTACTCAGTAATGTACTATATTGGATTTGCCTAACTTAACACTTTGTATTCAAGACAAAAAGTTAATTGCTTTGCCAGATTTTTTGCAGTATTACTTTAGCGCCTTGATACAAACAGGATGCATGTTTTGAAATATTTTTACTATGTACAGGCTTCCTTCTTTTAACTATCAATTAGGTTAGTATTGTGGAGTAACTACAATGTTGTTGATCCATCCTCCATTTTTTTCCTATCACAGCCATTAAACATTGGCCTCATGCTGAAATCCCTGAGCGGTTTCCTTCCTCTCCGGCAACTGAGTTCGGAAGGACGCCTGTGTCTTTGTTGTGACTGGGTGTATTGCAAAACCATCCAAAGTGTAATTAATAAATTCATTTTTTACTTCACCATGACCAAAGGGATATTCAGTGTCTGCTATTTTTATTTTATTTTTACCCATCTACCAATAGGTGCCCTTCTTTGCACTATTTGAAAACCTCCCTGTTCTTTGTGGTTGAATCTGTTTGAAATTCAATGCTCGACTGAGGGACCTTACAAATAATTGTATGTGTTGGGTACAGAGATGAGGTACTTATTCAAAAATGATGTTAAAACACTATTATTGCACACAGAGTGAGTCCATGCAACTTATTGTGATTTATTATGTGACTTGTTAATATTTTACTTCTGAACTTATTTAGGGTTACCATAACAAAGGGGTTGAATACTTGTTTATTTTTAATTAACATGTATAAATGAAGATTTTTTTTTTTTTTAAATCCACTTTGACATTTAGGGGTATTGTGTATAGGCCAGTGACAAAATCATCTCAATTGAGTGTTTAATTCAGGCGAGTAACACAACGTGGTAAAAGTCATAGGGTTGAAATACTTTCTTGAGGAATAGACAATAGACAATAACTTATCCCAATAAACAAAAGGCCTTAAGCACTTAAAGCACACTCTCATTATAGTGTGTGCAACTATTCTCATCTTTTCAAAACTCAGAACTGCATTTAAAGGGAAAGTTCAGCCAAATTACAAAATTACACATTGGTTTCTAAAACCTGTAAGCAGTCAGTGGGACATGGTATGACAACAATCCATGCTTTGGTTTAGTTTCCCTAGCACTGTTTCCAAATGCTCTAGTATTTGTGGAGCAAATCCCATTCAAGGAAACCGTTGTGTCATTTTGTAATTGGGGTGAACTATGCCTTTAAAACCTATAGATTGGTTCACATTTAAAAATGTCTGACGACGTCGCCTTCACTTTTTCGCGTTGCTCTCTGGAGCTCTCTCTGGCGTGACGATCAATGCTTCTCCCTTTCAGTCCAATACCAGTTTGCGGCTGCATCTAAGATTAAAGCTTGTAGTTTTTGGCTACATTGGCTGTAGTAATTTAGCTAATTTAGCTGGCTAGTTATCTCCTCTTCCCTGATACATGTGTAAATATTGGACTATAAATTTTGCCTTCCTGTATTATACTTATGCTCAAATGTTTATTCTATTCTACTGAGCATGTCAGAGTTTCTCTGTTTTTATTTGATGCCACACAACAGCATCTTATTGATGATAGCCTATTGATTGTACAGTATATGGATGGTTTTCTGTAGGCTATGTTGGATAATCAAGCCTGTAACATAGTGTGTGATTGATTGACAGAGAAATGTCTGACATGCCTAGAGTTACTGAGACACACATGCACATTGTGACGGCCCTGAATGTTTTTTTTTATTTTTACTTTAACCCATTTTTCTCCCCAATTTCGTGGTATCCAATTGGTAGTTACAGTCTTGTCTCATTGCTGCAAATCCCGTACGGACTCGAGAGAGGCGAAGGTCGAGAGCCATGCGTCCTCAAACACAACCCAACCAAGCTGCACTGCTTCTTGACACAATGTCCACTTAACCCGGAAGCCAGCCGCACTAATGTGTCAGAGGAAACACCGTGCACCTGGCGACCGTGCCAGCGTGCACTGCGCCCGACCCACCACAGGAGTCGCTAGTGCGCGATGGGACAAGGACATCCCTGGCGGCCAAACCCTCCCCTAAACTGGACGACGCTGGGCCAATTGTGCGCCGCCCCATGGGTCTCCCGGTCGCGGCCGGCTGCGACCTCGAACACAGAATCTGCGGACTCGAACTGAGAATCTCTAGTGGCACAGTTAGCACTGTGATGCAGTGCCTTAGATCACAGCACCACTCGGGAGGCCTTGTGACGGCCCTGAATTTGTCTGAACCTTCTCAGTTCTTCTCCTGCCGATGGGGCGCTTCCCCTTTTAATTCCCTATTAAAAAGCCGGCATCAGCAGAGCCAAAGTGGGTTGCAGGATTAGACAGATGGGTAATAAGATAAAATTTAATTGGGTCCCAGCCCATGTGGGTGTGGAGGGGAACGAGGCAGTTGATGTACTGGCTAAACAATCACTTAGAAGTAGGGATGGTGATTTTTACGTTCCCCAGTTTCTGTGTTGTTGTGGGTTTGTATGTGTGTCTATTTCAGGAAATGGCTTCCTTGATTCCTAAAGCAGCTGATTGGTTGGCCCCGTCGTTGATTGGAGCTCTGACCCCTCCCTCTCGTCAGGAGATACAGCAGTTTCTTCAATTACCAAATCCTTCTCCAGTTTGATAAAAGCGAGTCTTCCTTTGTCACAGAAGGGAGCTTCTTTTTATGTCCTGTGTCGTTTCTTTGTTTTTTTCACCTTTATTTAACCAGGTAGGCCATTTGAGAACAAGTTCTCATTTACAACTGCGACCTGGCCAAGATAAAGCAAAGCAGTGGGACAAAAACAACAACACAGAGTTACACATGGGATAAACAAACGTACAGTCAATAACACAATAGAAAAATCTGTATACAGTGTGTGCAAATGAAGTAAGGAGGTAAGGCAATAAATAGGCCATAGTAGCGAAGTAATTACAAATTAGCAATTAACACTGGAGTGATAGATGTGCAGATGAGGATGTGCAAGTAGAAATACTGGTGTGCAAAAGAGCAGAAAAACAAATATGGGGATGAGGTTGGTAGTTGGTTGGATGGGCTATTTACAGATGGGCTGTGTACAGCTGCAGTGATCGGTAAGCTGCTAAGACAGCTGATGCTTAAAGTTAGTGAGGGAGATATAAGTCTCCAACTTCAGTGATTTTTGCAATTCGTTCCAGTCATTGGCAGCAGAGAACTGGAAGGAAAGGCGGCCAAAGGAGATGTTGGCATAGGGGATGACCGGTGAAATATACATGCTGGAGCGCGTACTACGGATGGGTGTTGCTATGGTGACCAGTGAGCTGAGATAAGGGGAAGCTTTACCTACCAAAGACTTATAGATGATCTAGATCCAGTGGGTTTGGCGACGAGTATGTAGCGAGGACCAGCCAACGAGAGCATACAGGTCGCAGTGGTGGGTAGTATATGGGGCTTTGGTGACAAAACGGATGGCACTGTGATAGACTGCATCCAATTTGCTGAGTAGAGTGTTGGAGGCTATTTTGTAAATGACATCGCCGAAGTGAAGGATTGGTAGGATAGTCAGTTTTACGAGGGTATGTTTGGCAGCATGAGTGAAGGATGCTTTGTTGCGAAATAGGAAGCCGATTCTAGATTTAATTTTGGATTGGAGATGCTTAATATGAGTCTGGAAGGAGAGTTTACAGTCTAGCCAGACACCTAGGTATTTATAGTTGTCCACATATTCTAAGTCAGAACCGTCCAGAGTAGTGATGCTGGACGGGCGGGCAGGTGCCGGCAGTGATCGGTTGAAGAGCATGCATTTCGTTTTACTTGCATTTAAGAGCAGTTGGAGGCCACGGAAGGAGAGTTGTATGGCATTGAAGCTCGTCTGGAGGTTAGTTAACACAGTGTCCAAAGAAGGGCCAGATGTATACAGAATGGTTGTCATCAGCATAGAGCTCGATCAAAGAATCATCCGCAGCACGAGCGACATCATTGATATATACAGAGAAAAGAGTCGGCCCGAGAATTGAACCGTGTGGTACCCCCATAGAGACTGCCAGAGGTCCGGACAACAGGTTCTCCGACTTGACACTCTGAACTCTATCTGAGAAGTATTGCTACAGTGTGGGCAGTATCAGAGGGAAAGAGAGAGGCTGAGATCTAGTATTGTTGTGGCGTCAGTGAAAGTTGTTTTGATATTATATTGTAGCCGCTCCTTCGGAGGTATGTGTATGACAATATGACTTAGTGTTTGTGGTTATTGAAATTTCACACTTAGAGTATTGGTAAATTGTTCTGTGTTTCATTTGTTCCCTGGGGGGAAGGGGAACGCACCTTGAGAGTGTTTAGGCAAGAGGCCTGTGGGCATACATGACCCGAAGTATTTAATCTGTCTATGCACACTAGGTAAGACCTGGGCGGACCACCCCCTGTATTTTGGTTAGCGCGCCAGGTGGTGCTAAAGGTTAGGTAAGCAGGTAAGGTAGGAGAGGGGATTCCTTAACTTTTACTTTCTTTGCTTTGGTCCCGCCCAGCCCCTTTTCCACACATTACCGGGTTTAGGAATAATACATTCCCTGTAAATGGTATTTTTCTCTGCCTCTGTCGTCCTTCCCCGCACCTACGATCACATACTTTTTTCACTCCATGGGGAGTTGAGATGTAGTGGGGTGTTGCATTCCCTCCTCCAAGAGGCGTACGTTACAGTGGTGTGGTAGTTTCAATGGGCAGAGGCTAAAAACCTGATATGGACAGTGCTGGTGCAGAGATGACAGTAGCAGGCTAAAAGCCTGATATGGACAGTGATGGTGCAGAGATGACAGTAGCAGGCTAAAAGCCTGATATGGACAGTGATGGTGCAGAGATGACAGTAGCAGGCTAAAAGCCTGATATGGACAGTGATGGTGCAGAGATGACAGTAGCAGGTTAAAAGCCTGATATGGACACTGATGGTGCAGAGATGACAGTAGCAGGCTAAAAGCCTGATATGGACAGTGATGGTGCAGAGATGACAGTAACAGGTTAAAAGCCTGATATGGACAGTGATGGTGCAGAGATGACAGTAGCAGGTTAAAAGCCTGATATGGACAGTGATGGTGCAGAGATGACAGTAGCAGGCTAAAAACCTGATATGGACAGTGATGGTGCAGAGATGACAGTAGCAGGCTAAAAACCTGATATGGACAGTGATGGTGCAGAGATGACAGTAGCAGGCTAAAAGCCTGATATGGACAGTGATGGTGCAGAGATGACAGTAGCAGGCTAAAAACCTGATATGGACAGTGATGGTGCAGAGATGACAGTAGCAGGCTAAAAGCCTGATATGGACAGTGATGATGCAGAGATGACAGGAGCAGTGGAATAGAGATACTAAGGGCAGGCATTTATTTCAAGTACAGAGGAAAGTCTGGGAAGGGAGGACAGCAGGAAGGGATAGGAGAGAGGAGGCTATTTTTACAAGATTAAGAGTGGGACACAGCCAGTAGATTAAGGGTGGGACACAGCCAGTAGATTAAGGGTGGGACACAGCCAGTAGATTAAGGATGGGACACAGCCAGTAGATTAAGGGTGGGACACAGCCAGTAGATTAAGGGTGGGACACAGCCAGTAGATTAAGGGGTGGGACACAGCCAGTAGATTAAGGGGTGGGACACAGCCAGTAGATTAAGGGTGGGACACAGCCAGTAGATTAAGGGTGGGACACAGCCAGTAGATTAAGGGTGGGACACAGCCAGTAGATTAAGGGTGGGACACAGCCAGTAGATTAAGGGTGGGACACAGCCAGTAGATTAAGGGGTGGGACACAGCCAGTAGATTAAGGGGTGGGACACAGCCAGTAGATTAAGGGGTGGGACACAGCCAGTAGATTAAGGGTGGGACACAGCCAGTAGATTAAGGGTGGGACACAGCCGGTAGATTAAGGGTGGGACACAGCCGGTAGATTAAGGGTGGGACACAGCCAGTAGATTAAGGGTGAAACACAGCCAGTAGATTAAGGGTGGGACACAGCCCGTAGATTAAGGGTGGGACACAGCCGGTAGATTAAGGGTGGGACACAGCCGGTAGATTAAGGGTGGGACACAGCCGGTAGATTAAGGGTGGGACACAGCCAGTAGATTAGGGGTGGGACACAGCCAGTAGATTAAGGGTGGGACACAGCCAGTAGATTAAGGGTGGGACACAGCCGGTAGATTAAGGGTGGGACACAGCCGGTAGATTAAGGGTGGGACACAGCCGGTAGATTAAGTGTGGGACACAGCCGGTAGATTAAGGGTGGGACACAGCCGGTATATTCAGGGTGGGACACAGCCAGTAGATTAAGGGTGGGACACAGCCGGTATATTAAGGGTGGGACACAGCCGGTATATTAAGGGTGGGACACAGCCAGTAGATTCAGGGTGGGACACAGCCAGTAGATTAAGGGTGGGACACAGCCGGTAGATTCAGGGTGGGACACAGCCAGTAGATTCAGGGTGGGACACAGCCAGTAGATTAAGGGTGGGACACAGCCAGTAGATTAAGGGTGGGACACAGCCAGTAGATTAAGGGGTGGGACACAGCCAGTAGATTAAGGGGTGGGACACAGCCAGTAGATTAAGGGTGGGACACAGCCAGTATATTAAGGTTGGGACACAGCCAGTAGATTAAGGGTGGGACACAGCCAGTAGATTAAGGGTGGGACACAGCCGGTAGATTAAGTGTGGGACACAGCCGGTAGATTAAGTGTGGGACACAGCCGGTAGATTAAGGGTGGGACACAGCCGGTAGATTAAGGGTGGGACACAGCCGGTAGATTAAGGGTGGGACACAGCCGGTAGATTAAGGGTGGGACACAGCCGGTAGATTAAGGGTGGGACACAGCCGGTAGATTCAGGGTGGGACACAGCCAGTAGATTCAGGGTGGGACACAGCCAGTAGATTCAGGGTGGGACACAGCCAGTAGATTAAGGGTGGGACACAGCCAGTAGATTAAGGGTGGGACACAGCCAGTAGATTAAGGGTGGGACACAGCCAGTAGATTAAGGGGTGGGACACAGCTGGTAGATTAAGGGGTGGGACACAGCCGGTAGATTAAGGGTGGGACACAGCCAGTAGATTAAGGGTGGGACACAGCCAGTAGATTAAGGGTGGGACACAGCCAGTAGATTAAGGGTGGGACACAGCCAGTAGATTAAGGGTGGGACACAGCCAGTAGATTAAGGGTGGGACACAGCCGGTAGATTAAGGGTGGGACACAGCCGGTAGATTAAGGGTGGGACACAGCCGGTAGATTAAGGGTGGGACACAGCCGGTAGATTAAGGGTGGGACACAGCCGGTAGATTAAGGGTGGGACACAGCCAGTAGATTAAGGGGTGGGACACAGCCAGTAGATTAAGGGGTGGGACACAGCCAGTAGATTAAGGGGTGGGACACAGCCAGTAGATTAAGGGGTGGGACACAGCCAGTAGATTAAGGGTGGGACACAGCCAGTAGATTAAGGGTGGGACACAGCCAGTAGATTAAGGGTGGGACACAGCCAGTAGATTAAGGGTGGGACACAGCCAGTAGATTAAGGGTGGGACACAGCCAGTAGATTAAGGGTGGGACACAGCCAGTAGATTAAGGGTGGGACACAGCCAGTAGATTAAGGGTGGGACACAGCCAGTAGATTAAGGGGTGGGACACAGCCAGTAGATTAAGGGGTGGGACACAGCCAGTAGATTAAGGGGTGGGACACAGCCAGTAGATTAAGGGGTGGGACACAGCCAGTAGATTAAGGGGTGGGACACAGCCAGTAGATTAAGGGTGGGACACAGCCGGTAGATTAAGGGTGGGACACAGCCGGTAGATTAAGGGTGGGACACAGCCGGTAGATTAAGGGTGGGACACAGCCGGTAGATTCAGGGTGGGACACAGCCGGTAGATTCAGGGTGGGACACAGCCGGTAGATTCAGGGTGGGACACAGCCAGTAGATTCAGGGTGGGACACAGCCAGTAGATTAAGGGTGGGACACAGCCAGTAGATTAAGGGTGGGACACAGCCAGTAGATTAAGGGTGGGACACAGCCAGTAGATTAAGGGTGGGACACAGCCAGTAGATTAAGGGTGGGACACAGCCGGTAGATTAAGGGTGGGACACAGCCGGTAGATTAAGGGTGGGACACAGCCGGTAGATTAAGGGTGGGACACAGCCGGTAGATTAAGGGTGGGACACAGCCGGTAGATTAAGGGTGGGACACAGCCGGTAGATTAAGGGTTTGACACAGCCGGTAGATTAAGGGTGGGACACAGCCGGTAGATTAAGGGTGGGACACAGCCGGTAGATTAAGGGTGGGACACAGCCAGTAGATTAAGGGTGGGACACAGCCAGTAGATTAAGGGTGGGACACAGCCAGTAGATTAAGGGTGGGACACAGCCAGTAGATTAAGGGTGAAACACAGCCAGTAGATTAAGGGTGGGACACAGCCAGTAGATTAAGGGTGGGACACAGCCAGTAGATTAAGGGTGGGACACAGCCAGTAGATTAAGGGTGGGACACAGACAGTAGATTAAGGGTGGGACACAGCCAGTAGATTAAGGGTGGGACACAGCCAGTAGATTAAGGGTGGGACACAGCCAGTACATTAAGGGGTGGGACACAGCCAGTAGATTAAGGGTGGGACACAGCCAGTAGATTAAGGGTGGGACACAGCCAGTAGATTAAGGGTGGGACACAGCCAGTAGATTAAGGGTGGGACACAGCCAGTAGATTAAGGGTGGGACACAGCCAGTAGATTAAGGGTGGGACACAGCCAGTAGATTAAGGGTGGGACACAGCCAGTAGATTAAGGGTGGGACACAGCCAGTAGATTAAGGGTGGGACACAGCCAGTAGATTAAGGGTGGGACACAGCCAGTAGATTAAGGGGTGGGACACAGCCAGTAGATTAAGGGGTGGGACACAGCCGGTAGATTAAGGGTGGGACACAGCCGGTAGATTAAGGGTGGGACACAGCCGGTAGATTAAGGGTGGGACACAGCCGGTAGATTAAGGGTGGGACACAGCCGGTAGATTCAGGGTGGGACACAGCCGGTAGATTCAGGGTGGGACACAGCCAGTAGATTCAGGGTGGGACACAGCCAGTAGATTCAGGGTGGGACACAGCCAGTAGATTAAGGGTGGGACACAGCCAGTAGATTAAGGGTGGGACACAGCCAGTAGATTAAGGGTGGGACACAGCCAGTAGATTAAGGGTGGGACACAGCCAGTAGATTAAGGGTGGGACACAGCCAGTAGATTAAGGGTGGGACACAGCCAGTAGATTAAGGGTGGGACACAGCCAGTAGATTAAGGGTGGGACACAGCCGGTAGATTAAGGGTGGGACACAGCCGGTAGATTAAGGGTGGGACACAGCCGGTAGATTAAGGGTGGGACACAGCCGGTAGATTAAGGGTGGGACACAGCCGGTAGATTAAGGGTGGGACACAGCCGGTAGATTAAGGGTGGGACACAGCCGGTAGATTAAGGGTGGGACACAGCCGGTAGATTAAGGGTGGGACACAGCCGGTAGATTAAGGGTGGGACACAGCCAGTAGATTAAGGGTGGGACACAGCCAGTAGATTAAGGGTGGGACACAGCCAGTAGATTAAGGGTGGGACACAGCCAGTAGATTAAGGGTGGGACACAGCCAGTAGATTAAGGGTGGGACACAGCCAGTAGATTAAGGGTGGGACACAGCCAGTAGATTAAGGGTGGGACACAGCCAGTAGATTAAGGGTGGGACACAGCCAGTAGATTAAGGGTGGGACACAGCCAGTAGATTAAGGGTGGGACACAGCCAGTAGATTAAGGGTGGGACACAGCCAGTAGATTAAGGGTGGGACACAGCCAGTAGATTAAGGGTGGGACACAGCCAGTACATTAAGGGGTGGGACACAGCCAGTAGATTAAGGGTGAAACACAGCCAGTAGATTAAGGGTGGGACACAGCCAGTAGATTAAGGGTGGGACACAGCCAGTAGATTAAGGGTGGGACACAGCCAGTAGATTAAGGGTGGGACACAGCCAGTAGATTAAGGGTGGGACACAGCCAGTAGATTAAGGGTGGGACACAGCCAGTAGATTAAGGGTGGGACACAGCCAGTAGATTAAGGGTGGGACACAGCCAGTAGATTAAGGGTGGGACACAGCCAGTAGATTAAGGGTGGGACACAGCCAGTAGATTAAGGGGTGGGACACAGCCAGTAGATTAAGGGTGGGACACAGTCAGTAGATTAAGGGTGGGACACAGCCGGTAGATTCAGGGTGGGACACAGCCGGTAGATTCAGGGTGGGACACAGCCAGTAGATTAAGGGTGGGACACAGCCAGTAGATTAAGGGTGGGACACAGCCAGTAGATTAAGGGTGGGACACAGCCAGTAGATTAAGGGGTGGGACACAGCCAGTAGATTAAGGGTGAAACACAGCCAGTAGATTAAGGGTGGGACACAGCCAGTAGATTAAGGATGGGACACAGCCAGTAGATTAAGGGTGGGACACAGCCAGTAGATTAAGGGTGGGACACAGCCAGTAGATTAAGGGGTGGGACACAGCCAGTAGATTAAGGGTGGGACACAGCCGGTAGATTAAGGGTGGGACACAGCCAGTAGATTAAGGGTGGGACACAGCCAGTATATTAAGGTTGGGACACAGCCAGTAGATTAAGGGTGGGACACTGCCAGTAGATTAAGGGTGGGACACAGCCGGTAGATTAAGGGTGGGACACAGCCGGTAGATTAAGGGTGGGACACAGCCGGTAGATTAAGGGTGGGACACAGCCAGTATATTAAGGTTGGGACACAGCCAGTAGATTAAGGGTGGGACACAGCCAGTAGATTAAGGGTGGGACACAGCCAGTAGATTAAGGGTGGGACACAGCCAGTAGATTAAGTGTGGGACACAGCCGGTAGATTAAGGGTGGGACACAGCCGGTAGATTCAGGGTGGGACACAGCCAGTAGATTAAGGGTGGGACACAGCCAGTAGATTAAGGGTGGGACACAGCCAGTAGATTCAGGGTGGGACACAGCCAGTAGATTAAGGGTGGGACACAGCCAGTAGATTAAGGGTGGGACACAGCCAGTAGATTAAGGGGTGGGACACAGCCAGTAGATTAAGGGGTGGGACACATCCAGTAGATTAAGGGTGGGACACAGCCAGTAGATTAAGGTTGGGACACAGCCAGTAGATTAAGGGTGGGACACAGCCAGTAGATTAAGGTTGGGACACAGCCAGTAGATTAAGGGTGGGACACAGCCAGTAGATTAAGGGTGGGACACAGCCGGTAGATTAAGGGTGGGACACAGCCGGTAGATTAAGGGTGGGACACAGCCGGTAGATTAAGGGTGGGACACAGCCAGTAGATTAAGGGGTGGGACACAGCCAGTAGATTAAGGGGTGGGACACAGCCAGTAGATTAAGGGGTGGGACACAGCCAGTAGATTAAGGGGTGGGACACAGCCAGTAGATTAAGGGGTGGGACACAGCCAGTAGATTAAGGGTGGGTCACAGCCAGTAGATTAAGGGTGGGACACAGCCAGTAGATTAAGGGTGGGACACAGCCAGTAGATTAAGGGTGGGACACAGCCAGTAGATTAAGGGTGGGACACAGCCAGTAGATTAAGGGTGGGACACAGCCAGTAGATTAAGGGTGGGACACAGCCAGTAGATTAAGGGTGGGACACAGCCAGTAGATTAAGGGTGGGACACAGCCAGTAGATTAAGGGTGGGACACAGCCAGTAGATTAAGGGTGGGACACAGCCAGTAGATTAAGGGTGGGACACAGCAGGGGACACAGCAGTAGATTAAGGGTGGGACACAGCCAGTAGATTAAGGGTGGGACACAGCCAGTAGATTAAGGGTGGGACACAGCCAGTAAATTAAGGGTGGGACACAGCCAGTAGATTAAGGGGTGGGACACAGCCAGTAGATTAAGGGTGGGACACAGCCGGTAGATTAAGGGTGGGACACAGCCGGTAGATTAAGGGTGGGACACAGCCGGTATATTCAGGGTGGGACACAGCCGGTAGATTCAGGGTGGGACACAGCCGGTAGATTCAGGGTGGGACACAGCCGGTAGATTCAGGGTGGGACACAGCCGGTAGATTCAGGGTGGGACACAGCCAGTAGATTAAGGGTGGGACACAGCCAGTAGATTCAGGGTGGGACACAGCCAGTAGATTCAGGGTGGGACACAGCCGGTAGATTAAGGGTGGGACACAGCCAGTAGATTAAGGGTGGGACACAGCCAGTAGATTAAGGGTGGGACACAGCCAGTAGATTAAAGGTGGGACACAGCCTGTAGATTAAGGGGTGGGACACAGCCAGTAGATTAAGGGTGGGACACAGCCAGTAGATTAAGGGTGGGACACAGCCGGTAGATTAAGTGTGGGACACAGCCGGTAGATTAAGGGTGGGACACAGCCGGTATATTCAGGGTGGGACACAGCCGGTAGATTCAGGGTGGGACACAGCCAGTAGATTCAGGGTGGGACACAGCCAGTAGATTAAGGGTGGGACACAGCCGGTAGATTAAGGGTGGGACACAGCCGGTAGATTAAGGGTGGGACACAGCCGGTAGATTAATGGTGGGACACAGCCAGTAGATTAAGGGTGGGACACAGCCAGTAGATTATTTTAAAGGTATATTGAGTAGAACGTCATTAGATATAGTCTGAAATATTTTATATTTTTTGAGAGCAATGGGGCTGGCAGGTAGGATTTAGTTCCTCCCTGTCTCTGGCCCACACCAATACAGTAGGTGGCGGTAATGCACCATAACGTTGGATGCCAACCGCCGATAAACCCCACCGAAGAAGAAGAAGCCAAAGTGGGTTGTGATGGTGGTGCGAATGAGGATGTTTTCAACCCTCAGTTCCAAAGCTTCTTTACCTTTGTTTTGTTTTATTTAAAAGTGTGCTTTGTAGCCTTGTCTCAAGTTTAACTAGGATCCACGCATTTCCTCCTTAGGACTACACATCTCAAATAGTCTCCGCTGTTCGTTCGTGGTCTTTCTCCTCTGGGGATCTGTTGGGACTACACATCTCAGTTGGTATCCGCTGTTTCTCCATCACCTTTCTCCTCTGGAGATCTGTTGGGACTACACATCTCAGTTGGTCTACGCTGATTCTTCATGGCCTTTCTCCGCTGGAGATCTGTTGGTGGATTGGATTGTCTGACTACAACTTTTTTGCAAACGATATTTCATTTGTTTTAGAGTGGTTTATACTGTGTTGATTTATGTGGTCAGTTGTAGTTGAAGACTACTAAGATTCTCCAGGGGAGAAAGGACATACAGAAACTTGTACCGAAGCCACTCCTGCTGTGAGCTTAGGGTCATTGTCCTGTTGGAAGGTGAACCTTTGCCTCAGTCTGAGGTCCTGAACGCTCTGAAGCAGGTTTCATCAAAGATCTCTGTACTTTGTTACGCTCAACTTTCCTGACTAGTCTCCTAGTCCCTGCTGCTGAATAACATCCCCACATCATGATGCTGCCACCACCATGCTTCACTGTAGGGATGGTGCCAGGTTTCATCCAGACGTGATGCTTGGCATTCAGGCCAAAGAGTTCAATCTTGGTTTCATCAGACCAGAGATAATCTCATGGTCTGAGAGTCTTTATGGTGCCTTTTGGTAAACTCCAAGTTGGCTGCCATGTGCCTTTTACTGAGGAGTGGCTTCCATTTGGCCACTCTACCATAAAGGCCTGATTAGTGGAGTGCTGCAGAGATGGTTGTCCTTCTGGAAGTTTCGCCCATCTCCACAGAGGAACTCTAGAGCTCTGTCAGAGTGACCTTTGGGTTCTTGGTCACCTCTCTGACCAAGGCCCTTCTCCCCCTATTGCTCAGTTTGGCCGGTCGGACAGCTCTAGGAAGAGTGGTTCAAAACTTCTTTCATGTAAGAATGATGGAGGACACTGTGTTTGGTACCGTTCCTCAGATCTGTGCCTCAACACAATCCTGTCTCTGAGCTCTATGGAAAATTCCTTCAACCTCATGGCTTGGTTTTTGCTCTGATGTGCACTGTCAACTGTGGGACCTTATATAGACAGGTGTGTGTGCCTTTCCAAATCATGTCCAATCAATTTGATTTACCACAGGTGGACTTCAATCAAGTTGTAGAAACATCTCAAGGATGATCAATGTAAACAGGATGCACCTGAGCTAAATTTCGAGTCTCACAGCAAAGGGTCTGAATACTTATGTAAATGTTGTTTTAAAGAAAAATCTATTTTAGAATAAGGCTGTAATGTAACAAAATGTGGAAAAAGTCAAGGGGTCTGAATACTTTCCGAAGGCACTGTAAGTGTTGGATAAATTGGATTAAATGTTAGTTAAAGGGACTAAATGGTGAGTCTATCCTTATCCGATATATTGGTGAGTAAATAAAATGTTCTCACGGTATTTCAAGAAAAAACATTGATTTTGCATAAATGACTCAGGAGTGAAAGATGTGTTCAACTACAATGAACGCTCAAAGGTTCTGAACGTAACTGAATTCAAGCGTTATCAGTTTTTACTTTTGTACGAAGAGTTTTGAAATTATACCACTTATATAACGTCGACACAGGGAGTCAGGAAGAAGGTGCAGTTACTGGGTTTAATATTAACAAACATAGACCGATACAAAACAAGAGAAACGTCTGACAAGGAAGCATAACCAATACTACCTAATAACTAAAAACAAGAGTGCTCTATAAAGGATAAGTAATCAGGGAGTAATGAAGTCCAGGTGTGACTGATGATGAGACTCAGGTGTGCATAAAAATGGTTGCCAGGACCGGTGGTTTTTAGACCGGCGATGTCAAGCGCCGGATAGAGGGAGCGGGAGTGACAACTTACATCTGAAAAATGTGCCAAAGTGATTTTTTTTTTTTTACAAATAATATGATAAGACAAACTGTCTATTGACTTGTGACTTGTGATTACATGTTTCATCAGATGCTCCACGAGGTTAAAACGGGAGTCTTGTGCTTTCATCACTGGGTGGGTTTTTCTCTTTCATTGAAAGATGTAGTTGTACAATCAAAATTCATTCATTTTCTCAGCTTAATAATATCGGTAAGTGTGAGTCTTGTTGATGGTATGTTGGTGTGTTGTGGTTCTTCCCTACTGTAGTAGTACAGATGAGCCTGATGCCTCTGCAGGTCTTCATGATTTACCAACGGTTCCTTCTGGTTCTCATCTCGTCAGAAAAGTTGACTCAAGTTTGTTAAAAAGCACCCTAGAAGCTCCTGGATGATCATCAAGACTCTTGGAAAAATGTTCTATGGACAGATGAGTCAAAAGTATACGTTTTTGGACGACATGGGTCATTAAACCAAACGCTGCATTCACAGTAAGAACATTATACCAACGGTCAAGCGTGGAGGTGGTAGTGTGATGGTCTGGGAATGCTTTGCTGCCTCAGGACCTGGACGACTTGCCTTAATAGATTTGAAGGAAGCTGCTGTGTTTTCTGTCCTCCAGATCAAGCATCAGGAGGAGGTGGAGAAGATCCCCATGGAGATGTCTGACCTGGTAATGTACTACCAGCCTTGCACCAAGAAGAAGGACAGCTTTGGTACAATCCCCAGCCCTAAACTTAGAAAAAAGTGTTCCCTTTTTGGTTCCAGGTAGAACTCTTTTGGGTTCCATGTAGAACCCTCTTTGGAAATGGTTCTACATGGAACTACAAAGGGTTATCCTATGGGGACAGCCAAGGAACCATTTTATGTTCTACATAGCACCTTTTTTTCTAAGAGTGTACCACCCTCACCACCCACCTGAGACGTTCATCCTATGACATGCAATGCAATACACATTAGAGATTTCTAATTGGCGTTTTCAAATTAAATTAATTTCACTCTTAACGCACGTTCTTATTATGAATACCAGAATGTCCCCCTTCACAACAGTCATACAGGGTAGAGTCTTTGTTTTCCATATTGGTCTGATCAACCTTACTCTGCCCATTCCTAACCATGTCCCCACAGGGACCTACGACTACAAAGAGATCCGCTCCTTTGCGGAGAACAAGATCCCGGCCAAGAATAGAACTCAGACCTTAATGCCATGCCACATCTACCCCAATGACCAACGTTTCCTGTAATCCACGATCAACTTGTGTGTCTTGCATGACATTGAAGGAGAGGTTGTTGTCTTGGCACCACACTGCCAGGTCTCTGACCTCCTCTCTGTAGGTTGTCTCATCCTTGTCGGCGATCCATCCTACCACCATCGTGTCATCTGTAAACTTAATGATGGTGTTAGAGTCGTGCGCGGCCACGCTGTCGGGGATGAACAGGGAGTACAGGCACCCCTGAGGGATCACCGTGTTGAGGTTCAGCGTGGCAGATGTGTTGTTGCCTACCCTCACCACCTGGGTGTGGCCTGTCCGGAAGTCCAGGATACAGTTGCTTAGTGATGAGCTTGGAGGGCACTATGGTGTTGAACGCTGAGCTATAGTCAATGAACAGCATTCTCACGTAGGTGTTACTCTTATCCGAGTGGGAGAGAGGGCAGTGTGCAGTGTGAATTGGAGTGGGTCCAGGGTGTCTGGGATGATAGTGTTGATGTGAGCCATAACCAGCCTTTTAAAGATTTTCATGGCTACAGATGTGAGTGCTAAGGGGCGATAGACATTTAGACATGTTACCTTGGCCTTCTTGGGTGCAGGGACTATGGTGGTCTGCTTGAAACATGAAGGTATTACAGACTGGGTCAGGGAGAGGTTGAAAATGTCAGTGAAGACACTTGCCAGATGGTCAGCTCGTGGTCTGAGAACGAGTCCTGGTAATCCGTTTGGTCTTGCTCAGCTATGGAGAGCGTGATCACACAGTCGTTCGGAACAGCTAGTGGGCTTTGTAATCCGTGATAGTTTGCAGGGACTGCCGGCGGAGTTACACAACGTGGGTGTCATTTACTAGACAACCACATCAGCCTGCAGCGCAACCCCCCCCCCCCCCCCCCAGCTCCGTGACAACCTCGTGAGTGACTTCATCACCAGTGAGAAACAGTTACAGAAGATCTAAGATACCTTTAAACAGACTTTATGCTCTATTCATGTTACCCTAACAGAAATGTCATGATGATAATGGCCATTCATTAACTTTGTCTGGTCCTTCTCTGCTTTGTCCTAGGATAAAGAATATTAGTTCTTCCTGTTCCTGAGCCAGCGGGGTGGACTCTTGCTTCAGTAGTACAGAAACCAATAGAGAGAGAACGTGTGATGTAGCCTACCTCTGTTTACTGACATGTCTTGTTGTTTTTTACAATTATTTGAGTCAATTTTTTGGGGGGGGGGGTTAATAAATTGTCTAATGAGATGATTATTTTAATTTCTCTACTGTTTTTGAAGAATACAGCTGAAAAACACCTGCTGGGACATGAAATGGTGTTAGTGATACATGATTTGTTGTGTGTTTCTCTCAACAATACTTTACTACTGCCATATCCTGGACATAAAGGGCTAGCTAGCCATATCCTGGACATAAAGGGCTAGCTAGCCATATCCTGGACATAAAGGGCTAGCTAGCTATATCCTGGACATAAAGGGCTAGCTAGCCATATCCTGGACATAAAGGGCTAGCTAGCCATATCCTAGACATAAAGGGCTAGCTAGCCATATCCTGGACATAAAGGGCTAGCTAGCCATATCCTGGACATAAAGGGCTAGCTAGCCATATCCTAGACATAAAGGGCTAGCTAGCCATATCCTAGACATAAAGGGCTAGCTAGCCATATCCTGGGCATAAAGGGCTAGCTAGCCATATCCTAGACATAAAGGGCTAGCTAGCCATATCCTGGACATAAAGGGCTAGCTAGCCATATCCTGGACATAAATGGCTAGCTAGCCATATCCTGGGCATAAAGGGCTAGCAAGCTATATCCTGGACATAAAGGGCTAGCTAGCTATATCCTAGACATAAAGGGCTAGCAAGCTATATCCTAGACATAAAGGGCTAGCAAGCTATATCCTGGACATAAAGGGCTAGCTAGCTATATCCTAGACATAAAGGGCTAGCTTTTGAACACAGAGAACAGTTCTGCACTGGGACTCTTGTATTTATTTACATCTAGTTCCATAATAAAGTGCTGAACACAGACAACCGTTCTGCACTGGGACTCTTGTAATTATTTACATCTAGTTCCATAATAAAGTGCTGTACACAGAGAACTGTTCTGCACTGGGACTCTTGTATTTATGTAGACATACAGCAGACCCTCCCATCCCAACCCCCTCTCCCTCCTCCCATGATCCAATGTCCTCATACAGCTGACCCTCCCATCCCAACACCCCCCTCCCACGATCCCAGGTCCTCAAACAGCTGACCCTCCCATCCCAATCCTCCCAGGTGCTCATACAGCTGACCCTCCAATCTCAACCCCTGCTCCATCCTCCCACGATCCCAGGTCTGCATACAGCTGACCCTCCAAATCCAACCCCCCCACCTCCCTCTCCCACGATCCCAGGTCCTCATACAGCAGAGACCCTCCCATCCCAATCCCCCCCCTCCCACAATCCCAGGTCCTCATACAGCAGAAACCCTAGGCTTGGTCTAAGAGGAGGAAGCCTCGCAGTCACAGAGCATTGAGTCAGCCTTTACCTTTGAAACCACCAAGGTCTTCCACCTTAGCTACCTTAAGGAGACTAAAGGGGTGAGATAATCAGATGAGGCTATGACCGTCTGCTCCACAACTGTAGAGGGTAGTGAAGCTAGGGACTGGGAGGATTTGGTGTGGCTTCTGCTAACACCTTGCCATGTGGCCTATCTCAGCACCATGTTGTAAACAGCGAAGGACCAGCTAAAGTCTGACGCTCTGACAGGAGGTCATATCGGGGGTCCTCTCAGATGCATCAGCCTTACCCACAAGCAGTTCTGGGTAGAGGTGGAAGAATCTCATCCTCGAGTAGTTGGGACTATAAACTTTCTAGCTTTTCTTTAGCCAATGTGTTTTCAACTAAACGAGAGGCAGCTTGAGCAACCTCTAGGTTGTACTGCTCAGTTGAAGGCTCTGGTGAAATATGTGACTGGTTCATTTTAATTATAATTAGCTAATGATAACTGTAGTTCATTGACCAAAACCTCTTTCCAGTCTGTATTTACAGTGCCATCAGAAAGTATTCACACCTCTTGACTTATTCCAAATTTTTTGTGTTACAGCCTGAATTTAAAAATTATTAAATTGAGATTTTGTGTCACTGAAATAAGAAATAAAATAAATAAAAGTAACAAATAATTAAAGAACAGCAGTAAAATAACAACAGCGAGACTATATACAGGGTGTTACGGTACAGAGTCAATGTGGAGGCTATATACAGGGTGTTACGGTACAGAGTCAATATGGAGACTATATACAGGGGGGTACCGGTACAGAGTCAATGTGGAGGCTATATACAGGGGGGTACCGGTACAGAGTCAATGTGGAGGCCCTATAAAGGGGGTACCGGTACAGAGTCAATGTGGAGGCCCTATAAAGGGGGTACCGGTACAGAGTCAATGTGGAGGCCCTATAAAGGGGGTACCGGTACAGAGTCAATGTGGAGGCTATATACAGGGTGTTACGGTACAGAGTCAATGTGGAGACTATATACAGGGGGGTACCGGTACAGAGTCAATGTGGAGGCTATATACAGGGGGTACCGGTACAGAGTCAATGTGCGGGGGCACCGGTTAGTCGAGGTAATCGAGGTAATATGTACATGTTTGTAGAATTATTAAAGTGACTACGCATAGATAATAACAGAGAGTATCAGCGGCGTAATTAGAGGAGGTGGGGGGAGGGCAATGCAAATAGCCTGAGTAACTTAAATCCTCGCTCTGGAGCAGGTTTTCATCAAGGATCTCTCTGTACTTTGCTCCGTTCATCTTTCCATCAATCCTGACTAGTCTCCCAGCCCCTGCCCCTAAAAAACATCCCCACAGCATGATGTTGCCACCAACATGCTTCAACGTAGGGATAGTGCTAGTTTTACTCCAGACGTGACACTTGGCATTCAGTCCAAAGAGTTCAATCTTGGTTTCATCACAGCAGAGAATCTTGTCTCTCGTGGTCCTTTAGGTGCCTTTTGACAAACTCCCAGCTGGCTGTCATGTGCCTTTTACTGAGGAGTGGCTTCTGTCTGGCCACTCTAACATAAAGGCCTGATTGGTGAAGCGCTGCAGAGATGGTTGTACTTCTAGAAGGTTCTCCCATCTCCACAGAGGAACTCTGGAGCTCTGTCAGAGTGACCATCGGGTTCTTGGTCACCTCACTGACCAAGGTCCGTCTCCCCCGATTGTTCAGTGTGGCCGGGCGGCCAGCTCTAGGAAGAGTCTTGTTGGTTCCACACTTCTTCCATTTAAGAATGATGGAGGCCACTGTGTTCTTTGGGACCTTCAATGCTGCAAAAATAAAATTGTACTCTTCCCCAGATCTGTGCCTCAACACAATCCTGTCTCTGAGCTCTACGGACAATTCCTTCAACCTCATGGATTGGTTTTTGCTCTGACATGCACTGTCAATTGTTGGACCTTATATAGACAGGTGTGTGCCTTTCCAAATCATGTCCAATTAATTGCATTTAACATAGGTGGACTCCAATCAAGTTGTAGAAACATCTCAAGGATGATCAATGTAAACAGAATGCACCTGAGCTCAATTTTTGAGTCTCATCGGAAAGGGTCTGAATACTTATGTAAATAAGGTATTTCTGTTTTCACTTTGTCATTATGGGGTATTATGTGTAGATTGATTAGGATTTGTTGTATTTAATCCCCTTTTAGAATAAGGCTGTAACACAACAAAATGTGGGTGAAAAAGTAAAGGGGTCTGAATACTTTCCAAATGCACTAAATATATTTGCTACCGGATACAACTCTGGGCCACATGTTGACAGCTCTGTATCAAATACGGTGTTTAAATCCGGTATCTCCTTGAGGGTTCTGTCCTTGGATGAAAAGGAGCTCAGTTCAAAGCTAACAGGGTTCCAAGACGCTCCCTTCACGAGCGTTACCTCAATAACCTAATTGACAACTGTTCTTTGGGGTAGGACCATATAAAATAGGGGTGTTTACATCATTTAAATCAAATAATTGAAAGGCCCTTGCCTTGGTGGGAAAGGGATAGTCCCAAGAGGTCTCCTAAATGGGAGTGCAAGAACCTAGAGTAGGCCTGAGTAGGCCAAGAGGCACGAGTGTGTCCTGAAATGGAAGTGCCCTACATTAGAGTAGCCTAAATGGGTTAGCCTCAATAACCACATTGACATCTCTGTGTTTCAATAGGACCATATGAAGTACGGTCTTTGAATCCGGCACCAGCCCTGAGTTTGGTGGGAGGGGCTCAGTTAAAGGCTAAGAGGTGTCCTAAATTAGAAAGGGTAAGTCCCAACAGGCAAGTGTGCCCTGAATGGGAGTGTAAGACCCTTTAAAATTCTTATTGATTTCAAATACAATTACCTTCATAGCCTTTCCATACACCTAGCATTTAACACTCTATTACCCCCAAACGAGCTGACCATAGCATTGTCTCTCTCTCAACCAACATTTGCCATTGTACGTCACAGGTGTTGATGGTATTGATATTGAACGCTAGTCGCTCACCAGCGTGTTTATCATCAAGGGGATCTAAATGGTGGAGGAAGTCATTATTGTTAACAGCCTGTATTAGAGGTAGTGTGGAGTGCTTGTCTTTCCCACCGAGCATTCAGTCAGCTGGTTGAGGAGTGGAGAGGAAGGAACATTAGTTGAGATCACCTGGCACCCTATTCCCTATTTAGTGCACTACTTTTGACCAGGGCTCATAGGGAGGACTCTGGTCTGAAGTAGTGCACTATGTAGGGAATAGGTTGTCATTTGGGACGCAGACTTGCTGTCCTGCGGCTCAGAGTAGAGTGGCGTCTGATGAAGTGTTCTCAGTGTTGTTAGTGTCTATTACACCCTAATACCTAGTCGTCTACACAACAGCTCCCCGGACATAATTAAGAATCCATTCTGGTGTGCTGATGGAGTCACTTACTGTCTGTAGCTAGGATGGATGGATGGATGGATGGATGGATGGATGGATGGATGCAAGACGGATGATGGATGGATGGATGGATGGATGGATGGATGGATGGATGGAAGATGATGGATGGATGATGGATGGATGGAGGATGGATGGATGGATGGTGGATGCAAGATGGATGGATGGATGGATGGAGGATGGATGGATGGATGGATGGATGATGGATGGAGGATAGATGATGGATGGATGGATGGATGCAAGATGGATGATGGATGGATGATGGATGAATGCAAGATGGATGGATGGATGGATAATGGATGGATGGATGGAGGATGGATGGATGGATGGATGATGGATGGATGGATGCAAGATGGAGGATGGGTGGACGACGGATGGACGATGGACAGATGATGGATGGATGCAATATGCAGAATGGATGATGATGGATGGATGACGGACTATGGATGGATGGAGGATGGACGGACGATGGATGGACGATGAATGGATGGATGGAGGATGGATGGAGGATGGATGGAAGACAAGTACACTTTCTCATACTTTGATATTGATTACTCATTTGGATACATTTGAAATATGATCATAGTTGCTGTAGCCAGAGTCACACACATAGAGAGTTGATCCAATGCGGTTTCTGTCTGAGCGTTCCGAGAGCATCACTTTCTCCTCCATAGCTGTTGCTAAGTGATAATGGACGCTTCAGCGTTGTGCTGTTTAAAAACCTATGAAGATGTCCAGTAAAAGCGGATTTTCAATTCGTTGACACCACAACACAGAAGTGGATGCACATTATCCCGAATGCTAATCCATAAATAGGTCTGTTAAATTCGCTGCTCAGTTTTGCTTGTTTTACAGTAGGTCATTTCATAGGGAATTGTCGGAGACGCTAACACGGCGTTCGTTCTAAAAGTCGGCCAAACTCTCTAAATATGGCTCTGACGGTAGCTAACCTAGTCCCAGATCTGTTTGAGCTGTCTTGCCAACTATGGTCATCGTCACGAATTGTCAAGACAGCACAAACAGATCGGACGCCGTGCTATAATATGGTGCTGAAGCTGGTGAACACAAGGCCTAGGTACCTCTGTGATACTGTATGTCAACTTCTTCTGGCACATTGTAGTGTTTCACTGGCATGACAAAACACAGATTTTCAAAATCCGATGTCACATCGGCTTTGGTCAAAAGTATTGCACACTTCATAAGGAATAGGGTGTCATGTGAGAGGGAATAGAATGTGTCTTTGAGAGGGAATAGAATGAGTCTTTGAGAGGGAATAGAATGTGTCTTTGAGAGGGAATAGAATGTCTAAGAGGGAATAGAATGTGTCTTTGAGAGGGAATAGAATGTGTCTTTAAGAGGGAATAGAATGTGTCTTTAAGAGGGAATAGAATGTGTCTTTGAGAGGGAATAGAATGTGTCTTTGAGAGGGAATAGAATGTGTCTGAGAGGGAATAGAATGTGTCTTTAAGAGGGAATAGAATGTGTCTTTGAGAGGGAATACAATGAGTCTTTAAGAGGGAATAAAATGTGATGTGTCATTTTGATCTCCTCTTCCTGATTGTATTTCCATGGTTGAGCTTTATTAAGTGACAGATCTATCCAGACCAGACCGTAGATAATCACTTAGTCTCACTCATTGTCATGTATTTAAACTAAAAATGTCCTTCACTGACGCTTCCGTCTGCATCCCAAATGGCACCCTATTCCCTATGTAGTGCACTACTTTTGTCTAGGGCCCAACTCTGGTCTAAAAGTAGTGCACTACATAGGGAATAGGGTGCCATTTAGGATGCAGGCTTCATCTGACCACAGACAGCATCCTAATGACCAGATAAAGATCTATGACACAAACTCCACTCTCAGAAGACCAAATCCAGAAAGCCACTTAATCCACTTTTTGAAGTAAACACACTCGATCGGTTCTTCACATTTGTCAATTACTTTTTCCTCCAGTACTTTTAATTGTCAGCATTGAAGTACTGCTCTATTCTCCAGCTGTAATCAATCGAAGTGGCCAGACAGACTGCAAGGCGCTACAGAGGGTGACAAGTACATCACAGTACATCACTTGGGCCGAGCTCCCTGCCATCCAGGACCTCTATACCAGGCGGTGTCAGAGGAAAGCCATGAAAATTGTCAAAGACTCCAGCCACCCTAGTCATAGACTGTTCTCTCTGCTACCGCACGGCAAGCGGTACCAGTGCGCCATGTCTAGATCCAAGAGGCTTCTAAACAGCTTCTGCCCCCAAGCCGTAAGACTCCTGAACATCTAATCAAATGGCTAGAATGTGTCTTTAAGAGGGAATAGAATGTGTCTTTGAGAGGGAATAGAATGTGTCTTTGAGAGGGAATAGAATGTGTCTTTGAGAGGGAATAGAATGTGTCTTTAAGAGGGAATAGAATGTGTCTTTGAGAGGGAATGGAATGGGTCTTTGAGAGGGAATAGCATGTGTCTTTGAGAGGGAATAGAATGTGTCTTTGAGAGGGAATAGAATGTGTCTTTGAGAGGGAATAGCATGTCTTTGAGAGGGAATAGAATGTGTCTTTGAGAGGGAATAGAATGTGTCTTTGAGAGGGAATAGAATGTGTCTGAGAGGGAATAGCATGTCTTTGAGAGGGAATAGAATGTGTCTTTGAGAGGGAATAGAATGTGTCTTTGAGAGGGAATAGACCTACACCTGTTGTACCTCATACCTTCAGGTACCTTCAGGTATGAGGTACTCCCTACCTTCAGGCAATGCTCACACCCTACACCCCAACCGGAGCACTCCGTTCTGCTACTCTTGGCACACATACCCCTACGGGTGGGCAGCTCCCACTCAGCCCAGTCCAAGCTCTACTCTGTCCTGGCACCCCGAATGGTGGAACCAGCTTCCCCTTGAAGCTAGGACAGCAGAGTCCCCTGCCCATCTTCTGAAAACATCTGAAACACTCCCTCTTCAAAGAGTATCTTAAATATCCCCCCCACCCCATTCACACTTTACTTTTTCCCCCTTACTAAATCTGACTTTGCTGATAGCTGCTTTCTTTCGGAAGCGTACCACCCACTGTAAGTTGCTCTGGATAAGAGGTGCTTCTAAATGATTAAAATAGAAATGGTTATGGGGACATCACAGCCACAGTTCACAGCAGTGGACAGGAGGAGGAGGAGGAAGAGGCTATGTTTGGAGAGAAGAGCAAAGGGCAGAGGACATCACAGCCACATGGGAGGGAAAGTAAAATAGAGAGAAGAGCAAGGGGAGGGGAAAAGAGGAGGAGATGAAAGAAGAGGGGGCAAGGCTTAGAGGAGTAACAGCCCAAGTAACCCAGCTGTGAGGGGGAGAGAGAGAGAAAGAGGGGGAGAGAGAGAGCGAGAGATGGGGAAGAGAGAGAGACGGAGGGGAAGAGAGAGACAGAGAGGAAGAGAGAGACAGAGAGGAAGAGAGAGACAGCGGGGGAGAAAGAGATATACAACAAGTATTTGAAAACAAACCCAATAAAGTGTCAGTGTAATGTTTACTGTTCATTTTTATTGTTTATTTCACTTTTGTTTATTATCTACTTCACTTGCTTTGGCAATGTTAGCATATCTTTCCCATGCCAATAAAGCCCTTAGATTGAATTGAAATTGAAAATTGAATTGAGAGAGAGAGATCCTCTCGCCCCAGTTGACCCTGAGAGTATCACAGGCTTAAACTTGACCCCCAAAAAACATCTGGGTCAGATGGTTTAGACCCTTTCTTCTTTAAGGTTGCTGCCCCTATCATCGCCAAGCCTATCTCTGACCTTTTAAACCTCTCTCTCCTCTCTGGGGAGGTTCCTATTTCATGGAAGGCAGCCATGGTGCATCCTTTATTTAAAGGAGGAGATCAAGCTGTGTCACGTTCTGACCTTAGTTCCTTTTTTATGTCTTTATTTTAGTTTGGTCAGGGCGTGAGTTGGGGTGGGCATTCTATGTTGTTTTTTCTATGTTTTGTTGTTCTATTTCTATGTGTTTGGCCTAGTATGGTTCTCAATCAGAGGCAGGTGTTAGTCGTTGTCTCTGATTGGGAGCCATATTTAGGTAGCCTGTTGTCTATTGTGTTTTGTGGGTGGTTGTTTCCTGTGTCTGTGTTTGTACCATACGGGACTGTTTCGATTTTCGTTTGTTCATTCACTTTGTTATTTTGTATTTTTGTAGTGTTCAGTTTTATATATTAAAATGGACACTTACCACGCTGCACATTGGTCCGATATCTCATACTCCTCGTCAGAAGAAGAGGAAAGTCGTTACAAGCTGATCATAACTGTTATAGGACAATTTCTATTTTGCCCTGTTTATCAAAAGTGTTGGAAAAACTGACTGGCTTTCTTGATATCTATAGTATTCTCCATGCAATCTGGTTTCCGCTCAGGTTAATAAGGTTGTGTCACTGCAACCATAGAGGTCCTCAATGATGTCACCATTGTCCTTGATTCTAAGATTCTGTGCTGCTATTTTTATTGACTTGGCCAAAGCTTGTGATACGGTAGACCATTCCATTCTTGTGGACCGGCTAAGGAGTATTGGTGTGTCTGAGGGGTCTTTGGCCTTGTTTGCAAACTACCTCTCTCAAAGAGTGCAGTGTATAAAGTCAGAACATCTGCTGTCTCAGCCACTGCCTGTTACATGGGAGTACCCCAAGGCTCGATCCTAGGCCCCACGCTCTTCTCAATTACCATCAACAACATAGCTCAGGCAGTAGGAAGCTCGCTCATCCATTTATATGCAGATGATACAGTCTTATACTCAGCTGGCCCCTCCACAGATGTTGTGTTAAACGCTCTACAACAAAGCTTTCTTAGTGTCCAACAAGCTTTCGCTGCCCTTAACCTTGTTCAGAACACCTCCAAAACAAAGGTCATGTGGTTTGGTAAGAAGAATGCCCCTCACCCCACCGGTGTGATTGCTACCGCTGAGGGTCTTCTCTCAGCACATACTGTATCAAAGCTGCAGGCTAAAATTAAATCTACACTTGGTTTGCTCTATCGTAATCACTCCTCTTTCACCCCAGCTGCCAAACTAACCCTGATTCAGATGACCATCCTACCATGCTAGATTACGGAGACGTAATTTATAGATCAGCAGGTAAGGGTGCTCTCGAGCGACTAGATGTTCTTTACCATTCGGCCATCAGATTTGCCACCAATGCTCCTTATAGGACACATCACTGCACTCTATACTCCTCTGTAAACTGGCCATCTCTGTATACCCGTCGCAAGACCCACTGCTTATTTATAAAGCTTATTTATAGAACCCTCTTAGGCCTCACTCCCCCCTATCTGAGATATCTACTGCAGCCCTCATCCTCCACATACAACACCCGTTCTGCCAGTCACATTCTGTTAAAGGTCCCCAAAGCACACACATCCCTGGGTCGCTCCTCTTTTCAGTTCGCTGCAGCTAACGACTGGAACGAGCTGCAACAAACACTCAAACTGGACAGTTTTATCTCCATCTCTACATTCAAAGACTCAATCATGGACACTCTTACTGACAGTTGTGGCTGCTTCGCGTGATGCATTGTTGTCTCTACCTTCATGCCCTTTGTGCTGTTGTCTTTGCCCTATAATGTTTGTACCATGTTGTGTTGCTGCCACGTTGTTGTCATGTGTTGCTGCCTTGCTATGTTGTTGTCTTAGGTCTCTCTTTATGTAGTGTTGTGGTGTCTCTCTTGTCGTGATGTGTGTTTTGTCCAATATTTTTATTTTTAATCCCCATCCCTATCGCCGCAGGAGGCCTTTTGCCTTTTGGTAGGCCGTCATTGTAAATATGAATTTGTTCTTAACTGACTTGCCTAGTTAAATAAAGGTTAAATAAAGGTTAAATAAAGGTTAAATAAAGGTTAAATAAAGGTTAAATAAAGGTTAAATAAAAACATTTAGAATAATAAAACTAGGCTCTAGTAGCTCTTTGTGTCATCAGGAGATTTCCTTGTGCCACTGACAGACACACACACACACACACACTCACACAGACGCATGCACACACACACACTGACGCATGCACACACACACACACACACACACACTGACGCATGCGCACACACACACACACACACACGCACTGACGCATGCACCCACACAGACACACACACACACGCACTGACGCATGCACACACACAGACACAGACACACACACACACACACACCTCACTGACATATTCAAATGCCTCTACCGTGAATTAAGTTCTAGCATGACCTTGGCCCCTTGAATAGCACGTCTCTGGCCGTAAATCAGACCTGAGTCACCTCAGGAGTCCAACTATCATTCAGCTGGAAGGGGAGGGGAGGGGACAGGAAAAGAGGGGACGGGAGGGGAGAGGAGGGGACAGGAGAAGAGAGGAGAGGAGGGGACAGGAGAAGAGGGGAGAGGAGAGGAGAGGAGAGGAGAGGAGAGGAGAGGAGAGGAGAGGAGAGGAGAGGAGAGGAGAGGAGAGGAGAGGAGAGGGGAGAGGAGGGGAGAGGAGAGGAGGGGAGGGGAGAGGAGGGGAGAAAAGGGGAGAGGAGAGGAGAGGAGAGGAGAGGAGAGGAGAGGAGAGGAGAGGAGAGGAGAGGAGAGGAGAGGAGAGGAGAGGAGAGGTAATGCTTATCAGCAGAGGACAGTTGAATCAGTAAAACCTTAACCGTGTTCAACACAGTAAAGAGTGGAATAAAGCTGCTCAGCCAAGTTCTGTCAAATCCATGAAGTCAAAAAGCTAATAGAAAGCAAACAACCCTGCAGTCCACTGTGGATGTGAACAGAGCACGGGCAGATCAGCTGGCGGGCATATTCCCCGTATTTTCAACCTCTCCTTGTTCCCAGTCTGTAATCCCCAAAGTGTTTTATGATGATGACTACCATCATTCCTGTTTCCCCGAGAACTCGAAGGCTTCACGCCACAGTGACTACCGCCGTGTAGCATTCACATCTGTAATCATGAAGCGCTTTGACAGGCGGGTTTACGGCATCAACTCCATCATCCCAGACCCACTCCAATTTGCACACCGCCCCCAACAGATCGGTAGACGAAGAAATCTCAATTGCACTCCTCACTGGCCCTCACCCACCTAGATAGAGAAATAACTATGTGGAAACCTTGTAACCATGTATATATACACTGCTCAAAAAAATAAAGGGAACACTAAAATAACACAGTTTGATTTCACAGAAGTGTGATTGACTTGGAGTTACATTGTGTTGTTTAAGTGTTCCCTTTATTTTTTTGAGCAGTGTAGCTTCTTCTTTTCTTGTGTTCTTCTCCGGGTTTTTTTTTCTTCTATTCTCATATGTTTATTGATTACTGCACTGTTGGGTTTAGGGCCTGCAAGAAAGGCAGTGTCACTGTACTTGCGCACGTGACATTAAAACCTGAAATAACAGAGCTCAATAACAACATTGCAACATATCTCTCCTCATTCTGCCCCTCGGAGCCTTTCAGAGCAACCTCCAAGACGTATGATACCTTCTTGTCTAGTTACTGGAGACTAAAAGAAACTAAAGAAGGGAGGTTGGGCGGGCGGGGGTAATCCGCGACCGTCTAACAATTCCAAAGGCTCGCGTGTTCGAAGTCGCGTTAGCGACAACTGTAGCATTTTAGCTAACCCTTTCCCGAACCCTCATTCTAAACAACCCAATTCCCCTAACCTGCTACAAAAACTCACTTAACCTTTAATCATTTTAGTTCCCATGACCTTTTCATGTATGAGTGGGTAATACGTATGATACTATTTACAACCGCTATTACAGCTCATAATGTAACCTAATGTAACTTAACATACAGCTCATAATGTAACTTAACATACAGCTCATACTGTAACCTAATGTAACTTAACATACAGCTCACAATGTAACCTAATGTAACTTAACATACAGCTCATAATGTAACCTAATGTAACTTAACATACAGCTCATACTGTAACCTAATGTAACTTAACATACAGCTCATAATGTAACCTAATGTAACTTAACATACAGCTCATAATGTAACTTAACATACAGCTCATAATGTAACCTAATGTAGCTTAACATACAGCTCACAATGTAACCTAATGTAACTTAACATACAGCTCATAATGTAACCTAATGTAACTTAACATACAGCTCATAATGTAACCTAATGTGACTTAACATACAGCTCATAATGTAACCTAATGTAACTTAACATACAGCTCATAATGTAACCTAATGTAGCTTAACATACAGCTCACAATGTAACCTAATGTAACTTAACATACAGCTCATAATGTAACCTAATGTAACTTAACATACAGCTCATAATGTAACCTAATGTAACTTAACATACAGCTCATAATGTAACTTAACATACAGCTCATAATGTAACCTAATGTAACTTAACATACAGCTCATAATGTAACCTAATGTAACTTAACATACAGCTCATAATGTAACTTAACATACAGCTCATACTGTAACCTAATGTAACTTAACATACAGCTCACAATGTAACCTAATGTAACTTAACATACAGCTCATAATGTAACCTAATGTAACTTAACATACAGCTCATACTGTAACCTAATGTAACTTAACATACAGCTCATAATGTAACCTAATGTAACTTAACATACAGCTCATAATGTAACTTAACATACAGCTCATAATGTAACCTAATGTAGCTTAACATACAGCTCACAATGTAACCTAATGTAACTTAACATACAGCTCATAATGTAACCTAATGTAACTTAACATACAGCTCATAATGTAACCTAATGTAGCTTAACATACAGCTCACAATGTAACCTAATGTAACTTAACATACAGCTCATAATGTAACCTAATGTAACTTAACATACAGCTCATAATGTAACCTAATGTAACTTAACATACAGCTCATAATGTAACTTAACATACAGCTCATAATGTAACCTAATGTAACTTAACATACAGCTCATAATGTAACCTAATGTAACTTAACATACAGCTCATAATGTAACTTAACATACAGCTCACAATGTAACCTAATGTAACTTAACATACAGCTCACAATGTAACCTAATGTAACTTAACATACAGCTCATAATGTAACCTAATGTAACTTAACATACAGCTCATAATGTAACCTAATGTAACAACATACAGCTCACAATGTAACCTAATGTAACTTAACATACAGCTCATAATGTAACTTAACATACAGCTCATAATGTAACCTAATGTAGCTTAACATACAGCTCACAATGTAACCTAATGTAACTTAACATACAGCTCATAATGTAACCTAATGTAACTTAACATACAGCTCATAGTGTAACCTAATGTAGCTTAACATACAGCTCACAATGTAACCTAATGTAACTTAACATACAGCTCACAATGTAACCTAATGTAACTTAACATACAGCTCATAATGTAACCTAATGTAACTTAACATACAGCTCACAATGTAACCTAATGTAACTTAACATACAGCTCATAATGTAACCTAATGTAACTTAACATACAGCTCATAATGTAACCTAATGTGACTTAACATACAGCTCATAATGTAACCTAATGTAACTTAACATACAGCTCACAATGTAACCTAATGTAACTTAACATACAGCTCATAATGTAACCTAATGTAACTTAACATACACCTCATAATGTAACCTAATGTAACTTAACATACAGCTCATAATGTAACTTAACATACAGCTCATAATGTAACCTAATGTAACTTAACATACAGCTCATAATGTAACCTAATGTAACTTAACATACAGTACCCTCTGAATGGCATCGGTGGGAGAACCGTTCATTTGGCTCCCTAATTTGCATATGTCACCGTGACCTACTGAGAAAAACCAACAGTGCCCTCCGTAATTATTGGGACAGTGAAGCATTTTTTCTTCTTTTGGCTCTATAGTCCAAAAGTTTGGATTTGAAATAAAACAATGACTTCCAGGTTAAAGTGCAGACTGTCAGCTTTCATTTGAGGGGGAATTTGAGGGTGAACCGTTTAGAAGTTACAGCACTATTTGTACATAGTCCATCCAATTCTAGGGGACAAAAGTATTGGAACAAATTAACCTGTTTGGGCTGCAGCCCGACACCGGTACACTTATGACAACATCCAGCTCAAGTGCAGGGCGCGAAATTCAAAATATATATTTTTTAAATATTTAACTTTCACACATTAACAAGTCCAATACAGCATATGAAAGGTACACATCTTGTGAATCAAGCCAACATGTCCGATTTTTAAAATGTTTTACAGGGAAGACACAATATGTAAATCTATTAGCTAACCACGTTAGCAAAAGACACCACTTTTCTTACTCCATCAGTTTTTTACTCCATCAGTAGCTATCACAAATTCGACCAAATAAAGATATAAATAGCCACTAACCAAGAAACAACTTCATCAGATGACAGTCTGATAACATATTTATTGTATAGCATATGTTTTGTTAGAAAAATGTGCATATTTCAGGTATAAATCATAGTTTACATTGCAGCTACAGTCAAAAATTGCACCGAAAGCAGACAGAAAAATTACAGACACCAACGCCAAATAACTAAATACTCATCATAAAACATTTCTGAAAAATACATAGTGTACAGCAATTGAAAGACAGGCATCTTGTGATTCCAGACAATATTTCCGATTTATCAAGTGTTTTACAGCGAAAACACAATATAGCGTTATATTAGCGTAGCCACAATAGCCAGAAACACTTGGGCGCCGACGACCAGTTCACATGCATGACAGATATTAGAAATAGCATCATAAAATGTTTCTTACTTTTGGTGATCTTCCGTCAGAATGTTGGACAAGGTGTCCTTTGTCCAGAACAGTCGTTGTTTGGATCTGGAACGGCAAATTTCCCTCTTGATTTAGCATGGGCACTTGCCAAGTGGCACGGATCACTCCAACGTCAACAAAGTCAGAGAACGGAACACGGCAAAACTCCCGAAAAAATTTCAATAATCTGATTAAACTATATTGAAAAAACATACTGTACGATGATATGGTCACATGTATCAAATAAAATCTAAACCGGAGATGTTAGTCGTCCATAACGACAGCTAAACAGAAGGCAAATCCATGTCCCCTTTCGCGCGCTCCAGAAACAGGAAATGGACGGTCACGTCATACAAAGAGCTTTAATTCCACCTCAGACCAAGATAAACACGAAATTTCTTCTCTCACCGCCTCTTGACAACCAGGGGAAGGTGTATGAAGTGTACGTAGACTCTTACGTATCATGCCCATGTATAGGCAGGAAGTTGAACAGAGCATCGATTTCTGACATTCCACTTCCTGGTCAGGAAATGTGCTGCAGAATGAGTTCTGTTTCACTCAGAGAAATAATTCAAACGGTTTTAGAAACTAGAGAGTGTTTTCTATCCAATAGTAATAATAATATGCATATTGTACGAGCAAGAATTGAGTACGAGGCCGTTTGAAATGGGCACGATTTAACTGGCTACTCAATACTGCCCCTTGCAGCCATGTGTATTAAAGTAGTCAAAAGTTAAGTATTTAGTCCCATAATATTAGTACACAATGACTACATCAAGTTGTTTTGGTTGTGTTTCTGATTATTTTTTGTCCAATAGAAATGAATGGTAAATAATGAATGTATTGTGTCATTTTGGAGTCACTTTTATTGTAAATAAGAGTAGAATATGTTTCTAAACACTTCTACATTAATGCTACTATGATTACGGATAATTCTGAATTAATCGTAAATAATTATGAGTGGGAAAGTTAACAGACACACAAATATCATACCTCCCCAGAATGCTAACCTCCTCTGTTATTGTAATGGTGAGAGGTTAGCATGTCTTGGGGGTATGATATAAAATGCTAACCTCCTCTGTTATTGTAATGGTGAGAGGTTAGCATGTCTTGGGGGCATGATATAAAATGCTAACCTCCCCTGTTATTGTAATGGTGAGAGGTTAGCATGACTTGGGGGCATGATATAAAATGCTAACCTCCTCTGTTATTGTAATGGTGAGAGGTTAGCATGTCTTGGGGGTATGATATAAAATGCTAATCTCCCCTGTTATTGTAATGGTGACAGGTTAGCATGTATTGGGGGCATGATATAAAATGCTAACCTCCTCTGTTATTGTAATGGTGACAGGTTAGCATGTCTTGGGGGGTATGATATTTGTGCATCTGTAACATGGTAGCATAGAGCCAAAAATACTTTTTGAGTATACAGTACAGCCAAAGTAATTTAAAAAATGCGTCACTGTCCCAATAACTATGGCGTGCACTGTAGCATACTAAATGGAGAGTCACATATTTACATACAGATTAATACGGATTGCCCTGAGAACACGTTCAATGAGATCACACCAGAGGTGTATTCAGTGAGTTGAAAAGTTTCAGATAGTGATGCAATTCTGTATTCTACCTGCAAGACAATCATATCTGTTCTAGACAGGACAGGACAGGACAGGACAGGACAGGACAGGACAGACAGACAGACAGACAGACAGACAGACAGACAGACAGACAGACAGACAGACAGACAGACAGACAGAGATACGTTGCAACATTAATCTACAATTGATTAATCGTTTTTTTTCCCCTCATCAATCTACACACAATACCCCATAATGACAAAGCAAAAACAGTTTTTTAGAAATGTTTGTAAATGTATTTTTTTGAATATATATAACATTTACATAAGTATTCAGACCCTTTAATCAGTACTTTGTTGAAGCACCTTTGGCAGCGATTACAGCCTCGAGTCTTCTTGGGTATGACGCTACAAGCTTGGCACACCTGTATTTGGGGAGTTTCTCCCATTCCTCTCTGCAGATCCTCTCAAGCTCTGTCAGGTTGGATGTGGAACGTTGCTGCACAGCTATTTTCAGGTCTCTCCAGAGATGTTCGATCGAGTTCAAGTCCGGGCTCTTGCTGGGTCACTCAAAGACATTCTGAGATTTGTCCTGGCTGTGTGTGTCACGGCTGTTGAAGGAGGAGGACCAAGGTGCAGCGTAGCGAGCGTACATTTTCTTTTTATTAGATAAAAATGATGCCGAACAAAACAATAAACACAAACCGTGAAGCTCAAAGGCTATGTGCCCTAAACAAAGTCAACTTCCCACAAAACAGGTGGGAAAAAAGGCTACCTAAGTATGGTTCCCAATCAGAGACAACGATAGACAGCTGTCCCTGATTGAGAACCATACCCGGACAAAATATAGAAATAGAAAATCATAGAAACACAAAACGTAGAATGCCCACCCCAACTCACGCCCTGACCAAACCAAAATAGAGATATAAAAAGGATCTCTTAGGTCAGGGCGTGACAGTGTGCTTAGGGTCATTGTCCTGTTGGAAAGTGAACTTTTGCTCCAGTCTGAGATCCTGAGCAGGTTTTCATCAAGGATCTCTCTGTACTTTGCTCCGTTCATATTGCCATCAATCCTGACTAGTCTTGCAGTCTCTGCCACTGAAAAACATCCCCACAGCATGATGCTGCCACCACCATGCTTCACCGTAGGGATGGTGCCAGGTTTCCTCCAGACGTGACGCTTGGCATTCAAGTCAAAGTGTTCAATCTTGGTTTCATCAGTCCAGAGAATCTTGTTTCTCATGGTCTTTATGTGCATTTTGGCAAACTCCAAGCTGGCTGTCATGTGCCTTTTACTGCGGAGTTGCTTCCGTCTAGCAACTCTACCATAAAGGCCTGATTGGTGGAGTGCTGCAGAGATGGTTGTCCTTCTGGAAGGTTCTCTCATCTCCACAGAGGAATTCTGGAGCTCTGTCAGAGTGACCATCGAATTATTTGTCACCTCCCTGACCAAGGCCCTTCTCCCCCAATTGCTCAGTTTGGCCGGGCGGCCAGCTCTAGGAGGAGTCTTGGTGGTTCCAAACTTCTTCCATTTAAGAATGATGGAGGCCACTGTGTTCTTGGGGAAATTCAATGCTGCAGAAATGTTTTGGTACCCTTCCCCAGATCTGTGCTTCGACACAATCCTGTCTTGGAGCTCTACGGACAATTCCTTCGACCTCATGGCTTGGATTTTTCTCTGACATGCGCTGTCAACTGTGGGACCTTACAAAGCCAGGTGTGTGCCTTTCCAAATCATGTACAATCAATTGAATTTACCACAGGTGGACTCCAATGAAGTTGTAGAAACATCTCAAGGAGGATCAATGTAAACAGAATGCACCTGAGCTCAATTTTGAGTTGAGGAGGTAGAGTCATTAGATCATTTATTTTGGTACTGTCCATATGTAGCTCGTTTTTGGTCACAGGTCCAGGAATGGCTGAAGAATATCAACATTTACCTGGAGCTAACGCTGCAGATAGCAATACTGGGTGATTTGAAAAGTCATAGTCAATCGATCAATAATGTAATAATACTTTTAGCAAAAAATGTTTATCATTAATTTACAATCTGTAGAAACTATAAGAATAGAAAGGCTCAGAGCTTTTGTGAAACATCACCGAACAGTTGAAAAATATATGGCAAATAGAAATCCAATATGGATGGTATTAAGAGATAGATGGGAGGGGTTGAATGGAGCTGAAGGTTGGGACTAATAACAACAAGATAAATGTAAAATATCTGTAAGATAGGTCTGGAACTTTTGTGAAATAGCACAGTAAAAAATACATTGCAAATAGAAATAAAACTGGACATCAGAAATAAATGGGAGAGGTGGGGGGTCAGGACTAAAAACAAACAAAATAGAACTATTGTAACATAGATTGTGTCTGTAAAATGTATATAGTATGTATAAACTGAAGGTAGAAGCCTAAGTGTTATTGTTTATTGGTTTACTCCAATTAGGGGAGGGGTGAAGGGTTTGCGGGAAATAATATAGGAAAATATATTTTAAAAATATATGTATTTTACATATATCAGTGCAAAAGTTTTAGGCAGGTGTGAAAAAAATGCAGTAAAGTAAGAATGCTTTCAAAACTAGACATGTTAATAGATTATATTTATCAATTAACTAAATGCAAAGTGAGTGAACAGAAGGAAAATCTAATCCATATTTGTTGTGACCACCCTTCGCCTTCAAAACAGCATCTATTCTTGTAGGTACACTTGTACAAAGTCAGGGATTTTGTAGGCATATAGTCAGGTGTTTGATTAAACAATTATATCAAACAGGTGCTAATGATCATCAATTCAATACGAAGGTTGACACACAATCGTTAACTGAAACCAGAAACAGCTGTGTAGGAGGAATACAACTGGGTGAGGAAACAGCCAAACTCCGCTAACAAGGTGAGGTTGCTGAGGACAGTTTACTGTCAAAAGTCAAG
Organism: Salvelinus namaycush; assembly: GCF_016432855.1. Lineage (NCBI taxonomy): Eukaryota > Metazoa > Chordata > Actinopteri > Salmoniformes > Salmonidae > Salvelinus > Salvelinus namaycush. Next base: position 54,778,515 of record NC_052326.1, on the reverse strand, counting down.
ACTGAGCACAGCAACAAAACACAAGGTAGTTATACTGCATCAGCAAGGTTCTCTCCCAGGCAGACATGTCAAGGCAGACGAGGGTTTCCAGATGTGCTGTCCAAGCTCTTTTGAAGAAGCACAAAGAAACGGGCAACATTGAGGACCGTAGACGCGGTGGTCGGCCAAGGAAACTTACTGCAGCAGATGAAAGACGCATCATGTTTACTTCCCTTCACAATCGGAAGATGTCCAGCAGTGCCATCAGCTCAGAACTGGCAGAAAACAGTGGGACCCTGGTACAGTGGACTTCATGGAAGACTTGCGTCCAAAAAGCAATACCTCCGACGTGGAAACAAGGCCAAGCGACTCAACTATGAAACACAGGAACTGGGGTGCAGAAAAAATGGCAGCGGGGGCTCTGGACTGATGAGTCAAAATGTGAAATATTTGGCTGTAGCAGAAGGCAGTTTGTTCGCCGAAGGGTTGGAGAGCGGTACACGAATGAGTGTCTGCAGGCAACAGTGAAGCATGGTGGAGGTTCCATGCAAGTTTGGGGCTGCATTTCTGCAGACGGAGTTGGGGATTAATGAATGGTCTCCTCAATGCTGAGAAGTACAGGCAGATACTTATCCATCGTGCACTACTATCAGGGAGGCATCTGATTGGCCCCAAATGTATTCTGCAGCATGACAATGACCCCAAACATACAGCGAAAGTCATTAAGAACGATCTTCAGCGTAAAGAAGACCAAGGAGTCCTGGAAGTGATGGCATGGCCCCCCACAGAGTCTTGATCTCAACATCATTGAATCTGTCTGGGATTACATGAAGAAAGAGGAGCACCTGAGGTTTCCTAAATCCACAGAAGAACTGTGGTTAGTTCTCCTAGATGTTTGGGCCCTCCTACCTGCCGAGTTCCTTCAAAAACTGTGTGCAAGTGTACCTAGAAGAATTGATGCTGTTTTGAAGGCAAAGGGTGGTCACACCAACTATTGATTTGATGTAGACTTTTCTTCTGTTCACTCACTTTTGCAATTAGTTAATTGATAAATATAATCTATTAACATGTCTAGTTTTGAAAGCTTTCTTACTTTACAGCATTTTTTCACACCTGACTAAAACTTTTGCACAGTACTGTATGTATATATGCATGTGTGTATATATATCCCAAAAAATATATGGGCGATTGGAAATGATGCAGACATTTACAATGATGGAAACTACAATCTATCCACAATATTAAAGCTGACGATTGGGAGTATTTATTGCTGTTCTGAGTTCAGATTTGTACATCAGAGAAATTGACCAACCCTTTAGGTTTTTGTCTAGGACACGTTGTTGAGAAAAGTGGTCAAGATCAGTGTCAAAAGTCACCATGTTTACTCATTGTCTCAGGCCTAGAATGTGCTCCCCCCATTGTTATAAAATTGAAAGTTCTGAAAAGTTCCATGGCAGTTAATTCAACAATGGGAAGTTTGCTAAATTAGTTGATATGGTTACTAAAATAGCTCTACCTCTTGATTGGTAGTAGATATTTCTGTTCTTATTTCAGATTTGAATAGCACAGAAGTAGACCAAGATGTCAAACCCTATATGTTTTTGTCCAAAGTGCTGGGAAAGTGGTCAAGCGGCAGTTCCTCAAAAAAATGAAGACGAAAAGTTGTTGATGCGGTTACTAAAACAGCTGTATTGTTAGATCTGTACAGGATATTTCTGTTACGATTACAGATTTGAATAGCAGAGAAGTAGACGAAGATGTCATACCCTCTAAGTTTTTGTCTGACTTGTTGGTAAAGTGGTCCAAACAGCAGTTCTTTGTAAAAAGTTGGAAAGAAATGTTATCATTTAGTTACTAAAACAGCTGTATCCATAGCAGATATGTTTGTTCCGAGGACAGATTTGAATAGCAGAGAAGTAGACAAAGTTGTCTTACCTTTAACTTTTTGTCTAACCTGTTCGAGAAAGTGTTCAACTTGTCAGTTGTTTATAAAAAGCTACATAAAATGTTGTTGATGCGGTCACTTTAAACAGCTGTAACGTTTGATCGTTACCAGATCATTCTGTTATAATTTCAGATTTGAATAGCAGAGAAGTAGAGGAGGATGTCATACCCTCTAAGTTTTTGTGTAAGTGGTTGGCAAAGTAGTCAAAATAGCTGATTTGTGTCAAAAGTTGCATTGTTGCATTTACAGTGAATGGAATGTTGGAACTGATGATGTCACAATGGGGAGCTCTAGACTGTTGAAAAAAGTCACATTAAAGTGAATGAAGATGGACAAAATACAAATAAAAGTACTAGTTTAAAAAGTATAAATAATATCAAAAATGTTCTATGCAAGTATAACCGGTGTGAAATGGCTAGCTAGTTAGCGGTGGTGCGCGCTAATAACGTTTCAATAGGTGACGTCACTCACTCTGAGAACTTGAAGTAGTTTTTTCCCTTGCCCAGCAAGGGCTGCGGCTTTTGTGGAGCGATAGGTAGCGATTCTTCGTAAGAGGCAGTTGTCGATGTGTGCAGAGGGTCCCTGGTTCAAGCCCAGGTAGGGGCGAGGAGAGGGACGGAAGGAAAACTGTTACATTGGTGCCGTGACCTGGTTCACTGGTTGCTGCGGAAAAGGAGGAGGTCAAAAGGGGGGTGTGAGTATAACCGGTGTGAAATGGCTAGCTATTTAGCGGTGGTGCGCGCTAATAACGTTTCAATTGGTGACGTCACTCGCTCTGAGACCTTGAAGTAGTTGTGGAGCGACAGGTAACGATTCTTCAAGGGTGTCAGTTGTCGATGTGTGCAGAGGGTCCCTGGTTTCGAGCCCAGGTAGGGGTGAGGAGCAGTGGCGGTTCTAGACCATTTCAACTAGGGGGGCCAAGCTGGGGCCAGTTGTACTGTTAGAGGGGCCGGTTGTACTGTTAGAGGGGCCGGTTGTACTGTTAGAGGGGCCGGTTGTACTGTTAGAGGGGCCGGTTGTACTGTTAGAGGGGCCCAGTTGTACTGTTAGAGGGGCCGGTTGTACTGTTAGAGGGGCCAGTTGTACTGTTAGAGGGCCGGTTGTACTGTTAGAGGGGCCAGTTGTACTGTTAGAGGGGCCAGTTGTACTGTTAGAGGGGCCCAGTTGTACTGTTAGAAGGGCCCAGTTGTACTGTTAGAAGGGCCCAGTTGTACTGTTAGAGGGGCCCAGTTGTACTGTTAGAGGGGCCCAGTTGTACTGTTAGAGGGGCCCAGTTGTACTGTTAGAGGGGCCAGTTGTACTGTTAGAGGGGCCAGTTGTACTGTTAGAGGGGCCCAGTTGTACTGTTAGAGGGGCCCAGTTGTACTGTTAGAGGGGCCCAGTTGTACTGTTAGAGGGGCCCAGTTGTACTGTTAGAGGGGCCAGTTGTACTGTTAGAGGGGCCCAGTTGTACTGTTAGAGGGGCCCAGTTGTACTGTTAGAGGGCCCAGTTGTACTGTTAGAGGGGCCAGTTGTACTGTTAGAGGGGCCAGTTGTACTGTTAGAGGGGCCAGTTGTACTGTTAGAGGGGCCGGTTGTACTGTTAGAGGGGCCAGTTGTACTGTTAGAGGGGCCAGTTGTACTGTTAGAGGGCCGGTTGTACTGTTAGAGGGGCCAGTTGTACTGTTAGAGGGGCCAGTTGTACTGTTAGAGGGGCCAGTTGTACTGTTAGAGGGGCCAGTTGTACTGTTAGAGGGGCCAGTTGTACTGTTAGAAGGGCCCAGTTGTACTGTTAGAGGGGCCCAGTTGTACTGTTAGAGGGGCCAGTTGTACTGTTAGAGGGCCCAGTTGTACTGTTAGAGGGGCCCAGTTGTACTGTTAGAGGGGCCAGTTGTACTGTTAGAGGGGCCCAGTTGTACTGTTAGAGGGGCCCAGTTGTACTGTTAGAGGGCCCAGTTGTACTGTTAGAGGGGCCAGTTGTACTGTTAGAGGGGCCAGTTACATTAGAAGTTATTGTTGTCGTATCGTTTTCTTCACTGCAGTGCGGGCATTAGCAGGCAAAAGACCATGTTCATAATGATCATCGTTGCCACTGTCTAATAACGGATGTAAAAAAAGAACGATAGCAAAAACTTTGTTATGTAAAAATTATTTCATACTCCACATTTAGGGAGGCCACAAGGGGGTCCAAAATTGTTGTCACGGGGGCACTGCCCCCCCCCAGAACAGCTAGTGGCGAGGAGAGGGACGGAAGGAAAACTGTTACACAAGCACAATATTCCAGACCAGTCTGCACATTTTAAAGTTTGAATGGCGTTTCTAGCTCATACGGTGTAAGAGGAGTAGCATTCAGAAGAAGCGGTAAGACGAAGATTTAAAGACAAGTCCCACCTAATGATCCTTTCCCCCAGCTGAGAGTATCACAGGGGGAACCATGGATCAAGGTATCAGTAGCTCTTTGTGTCATCTGGAGATGTCATTGAGCCCCCCACTGACACACACACTGCACCATGTCTCTCTCACAACAGATGCAAGGCTCCTCAGACGAAACAACATCTAAACAACATCTTCAATGAGATCACGCCAGAGGTGTATTCAGTGAGGTGAAATGTTTCAGATGGAAATTAATAGAGGTGATATGACTCTTTATTCTACCTGACTGACAATCATATCTGTTCGACCCAATGCATTTGTATCTAAGCGTTCTATAATGTTTCACCATCCCGAACAGTCCCGAGATATCTAAGAATAAGGATGATGGTGAGGTGAATAATGTTGAATGAATCTGCAAGTCTCTCTGGGTAATATTCAGTTCTCATGCAGCATAGCATAGTCACGGCAAGGCATGAAGACTGTAGGAGAGGAGTAGAGTGGAGTTTCTTCCACCAGTGAAGCGCAACACTCCCATCTGGTGTTTGTCACAGTCAGCAGAACAGAGGAGAGAACAGATGAGTGTTTCATACCGTACTGATTTTATGTCTCTCTCTCTCTCTCTCTCTCTCTCTCTCTCTCTCTCTCTCTCTCTCTCTCTCTCTCTCTCTCTCTCTCTCTCTCTCTCTCTCTCTCTCTCTCTCTCTCTCTCTCTCTCTCTCTCTCTCTCTCTCTCTCTCTCTCTCTCTCTCTCTCTCTCTCTCTCTCTCTCCGCCTCTCTCTCTCTCTCTCCGCCTCTCTCTCTCTCTCTCTCTCTCTCTCTCCGCCTCTCTCTCTCTCCACCTCTCTCTCTCTCTCTCCGCCTCTCTCTCTCTCCGCCTCTCTCTCTCTCTCTCTCTCTCTCAATTAAATTCAAAGGACTTTATTGGCATGGTAAACATATGTTTTACATTGCCAAAGCAAGTGAAATAGATAATAAACAAAAGTGAAATAATCAGAAATGAACAGTAAACATTACACTTAAAAAAGTTTCAAGGGCATAAAGACATTTGAAATGTCATATTATGTCTACATACAGTGTTGTAATGATGTGCAAATAGTTAAAGTACAAAAGGGAAAAAATAAACATAATATGGGTTGTATTTACAATGGTATTTGTTATTCACTGGTTGACCTTTTTTTGTAGCAACAGGTCACAAATCTTGCTGCTGTGATGGCACACTGTGGTATTTCACCGAGTAGATATGGGAGTTTATCAAAATTTGATTTGTTTTCAAATTCTTTGTGGGTCTGTGTAATCTGACAGAAACATTAGTCTTTAATATGGTCATACATTTGGCAGGAGGTTAGGAAGTGCAGCTCAGTTTCCACCTCATTTTGTGGGCAGTGTGCACATAGCCTGTCTTCTCTTGAGAGCCAAGTCTGCCTTCTGCAGCCTTTCTCAATAGCAAGGCTATGCTCACTGAGTCTGTATATAGTCAAAGCTTTCCTTCATTTTGGGTCAGTCACAGTGGTCAGGTATTCTGCCACTGTGTACACTCTGTTTAGGGCCAAATAGCATTCTAGTTTGTTCCGTTTTTTTTGTTAATTCTTTCTAGTGTGTCAAATAGTTATCTTTTTATTTTCTCATGATTTGGTTGTGTCTAATTGTGTTGCTGTCCTGGGGCTCTGTGGGGTCTGTTAGTGAACAGAGCTCCAGAACCAGATGGATGTAGGGACTCCTCTCTAGGTTCATCTCTCTGTAGGTGAGGGCTTGGTGGTGGAATGTGTGGGCATCGCTTCCTTTTAGGTGGTTGTACAATTTAGCAGCTCTTTTCTGGACTTTGATAACTAACTAATTCTGCTCTGCATGCATTGTTTGCGGTTTTGAGTTGTACACACAGTATATTTTTCAGAATTCTGCATGCAGAGTCTCAATTGGATTTTTGTCCCATTTTGTGAATTCTTGGTTGGTGAGTCGACCCCAGACCTCACAACAACAGAGGGAAATGGGTTTGATAACTGATTGAAGTATTTTAAACCAGATCCTAATTGGGATGCTGAGTGTTATGTTCATTATGATGGCATATTAGGCCCTTCTAGCCTTGTCTCTCAGATCGCTCACAGCCTTGTGGAATTACCTGTGGTGTTGATGTTTAGGCTGAGGTAGGTATAATTCTTTGTGTGCTCTAGGGCAACAGTGTCCAGTTAGAATTTGTATGTGTCATTTTGGTAAGCAACTCCAGTATATATTTGGCCTTGTGTTTAAGGATATTGTCCTGCTGAAAGGTGAATTGTCTCCCAGTGTCTGTTGGAAAGCAGACTGAACCAGGTTTTCCTCTAGGACCTTGCCTGTGCGTAGCAAAAAATCACCCGAGAAATTGGCGATGACAAGTATACCCATAACATGATGCAGCGACCACAATGCTTGAAAATTTGAAGAGTGATGTGCTGTGTTGGATTTGCCCCATATATCTTTACCATATTCTTTGGAAAATTTGCATTGTGTACGGGCTTCCTTCTTTTCACTCTTTCATTTAGGTTGGCTAGCTGTAGATATGACACTACCGTTGGCTAGCGATAGATATGACACTACCGTTGGCTAGCTATAGATATAACACTACCGTTGGCTAGCGATAGATATGACCCTACCGTTGGCTAGCTATAGATATGACACTACCGTAGGCTAGCTATAGATATGACACTACCGTTGGCTAGCTATAGATATGACACTACCGTTGGCTAGCTGTAGATATGACACTACCGTTGGCTAGCTGTAGATATGACACTACTGTTGGCTAGCTATAGATATGACACTACTGTTGGCTAGCTGTAGATATGACACTACTGTTGGCTAGCTGTAGATATGACACTACTGTTGGCTAGCTGTAGATATGACACTGCCGTTGGCTAGCTGTAGATATGACACTACCGTTGGCTAGCTATAGATATGACACTACTGTTGGCTAGCTATAGATATGACACTACCGTTGGCTAGCTATATATATGACACTGCCGTTGGCTAGCTGTAGATATGACACTACCGTTGGCTAGCTATAGATATGACACTACCGTTGGCTAGCTATAGATATGACACTACCGTTGGCTAGCTATATATATGACACTACCGTTGGCTAGCTATAGATATGACACTACCGTTGGCTAGCTGTAGATATGACACTACCGTTGGCTAGCTATAGATATGACACTACCGTTGGCTAGCTGTAGATATGACACTACCGTTGGCTAGCTGTAGATATGACACTACCGTTGGCTAGCTATAGATATGACACTACCGTTGGCTAGCTGTAGATATGACACTACCGTTGGCTAGCTATAGATATGACACTACCGTTGGCTAGCTATAGATATGACACTACCGTTGGCTAGCCGTAGATATGACACTACCGTTGGCTAGCTGTAGATATGACACTACCGTTGGCTAGCTGTAGATATGACACTACCGTTGGCTAGCTATAGATATGACACTACCGTTGGCTAGCTATAGATATGACACTACCGTTGGCTAGCTGTAGATATGACACTATCGTTGGCTAGCTGTAGATATGACACTACCGTTGGCTAGCTATAGATATGACACTACTGTTGGCTAGCTATCGATATGACACTACTGTTGGCTAGCTATAGATATGACACTACCGTTGGCTAGCTGTAGATATGACACTACCGTTGGCTAGCTGTAGATATGACACTACCTTTGGCTAGCTATAGATATGACACTACCGTTTGCTAGTTATAGATATGAGACTACCGTTCTTTAACCAAACATAATAAAACAGCAATAAAGGGGACATAGTGAGGGTCGGACAGAGTGTGCTGCTGCATACTGCAGTGTGTGTGTGTGTGTGTGTGTGTGTGTGTGTGTGTGTGTGTGTGTGTGTGTGTGTGTGTGTGTGTGTGTGTGTGTGTGGATCTATCCACAGTGCTAATTTATTTAAGATCTCATTCCATGGACTTTCCTTAGAGTGGCGCTCGATGAGAACCAGAGGCCAAATTGCAGGCGTCCGTCATACCCACATGACATCTCTGTCTGTCTGGCGCTATGTATCATACCCACATGACATCTCTATCTGTCTGGCCCTATGGATCACTATAGTGGCTGTGTTCTTGCACTGCTCGTACTCGAAACAGCTTCAATTAACCACGGGGGTCGTCACACTGAGCTGAAGAACAGGAGATACACCAATAATATTGTAATCGTGTTGTCAATAGCAGGCTGTTTTTTTACTGTAACAGGCAGCAACAAGGTTGAAATAGGGGGTCACCGTCAGATCAAAATGGATTCATCTCCCAGTTCAGGTAGGCCTACTCATCGCTACAGCAAACGAAGACAGGTAGGTGGGGTGCTCGACAACAATGACAACAAAAATCCAACAAATGGACTTACCAAAGAAAACTTCCAAAAGGCAGAAAGAAAAGGCAGTACATTATCCTGTACTCATCCTAACAACAACAAAAGGACTTACCAAAGAAAACTTCCAAAAGGCAGACAGAAGGTAGAGCACTCAATAGAAAAGGCAGACAGAAGGTATAGCACTCAATAGAAAAGGCAGACAGAAGGTAGAGCACTCAATAGAAAAGGCAGACAGAAGGTAGAGCACTCAATAGAAAAGGCAGTATCCTAAACCTTAAAGTGAGGAAATAAGAAACAATTCCAATCTACAGCTATAATGGAGGTTTAAGATTACATATCACATTCCAGTGTTTAAACTTGTAAACAAGGCTTAATGGCATTTCTCTTAAAGCGACTCTGTGCAGCCAATGGCCATGTCTGGCTTTAGGTATAATGCCAGGAGACGCTTGTGGATTTGACAGTTCTAACACAGTTCCAACATCACGACCAAAACAACCGCTAAGCTAAGGATGTGTTAGAATCTAGCCTTTCCTGTACAGGCTCATAGGATAAGCCATTCTAGTTAAATTTGTCTTTTGTTTCTGTTAGTCTTTAGTGACATGGATAGAAGTACAGTCTGCTGTCATTCTGATCTAAGAATATTACTCCTGCTTATTATGAAGAAAAAATACATCTGTTTAACTTTGTAAACTAAAGGTGTGTTTAGAATTATTTTTGTTGTATTAATGCTATTTAATCTCTCCTCAGACTAATATTATTCTGTTTGTCCTGTGGGTACCTTTGCCACTGTTCCACCCCTTGTGTATTGCGCTGTCATGGTGTATTGGACAGACACGGTATTATTACATCAGTTTAGAAAACCCTTATTATCAAAAATCAGGATCAAGTGTTACATTTTGTTTATCACAGTGCATGATACCATCACAGCCTGGAAAAAACATAGATTGATTTACCCTCTCGGTAAAAACCAAATCATAGTTCCTTCCCTCATTTCTCCTCTTTGCGATTGTGTCTAGGGGCAATAAAAGGGCCCTGATCTCCCTAGCAGCTAGATAATGCCTTCCTATAAAAAACTAAATCACTTCAAATGGTCAAGGGCCCAAAATGTCTGCCAGAGTAGCACCCCACCTCTTCAACAGCTACTTGGAAATATGTTTTTAGAGTTGTACTCAGGAGACCCTCGCAAAACAGATTCCTATCCTTACCCCCTTGCCTCTTCACACACACAACAAGCTGTGCGTTTTAGTACAGGAGGAGAAATAAACCTTTTTTATAATTTAATCTTGAGTTCCACTTTGGACATTGCCTTTAATTCCAGTGATGGGCAATTTATCGATTCATAATTGGAAGTTAGGGATTCATACTGCAAAATTAATGAACAGTGAATAATGAAATGTTGACTACAAAATGTCACAAAACGAATCTAAACTAAACTAAGTCGCTATAGTATGTTACGCTTAGAAACAGTATCGACACAAGTACAACAGAACTCCATTCTGACTCCCGAGTCTGAGCCTTTAAAATATTAAAATATGCCAGAAATGTAAAATCTGCTTAATGCTTAGTCATTCAATTTCCCTGGTAATAATGCCAGCAGGATTACTTTGTTATTCCAAATGTCCTGAGGACAATGTCTGCACCTGTAAGTGATGGATCAGCCTGGAACAGTGTCACGTCTCTTTACTTCATCTTTAATAGTCCTACAGGACTCATTACCTTTCCACATTAGACATCTGTAGAACAACTACAAAATCTCTCTCTCTCTCTCTCTCTCTCTCTCTCTCTCTCTCTCTCTCTCTCTCTCTCTGCCTCTCTCTCTCTCTCTGCCTCTCTCTCTCTCTCTGCCTCTCTCTCTCTCTCTGCCTCTCTCCGCCTCTCTCTCTCTCCGCCTCTCTCTCTCTCCGCCTCTCTCTCTCTCTCTCTCTCTCTCTCTCTCTCTCTCCTCTCTCTCTCTCTTCTCTCTCTCTCTTCTCCCTCTCTCTCTCTCTCGTCTCTCTCTCTCTCTCTCTCTCTCTCTCTCTCTCTCTCCTCTCTCTCTCCTCTCTCCTCTCTCTCCTCTCTCTCTCTCTCTCTCTCTCTCTCTCCTCTCTCTCTCTCTCTCTCTCTCTCTCTCTCTCTCTCTCTCTCTCTCTCTGTCTCTCTCTGTCTGTCTTCTCTGTCTCTTCCTCCCCTCTCTCTCACTAGCTCTCTATCCCACGCCCCAACTGTTGTCTCTCTCTCTCTCTCTCTTTCTGTCTCTGTCTCTTCCTCCCCTCTCTCTCTCACTAGCTCTCTATCCCACGCCCCAACTGTTGTCTCTCTCTCTCTCTCTCTTTCTGTCTCTGTCTCTTCCTCCCCTCTCTCTCACTAGCTCTCTATCCCACGCCCCACCTGTTCTCTCTCTCTGTCTCTCTCTCCCCCTCTCTTTTCTCTCTCTGACGCTCTGTCCCACGCCCCCACCTTCCTTCTGTACTCTCTCTCCCCCTCTCTTTGCCCCACCTCCCTCCCTCCTGTTCTCTCTCTCTCTCTCCCCTTCTCTTCTCTCTCTATGTCCCACCTCCCTCCCGTCTCTTCTCTCTCTCTGTCTTTTGTCTCTCCCTCTCACTGTCTCTCTCTCTCTCTTCGTCCCCTCTCTCTCACTAGCTCTTTATCCGACGCCCCCACCTGTTCTCTCTCTCTGGCGCTTTGTCCCACGCCCCCCACCTTCCTTCTGTTCTCTCTCTCCCCCTCTCTTCTCTCTCTACGCCCCACCTCCCTCCCTCCTGTTCTCTCTCTCTCTCCCCTTCTCTTCTCTCTCTATGTCCCACCTCCCTCCCGTCTCTTCTCTCTGTCTTTTGTCTCTCCCTCTCTTTGTCTCTCGCTCTTTGTCTCGACCTCTCTCAATGTCTCTCTTCTCTCTCTACGCCCCCCCCCTCCCTCCTGTTCTCTCTCCCCCTCTCTTCTCTCTCTACGCCCCCCCCCTCCCTCCCTCCAGTTCTCTCTTCCCCTCTCTTCTCTCTCTACGCCCCCACCTCCCTCCCTCCTGTTCTCTCTCTCCCACTCTCTTCTGTCTCTACGCCCCCACCTCCCTCCCTTGTTCTCGGTCTCCCCCTCTTCTCTCTCTACGCCCCTCACCTTCCATCCTGTTCTCTTCCCCTCCTGTTCTCTCTCTCCCCCTCTCTTCTCTCTCTACGCCCCCACCTCCCTCCCTCCTGTTCTCTCTCTGTCCCCCTCTCTACATCCCCACCTCCCTCCCTCCTGTTCTCTCTCTCCCCCTCTCTTCTCTCTCTACATCCCCACCTCCTCCCTCCTGTCTCTCTCCTCCCCCTCTCTACTCTCTCTACGCCCCCACCTCCCTCCCTCCTGTTCTCTCTCCCCCTCTCTCTCTCTCTACGCCCCCACCTCCCTCCTTCCTGTTCTCTCTCTCCCCACTCTCTTCTGTCTCTACGCCCCCACCTCCCTCCTGTTCTCTCTCTCCCACTCTCTTCTGTCTCTACGCCCCCACCTCTCTCCCACTTGTTCTCGGTCTCCCCCTCTTCTCTCTCTACACCCCTCACCTTTCCATCCTGTTCTCTCCCCCTCCCGTTCTCTCTCTCCCCCTCTCTTCTCTCTCTACTCACGCCCCCCTCCCTCCTGTTCTCTCTCTCCCCCCCCTCTCTTCTCTCTCTACGCCCCCACCTCCCTCCCTCCTGTTCTCTCTCTCTCCCCCTCTCTTTCTCTCTCTACGCCCCACCTCTCTCCATCCTGTTCTCTCTCTCTCTCCCCTCTTCTCTCTCTACGCCCCCACCTCCCTCCCTCCTGTTCTCTCTCTCTCTCCCCCTCTCTTCTCTCTCTCCGCCCCACCTCCCTCCCTCCTGTTCTCTCTCTCTCTCCCCCTCTCTTCTCTCTCTCCGCCCCACCTCTCTCCATCCTGTTCTCTCTCTCTCTCTCCCTCTCTCTTCTCTCTCTACGCCCCCACCTCCCTCCCTCCTGTTCTCTCTCTCTCTCCCCCTCTCTCTTCTCTCTCTCCGCCCCACCTCTCTCCATCCTGTTCTCTCTCTCTCTCCCCTCTCTCTCCTCTCTACGCCCCACCTCCCTCCCTCCTGTTCTCTCTCTCTCTCCCCCTCTCTTCTCTCTCTACACCCCCACCTCCCTCCCTCCTGTTCTCTCTCTCTCCCCTCTCTTCTCTCTCTCTCTGCCCACCTCCCTCCCTCCGTTCTCTTCTCTCTCTCCCCCTCTCTTCTCTCTCTCCGCCCCACCTCCCTCCCTCCTGTTCTCTCTCTCTCCCCCTCTCTTCGCCCCACCTCTCTCCATCCTGTTCTCTCTCTCTCTCTCTCCCTCTCTCTTCTCTCTCTATGCTTCACCTCCCTACCTCCTGTTCCTAGTAGAATCCAACAGATCAGAATCTTCTGAAAGTTTGAAACAAAGACATTTCACAGTAATGTAAGTTAGTTCAAGACAATCTATGACCTTGGCAGAGTGATTATCTTTCCCACCAATACATAACGTCTACCTCTCCTAGACACTACACAGCCAAACCAAGCTGTACTGGGCTGGTATGGTTATACATGGTTGCTGGAACCGTGCTGAAAAGGACAACGTGGGGAAAAATATCAGATCAGAACAAAGGGAGTTTGTTAGTTTGTTTGTTTGCTGTTTGTTGATTTGTTTGGTTTGTTGTTGGTTGATTGGATGGTCAGTTGGTTAGTTGTTGGTTGATTGGTTGGTTAGTTGGTTAGTTGTTGGTTGATAGGTTGGTTAGTTGTTGGTTGATTGGTTGGTTAGTTGGTTAGTTGTTGGTTGATTGGTTGGTTAGTTGGTTAGTTGTTGGTTGATTGGTTGGTTAGTTGTTGGTTGATTGGTTTGTTAGTTGTCTGTCTAGAATCGTTTTTCTGGTCCTGTGTTTTGATCATGTTTCACCACTTGGGGGCGCTAACTGACTAAACATGGTGTAGTTCTTGGCTCTGCTCCTCCTCCTTTAATAATTATCTAGAGAGCTGAAAATTTCAGTGCTGAACTGAACTTTACCTCAACAGCTGATCAATGTGAGCTTTACCAGTGTCTGATTAGACTTTGTTAATTATGTGTGTGTGTGTGTGTGTGTGTGTGTGTGTGTGTGTGTGTGTGTGTGTGTGTGTGTGTGTGTGTGTGTGTGTTTCTTCTTCGCTGATATGGAGGACATGCTGCAGATGTCCACGACTCGAACATGCAACTTTTGGTCTGTAGCTATTCTCCATCTAGAAGCCATCAGTTCATAGAAACCATCATTCTTCAAATAGCCACTCTTTGCCTTGATGACAGCTTTGCACACTCTTGGCTTTCTCTGACAATCACGCACAGAACGGGCAGTATGGCTGGTGCCATTGTCATGCTGGAGGGTCAGGATGAGCCTGCAGGAAGGGTACCACATGAGGGAGGAGGATGTCTTCCCTGTAACGCACAGCGTTGAGATTGCCTGCAATGACAACAAGCTCAGTCCAATGATGCTGTGACACACCGCCCCAGACCATGACGGACCCTCCACCTCCAAATCGGTCCCACTCCAGAGTACAGGCCTCGGTGTAACGCTCATTCCTTCGACGATAAACGCGAATCCGACCATCACCCCTGGTGAGACAAAATCGCGACTCGTCAGTGAAGAGCACTTTTTGCCAGTCCTGTCTGGTCCAGCGACGGTGGGTTTGAGCCCATAGGCGACGTTGTTGCCGGTGATGTTTGGTGAGGACCTGCCTTACAACAGGCATACAAGCCCTCAGTCCAGCCTCTCTCAGCCTTTTGTGGACAGTCTGAGCACTGATGGAGGGATTGTGCGTTCCTGGTGTAACTCGGGCAGTTGTTGTTGCCATCCTGTACCTGTCCTGCAGGTGTGACGTTCGGATGTACCGATCCTGTGCAGGTGTTGTTACACTGGTCTGCCACTGCGAGGACGATCAGCTGTCCATCTTCTCCCTTGTAGCGCTGTCTTATGCGTCTCTGTACGGATTGCTTTATTGCCCTGGCCACATCTGCAGTCCTCATGCCTCTTTGCAGCATGCCTAAGGCACGTTCACGCAGATGAACAGGGACCCTGGGCATCTTCATTTTGGTGTTTTTCAGAGTCAGTAGAAAGGCCTCTTTAGTGTCCTAAGTTTTCATAACTGTGACCTTAATTGCTACCGTCTGTAAGCTGTTAGTGTCTTAACGACCGTTCCACAGGTGCATGTTCATTAATTGTTCATGGTTCATTGAACGAGCATGGGAAACAGTGTTTAAAACCCTTTACAATGAAGATCTGTGAAGTTATTTGGATTTTTACGAATTATCTTTGAAAGACGGGTCCTGAAAAAGGGACGTTTCTTTTTTTGTTGACTTTATATTAGACTTGATCAAGTTCCTCCATTTCTTTTTTTTTCTTTTTTATTCTGAGCCTCTACGGGACAGTTTTTATTGCTCTCTATCTGTTCTGTTAGACCTTCTATTTCCTTAGTTAATATGGACTCTTTTGACCTAAATTGCTTTTGTTTTAGAGCCGAGTACTGAATTGCATGGCCTCTAAAGGCACATTTAAATGTGTTCCAGACAATAAGGGGATCTGTGGTACCTATGTTATGTCAGAAATGAAGTTACAAATCTTCTGTCCAAGTTAAAAACAAGATATCATCCAATAAGTTTTGATAAAATTTCCAATATCCTCGCCCACGTGTAAATTCATTAAGGGTAATGTATATGCCAATTATCTACATTTTCTCCCCTATCATCTCTTGCATAGGTCTGTTTCGGTATGTTGCATTGAAAGTGGCTAATATTGCATTGCTACTGCAGTGCTGAGGAGTATTTATGTATTTTTTTTGTTGTGAAAAAGTCACTGATTGGCTGGACCTGGCTCCCTAGTGGGTGGTCCTGACTGCCAAGTGGGTTGGCCCACCAATGGCTGCACCCCTATCCAGTCATGTGAAATCCATATGAACTGTAACAGTAAAATATTTGAAATTGTTGCATGTTGCGTTTATATTTTTGTTCAGTATAGATTCGTTGTATTACTTGTGAGGCACAGCTAAGTGAGCATACATTTAAATAAATGTTCCTGGGCTGATGGTGCCTGCATCTGATGGTCAGTCTCAGCGGAGGGAGAGAGCACCAGACTGAGGGTCAGTCTCAGCGGAGGGAGAGAGCACCAGACTGAGGGTCAGTCTCAGCGGAGGGAGAGAGCACCAGACTGAGGGTCAGTCTCAGCGGAGGGAGAGCACCAGACTGAGGGTCAGTCTCAGCGGAGGGAGAGAGCACCAGACTGAGGTCAGTCTCAGCGAGGGAGAGAGCACCAGACTAGGGTCAGTCTCAGCGGATGGAGAGAGCACCAGACTGACGGTCAGTCTCAGCGGAGGGAGAGAGCACCAGACTGAGGGTCAGTCTCAGCGGAGGGAGAGAGCACCAGACTGAGGGTCAGTCTCAGCGGAGGGAGAGAGCACCAGACTGAGGGTCAGTCTCAGCGGAGGGAGAGAGCACCAGACTGAGGGTCAGTCTCAGCGGAGGGAGAGAGCACCAGACTGAGGGTCAGTCTCAGCGGATGGAGAGAGCACCAGACTGATGGTCAGGCTCAGCGGATGGAGAGAGCACCAGACTGAGGGTCAGTCTCAGCGGATGGAGAGAGCACCAGACTGAGGGTCAGTCTCAGCGGATGGAGAGAGCACCAGACTGAGGGTCAGTCTCAGCGGATGGAGAGAGCACCAGACTGAGGGTCCGCCTCTCAACATCCCTCCGCTCTCCCTTTCCTCCCACTGACCAAAAATAAACACCGTCTTCCAGCGAAACTCGAGTCGCAACAACAACAACAACACAAGCCTATCGATACACTTTGCTACTCATCACTGCTGCAGTGTTTATTGTTTATTTATTGTCCCTGGTCCTCCTTGATATTGTCTCTGAGGGGTAGTGTTGTCCCTGGTACTCCTTGATATTGTCTCTGAGGGGTAGTGTTGTCCTTGGTACTCCTTGATGTTGTCTCTGAGGGGTAGTGTTGTCCCTGGTCCTCCTTGATGTTGTCTCTGAGGGGTAGTGTTGTCCCTGGTCCTCCTTGATATTGTCTCTGAGGGGTAGTGTTGTCCCTGATCCTCCTTGATATTGTCTCTGTGTCTCTGAGGGGTAGTGTTGTCCTTGGTCCTACTTGATATTGTCTCTGAGGGGTAGTGTTGTCCCTGGTCCTCCTTGATATTGTCTCTGTGTCTCTGAGGGGTAGTGTTGTCCTTGGTCCTCCTTGATATTGTCTCTGAGGGGTAGTGTTGTCCCTGTTCCTCCTTGATATTGTCTCTGAGGGGTAGTGTTGTCCCTGGTCCTCCTTGATATTGTCTCTGAGGGGTAGTGTTGTCCCTGGTCCTCCTTGATATTGTCTCTCTGTCTCTGAAGGGTAGTGTTGTCCCTGGTCCTCATTGATATTGTCTCTGAGGGGTAGTGTTGTCCCTGTTCCTCCTTGATATTGTCTCTGAGGGTAGTGTTGTCCCTGGTCCTCCTTGATATTGTCTCTGAGGGGTAGTGTTGTCCCTGGTCCTCCTTGATATTGTCTCTGAGGGGTAGTGTTGTCCCTGTTCCTCCTTGATATTGTCTCTGAGGGGTAGTGTTGTCCCTGGTCCTCCTTGATATTGTCTCTGAGGGGTAGTGTTGTCCCTGGTCCTCCTTGATATTGTCTCTGAGGGGTAGTGTTGTCCCTGGTACTCCTTGATATTGTCTCTGGGGGGGTAGTGTTGTCCTTGGTCCTCCTTGATATTGTCTCTGAGGGGTAGTGTTGTCCCTTGTCCTCCTTGATATTGTCTCTGAGGGGTAGTGTTGTCCTTGGTCCTCCTTGATATTGTCTCTGAGGGGTAGTGTTGTCCCTGGTCCTCCTTGATATTGTCTCTGTGTCTCTGAGGGGTAGTGTTGTCCCTGGTCCTCCTTGATATTGTCTCTGAGGGGTAGTGTTGTCCCTGGTCCTCCTTGATATTGTCTCTGAGGGGTAGTGTTGTCCCTGGTCCTCCTTGATATTGTCTCTGAGGGGTAGTGTTGTCCTTGGTCCTCCTTGATATTGTCTCTGAGGGGTAGTGTTGTCCCTGGTACTCCTTGATATTGTCTCTGGGGGGGTAGTGTTGTCCCTGGTCCTCCTTGATATTGTCTCTGAGGGGTAGTGTTGTCCCTTGTCCTCCTTGATATTGTCTCTGAGGGGTAGTGTTGTCCTTGGTCCTCCTTGATATTGTCTCTGAGGGGTAGTGTTGTCCCTGGTCCTCCTTGATATTGTCTCTGTGTCTCTGAGGGGTAGTGTTGTCCTTGGTCCTCCTTGATATTGTCTCTGAGGGGTAGTGTTGTCCCTGGTCCTCCTTGATATTGTCTCTGTGTCTCTGAGGGGTAGTGTTGTCCTTGGTCCTCCTTGATATTGTCTCTGAGGGGTAGTGTTGTCCCTGGTACTCCTTGATATTGTCTCTGAGGGGTAGTGTTGTCCCTGGTCCTCATTGATATTGTCTCTGAGGGGTAGTGTTGTCCCTGTTCCTCCTTGATATTGTCTCTGTGTCTCTGAGGGGTAGTGTTGTCCTTGGTCCTCGATGTTGTCTCTGAGGGGTAGTGTTGTCCCTGGTCCTCCTTGACATTGTCTCTGAGGGGTAGTGTTGTCCTTGGTCCTCCTTGATATTGTCTCTGAGGGGTAGTGTTGTCCCTGGTCCTCCTTGATATTGTCTCTGAGGGGTAGTGTTGTCCCTGGTACTCCTTGATGGTGTCTCTGAGGGGTAGTGTTGTCCCTGGTCCTCCTTGATATTGTCTCTGTGTCTCTGAGGGGTAGTGTTGTCCCTGTTCCTCCTTGATATTGTCTCTGAGGGATAGTGTTGTCCCTGGTCCTCCTTGATATTGTCTCTGAGGGGTAGTGTTGTCCCTGGTACTCCTTGATATTGTCTCTGGGGGGGTAGTGTTGTCCCTGGTCCTCATTGATATTGTCTCTGAGGGATAGTGTTGTCCCTGGTCCTCCTTGATATTGTCTCTGAGGTGTAGTGTTGTCCTTGGTCCTCCTTGATATTGTCTCTGTGTCTCTGAGGGGTAGTGTTGTCCCTGGTCCTCCTTGATATTGTCTCTGTGTCTCTGAGGGGTAGTGTTGTCCCTGGTCCTCCTTGATATTGTCTCTGAGGGGTAGTGTTGTCCCTGGTCCTCCTTGATATTGTCTCTGAGGGGTAGTGTTGTCCTTGGTCCTCCTTGATATTGTCTCTGTGTCTCTGAGGGGTAGTGTTGTCCTTGGTCCTCCTTGATATTGTCTCTGAGGGATAGTGTTGTCCCTGGTACTCCTTGATATTGTCTTTGAGATGTAGTATACTGGTGCAGGTGTGGACAGGTCATATCAAGTCCTCTTCCTGATGATCGATCAGTTGTCCTGCCCGGGGAGGTTGGCTCGTGTTCCCCTATAAATACACACAGCAAACTATCGGGAGGGGAGAGGACAGAGGGAGGAGGAAAGGAGAGAGGGAGGAGAGGAGAGTGGGAGGAGGAGAGAGGAGAGAGGGAGGGGGGGATAGGAGAGGGGGGAGGGAGGAGAGAGGGAGGAGAGTAGAGAGAGTGAGGAGGGGAAAGGAGAGAGGGAGGAGAGGAGAGGGAGGAGAGGAGAGAGGGAGGAGGATGGAGGTAGGGAGAGGAGAGAGGGAGGAGGATGGAGGTAGGGAGAGGAGAGAGGGAGGAGGATGGAGGTAGGGAGAGGAGAGAGGGAGGAGAATTGGAGAGAGGGAGGAGGAGAGGAGAGGAGAGGAGAGGAGAGGAGAGGAGAGGAGAGGAGAGGAGAGGAGAGGAGAGGAGAGGAGAGGAGAGGAGAGGAAGGAGGATGGATGGAGGGAGGATCTCAAGTCACTATTGTTGCCCTCGGATGATGAATAAGCATTTACACTCTTCCTCTCCTCCCTCCTTGTTCCCCTAGAAATACACACCGGCATAGCCCTCACTGCCTTCTAGAAGGGGAGGGGTGGGAGGAGGAGGAAGAGGAGGGAAAGAGGGGAGGATATGGTATTTGCTCATCTCCACCCTTCACACAGACCGCTATCGCCACCGTGTTGAGGAGAATGGAAGGAGAGGAGGGATGGTGGATGAGGTATTACTCTCCTTCCCGTCCACCCTCCTCCACCCTCCCTTCCCCTTGTCCCGTTCTCCTTTCTCCTGGGTGGTTATTTCTATAGTGGATGTATAAAACCACTCTAAACAGGGTTTGGTTTCTGACAGGCCCGGTCAAAGGAGAGAGAATCGAGAACACAGGAGATATTTACCATTTAGCAGAGAAGGAGGGGGTTTGGTTGGAGCTGCTGTTACACAGTTTTACAGAGTGCTGTCTGTTAGGGTTATATACCGCCTGGGAAAACAGGTTTGGTGCTGCACGGTGCTGTCTGTTAGGGTTATATACCGCCTGGGAAAACAGGTTTGGTGCTGTCTGTCAGGGTTATATACCGCCTGGGAAAACAGGTTTGGTGCTGTCTGTCAGGGTTATATACCGCCTGGGAAAACAGGTTTGGTGCTGTCTGTTAGGGTTATATACCGCCTGGGAAAACAGGTTTGGTGCTGTCTGTTAGGGTTATATACCGCCTGGGAAAACAGGTTTGGTGCTGCACGGTGCTATCTGTTAGGGTTATATACCGCCTGGGAAAACAGGTTTGGTGCTGCACGGTGCTGTCTGTTAGGGTTATATACCGCCTGGGAAAACAGGTTTGGTGCTGCACGGTGCTATCTGTTAGGGTTATATACCGCCTGGGGAAACAGGTTTGGTGCTACACGGTGCTGTCTGTTAGGGTTATATACCGCCTGGGAAAACAGGTTTGGTGCTGCACGGTGCTGTCTGTTAGGGTTATATACCGCCTGGGAAAACAGGTTTGGTGCTGCACGGTGCTGTCTGTTAGGGTTATATACCGCCTGGGAAAACAGGTATGGTGCTGCACGGTGCTGTCTGTTAGGGTTATATACCGCCTGGGAAAACAGGTATGGTGCTGCACAGTGCTGTCTGTTAGGGTTATATACCGCCTGGGAAAACAGGTATGGTGCTGCACAGTGCTGTCTGTTAGGGTTATATACCGCCTGGGAAAACAGGTATGGTGCTGCACGGTGCTGTCTGTTAGGGTTATATACCGCCTGGGGAAACAGGTTTGGTGCTACACGGTGCTGTCTGTTAGGGTTATATACCGCCTGGGAAAACAGGTTTGGTGCGACATCTGCTGATGTAAAAAGGGCTTTATAAATACATTTGATTTGATTAGCTAACTTGTTTTGTGGGATACAGGGATGAAAAATGCCATGCCTGGTGAAATAGTCAGTGAAACATTTAGGCTAACGTCAGCTATACCGGCGTGTCTTCAAACTTGTCTTTAATAGTACTGTCACTCCAACAACACTGGACTACTGTCACTCCAACAACACTGGACTACTGTCACTCCAACAACACTGGACTACTGTCACTCCAACAACACTGGACTACTGTCACTCCAACAACACTGGACTACTGTCACTCCAATAACACTGGACTACTGTCACTCCAACAACACTGGACTACTGTCACTCCAACAACACTGGACTACTGTCACTCCAATAACACTGGACTACTGTCACTCCTACCTTGAACAAATACAGAGTAGATGCCAGGTAGTGAAGGCCTGATAGTTTATAAAGTCTAGCTAATGCATTGTGTACTGAACTAGCTAGCTAGCTATCCACCGATCCAATACGTTTAGTGAAGGCCTGATAGTTTATAAAGTCCAGCTAATGCATTGTGTACTGAACTAGCTAGCTAGCTATCCACCGATCCAATACGTTTAGCGAAGGCCTGATAGTTTATAAAGTCCAACTAATGCATTGTGTACTGAACTAGCTAGCTAGCTATCCACCGATCCAATACGTTTAGCGAAGGCCTGATAGTTTATAAAGTCCAGCTAATGCATTGTGTACTGAACTAGCTAGCTAGCTATCCACCTATCCAATACTTTTAGTGAAGGCCTGATAGTTTATAAAGTCCAGCTAATGCATTGTGTACTGAACTAGCTAGCTAGCTATCCACCTATCCAATACTTTTAGTGAAGGCCTGATAGTTTATAAAGTCCAGCTAATGCATTGTGTACTGAACTAGCTAGCTAGCTAGCTATCCACCGATCCAATACGTTTAGTGAAGGCGAGTTGCCTGTGATGCGGCTCAAAATGACACGGCTAACGAACGACAATCAAGATGCCTCTTGCTTTCAACAAGTTTAGGATATCGATTGCTTTGCTATTTAAAATCTAAATAATTTTGAACTGCTGAAATTACCGCAATCCTGTTAATATATTTTGATCACTTTTCATGTCATTTTGGCTAGCTAATAGGCCTAAACACTGATCAAGCAACATCGGAAGAAAGTGTTACTTGTTAGCTCCGGAGTACGACTACTTGTATTCATATCTACATTGTAGTATTATAAATTACAACTTTATAATACTACATTACTAACTAGCTAGCTAATTATTCTGTGTCTAAACTGGCTTAATTTCATTGTTATCTTGAAATGGCCAAGTCAGCTGTGGCACTCTGGTCAGGAAAGCAGTGGAAATCAGTGGAAATCAGTGGAAATCAGTGGAAATCAGTAGAAATCAGTGGAAATCAATGTATCCAAACAGGCAAATGTTTTCTGTGCTACGATCCCAAACAAAGTTCATGTTATCTTTGCAGAAAGGGGAAAGCACACGTGCAAACAAATCGATCTAAATATCTGGAAACTCACTCTAGCCCTAGTTTACACCAATCCAATACTTTTAAACGCTGGAGGGGAATTTAGCAAGTTCATCCTGAATCTGAACTATGATGAAACGAAGACTAATAGGGCTTAGATACACACTATAGTTAGGAGACTATAATAGGGCTCAGATACACACTATAGTTAGGAGACTATAATAGGGCTTAGATACACACTATAGTTAGAAGACTATAATAGGGCTTAGATGCACACTATAGTTAGGAGACTATAATAGGGCTTAGATACACACTATAGTTAGGAGACTATAATAGGGTTTAGATACACACTATAGTTAGGAGACTATAATAGGGCTTAGATGCACACTATAGTTAGGAGACTATAATAGGGCTTAGATACACACTATAGTTAGGAGACTATAATAGGGCTTATAAACACACTATAGTTAGGAGGCTAACCTGCAGGTAGACTTGTCTGTCAAGAGACTAACCTGCAGGTGACTGGTCTGTCAAGAGACTAACCTGCAGGTAGAGAAGTCTGTCCAAGAGACTAACTTGCAGCTAAACTAGTCTGTCCAAGAGACTAACTTGCAGCTAAACTAGTCTGTCCAAGAGACTAACTTGCAGCTAAACTAGTCTGTCCAAGAGACTAACTTGCAGCTAAACTTGTCTGTCAAGAGACTACTCTGCAGTTAACCTTTCAGTGATACCCATCCCGGATCCGGGAGCATCCTCATCAAAAAAGCTGACTAGCATAGCCTAGCCTAACGGGACAGGGATATCATATAATATAATTTTCATGAAATCACAAGTCCAATACAGCAAATGAAAGATAAACATCTTGTGAATCCAGCCATCATTTCCGATTTTTAAAATGTTTTACAGCGAAAACACAATATGTATTTCTATTAGCTAACCACAATAGCCAAAGACTCAACCGCATATTTTCACCATGTTTCTACTGCATAGGTAGCAATCACAAAACCGACCAAATAGAGATATAATTAGTCACTAACCAAGAAACAACTTCATCAGATGACAGTCTTATAACATGTTATACAATACATTTATGTTTTGTTCGAAAAATGTGCATATTTGAGGTATAAATCATAGTTTTACATTGCAGCTACCATCACAAATAGCACCGAAGCAGCCAGAATAATTACAGAGAGCAACGTGAAATACATAAATACTCATCATAAAACATTTATGAAAAATACATGGTGTACAGCAAATGAAAGATAAACATCTTGTGAATCCAGCCAATATTTCCGATTTTTTAAGTGTTTTACAGCGAAAACACAATATATATTTCTATTAGCTCACTACAGTAGCCAAACACACAACGCAATTTACTCCCCGCAAAAATAGCTTGCACAAAACCGACAAAATAGAGATAAAATTAATCACTAACCTTGAACAAATTCATCAGATGACAGTCTTATAACATCAGGTTATACAATACACTTATGTTTTGTTCAAAAATGTGCATATTTAGAGCTACAAATCCTGATTATACATTGTGAATACGTAGCATCGATTCACCAGAATCTCCAGAGATATTTTGGACACTCACCTAATCTGACCAAAGAACTCATCATAAACTTTACATAAAAAATACTTGTTGTATGGCAAATTAAAGATACACTGGTTCTTAATGCAACCGCTGTGTTAGATTTTTTTAAATAACTTTACCACAACATACAGCTTGGGTTATTGTGAGACAGTGCTCACCAACACGGCGGAGAATAGACATCAACATATTACACAGAAATACGAAATAACATCATAAATTTTGTCTTACTTTTGCTGAGCTTCCATCAGAATCTTGTACAAGGAGTCCTTCGTCCAGAATAAATCGTTGTTTGGTTTTAGAATGTCCTTTTCTTCTGTCGAATTCGCGCCACAATGCTAGCCAATGTTGATAACGTTCCCATTTTCTCTCGACGCAAAGAACGGAAAACTCCAAAAGTCCCAATAAACGTTGAATAATCTGATAAAACTCGGTTGAAAAAAACTACTTTACGATGTTATTATCACATGTATCAAATAAAATCCGAGCCGGAGATATTCGCCGTGTAAACCGAACGCTTATCAGAAGACAATATTGAGGTGCTTCGCGCGCCTTGGTAGACAAAGGAAATTCCTGACCTGCCACTCCAAAAGCTCTTGTTCGACCTCAGCTAGACACCCCATTCCACCTTCCACTGCCTGTTGACATCTAGTGGAAGGCGTATGAAGTGCATGTATATCGATAAATATAAGCCAGTTGAATAGGCAGGCCCTGAAACAGAGCCCCATTTTCAGAATTTTCACTTCCTGTCTGGAAGTTTGCTGCCAAATGAGTTCTGTTTTACTCACAGATATAATTCAAACAGTTTTAGAAATTTGAGAGTGTTTTCTATCCAATAGTAATAATAATATGCATATTGTATGATCTAGAATAGAGTATGAGGCCGTTTAAATTGGGCACGATTTTTTCCAACGTGACAATAGCGTCCCCCTTTTGACAAGAAGTTTTAACATACTGTCACGAGACTACTCTGGAGTTAACATACTGTCACGAGACTACTCTGCAGTTAACATACTGTCACGAGACTAATCTGCAGTTAACATACTGTCAAGAGACTAATCTGCAGTTAACATACTGTCAAGAGACTAATCTGCAGTTAACATACTGTCACGAGACTAATCTGCAGTTAACATACTGTCACGAGACTAATCTGCAGTTAACATACTGTCAAGAGACTAATCTGCAGTTAACATACTGTCAAGAGACTAATCTGCAGTTAATATACTGTCAAGAGACTAATCTGCAGTTAACATACTGTCAAGAGACTAATCTGCAGTTAACATACTGTCAAGAGACTAATCTGCAGTTAACATACTGTCACGAGACTAATCTGCAGTTAACATACTGTCAAGAGACTAATCTGCAGTTAACATACTGTCAAGAGACTAATCTGCAGTTAACATACTGTCAAGAGACTAATCTGCAGTTAACATACTGTCACGAGACTAATCTGCAGTTAACATACTGTCACAAGACTAATCTGCAGTTAACAGACTGTCACGAGACTAATCTGCAGTTAACAGACTGTCACGAGACTAATCTGCAGTTAACATACTGTCACGAGACTAATCTGCAGTTAACATACTGTCACGAGACTAATCTGCACTTAACATACTGCCACGAGACTACTCTGCAGTTAACATACTGTCACGAGACTAATCTGCAGTTAACAGACTGTCACGAGACTAATCTGCAGTTAACATACTGTCACGAGACTAATCTGCAGTTAACATACTGTCACGAGACTAATCTGCAGTTAACATACTGTCACGAGACTAATCTGCAGTTAACATACTGTCAAGAGACTAATCTGCAGTTAACATACTGTCACGAGACTAATCTGCAGTTAACATACTGTCAAGAGACTAATCTGCAGTTAACATACTGTCACGAGACTAATCTGCAGTTAACATACCAAGTGGGAGCCTGAATGTCCTGTCTGGTTCAGAGTTACCAAAGGGTATGATGCCTCATACAATCTCCAGAGGCCAGGGTATGTCATTGGCCAAAATAGTAGTCAGAATCATTGTGACATTAAATATTCACATTGTAAACCTTTCGATGCATTATAACTGTATCATTGTGTATTGTGACTTATCAATGACCCAAGCCCAGCTCAGATAATTCCTACCATTGTTGTCGTAATGCTGCAGAAAATGTACATTATCCCAGGGGCGTTGGCAGTTACAATGTAAGTAACCTAATTTATGTGTCTCTAATTCCGCTGAATGCCTCTGTCGATCCTACAGCTAATGGATGCAGTAATCATATACAGTAAAGTTCAAAAGTTTGGGGTGACTTAGAAATGTCCTTGTTTTTGAAAGAAAAGCACATTTTTTGTCCATTAAAATAACATCAAATTGATCCGAAATACAGTGTAGACATTGTTAATGTTGTTCATGACTATTGTAGCTGGAAACGGCTGATTTTTTATGGAATATCTACATTGGCGTACAGAGGCCCATTATCAGTAACCATCACTCCTGTGTTCCAATGGCAAGTTGTGTTAGCTAATCCAAGTTTATCATTTTAAAAGGCTAATTGATCATTAGAAACCCATTTGCAATTATGTTAGCACAGCTGAAAACTGTTGTTCTGATTAAAGAAGCAATAAAACGTTCTTTAGACTAGTTGAGTATCTGGAGAATCAGCATTTGTGGGTTCGATTACAGGCTCAAAATGGCCAGAAACAAAGAACTTTCTTCTGAAACTGGTCAGTCTATTCTTGTTCTGAGAAATGAAGACTATTCCATGCGAGAAATTGCCAAAAAAACTAAGATCTCGTACAACGCTGTGTACTACTCCCTTTAAAGAACAACGCAAACTGGCTCTAACCAGAATAGAAAGAGGAGTGGGAGGCCCCGGTGCACAACTGAGCACGAGGACAAGTACATTAGAGTGTCTAGTTTGAGAAACAGACGCCTCACAAGTCCTCAACTGGCAGCTTCATTAAATAGTACCCGCAAAACACCAGTCTCCACGTCAACAGTGAAGAGGCGACTGTTGTGGGCGGAGCAGTTGCCGAACCAGGTGGTGATACAGCCCAACAGGATGCTCTCTATTGTGCATCTGTAAAAGTTCGTGAGTGATTTTGGTGACAAGAAATATTATAACTATCATCATCTGCTATAACTGTATCATCATGTATTAAAGGCACGGGCTGATTTCAAGGGTTTACTGCTAATCTACAAAGCATTACATGGGCTTGCTCCTACCTATCTTTCCGATTTGGTCCTGCCGTACATACCTACACGTACGCTACGGTCACAAGACGCAGGCCTCCTTACTGTCCCTAGAATTTCTAAGCAAACAGCTGGAGGCAGGGCTTTCTCCTATAGAGCTCCATTTTTATGGGATGGTCTGCCTACCCATGTGAGAGACGCAGACTCGGTCTCAACCTTTAAGTCTTTATTGAAGACTCATCTCCTCAGTAGGTAGGTCCTATTGTAGATTGTAGTCTGGCCCAGGAGTGTGAAGGTGAACGGAAAGGCACTGGAGCAACGAACCGCCCTTGCTGTCTCTGCCTGGCCGGTTCCCCTTTCTCCACTGGGATTCTCTGCCTCTAACCCTATTACAGGTGCTGAGTCACTGGCTTACTGGTGCTCTTCCATGCTGTCCCTAGGAGGGGTGCGTCGCTTGAGTGGGTTGAGTCACTGACGTTATCTTTCTGTCCGGGTTGGCGCCCCCCCCCCCCCCTTGGGTTGTGCCGTGGCGGAGATCTTTGTGGAATATACTCGGCCTTGTCTCAGGATGGTAAGTTGGTGGTTGAAGGTATCCCTCTAGTGGTGTGGGGGCTGTGCTTTGGCAAAGTGGGTGGGGTTATATCCTGCCTGTTTGGCCCTGTCCGGAGGTATCGTCGGATGGGGCCACAGTGTCTCCCGACCCCTCATGTCTCAGCCTCCAGTATTTATGTTATATCTGGAGTATTTCTCCTGTCTTATCTGATGTCCTGTGTGAATTTAATAAGTACGCTCTCTCTAATTCTCTCTTTTCTCTCTCTTGGCCATGTTCTGTTATAATCTCCACCCGGCACAGCCAGAAGAGGACTGGCCACCCCTCATAGCCTGGTTCATCTCTAGATTTCTTCCTAGGTTCTGGCCTTTCTAGGGAGTTTTTCCTAGCCACCGTGCTTCTACACCTGCATTGCTTGCTGTTTGGGGTTTTAGGCTGGGTTTCTGTACAGCACTTTGAGACATCAGCTGATGTAAGAAGGGCTATATAAATACATTTGATGATTGATATTCTAACTATCATCATGTATTATAAATATCATGTATTATAAATATCATGTATTATACCTGTATCATGTATTATAACTACCATGTATTATACCTGTATCATAACTACCATGTATTATACCTGTATCATGTATTATACCTATCATCATGTATTATACCTGTATCATGTATCATAACTACCATGTATTATACCTGTATCATGTATTATAAATATCATGTATTATAAATATCCTGTATTATACCTGTATCATGTATTATAAATATCATGTATTATAAATATCCTGTATTTTACCTGTATCATGTATTATACCTGTATCATGTATTATACCTGTATCATGTATTATACCTGTATCATGTATTATAACTACCATGTATTATACCTGTATCATGTATTATAACTACCATGTATTATACCTGTATCATGTATTATAACTACCATGTATTATACCTGTATCATGTATTATAACTACCATGTATTATACCTGTATCATGTATTATAACTACCATGTATTATACCTGTATCATGTATTATACCTGTATCATGTAGTATACCTGTATCATAACTATCATGTATTATACCTGTATCATGTATTATAACTACCATGTATTATACCTGTATCATGTATTATGCCTGTATCATGTATTATAACTACCATGTATTATACCTGTATCATGTATTATAACTACCATGTATTACACCTGTATCATGTATTATAACTACCATGTATTATACCTGTATCATGTATTATACCTGTATCATGTATTATACCTGTATCATGTATTATACCTGTATCATGTATTATACCTGTATCATGTATTATACCTATCATCACATATTATACCTGTATCATGTATTATAACTATCATCACATATTATACCTGTATCATAACTATCATCATGTATTATACCTGTATCATGTATTATAACTACCATGTATTATACCTGTATCATGTATTATACCTGTATCATGTATTATACCTGTATCATGTATTATACCTATCATCACATATTATACCTGTATCATGTATTATAACTATCATCACATATTATACCTGTATCATGTATTATACCTGTATCATGTATTATACCTGTATCATGTATTATACCTGGATCATGTATTATACCTGGATCATAACTATCATCATGTATTATACCTGTATCATGTATTATACCTGTATCATCATGTATTATAACAGCAGGCTGTAGATTAGATGTTACTGAAGTTGCAAAAGGGGATGTCGCCTCATCCAGGCACCAGAGTAGATCAGGCCAGAGAAGTAGACAGACCAAATGAATCCCCAATGGAGGGCATTGAAATGATCAGCACTGAAACACTCATACTTAATCTACTGGTGTCCCCCAGAGCTAGGTGCTAGGTCCTCTCTAATGGTGTCCCCCAGGAGCACCTATGTCTGATTACTGTGCATTGTGGGTACTACTTAATCTTCATGTTTATGGATTCAAGAACAATGTTTCAGAAATGCATTAAGAATAATGTACCCACAATGCACAGTAATCAGACATAGGTGCTCAAACATGTGTTACGGAAGTTTCCTCCTCCTCCTCTCACGTCTGAGTTGTTTCCCCGAGTTCAGTACAGTCCTCCATGGATACAGAGCTAGACGAGAGAATAGACAGAGGAATAGAGAGCTCGCTAATGTCTGAAGGCAGAATATTTCTCCAGCACTCAGATTATCCAGTGTGTGTAATCTGATCACTTTATATTCCAGCTCCGGCCAGAGTGAATGATCTACAGAGCCCTTCCGAAGTATTCACACCACTTTGACTTATTCCACATTTGGTTGTGTTGCAGTTTAAATTCAAAATGGATGAAATAGATTATTTTTCCTCACCCATCTACGCACTATTACCACATAATGACAAAATGAAAACATGTTTAACCATTTTTTTGCAAATGTATTGAAAATGAAATACAGACAATGTCCAATAAGGCTGATAGCTGTAATCGCCGCTAAGGTGCTGCTACAAAGCATTGACTCAAGTGTGAATACTTACATAAATCAGAGTTTTGCACATCTGAATTGTACAACATTTGCCTATTATTCCAGCTCTGTCAAGTTGATTGTTGATCATTGCTAGACAGCCATTTTCAAGTCTTGCCAAATATTTAAGCCAATTTAAGCCAAAGGTCACGTAGGAACACGCAATGTTTGTCTTTGTAAGCAACTCCAGTGTATATTTGGCCTTTTTTGCAGTCGGCATGCCAATTAAACGCTCCCTCAATTTCAGACATCTGTGGCATTGTGACAAAACTGCATGATTTTAGAGTGGGTTTTTATTGTCCCCAGCACAAGGTGCACATTTGTAATGAATGACCATGCTGTTAAATCAACTTCTTGATATATCTGTCAGGTGGATGGATTATCTTGGCAAAGGGGCGGCAAGTAGTCTAGTGGTTAGAGCGTTGGGCCTGTAACCGAAAGGTTGCTAGATCGAATCTCCGAGCTGACAAGATAAAAATCTGTCGTTCTGCCCCTGAACAAGGTAGTTAAACCCACTGTTCCTAGGCCATCATTGTAAATAAGAATGTGTTCTTAAGTGACTTGCCAAGTTAAATAAAGGTTAAATAATAAAAATAAAAAGGAGAAATGCTCACTAACAGGGATAAAAAACACATTTGTGCACAACATTTGAGAGAAAAAAGCTTTTTGTGCGAATGGAACATTTCTGGGATCTTTTATTTCAACTCATGGAACCAGCACTTTACACCCGCGTTTATATTTTTTGTTCAGTGTAAATAAAAATGAACAAAACAGGTCAGAAAACTAACTGAAATTAAACTGAATTTAAAAAGAGGAATCATATAAAAACAAAAAAAACTATTATATCTTTGGCTCTCATACATCACACACCTCTCCCTCCCTAACCCTCTCATACATCACACACCTCTCCCTCCCTAACCCTCTCATACATCACACACCTCTCCCCACCCACCCACCCCCCCTCTCCCTCCCTAACCCTCTCATACATCACACCTCTCCCTCCCTAACCGTCTCATACATCACACCTCTCCCTCCCTAACCCTCTCATACATCACACCTCTCCCTCCCTAACCCTCTCATACATCACACACCTCTCCCCACCCACCCACCCCCCCTCTCCCTCCCTAACCCTCTCATACATCACACACCTCTCCCTCCCTAACCCTCTCATACATCACACACCTCTCCCTCCCTAACCCTCTCATACATCACACACCTCTCCCCACCCACCCACCCTCTCCCTCCCTAACCCTCTCATACATCACACCTCTCCCCACCCACCCACCCTCTCCCTCCCTAACCCTCTCATACATCACACACCTCACCCTCCCTAACCCTCTCATACATCACACACCTCTCCCTCCCTAACCCTGTCATACATCACACACCTCTCCCCACCCACCCACTCCCTCCCTAACCCTCTCATACATCACACACATCTCCCCACCCTCTCCCTCCCATACATCACCCACCTCTCCCCACCCACCCTCTCCCTCATCACACACCTCTCCCCACCCTCTCATACATCACACACCTCTCCCCACCAGCCCTCTCCCTCTCCCTAACCCTCTCATACCTCTCCCCACCCGCCCTCTCCTTTCTACCAAAAAAACACAGTAGTCAATGGCTTTAGGATAAATAATTTACTGCTGTTACACCATCAATATATGTGCACTCTCAGTCACCAAGGAGAAATAAAAAGCAATACGCCTCCCCATTTCCTCCCTTCCACTTCCAAAAATACACACCAAAAAAACAAAAAACTGTTCATATTTAATATTGCTTATACAACCTAAAAATCCCTTGGCTAGCACAGCAGTATAGCCTAAACCTGGGCACCTCTTACACACTAAGACACACCTGAAACACACAATAACACACACCAATATGATAACTAATAAATATGTTAATATGTCAATATGTGTCCCAAGTGTATAGTGTCATGCAGACCTTATATCCACTTAGATCCTATCGGATCACATATAGATTCCTGTAGGCCTTCCATAAACATCCCAAACCTTGATCCTTTCTCTGGACAGTCCATGTATTTGGTGGAATGGCAAGGCAATGATGGGTAGACTTCTCTCCACGTCATACTGCGGTGGAGCGAACGCTACGTCATTTACGCTGGCAGTCCAATTCTTATCTTTTACCCAATAATTGGCAAAATATCAATTAGGTAGCAAAAGTTCAGAACTGGGCTGCCTGTGTAAACGTAGCCAGAGGACTTCTGAAAGACACTTGTCATAGAGACGAATGTTCAGGTGTCCACAATGGATCATGGCGGACAGGTGGGTGTGACAGAAAGGATAGAACACACACACACACCTCTGGTGAGACAGAACACACACACACCCCTCTGGTGAGACAGAACACACACACACACACACACACACCTCTGGTGAGACAGAACACACACACACACACACCCCCCTCTGGTGAGACAGAACACACACACACACCCCTCAGGTGAGACAGAACACACACACCCCTCAGGTGAGACAGAACACACAGAGACAGAGAGAGAGACAGAGAGTGAGAGAGAGACAGAGAGAGACAGAGAGTGAGAGAGACAGAGACAGAGAGACAGAGACAGAGAGTGAGAGACAGAGACAGAGAGTGAGACAGAGACAGAGACAGAGACAGAGAGAGAGAGAGAGAGAGAGAGAGAGAGAGACCACTGTCTTCTGTCCTGTCCAAACTAACACCTCACCTGTATCAGAGGTTACCCATCAATCCTACAGCTGTCTTTTATAATATGGATATCAACTGTGTTATAAGATATTTGTATTTGTATTGGCTGATAAAGTCCTGTAATAAGATAACAAGCAAACTGCAGGAACAGAAAACCACTTGGATTTGGATATCAGAGTGGATCGAGAGGCAAAAGTTTAAGCCTTGAGGAGAACCAGAAAGTGAAGACTCACTATATAATTTTTGTTATCTGTAACAGGTGAAGGGAGGAGAGAGGGGGATTGACATGGGAGTCATCTAACAGGTGAAGGGAGGAGAGAGGGGGAGAGACATGGGAGTCATTTAACAGGTGAAGGGAGGAGAGAGGGGGGAGAGACATGGGAGTCATTTAACAGGTGAAGGAAGGAGAGAGGGGGAGAGACATGGGAGTCATTTAACAGGTGAAGGGAGGAGAGAGGGGGGAGAGACATGGGAGTCATTTAACAGGTGAAGGGAGGAGAGAGGGGGGAGAGACATGGGAGTCATTTAACAGGTGAAGGAAGGAGAGAGGGGGAGAGACATGGGAGTCATTTAACAGGTGAAGGAAGGAGAGAGGGGGGAGACATGGGAGTCATTTAACATGTGAAGGAAGGAGAGAGGGGGGAGACATGGGAGTAATTTAACAGGTGAAAGGAGGAGAGGGGGGAGAGACATGGGAGTAATTTAACAGGTGAAGGGAGGAGAGAGGGGGGAGACATGGGAGTAATTTAACAGGTGAAGGGAGGAGAGGGGGGAGAGACATGGGAGTAATTTAACATGTGAAGGAAGGAGAGAGGGGGGAGACATGGGAGTCATTTAACAGGTGAAGGGAGGAGAGGGGGGAGAGACATGGGAGTAATTTAACAGGTGAAGGAAGGAGAGGGGGGAGACATGGGAGTAATTTAACAGGTGAAGGAAGGAGAGGGGAGAGACATGGGAGTCATTTAACAGGTGAAGGGAGGAGAGGGGGGAGACATGGGAGTCATTTAACAGGTGAAGGAAGGAGAGAGGGGGGAGACATGGGAGTCATTTAACATGTGAAGGAAGGAGAGGGGGGAGACATGGGAGTCATTTAACAGGTGAAAGGAGGAGAGGGGGGAGAGACATGGGAGTCATTTAACATGTGAAGGAAGGAGAGAGGGGGGAGACATGGGAGTAATTTAACAGGTGAAGGGAGGAGAGGGGGGAGTTATCTGGGGAGCTGTCGGAGTAACAACGCTGGTGGAGTAGAAGTGTCTGTTCCTGTCTGTTTTCTGGCTAGACCTTCTGGTCTGGTGATCAATATGGAGAGTTTCCAACATGTCAGGGGGCAAAGTGAGGGAACATTGTGCTTGATGAGGTGAGTGGTAGTGCGTGTCTGTGTGTGTGTACCTGTATGCTCTGTGTGAGAGAGTGCATCTAGGGTCTCTCAGGTGTGTGTTCAACGTGGTTGCTGTTGTCCGAGCCTAGTGTGTGTGTGTGTGTGTGTGTGTGTGTGTGTGTGTGTGTGTGTGTGTGTGTGTGTGTGTGTGCGTGCGTGTGTATGAGGTGTTAAGATGGCTTGCTGTAGTCCTCCACTCCAGTGATGGTGGCCTTGCAGAAGAAACAGTCCTTGTTGTTCATCAGGTGCTGATTTATACACGCTCTGGAGGGGACAGACAGAGAGACGAAGGTTAGTCTACACGCTCTGGAGGAGACAGACAGAGAGACGAAGGTTAGTCTACACGCTCTGGAGGGGACAGACAGAGAGACGAAGGTTAGTCTACACGCTCTGGAGGGGACAGACAGAGAGACGAAGGTTAGTCTACACGCTCTGGAGGAGACAGACAGAGAGACGAAGGTTAGTCTACACGCTCTGGAGGGGACAGACAGAGAGACGAAGGTTAGTCTACACGCTCTGGAGGGGACAGACAGAGAGACGAAGGTTAGTCTACACGCTCTGGAGGAGACAGACAGAGAGACGAAGGTTAGTCTACACGCTCTGGAGGGGACAGACAGAGAGACGAAGGTTAGTCTACACGCTCTGGAGGGGACAGACAGAGAGACGAAGGTTAGTCTACACGCTCTGGAGGGGACAGACAGAGAGACGAAGGTTAGTCTACACGCTCTGGAGGGGACAGACAGAGAGACGAAGGTTAGTCTACACGCTCTGGAGGGGACAGACAGAGAGACGAAGGTTAGTCTACACGCTCTGGAGGAGACAGACAGAGAGACGAAGGTTAGTCTACACGCTCTGGAGGGGACAGACAGAGAGACGAAGGTTAGTCTACACGTTCTGGAGGGGACAGACAGAGAGACGAAGGTTAGTCTACACGCTCTGGAGGGGACAGACAGAGAGACGAAGGTTAGTCTACACGCTCTGGAGGGGACAGACAGAGAGACGAAGGTTAGTCTACACGCTCTGGAGGGGACAGACAGAGAGACGAAGGTTAGTCTACACGCTCTGGAGGGGACAGACAGAGAGACGAAGGTTAGTCTACACGCTCTGGAGGGGACAGACAGAGAGACGAAGGTTAGTCTACACGCTCTGGAGGGGACAGACAGAGAGACGAAGGTTAGTATA
This sequence comes from Salvelinus namaycush, assembly GCF_016432855.1. Classification (NCBI taxonomy): domain Eukaryota; kingdom Metazoa; phylum Chordata; class Actinopteri; order Salmoniformes; family Salmonidae; genus Salvelinus; species Salvelinus namaycush. The sequence goes on along the minus strand of NC_052326.1, from coordinate 54,743,213 downwards.
CACGCTCTGGAGGGGACAGACAGAGAGACGAAGGTTAGTCTACACGCTCTGGAGGGGACAGACAGAGAGACGAAGGTTAGTCTACACGCTCTGGAGGGGACAGACAGAGAGACGAAGGTTAGTCTACACGCTCTGGAGGGGACAGACAGAGAGACGAAGGTTAGTCTACACGTTCTGGAGGGGACAGACAGAGAGACGAAGGTTAGTCTACACGTTCTGGAGGGGACAGACAGAGAGACGAAGGTTAGTCTACACGCTCTGGAGGGGACAGACAGAGAGACGAAGGTTAGTCTACACGCTCTGGAGGGGACAGACAGAGAGACGAAGGTTAGTCTACACGCTCTGGAGGGGACAGACAGAGAGACGAAGGTTAGTCTACACGCTCTGGAGGGGACAGACAGAGAGACGAAGGTTAGTCTACACGCTCTGGAGGGGACAGACAGAGAGACGAAGGTTAGTCTACACGCTCTGGAGGGGACAGACAGAGAGACGAAGGTTAGTCTACACGCTCTGGAGGGGACAGACAGAGAGACGAAGGTTAGTCTACACGCTCTGGAGGGGACAGACAGAGAGACGAAGGTTAGTCTACACGCTCTGGAGGGGACAGACAGAGAGACGAAGGTTAGTCTACACGCTCTGGAGGGGACAGACAGAGAGACGAAGGTTAGTCTACACGCTCTGGAGGGGACAGACAGAGAGACGAAGGTTAGTCTACACGCTCTGGAGGGGACAGACAGAGAGACGAAGGTTAGTCTACACGCTCTGGAGGGGACAGACAGAGAGACGAAGGTTAGTCTACACGCTCTGGAGGGGACAGACAGAGAGACGAAGGTTAGTCTACACGCTCTGGAGGGGACAGACAGAGAGACGAAGGTTAGTCTACACGCTCTGGAGGGGACAGACAGAGAGACGAAGGTTAGTCTACACGCTCTGGAGGGGACAGACAGAGAGACGAAGGTTAGTCTACACGCTCTGGAGGGGACAGACAGAGAGACGAAGGTTAGTCTACACGCTCTGGAGGGGACAGACAGAGAGACGAAGGTTAGTCTACACGCTCTGGAGGGGACAGACAGAGAGACGAAGGTTAGTCTACACGCTCTGGAGGGGACAGACAGAGAGACGAAGGTTAGTCTACACGCTCTGGAGGGGACAGACAGAGAGACGAAGGTTAGTCTACACGCTCTGGAGGGGACAGACAGAGAGACGAAGGTTAGTCTACACGCTCTGGAGGGGACAGACAGAGAGACGAAGGTTAGTCTACACGCTCTGGAGGGGACAGACAGAGAGACGAAGGTTAGTCTACACGCTCTGGAGGGGACAGACAGAGAGACGAAGGTTAGTCTACACGCTCTGGAGGGGACAGACAGAGAGACGAAGGTTAGTCTACACGCTCTGGAGGGGACAGACAGAGAGACGAAGGTTAGTCTACACGCTCTGGAGGGGACAGACAGAGAGACGAAGGTTAGTCTACACGCTCTGGAGGGGACAGACAGAGAGACGAAGGTTAGTCTACACGCTCTGGAGGGGACAGACAGAGAGACGAAGGTTAGTCTACACGCTCTGGAGGGGACAGACAGAGAGACGAAGGTTAGTCTACACGCTCTGGAGGGGACAGACAGAGAGACGAAGGTTAGTCTACACGCTCTGGAGGGGACAGACAGAGAGACGAAGGTTAGTCTACACGCTCTGGAGGGGACAGACAGAGAGACGAAGGTTAGTCTACACGCTCTGGAGGGGACAGACAGAGAGACGAAGGTTAGTCTACACGCTCTGGAGGGGACAGACAGAGAGACGAAGGTTAGTCTACACGCTCTGGAGGGGACAGACAGAGAGACGAAGGTTAGTCTACACGCTCTGGAGGGGACAGACAGAGAGACGAAGGTTAGTCTACACGCTCTGGAGGGGACAGACAGAGAGACGAAGGTTAGTCTACACGCTCTGGAGGGGACAGACAGAGAGACGAAGGTTAGTCTACACGCTCTGGAGGGGACAGACAGAGAGACGAAGGTTAGTCTACACGCTCTGGAGGGGACAGACAGAGAGACGAAGGTTAGTCTACACGCTCTGGAGGGGACAGACAGAGAGACGAAGGTTAGTCTACACGCTCTGGAGGGGACAGACAGAGAGACGAAGGTTAGTCTACACGCTCTGGAGGGGACAGACAGAGAGACGAAGGTTAGTATACACGCTCTGGAGGGGACAGACAGAGAGACGAAGGTTAGTCTTGCGTGGTGTGTGTGTGTGTGTGTGTGTGTATACACGCTCTGGAGGGGACAGACAGAGAGACGAAGGTTAGTCTTGCGTGGTGTGTGTGTGTGTGTGTGTGTGTGTGTGTGTGTGTGTGTGATAAATGATCTGTGGGGGACAGAGAGACACACTCATATTTGGTACTTCTCAATCACACACATCTGGGGTGGCAGACGCTCAAGGACAGAATCCATATTCTTCTGTCGTCCGAATAGATGACAACATTTGGGATGAATCAAGGCAAGATAGCAGGAGTCTCAAGGTAGCAGTAGTTAATTGTGAAATATATTATGTACCAATTACGCAAATCAGAATTACTTTCTTGGTAAGCATTATGTGAACTACATGAATGTTCTCCTGCCAATCACCCTGGGTAAATGCTCTCCTTTCAGTACCCATAAGCCAATGGGAATACGTAATAACGCAATTAATATATGTCATATAATTTCACATTTCTATACATAATTAAGATAAACATTCTGTTAAAATATACACCAAGAGGACTGAGCTCAGAACAACTAGTGTGTCGGTTTAATATAGTTCTATGGCTGTGAACGTCGCCAGAAGGCTTATCGACGTTTCCAAATTAAAACATTCATGCCATTACATTATACATTCCATTACGTCCCGCAGTAAAGTGAAGGCCTGAGAGGCATCGAGATGCAGAGAAGTCTGTCACCACGTGTTCATTATCTAAATGGATGATGATGATGATAATGCCTGTAAGTAACAGAGCAGAGTGTGCTGTGTACAAGTAGTGGATGGAGGGGGGGGACAAAAAATGTATTTAGCCAAGTGTTGACATGATTTTGGGGATGATTTAAAAAAAAAAAAAATTCTATTCAAAAAATGTATTTAGCCAAGTGGCATTAAGGCATTGAAAACAAATGATATTTTACAATAAAGTCCTAGTTGGTCAAAAGGTGAAAAGATCAGACAAAAAAATGACTATATATTTTAAAAACACAACGCTGATGATGGTAACTTACTTGCAGGACTTGTGAGAGCAGGGTTTGAAGACAGCAGAGATGGAGTGTGCATAGCAGATAGGACACAGGTCTTCCTCACTGGTGGGCTGGGGGGAGAGTGACAGTTAGAGATAAAAGACTAACAGCCTACACATTTTGTACTGTAAGTGTACTCTACTGGTGTCCCCCAGGGCTAGGTGCTCTCTACTGGTGTCCCCCAGGGCTAGGTGCTCTCTACTGGTGTCCCCCAGGGCTAGGTCCTCTCTACTGGTGTCCCCCAGGGCTAACCCCTCTCTACTGGTGTCCCCCAGGGCTAGGTACTGGGCCCTCTCTACTGGTGTCCCCCAGGGCTAGGCCCTCTCTACTGGTGTCCCCCAGGGCTAGGTACTAGGCCCTCTCTACTGGTGTTCCACAGGGCTAGGTACTAGGCCCTCTCTACTGGTGTCCCCCAGGGCTAGGTGCTAGGTCCTCTCTACTGGTGTCCCCCAGGGCTAGGTCCGCTCTACTGGTGTCCCCCAGGGCTAGGTACTATGTCCTCTCTACTGGTGTTCCCCAGGGCTAGGTACTAGGCCCTTTCTACTGGTGTCCCCCAGGGCTAGGTCCTCTCTACTGGTGTCCCCCAGGGCTAGGTGCTAGGTCCTCTCTACTGGTGTCCCCCAGGGCTAGGTGCTATGTCCGCTCTACTGGTGTCCCCCAGGTCTAGGTGCTAGGTCCTCTCTACTGGTGTCCCCCAGGGCTAGGTACTAGGCCCTCTCTACTGGTGTTCCCCAGGGCTAGGCACTAGGCCCTCTCTACTGGTGTCCCCCAGGGCTAGGTGCTAGGTCCTCTCTACTGGTGTCCCCCAGGGCTAGGTCCACTCTACTGATGTCCCCCAGGGCTAGGTACTATGTCCTCTCTACTGGTGTTCCCCAGGGCTAGGCACTAGGCCCTCTCTACTGGTGTCCCCCAGGGCTAGGTGCTAGGTCCTCTCTACTGGTGTCCCCCAGGGCTAGGTCCGCTCTACTGGTGTACCCCAGGGCTGGGTACTATGTCCTCTCTACTGGTGTTCCCCAGAGCTAGGTACTAGGCCTTCTCTACTGGTGTCCCCCAGGGCTAGGTGCTAGGCCCTCTCTACTGGTGTCCCCCAGGGCTAGGTACTATGTCATCTACTGGTGTCCCCCAGGGCTAGGTACTAGGTCCTCTCTACTGGTGTCCCCCAGGGCTAGGTGCTATGCCCGCTCTACTGGTGTCCCCCAGGGCTAGGTGCTAGTTCCTCTACTGGTGTCCCCCAGGGCTAGGTGCTAGGTCCTCTACTGGTGTCCCCCAGGGCTAACCCCTCTCTACTGGTGTCCCCCAGGGCTAGGTACTGGGCCCTCTCTACTGGTGTCCCCCAGGGCTAGGCCCTCTCTACTGGTGTCCCCCAGGGCTAGGTACTAGGCCCTCTCTACTGGTGTTCCACAGGGCTAGGTACTAGGCCCTCTCTACTGGTGTCCCCCAGGGCTAGGTGCTAGGTCCTCTCTACTGGTGTCCCCCAGGGCTAGGTCCGCTCTACTGGTGTCCCCCAGGGCTAGGTCCGCTCTACTGGTGTCCCCCAGGGCTAGGTACTATGTCCTCTCTACTGGTGTTCCCCAGGGCTAGGTACTAGGCCCTTTCTACTGGTGTCCCCCAGGGCTAGGTCCTCTCTACTGGTGTCCCCCAGGGCTAGGTGCTAGGTCCTCTCTACTGGTGTCCCCCAGGGCTAGGTGCTAGGTCCTCTCTACTGGTGTCCCCCAGGGCTAGGTGCTATGTCCGCTCTACTGGTGTCCCCCAGGTCTAGGTGCTAGGTCCTCTCTACTGGTGTCCCCCAGGGCTAGGTACTAGGCCCTCTCTACTGGTGTTCCCCAGGGCTAGGCACTAGGCCCTCTCTACTGGTGTCCCCCAGGGCTAGGTGCTAGGTCCTCTCTACTGGTGTCCCCCAGGGCTAGGTCCACTCTACTGATGTCCCCCAGGGCTAGGTACTATGTCCTCTCTACTGGTGTTCCCCAGGGCTAGGCACTAGGCCCTCTCTACTGGTGTCCCCCAGGGCTAGGTGCTAGGTCCTCTCTACTGGTGTCCCCCAGGGCTAGGTCCACTCTACTGGTGTACCCCAGGGCTAGGTACTATGTCCTCTCTACTGGTGTTCCCCAGAGCTAGGTACTAGGCCTTCTCTACTGGTGTCCCCCAGGGCTAGGTGCTAGGCCCTCTCTACTGGTGTCCCCCAGGGCTAGGTACTATGTCATCTACTGGTGTCCCCCAGGGCTAGGTACTAGGTCCTCTCTACTGGTGTCCCCCAGGGCTAGGTGCTATGCCCGCTCTACTGGTGTCCCCCAGGGCTAGGTGCTAGTTCCTCTACTGGTGTCCCCCAGGGCTAGGTGCTAGGTCCTCTACTGGTGTCCCCCAGGGCTAGGTACTAGGCCCTCTCTACTGGTGTTCCCCAGGGCTAGGCACTAGGCCCTCTCTACTGGTGTCCCCCAGGGCTAGGTGCTAGGTCCTCTCTACTGGTGTCCCCCAGGGCTAGGTATACTCTACTGATGTCCCCCAGGCCTAGGCACTAGGCCCTCTCTACTGGTGTCCCCCAGGGCTAGGTGCTAGGTCCTCTCTACTGGTGTCCCCCAGGGCTAGGTACTATGTCCTCTCTACTGGTGTTCCCCAGGGCTAGGTACTATGCCCGCTCTACTGGTGTCCCCCAGGGCTAGGTGCTAGTTCCTCTACTGGTGTCCCCCAGGGCTAGGTGCTAGGTCCTCTACTGGTGTCCCCCAGGGCTAGGTGCTAGGTCCTCTACTGTTGTCCTCCAGAGCTAGGTGCTAGGATCGCTCTACTGGTGTCCCCCAGGGCTAGGTGCTAGGTCCTCTCTACTGGTGTCCCCCAGGGTTAGGTGCTAGGTCCTCTATTGTTGTCCTCCAGAGCTAGGTGCTAGGATCGCTCTACTGGTGTCCCACAGGGCTAGATACTAGGTCCTCAACTGGTGTCCCAAAGGGCTAGGTAGTAGGTCATCTCTACTGGTGTCCCCCAGAGCTAGGTACTAGGTCCTCTCTACTGGTGTCCCCCAGGGTTAGGTCCTCTACTGGTGTCCCCCAGAGCTAGGTACTAGGTCCTCTCTCAACTGGTGTCCCAAAGGGCTAGGTACTAGGTCCTCTCTACTGGTGTCCCCCAGGACTAGGTCCTCTACTGGTGTCCCCCAGAGCTAGGTACTAGGTCCTCTCTATTGGTGTCCCCCAGGGCTAGGTACTAGGTCCTCTCTACTGGTGTCCCCCAGGGCTAGGTGCTAGGTCCTCTTTACTGGTGTCCCCCAGGGCTAGGTACTAGGTCCTCTCTACTGGTGTCCCCCAGGGCTAGGTCCTTTCTACTGGTGTCCCCAGGGCTAGGTCCTCTCTACTGGTGTCCCCCAGAGCTAGGTACTAGGTCCTCTCTACTGGTGTCCCCCAGGGCTAGGTGCTAGGTCCTCTCTACTGGTGTCCCCCAGGGCTAGGTGCTAGGTCCTCTCTACTGGTGTTCCCCAGGGCTAAGTACTAGGTCCTCTCTACTGGTGTCCCCCAGGGCTAGGTACTAGGTCCTCTCTCAACTGGTGCCCCAAAGGGCTAGGTAGTAGGTCATCTCTACTGGTGTCCATCAGGGCTAAGTACTATGTCCCCGCTCAACTGGTGTCCCCAAGGACTAGGTGCTAGGTCCTCTACTCTCTCCTTTCGGGAAAAATATGACCACGACTCCATTTTGCTCCTCCCTTCCTATAGGCAGAAACTCAAACAGGATGTAGCTGTGCTAAGGACTATTCAACACTGGTCTGACCAATCGGAATCCACGCGTCAAGATTGTTTTGATCACGCGGACTGGGATATGTTCCGGGTAGCCTCAGAGAACATCAACGTATACACTGATTCGTTGAGTGAGTTTATAAGGAAGTGTATAGGAGATGGTGTACCCACTGTGACTATTAAAACCTACACTAACCAGAAACCGTGGATGGATGGCGGAATTCGTACAAAACTGAAAGGGTAAACCACTGCATTTAACCATGGAAAGGTGACTGGGAATATGGCCGAATACAAACAGTGTAGTTATTCCCTCCGTAAGGCACTCAAACAAGCAAAACGTCAGTACAGAGACAAAGTAGAGTCGCAATTCAATGGCTGACACACACCTTTGCACCGCTTTGAGGATAATACAGTGCCCGCTACCAAGGACAGTGGGCTCTCCTTCTCCGTGGCCGATGTAAGACAATTAAACGTGTCAACCCTGGCAAGGCTGCCGGCCCAGACGGCATCCCTAGCCGCGTCCTCAGAGCATGCGCAGACCAGCTGGCTGGTGAGTTTACGTACATATTCTATTTCTCCCTATCCCAGTCTGCTGTCCCCACATGCTTCAAGATGTCCACCAAGAGTGTGCAAATCTGTCATCAAGGCAAAGGGTGGCTACTTTGATGTGTTTAACACTTCTTTTGGTTTTCTACATGATTTCATATGTGTTATTTCATTAGTTTTGATGTCTAGTAAAAAAAGAAAGAAAGAAAAACCCTTGAATGAGTAGGTGTGTCCAAACTTCTGAGTGGTACCGTATATCTAAATGACATGTTGAAAACAACAGTATGGCTACACACAGGAACTTCCTGGCCAAAGGCAACAACTACCAAGGGCAATAAATCTACCACCATCGCATAACTAGGAATACCTAGGCTATAGAATGTTACAGCAGACTAATATATATAGAGGAAGGCTTGAGGTGATATTGGAATAAACATCCATATAATTACTATGGACCGTAATAACCTGATTTATTTATGAGGCAGGATGTGGAGGGGAGGGAAGAGGGAGGCCAGGGTAAAGAAAATAAAGGGTAAAGGAAACCGCTATTTGACAGTGTGCCAGACAGAGCTAAGTTAGTTGTGTCCAGGACTTGAACTGGATTGATAAGTCTTTATATTTAGGTTCAATGTTCATTATATATTAGAGACGATATACTTTGAGACGCCAGACTCAATTAGTCAAACATTTGAGGTGCTGTTACTCTGAACTAGTGAGGACTAGCACAACTCAAGCATTGATCGTTTCCATAACGACACACTGTTCCTTATAAAAGTTAACCAGCTGCACCATTGAGAGCATCTTGACTGGCTGCATCACCGCCTGGTACGGCAACTGCAAGGCACCCGACCGCTAAGCGTTACATCACTGGGTGGTGAGCACAGCCCAGTACATCACTGGGTGGTGAGCACGGCCCAGTACATCACTGGGTGGTGAGCACGGCCCAGTACATCACTGGGTGGTGAGCACGGCCCAGTACATCACTGGAGCTAGGCTCCCTGCCATCCAGCACCTCAATATCAGGTGGTGAGCACGGCCTAGTACATCACTGGGGCCGAGCTCCCTGCCATCCAGGACCTCTATACCAGGCGGTGTAGGAGGAAGGCAAAAAAATTGTCATAGACTCCAGCCACCCAAGACATAGACTTTTCTCTCTGCTATCGCACGGCAAGCAGTACCAGCGCACCAAGTCTGACAGCAACAGGACCCTGAACAGATTCTACCCCAAAGCCATGATGCAAATGAATTATTTAAAAATCATACAATGTGATTTTCTGGATTTTTGTTTTAGATTCCGTCTCTCACAGTTGAAGTGTACCTATGATAAAAATTACAGACCTCTACATGCTTTGTAAGTAGGAAAACCTGCAAAATCGGCAGTGTATCCAATACTTGTTCTCCCCACTGTATATATACGGTGTTGTAACAATGTACAAATAGTTAAATTACGAAAGGGAAAATAAACAAATATAGGTTATATTTACAATGGTGTTTGTTCTTCAAATGGTTGCCCTTTCCTTGTGGCAACAGGTCACAATCTTACTGAGTTAATTTGCAATGGTTTCTTCAACTTGGAGTCCACCTGTGGTAAATTCAATTGACTGGACATGTCTATATAAGGTCCCACAGTTGACAGTGCATGTCAGAGCAAAAACCAAGCAATGAGGTCGAAGGAATTGTCCGTAGAGCTCCGACACAGGCTTGTGTCGAGGCACAGATCTGAGGAAGGGTACCTAAACATTTCTGCTGCAATGAAGGTTCCCAAGAACACAGTGGCCTCCTTCATTCTTAAATGGAAGAAGTTTGGAAACACCAAGACTCTTCCTAGAACTGTCCGCCCGGCCAAACTGAGCAATCAGGGGAGAAAGACCTTGGTCAGGGAGGTGACCAAGAATCCGATGTTCACTCTGACAGGGCTCTAGAGTTCCTCTGTGGAGATGGTTATCCTTCCGGAGGGTTCTCCCAATTCTGCAGCACTCCACCAATTAGGCCTTTATGGTAGAGCGGCCAGACGGAAGCAACTCCTCAGTAAAAGGCACATGACAGCCGGCTTGGAGGTCTGAGGTTTCTGGTCTGATGAAACCAAGAATGAAGTCTTTGGCTTGAATGCGAAGTGTCACATCTGGAGGAAACCTGGCACCATTCCTACAGTGAATTATGGTGGTGGCAGCATCATGCTGTGGGGAGGTTTTTCAGAGGCAGGGACTGGGAGACTAGTCAGGATTGAGGCAAAGATGAATGGAGCTAAGTACAGAGAGATCCTTGATGAAAACCTGCTCCAGAGCGCTTAGGATCTGACTGGGACGAAGGTTCACCTTCCAACAGGACAACGACCCTAAGCACACAGCCAAGACAATGCAGGAGTGGCTTCGGGACAAATCTCAGAATGTCTTTGAGTGGCACAGCCATAGCCCGGACTTGAACCCAATCGAACATCTCTGGAGAGACCTGAAAATAGCTGTGCAGTAACGCTCCCCATCCAACCTGACAGAGCTTGAGAAGATCTGCAGAGAAGAATGGGATATACTCCCAAAATACAGTTGTGCCAAGCTTGTAGCGTCATATCCAAGAAGACTTGAGGCTGTAATCGCTGCCAAAGGTGCTTCAACAAAGTACTGATTAAAGGGTCGGAATACTTATGTACAGTGGGGCAAAAAAGTATTTAGTCAGCCACCAATTGTGCAAGTTCTCCCACTTAAAAAGATGAGAGAGGCCTGTAATTTTCATCATAGGTACACTTCAACTATGACAGACAAAATGAGAAAAGAAATCCAGAAAATCACGTTGTAGGATTTTTAATGAATTTATTTGCAAATTATGGTGGAAAATAAGTATTTGGTCACCTACAAACAAGCAAGATTTCTGGCTCTCACAGACCTGTAACTTCTTCTTTAAGAGGCTCCTCTGTCCTCCACTCGTTACCTGTATTAATGGAACCTGTTTGAACTTGTTATCAGTATAAAAGACACCTGTCCACAACCTCAAACAGTCACACTCCAAACTCCACTATGGCCAAGACCAAAGAGCTGTCAAAGGACACCAGAAACAAAATTGTAGACCTGCACCAGGCTGGGAAGACTGAATCTGCAATAGGTAAGCAGCTTGGTTTGAAGAAATCAACTGTGGGAGCAATTATTAGGAAATGGAAGACATACAAGACCACTGATAATCTCCCTCGATCTGGGGCTCCACGCAAGATCTCACCCCGTGGGGTCAAAATGATCACAAGAACAGTGAGCAAAAATCCCAGAACCACACGGGGGGACCTAGTGAATGACCTGCAGAGAGCTGGGACCAAAGTAACAAAGCCTACCATCAGTAACACACTACGCCGCCAGGGACTCAAATCCTGCAGTGCCAGACGTGTCCCCCTGCTTAAGCCAGTACATGTCCAGGCCCGTCTGAAGTTTGCTAGAGAGCATTTGGATGATCCAGAAGAAGATTGGGAGAATGTCATATGGTCAGATGAAACCAAAATATAACTTTTTGGTAAAAACTCAACTCGTCGTGTTTGGAGAACAAAGAACACCATACCTACTGTGAAGCATGGGGGTGGAAACATCATGCTTTGGGGCTGTTTTTCTGCAAAGGGACCAGGACGACTGATCCGTGTAAAGGAAAGAATGAATGGGGCCATGTATCATGAGATTTTGAGTGAAAACCTCTTTCCATCAGCAAGGGCATTGAAGATGAAACGTGGCTGGGTCTTTCAGCATGACAATGATCCCAAACACACCGCCCGGGCAACGAAGGAGTGGCTTCGTAAGAAGCATTTCAAGGTCCTGGAGTGGCCTAGCCAGTCTCCAGATCTCAACCCCATAGAAAATCTTTGGAGGGAGTTGAAAGTCCGTGTTGCCCAGCAACAGCCCCAAAACATCACTGCTCTAGAGGAGATCTGCATGGAGGAATGGGCCAAAATACCAGCAACAGTGTGTGAAGACTTACAGAAAACGTTTGACCTCTGTCATTGCCAACAAAGGGTATATAACAAAGTATTGAGATAAACTTTTGTTATTGACCAAATACTTATTTTCCACCATAATTTGCAAATAAATTCATTAAAAATCCTACAATGTGATTTTCTGGATTTTTTTTCTCATTTTGTCTGTCATAGTTGAAGTGTACCTATGATGAAAATTACAGGCCTCTCATCTTTTTAAGTGGGAGAACTTGCACAATTGGTGGCTGACTAAATACTTTTTTGCCCCACTGTAAATGTAATATTTCAGTTTATTTTTATTGCAACAATTTCTACAAAACCTGTTTTTGCTTTTTCCTTATGGGGTATTGTGATGTCATTATAGGGTATTGTGATGTCATTATGTGGTATTATGTGTAGATTGCCGAGAAAAAATAACTGTCAAAGTCGGAAGTTTACATACACTTATGTTGGAGTCATTAAAACTCATTTTTCAACCACTCCACACATTTCTTGTTAACAAACTATAGTTTTGGCAAGTTGGTTAGGAAATCTACTTTGTGCATGACACAAGTAATTTTTCCAACAATTGTTTACAGACAGATTATTTCAGTTATAATTCACTGTATCACAATTCCAGTGGGTCAGAAGTTTAGATACACTAAGTTGACTGTGCCTTTAAACAGCTTGGAAAATTCCAGAAAATGATGTCATGGCTTTAGAAGCTTCTGATAGGCTAATTGACATTATTTGAGTCAATTGGAGGTGTACCTGTGGATGTATTTCAAGCCCTACCTTCAAACTCAGTGCCTCTTTGCTGGACATCATGGGAAAATCTAAAGAAATCAGCCAAGACCTCAAAGGCAATTGTAGACCTCCACGAGTCTGGTTCATCCTTGGGAGCAATTTCCAAACGCCTGAAGGTACCACGTTCATCTGTACAAACAATAGTACGCAAGTATAAACACCATGAGACCACGCAGCCGTCATACCGCTCAGGAAGGAGACTCATTCTCTCTCCTAGAGAGGAATGTACTTTGGTGCAAAAAGTGCAAATCAATCCCAGAACAACAGCAAAGGACCTTGTGAAGATGCTGGAGGAAACAGGTACAAAAGTATCTATATCCACAGTAAAACGAGTCTTATATCAACATAACCTGAAAGGCTACTCAGCAAGGAAGAAGCCACTGCTCCAAAACCGCCATAAAAAAGCCAGACTACGGTTTGCAACTGCACATGGGGACAAAGATCGTACTTTTTGGAGAAATGTCCTCTGGTCTGATGAAACAAAAATAGAACTGTTTGGCCATAATGAACATCGTTATGTTTGGAGGAAAAAGGTGGAAGCTTGCAAGCTGGAGAACACCATCGAAACCGTGAGGCAAGGGGGTGGCAGCATCATGTTGTGGGGGTGCTTTGCTGCAGGAGGGACTGGTGCACTTCACAAAATAGATGGCATCATGAGGAAAGTAAATTATGTGGATATATTGAAGCAACATCTCAAGACATGAGTCAGGAATTGTGACAAGCTTGGTCGCAAATGGGTCTTCCAAATGGACAATGACCCCAAGCATACTTCCAAAGTTGTGGCAAAATGGCTTAAGGACAACAAAGTCAAGGTATTGGAGTGGCCATCACAAAGCCATGACCTCAATCCTATAGAAAATTTGTGAGCAGAACTGAAAAAGCATGTGCGAGCAAGGAGGCCTACAAACCTGACTCAGTTACACCAGCTCTGTCAGGAGGAATGGGCCAAAATTCACCCAACTTATTGTGGGAAGCTTGTGGAAGGCTACCCGAAACGTTTGACTCAAGTTAAACAATTTAAAGGCAATGCTACCAAATACTACTTGAGTGTATGTAAACTTCTGACCCACTGGGAATATGACGAAATAAATAAAAGCTGAAATAATTATCTCTACTATTATTCTGACATTTCACATTCTTAAAATAAAGTGGTGAATCTAACTGACCTAAGACAGGGAATTTTTACTAGGATTAAATGTCAGGAATTGTGAAAAACTGAGTTTAAATGTATTTGGCTAAGGTGTATGTAAACTTCCGACTTCAACGGTATTTAAATCAATTATACAATAAGGCTGTAACGTAACAAAATGTGGGGAAAGTCAAGGGGTCTGAATACTTTCCGAATGCACTGTAATACAAATCTAGGATCAGCTAACTAACCTAAGATCACATTTTGTTGTGTTACAGCCTGAATTTAAAATGGATTAAACAGACATTTTGTGTCACTGGTCTACACACAATAACCCATAATGTCAAAGTGGAATTATGTTTTTAATTTTTTTTACTAATTAATAAAAAATGTAAAGCTGAAATGTCTTGAGTCAATAAGTATTTAGGCGAACCTACATGAGTTCAGGAGTAAAAATGTCACATAATAAGTTGCATGCACTAACTCTGTTTTGCAACAAAAGTGTAACATTATTTTTTAACGACTACCTCATCTCTGTACCCCACACAATTATCTATAAGGTCCCTCAGTCGAGTAGTGAATTTCAAACACATATTCAACCAAAAAGACCAGGGAGGTTTCCAACGCATTGTAAAGAAGGGCACCTACTGTACAACCATTCTGATTATTATTTCAGCCTGCTGGTCATCTATGAATGTTTGAATATCTAGAAGAACAATCTGGGCTTAACGGCCATGTACTCTTACAGTCTCCACCGGCGCAGCCAGGAGAGGACTGGCCACCCCTCTGAGTTTTCCCTAGCCACCGTGCATTGCTTGCTCTTTGGGTTTTTAGGCTGGGTTTCTGTATAAGTACTTTGTGACATCTGATGATGTAAAAAAGGCTTTATAAATACATTTGATTTGATTTAGATGGGTAAAAAAAATATATAAATTAAAAGCAGACATTTAATATCCCTTCGAGTGAAGTAAAACATTTAGTTAATTAAATGCACTTTGGATGGTGCATCAATACACCCAGCCATTACAAACATACAGGTGTCCTTCCTAACTTAGCTTAACTTAACTTCCAGAGAGGAAGGAAACCGCTCAAAGATTTCACCATGAGGCCAATGGTGACTTTAAAACAGTTATACTCTAATGGCTGTGATAGGAGAAAACGGAGGATGGATCAACAACATTGTAATTACTCCACAATACTAACCGAAATGACTCAGTGAAAAGGATGCCTGTACAGAACACAAATATTCTAAAACATGCATCCTGTTTGCAATAAGGCACTAAGTAAAACTCGAAAAAATAATGCAAAGAAATGAACTTTATGTGCAGAATACAAAGCATTATGTTTGAGGCAAATACAACACTGAGTACCACTCTTCATATGTTCAAGCATGGTGGAGGCTGCATCATGTTATGGGTATGCTTGTCATTGGCAAGGACTAGGGAGCTGAAGAGGATAAAAATAAACGGAATAGAGCAAAACACAGGCAAAATGCTAGGGGAAAACCTGGTTCAGTCTGGTTTCCAACAGACACTGGCAGACAAATTCACCTTTCAGCAGGACAATAACCTTAAACACAAGGCCAAATCTACACTGGAGTAGTTTACCAAGATGACATTGAATGTTCCTGAGTGGCCTAATTTTTTTTGATTGAAAATCGGCTTGATAATCTATGGCAAGACTTGAAAATGGCTGTCTAGCAATGATCAACAACCAACTTGACAGAGATTGAAGAATTTTAAGAATGAACAAAAATGATAATTTGCTAATATTGTACAATCCAGGTGTGCTAAGAGATTTACCCAGAAAGACTCCGCTGTAATCGCTGCCAAAGGTGATTCTGACATGTACTGATTCAGAGATTTGAATACTTATGTAAATTAGATATTCATTTTCAATACATTTGAAAACATTTCTAAAAACATGTTTTCACATTGTCATTACGGGGTATTGTGTTTATCCATTTTGAATTCAGGCTGTAACACAACACAATGTGGAATAAGTCAAGGGGTATGAATACTTTCTGAAGGCACTGTACATTCTACGGGAGATATTCTTCCCAACACCTCACACTTGACTTGCTGTGCAGGATTAAATAGATTCTTCTTAAAGCCCATAGCTACCACTTCCCTTTGAACAAATGTATCACATCCTTCTGAAGACACATTTCAGTTGAATGCATTCAGTTGTACAGCTGACTAGGAATCCCCCTTTTCCTTTCTTAGAAATTATAATTCTCCTCTGGTAATGTTGGGTATGACTGGAGAGGAGTGTACTGAAGGAGGTGGGGCAGGCAGAGAACAGTAAGATATTCACACAGTACAATAATATTCACAGAGTACAGTACAATAATATTCAGAGTACAGTACAATAACATTCACAGAGTACAGTACAACAACATTCACAGAGTACAGTACAATAACATTCACAGAGTACAGTACAATAACATTCACAGAGTACAGTAACATATTCACACTGTGCAGTAACATTCACCTTGAAGGGTCCATCTTGTAGGCAGGGTGCTTTGAACAGACTCAGCGTTTGAGGATGTAAATGTTATTGAGAACCCCCCCCCCCCATGTGGAGTTCAGAGGTTTCCTCCATCCCCCTCATCCGTTATACGGAACACCTCTTTAAAACAAACTCTCTCCTCCTTTAATAAACCACCTACAGAGCACAGCAGATTATAACACGTAGTATATTCTAAATGGATTTTAGAGTTACGCGCTGCGGAGGCAGAGATATGATTCAGAGGGCTTAGTGGTGAAGAGGTGTGTGTGTGTTTAGGCGTAGCTTAACAGAAAACCTCCCATCCATTTTGTTGGGAGTGGCTCTATGCGATATATATTCCTCCCTCCCTTCCTCCTCTCCAGTCAAGTCAGAGGACATGTCCAAAAAATGGCACCCTATTCCCTATCTAGTGCGCTAAATCGTCCCATAGGGCTATGGCCAAACTAGGGCACTATAATAGAGAATATAGAGTGACATTTGGGACGCAGGCAGAATGTGCTGATCAGGCACAACGGAGTCGTGCTTTACAGAAAGATATCACAGTAGCAGTAGAAGCAGTGCTTTTCAGGCTGACTGACTGCCTATGTGGTCTCGGGTCAACGATAACGCTAAATGTTAACGATTACAACTCTGGGCCACAGGGACTTGATTCAGCCTGCTTGGATACGCACAGAGACCCCCCTCTCACTCTTTCTTTCCTCAATTAAGGCTCTTCAATGGGCATGCCTTGCTTCAGTAATTAGCTCATCCAAGGGAGGGAAGGGAGAGGAAGGGAAGTGGGAGCTGAAACAGGTTAGCTCCAACAGATACAGTAAGAGGGGGAGCTGAAACAGGTTAGCTCCATCAGATATAGTAAGAGCGGGAGTTGAAACAGGTTAGCTCCAACAGATACAGTAAGAGGGGGAGCTGAAACAGGTTAGCTCCAACAGATATAGTAAGAGGGGGAGCTGAAACAGGTTAGCTCCAACAGATATAGTAAGAGGGGGAGCTGAAACAGGTTAGCTCCAACAGATATAGTAAGAGGGGGA
The DNA here is from genome assembly GCF_016432855.1 of Salvelinus namaycush. Classification (NCBI taxonomy): domain Eukaryota; kingdom Metazoa; phylum Chordata; class Actinopteri; order Salmoniformes; family Salmonidae; genus Salvelinus; species Salvelinus namaycush. Next base: position 54,726,309 of record NC_052326.1, on the reverse strand, counting down.
GCTGAAACAGGTTAGCTCCAACAGATATAGTAAGAGGGGGAGCTGAAACAGGTTAGCTCCAACAGATATAGTAAGAGGGGGAGCTGAAACAGGTTAGCTCCATCAGATATAGTAAGAGCGGGAGTTGAAACAGGTTAGCTCCAACAGATACAGTAAGAGGGGGAGCTGAAACAGGTTAGCTCCAACAGATATAGTAAGAGGGGGAGCTGAAACAGGTTAGCTCCATCAGATATAGTAAGAGGGGGAGCTGAAACAGGTTAGCTCCAACAGATACAGTAAGAGGGGGAGCTGAAACAGGTTAGCTCCAACAGATATAGTAAGAGGGGGAGTTGAAACAGGTTAGCTCCAACAGATACAGTAAGAGGGGGAGCTGAAACAGGTTAGCTCCATCAGATACAGTAAGAGGGGGAGCTGAAACAGGTTAGCTCCAACAGATATAGTAAGAGCGGGAGTTGAAACAGGTTAGCTCCAACAGATACAGTAAGAGGGGGAGCTGAAACAGGTTAGCTCCAACAGATATAGTAAGAGGGGGAGCTGAAACAGGTTAGCTCCAACAGATATAGTAAGAGGGGGAGCTGAAACAGGTTAGCTCCAACAGATATAGTAAGAGGGGGAGCTGAAACAGGTTAGCTCCAACAGATATAGTAAGAGGGGGAGCTGAAACAGGTTAGCTCCAACAGATATAGTAAGAGGGGGAGCTGAAACAGGTTAGCTCCAACAGATACAGTAAGAGGGGGAGCTGAAACAGGTTAGCTCCAACAGATATAGTAAGAGGGGGAGCTGAAACAGGTTAGCTCCAACAGATACAGTAAGAGCGGGAGCTGAAACAGGTTAGCTCCAACAGATATAGTAAGAGGGGGAGCTGAAACAGGTTAGCTCCATCAGATATAGTAAGAGTACCATTGTTGTCTAGTTGTAAGGAAAGTAAATCCACAGTGGTAATTCTGCTTCCTGTCTCCAATCGACAAGGCGGTAGAAGTACTAGTACCTTCAACAAGCTGCACAAACAGAGATTGAAGCAGGAGCAGTTGTTTTTAGGTGGACTGCCTGTGGTGCCTGTGGCCTGTGGTGTCCCGGTCCGTGTCAAGGATAACATTAAATCTTAAAATTTACAACACCGGGCCATCGGGAGTCAATTAAGCCTGCTTCAATAGGCATACCTTCTTTTAGTAATTATCTCATCAAAGGGAAGGGAGGGGAAATTCAATCCCACCATTTTGACGAGCACTTAAAAATGGGTAACTAGTATGAGAACTAATGCAGGTGAACTTAAAACTCTGAAATCCTGATTGCACAGTTGTCTCAGAGCTTCAGAAACGTCCCATCTGAAACGCTACTTAAGAGTGTTCCTTCCACTCTCTGTAAGTTCCATTGTTGTATCACTCTACAGGAAGTGAACTGAAAGTGGCTATTTAATATGTCAATGCTACTGCCGATGGGACGCAGTCTGAATGTGTTGATCAGAGACATCGCAGCAGTGCTTCTCAGGGCCGACTGCATCTGTATGTGATGTCCCGGTCAAGGGTCAAATCAAAATGGTATTGTTGGCGTACATATATTCTGCAGAATGTTTGTGTTTGTAGCTGTAACAGTGTAGTATACCTAACAATACACAATACGGACAAATCAAAAACATTTAAACAACGTAATTAAGAAATAACAGAATGAGCAATGTCAGGAGTACATATTCAGACCCTTTGACAATTTTCCACATTTTATGTTTCAGCCTTACTCTAAAATGGATTAAGTTGTTTTTTCATTACCCCATAATGACAAAGCAAAAACATGTTTTTAGAAATGTTTGCAAATGTATATAAAAAAAAAAAACTGAAATGTAACATTTACATAAGTATTCAGACCCTTTACTTAGTACTTTGTTGAAGCATCTTTGGCAGCGATTACAGCCTCGACTCTTCTTGGATATGACGATACAAGCTTGGCACACCTGTATTTGGGGAGTTTCTCCCATTCTTCTCTGTCAGGTTGGATGGGGAGCATTGCTGCACAGCTATTTTCAGGTCTCTCCAGAGATGTTTGATCGGGTTCAAGTCCTGGCTCTGGCTGGGCCACTCAAGGACATTCAGAGACTTGTCCCGAAGCCACTCCTGTGTTGTCTTGGCTGTGTGCATAGGGTCGTTGTCCTGAGCAGATTTCCATCAAGGATCTCTCTGTACTTTGCTCCGTTCATATTTCCCTCGATCCTGACTAATCTCACAGTCCCTGCCACTGAAAAACATCCCCACAGCATGATACTGCAACCACCATGCTTCAACATAGGGATGGTGCCAGGTTTCCTCCAGACGTGACGCTTGGCATTCAGGCCAAAGAGTTTAATCTTGGTGAAACATTATTAAAGTGAAGTGTTCAATGATGGTAAAATGAATAAAAAATGAAATGCAACATGCAACAATTTCAAAGATTCTACTTAGTTACAGTTCATATAAGGAAATCAGTCAATTTAAATGAATTCACTAGGCCCTAATCTATGGATTTCACATGACTGGGAATAGAGATATGCATCTGTTGGTCACAGATACCTTAACAACAAGGTAGGGGCGTGGATCAGAAAACCAGTCAGTATCTGATGTGTCCACCATTTGCCTCATGCAGCGCGACACATCTCCTCCAGATAGAGTTGATCAGGTTGTTGATTGTTGCCTGTGGAATGTTGTCCGAATCCTCTTCAATGGCTGTGCGAAGTTGCTGGATATTGGCGGGACCTGGAACATGCTGTCGTACACGTCGATCCAGAGGATCCCACGCATGCTCAATGGGTGGTGACATGTCTGGTGAGTATGCAGGCCATGGAAGAACTGGGGCATGTTCAGCTTCCAGGAATTGTGTACAGATCCTGGCGACGTGGGGCCGTGCATTATCATGCTGAAACATGAGGTGATGGCGGAAGATGAATGGCACGACAACGGGACTCAGGATCTCATCACGGTATCTCTGTGCATTCAAATTGCAATCGATAAACTGCAATTGTGTTTGTTGTCCGTAGCTTACGCCTGCCCATTCCATATCCCCACCGGGCACTCTGTTCACAACGTTGACATCAGCAAACCGCTTGTCCACACGACGCCATACAAGCGGCCGTGAAGCTGGATAGGCGTACTGCTAAATTCTCTAAAACGACGTTGGAGGCGGTTTATGGTAGAGAAATAAACATTCAATATTTCTGCGGGCAGCATTGCATGCTCCTTCAAAACTTGAGACACCTGTGGCATTGTGTTGACAAAACGGCGCATTTTAGAGTGGCCTTTTATTGTCCCCAGCACAAGGTGCACCTGAGTAATATTCATGCCGTTTAAATCAGCTTCTTGATATGCCTCAGGTTATCTTGACCTCAAACAAATTTGTGGCCAAAATCTGAGCGTAATAAGCATTTTGTGCGAATGGAACATTTCTGGGACATTTTATTTCAGCTCATGAAACATGGGACCAACACTTTACATGTTGTGTTCATATTTGTGTTCAGTGTATATAGGGCAGCAGTCTCTAAGGTGCTGGGTAAAGTACCGTTAATGTTAACAGCACTGGGTCACCGGGACTCAACTAAGCCTGGATGAACGGGCACACCATCACTAATTAGCTCATTAAAAGGAAGGAAGAAATTGAAGGGATGTGAGAGGAAATGTCTACTGGATGTGCAGACCACACCATGGGACTAGACCACACCATGGGACTAGACCACACCATGGGACTAGACCACACCATGGGACTAGACCACACCATGGGACCAGACCACACCATGGGACCAGACCACACCATGGGACTAGACTAGCAGACCACACCATGGGACTAGACTAGCAGACCACACCATGGGACTAGACCACACCATGGGACCAGACCACACCATGGGACCAGACCACACCATGGGACCAGACCACACCATGGGACTAGACTAGCAGACCACACCATGGGACTAGACCACACCATGGGACCAGACCACACCATGGGACCAGACCACACCATGGGACCAGACCACACCATGGGACCAGACTACCAGACCACACCATGGGACCAGACTACCAGACCACACCATGGGACCAGACTACCAGACCACACCATGGGACTAGACCACACCATGGGACCAGACCACACCATGGGACCAGACCACACCATGGGACCAGACCACACCATGGGACCAGACCACACCATGGGACTAGACTAGCAGACCACACCATGGGACTAGACCACACCATGGGACCAGACCACACCATGGGACTAGACTAGCAGACCACACCATGGGACTAGACCACACCATGGGACCAGACCACACCATGGGACCAGACCACACCATGGGACCAGACTACCAGACCACACCATGGGACCAGACTACCAGACCACACCATGGGACCAGACTACCAGACCACACCATGGGACCAGACTACCAGACCACACCATGGGACTAGACCACACCATGGGACCAGACCACACCATGGGACCAGACCACACCATGGGACCAGACCACACCATGGGACTAGACCACACCATGGGACTAGACTAGCAGACCACACCATGGGACTAGACTAGCAGACCACACCATGGGACTAGACCACACCATGGGACTAGACAAGCAGACCACACCATGGGACCAGACTAGCAGACTACACTATGGGACCAGACTAGCAGACTACACCATGGGACCAGACCGCACCATGGGACCAGACGAGCAGACCACACCATATGGCTAGACGAGCAGACCACACCATGGGACCAGACCGCACCATGGGACTAGACGAGCAGACCACACCATGGGACCAGACCACACCATGGGACCAGACCGCACCATGGGACTAGACGAGCAGACCACACCATGGGACCAGGCCACACCATGGGACCAGGCCACACCATGGGACCAGGCCACACCATGGAACCAGACCACACCATGGGAGTAGACTAGCAGACCACACCATGGGAGCAGACCACACCATGGGACCAGACCACACCATGGGACTAGACTAGCAGACCACACCATGGGACTAGATGAGGCGATAAAGGAGGTTAACTAAGTTCCATCTGAAATCACAGTTGTCTCAAAGCCTCAGTCTCCTTCTGAACTGTTGGTGCTTTAAAGTGTCTTCTTCCACTCTCTTTCCCCCTCTAAAGGAAGTGAACCCACAGACTAAGTGGTTCTTCTTCTGAGGCAATACGCTGAACTCATATTTATCATGGTAGCTCTTCTTCGCTGGTAAACAAGTTGCTGGCGGTGCATTCTGCTTTTCAAAAACACCTGTTTATTACCCACCATCCTCATCTCCACTTTCATGCAGGTTTACAATGACATTCTGCCATTCAGGCCATTTTCTAACGGGTTATTTGCCACCATCTACCACTTCAGCTTTAAGAGAGGTTTAACCCTATCAGTCCCGAGAACTAAGCAAAAAAAATGTGCTTTTCATTTATCTGACTTCCATTCATCTACATGTCCTTATATTTATCCTCACAATGATGTGTTTTACCAGGTTCTTTTCAGGACAACCAGGGCTACTAGAATAACAGCAAAAAAACTATTTGACATAAACAGTTGACATTCATGAGTTTTTATTTTACGAACGTCAACAACAACAAAAATAAAGGGCAGGCAAAGTGAAAATCGTATCCTTCGCCACGACTCTTGTAGTAGCTTGTGAGCCCTATCAAAAGTTAGAGCACTATGAATAAGGGATCCATTTGGGAGGTACACACAGGAAGACATAACAGATGGTTACAGCACCTAAAAAACACAACATCACACAATGGAAGTACTGTATATATTAGATTACATTTAAAATTGCATGACTGTTGGTGCTGGGATTTAACCTATATGTGTCCAAAATGGCACACTATTCCCTATAGGCCCATAGGGCTTTGTCCAAAAGTAGTGCACTACGTAGGGAATATAGTGCAATTTGGGGACGCACCCGGTGTATATTGTACATGGGCTGAAGGAAACTTCTGGAAATTCGAGTCAGCATTTCTAGCTAGGTACAGAGTAATGAAGTGCAGTCCAATTCATTTGACAGTCATGTTGATGAACTGTAATTGTAACTGCAACGACTGGAGGCCCCGCAATAATAAAACAAGCTGAAAGTCACAACATGGCAGAGACTCTGTTTCTCTCTCTCTCTCTCTCTCTCTCTCAGATCTTAGAACCCTTGCTCTGTATCCCTCTCAGCCAGCCCCTGGGGCAGGTCTGAGAGAAGGAGAGAAAGAGAGATAGAAAGGAGAGCGAGAGATGGAGGGAGCGAGAGAGGGTTGGGGGAGAGAGAAAGAGGGAGAGAAGCAAGGACTTCAACATGACAGCCACACATATTGCCCAGGTTGTGAGCAGAACAACAGAACTAACTCCGACAGCCAACCCATCCATCGACCTACGAGGCATTCACTAGATGCTCAAACCTAATGGTCATCTGCCATAGGCCTAAAGAACAGGAACCCAGACTTCACCAAGGAAATCAGACAGACATTGTCATCCTACAACACACATGGTACAAAAGGTGACGGACCCACTGGTTGCCCTCTAGGTTACAGAGAGCTGGTAGTCCCATCCACCACACTACCAGGTGGGTGGTATAGAGGAGATGGACCCACTGGTTGCCCTCTAGGTTACAGAGAGCTGGTAGTCCCATCCACCACACTACCAGGTGGGTGGTATAGAGGAGATGGACCCACTGGTTGCCCTCTAGGTTACAGAGAGCTGGTAGTCCCATCCACCACACTACCAGGTGGGTGGTATAGAGGAGATGGACCCACTGGTTGCCCTCTAGGTTACAGAGAGCTGGTAGTCCCATCCACCAAACTACCAGGTGGGTGGTATAGAGGAGATGGACCCACTGGTTGCCCTCTAGGTTACAGAGAGCTGGTAGTCCCATCCACCACACTACCAGGTGGGTGGTATAGAGGAGATGGACCCACTGGTTGCCCTCTAGGTTACAGAGAGCTGGTAGTCCCATCCACCACACTACCAGGTGGGTGGTATAGAGGAGATGGACCCACTGGTTGCCCTCTAGGTTACAGAGAGCTGGTAGTCCCATCCACCACACTACCAGGTGGGTGGTATAGAGGAGATGGACCCACTGGTTGCCCTCTAGGTTACAGAGAGCTGGTAGTCCCATCCACCACACTACCAGGTGTGAAACAGGGAAGAGACTCAGGGGGTATGCTAATTTGGTACAGATCCGACCTAACCCACTCTATTAAATTAATCAAAACAGGAACATTTCACATATGGTTAGAAATTAATAGGGACATAATCTCAACAGAGAAAAATGTCCCCCTGTAACTTCCTATATCCCCATAATAGACTCCCCATACTTTAACAATGACAGCTTCTCCATCCTGGAGGGGGAGATCAACTACTTCCAGGCCCGGGGACATGTACTAAATGCCACAACTGGATAATAACCTGACACTCTCAGCACATCCTTTCCCCTTGAACACAATCCTAGACATACAGCGCCTTCACAAAGTATTCACATCCTTGGACCTTTTCCACATTTTATTGTATTAAAGCCTAAATTTGTGGAATTATATTTTTGGAAATTTGTATAAATTAATTTATAAAATGAAAAGATGAAATGTCTTGAATCAATAAGTATTCAACCCGTTTTGTAATGGGAAGCATAAATAAGTTCAGGAGTACAGCTCAGAACAGAACTGATTGGTTCTCTGCTTGACACCAACAAACGCCCCATAATATCTGGCCCTGTGCCCTCCCTAAGTCATGGTATTGAACAGTTCAGCAGATGGTTAGGCCTCCATAACTGGCTACGAGACTAATGCAGCTCCGTGGGGTTAACATGTACTGTCAATGTTGATACCTTATGGAATCAAAGCTAGTTTTATAAGGAGGATGGGATCCACCCAAATCATTTGTGTTCCTGGATCCTTTCACGGCATTAAAAGGCTGCGTTGAGACAATGACGTATCAATGACTCAAGTCCGGCCAAGTTAATCCCTACCATTGTCTCACTGAGTCATGATAATGCTTCAGCAAATGTACATTATCCCAGGGGGCGTTGGTAGACACAATGTAAGTAACCTAATTTATGTCCCTCTTACTGCTGATCCCACAGCTATTGTATGCAGTAATCATGTGCCTATGAACCAGAGTTATACTGTTATTACTGAGGCGGGGTGTTCCCTAGGAAGTCCACTGTGTGCAGCTCATCCTGCATTAACACAAATAACATGAGCATGTCTACTTCTGATACGCTTCCCAGTAAAGCAATGAAAACAATCAAGCATCCCAGAAGAGTACAAAACATTGCCCATATTAAGATATGCAGCTTAAGAAACAAGGTTCATGGATTCAATAATTGTGCTAGTAACAGATCAAATTCATATTCTTAACATCTCTGAAACTCACTTAGATAATACCTTTCATGATACAGTGGTAGCAATACATGGTTATAACATCTACAGTAAAGAGAGACATGCTAATGGTGGAGGTGTTGTGGTTTATATTCAGAATCACATTCCTGTTTATATTCAGAACCACATTCCTGTTTATATTCAGAACCACATTCCTGTAAAGGGTAGCCTAGTGGTTAGAGCGTTGGTCTAGTAACTGAAAGGTTGCAAGTTCAAATCCCCGAGCTGACAAGGTACAAATCTGTCGTTCTGCCCCTGAACAAGGCAGTTAACCCACTGTTCCTAGGCCGTCATTGTAAATAAGAATTTGTTCTTAACTGACTTGTCCAATTTGTAAGTCGCTCTGGATAAGAGCGTCTGCTAAATGACTTAAATGTAAATGTAAAGCTTAGAGAGGATCTTATGTTAAATACTGTTGAAGTAATATGACTACAGGTTCATCTGCCTCACCTAAAGCCCATTCTGGTGGGAAGCTGCTATAGACCACCAAGTGCTAACAGTCAGTATCTGGATAACATGTGTGAAATACTTGATAATGTATGTGATATCAACAGAGAGGTATATTTTCTGGGTGACCTAAATATTGCCTGGCTTTCATCAAGCTGCCCACTCAAGAAAAAGCGTCAAACTGAGTCCCCTCAGCCAGTTGGTTTTGGGGCTCTGTTCACAGACCCCACAAGACAGCAACACAATTAGACCCAACTTCCTAACCTCCTGCCAAATGTATGACCATATTAGAGACACATATTTCCCTCAGATCACACAGAGAATTTGAAAATAAATCAAACATTGATAAACCCACATATCTGTTAGGCGAAATACCGCAATGTGCAAATCACAGCAGCAACATTTTTACACATTTCTACAGCGACCTCTCAATAGCAAGGCTATGCTCAATGAGTCTGTACAGCTTTTCTTAATTTAAGGTCAGGTACTCTCGCTCGCTCTCTGATGACAAGCTTGGGAAGACCCCCCTACCCTCCTCCACCTCTCCGTAAAACCCACCATGCCAGATAGTGACAGGTAGCTGACCCCCCCTACCCTCCTCCACCTCTCCGTAGAACCCACCATGCCAGATAGTGCCAGGTAGCTGACCCCCCTACCCTCCTCCACCTCTCCGTAGAACCCACCATGCCAGATAGTGCCAGGTAGCTGACCCCCCTACCCTCCTCCACCTCTCCGTAGAACCCACCATGCCAGATAGTGCCAGGTAGCTGACCCCCCTACCCTCCTCCACCTCTCCGTAGAACCCACCATGCCAGATAGTGCCAGGTAGCTGACCCCCCTACCCTCCTCCACCTCTCCGTAAAACCCACCATGCCAGATAGTGACAGGTAGCTAACCTTTTCTGAGACAGTAGCCGGTCTGCAGTGGCATTTAACACGCACGGGCACATGCACATTTAACTGACCGGCAGGAGGTGGAATACACAAACACAAACGCAAACACACGCTCTTGTATAACTAACCTTGTGGGGTCACACAATCCAGTCGCATTCAAAATGTTCCCTAACCACAAATCTATCCTTCACCCTAAAACTAACCCGAGCTCCTTACCCTAACCTTAAACCTAATTCTAACCCTAACCTTAATAAAACCTAACCCTGCACCTAACCCTAAAACTAACCATAGTGCCTAACCCTAACCTTAAACCTAATTCTAACCTTAAACCTAATTCTAACCTTAAACCCCTAGAAATAGCATTTGCATGTCCCCAGTTGGTCTGCCTTTGTTGTTGAGTGCTCCACCTCCTTTCTGCCTTGACTTGTAACAAGGAAGGAAAGTCAGTCTCCATCTCTATGTACAGCCAACATGGCCGCCAGGTGTTCAGGGTAGAGGTCTTCACGGATCCACCGGTACCTGAATACCTGAGACGTGATCCGGGACATAAGCGGGTCCGGGTCGGATCTGATTGTCACCGGTCTCGGGTAGCCTATATACAATTATAACTGATTTTCTCATAATGACCCGTACAGAACAAGACTACTGCACTAGAGAGAGACAGAATGAAACATTTATAATTTATGCTGCTGCTCTTGCTTTTCACAATAGTATCGCGCTTAGCTTGTTGTTGTTGTGGGCCAATCACAAGTCAGCTTGTTGTTGTTGTGGGCCAATCACAAGTCATCTTGTTGTTGTTGTGGGCCAATCACAAGTCATCAAACCGGCATTACAGTTGTAGATCCTCCGTGTGTGGCAAAAGTTAGGAGACTATCTAATCAATGGAAGATGGAAGAATTATAACTGATCCAGAGGTCTTCATCGATATGCATACATTAAAAATATATATAGGATCCCCGTATGGACCCAGTCAGGTCTAGACTCGGTCCAATCAGAGTGAGCGAAAGGGCCAGAAAAGCCTATTTTCTTTTGCTACTTTATTAACCACAGAAACAATGTTTCCCACTTCCTATCAAGTCTTCTTCTATTCTATTGGCCCAGGAATAACGGCAGCTGTCCTCAAGGCAAAGGAGAAGTGCTCAGCACACAAAAAACAGGATAATTGTCAAGGTCTCCACCGTGATAGGTCTCCACCGTGATACAGAAGTCGATCAAAGAGGAAAATAAGACCTGTCCAGTTTTAATTAAAAATATTATGAAAATATATATGTATTTATTTATTGAACTAGGCAAGTCAGTTAAGAGCTATTTTTCTTATTTTACAATGACGGCCTATCCCGGCCAAACCATCCCTTAACCCGGACGACGCTAGGCCAAATTGTGCGCCGCCCCTATGGGACACCCGATCACGGCCGGTTGTGATAGAGCCCCCCGATCGAACCAGGGTCTGTAGTGACACCTCTAGCACTGAGATGCAGTGCCTTAGACCTCTGCGCCACTCGGGAGCAGAAGTGAAATGAATAGCTATCCGTCTAGGTTACAGGACGTTGAGGTGGTTATATAGCCACCGGGGTACACAACTGAGGATGGAATAACATGGTCAGTGAAGGCGGAGACTGATTCCAATAGTTTTCCCTAGAAGATTGAATTACTACTGTTCAGTGACGGGGAAAAGCAGCTACATATAAAACCAAAAGACACAGAAGAAGAGGGGAGAAAAAAAGGAGAAATGACAGGGCTGGTGGACTGACTTGCCTAGTTAAATAAAAGGTTAAATTTAAAAATAATATTTCAAATGTGGACATCTGCTCAACGGACATCTCATTCCAAAATCATGGGCATTAATATGGAGTTGGTCCCCCCTCCCCCCTCCCCCCTTAGCTGCAACGACAGCCTCCATTCTTCTGGGAAGGCTTTCCTCTATATGTAGGAACATTGCTGCGGGGACTTGCAATTCCACAAATTAACTTTTAACAAGGCACACCTGTTCATTGAAATGGTTACTACATGAATCCATATGTGTTATTTCATAGTTTTGATGTCTTCACTATTATTCTACAATGTAGAAAATAGTAAAAATAAAGAAAAACCCTTGAATGAGTAGGTGATGACTGGCACTGTATAATCCAGCCAAAATACACACTTTGGATAGGCTAATGAAATCATCCCATAGGTTAATGATCAATGTGGTTAATGAGAACATGCAACATAATATAAATCATTAGTAGAATGACTTTACATAAATATGTATCTTATATCTACACTGGTGGTAAGAAAACATGCCCTTTACTATTGGCCCAATCAGCGAGTGGAGATTACGGCTTGCTTCGACAAAACCAATTCTATTCAATAATAAAAATATAATGTTTTTTTTTACAAAGTTGTAAAGTATGAAACAGCAGGGCCATATATGACATAGATGTACATGTTTCAGTGAGCATGTTTCAGTGAGCATGTTTCAGTGAGCATGTTTCAGTGAACATGTTTCAGTGAACATGTTTCAGTGAGCATCAGTCTGTACCAGCAAGAAGAGTCCAAGGACATACCGATAATGACTCCAACTCCAGGCATTAATAACTTGCTATAGGGACATCACAAGGCTGACAAATAACCTTCCAAGAGACAGAAGTTCTGGGTCACGAAGTTACTCAGGCTGTAATCTAACCCTATTCTTCAATAGTGTTGTGTGATTGACTCTCTGCAAGTTCAAAGTGTAAACAGTTCTATGATTGATTAATTAAAATGAATGCATCACTTGAGTTCAATTTGATCAGATGAATCAAATGTGAAAACACTAATCTCATTTTCAATGCCATGATGTATCAACTGTAATTAATTCATCACTTTATCTGATTGGCTGTGTCAAATGTGATGCGACAACACAAAGCTAATCACAGTTTCAATTTCTCTCCTCATCAGGAGTAAAGTGGGAATGACAACATCAATTTAATTTCAGTTCAGTCTGTCCTTAATGACGTCCCAATCTTTTCCTCTCTGCCTTTTGCATGTTGGCTTTCAGACCCTACACACAGTAGTAGTCAGTGTCCAGTCAGTGTCCAGTCAGTGTGCCAGTCAGTGTGCCAGTCAGTGTGCCAGTCAGTGTGCCAGTCAGTGTGCCAGTCAGTGTCCAGTCAGTGTCCAGTCAGTGTCCAGTCAGTGTCCAGTCAGTGTGCCAGTCAGTGTGCCAGTCAGTGTCCAGTCAGTGTGCCAGTCAGTGTCCAGTCAGTGTGCCAGTCAGTGTGCCAGTCAGTGTGCCAGTCAGTGTGCCAGTCAGTGTGCAGTCAGTGTCCAGTCAGTGTGCCAGTCAGTGTGCCAGTCAGTGTGCCAGTCAGTGTCCAGTCAGTGTGCCAGTCAGTGTCCAGTCAGTGTGCCAGTCAGTGTGCCAGTCAGTGTCCAGTCAGTGTGCCAGTCAGTGTCTAGTCAGTGTGCCAGTCAGTGTGCCAGTCAGTGTCTAGTCAGTGTGCCAGTCAGTGTGCCAGTCAGTGTCTAGTCAGTGTGCCAGTCAGTGTCCAGTCAGTGTGCCAGTCAGTGTGCCAGTCAGTGTCCAAGTCAGTGTGCCAGTCAGTGTGCCAGTCAGTGTCCAGTCAGTGTGCCAGTCAGTGTGCCAGTCAGTGTGCCAGTCAGTGTGCCAGTCAGTGTGCCAGTCAGTGTCCAGTCAGTGTGCAGTCAGTGTCTAGTCAGTGTCTAGTCAGTGTGCCAGTCAGTGTCTAGTCAGTGTCCAGTCAGTGTCTAGTCAGTGTGCCAGTCAGTGTGCCAGTCAGTGTGCCAGTCAGTGTCTAGTCAGTGTGCCAGTCAGTGTGCCAGTCAGTGTCCAGTCAGTGTCTAGTCAGTGTGCCAGTCAGTGTGCCAGTCAGTGTGCCAGTCAGTGTGCCAGTCAGTGTCCAGTCAGTGTGCCAGTCAGTGTCCAGTCAGTGTGCCAGTCAGTGTGCCAGTCAGTGTGCCAGTCAGTGTCTAGTCAGTGTGCCAGTCAGTGTGCCAGTCAGTGTGCCAGTCAGTGTCTAGTCAGTGTGCCAGTCAGTGTCTAGTCAGTGTGCCAGTCAGTGTGCCAGTCAGTGTCCAGTCAGTGTGCCAGTCAGTGTGCCAGTCAGTGTGCCAGTCAGTGTGCCAGTCAGTGTGCCAGTCAGTGTGCCAGTCAGTGTCCAGTCAGTGTGCCAGTCAGTGTGCAGTCAGTGTCCAGTCAGTGTGCAGTCAGTGTGCCAGTCAGTGTGCCAGTCAGTGTGCCAGTCAGTGTGCCAGTCAGTGTGCCAGTCAGTGTGCCAGTCAGTGTGCCAGTCAGTGTGCCAGTCAGTGTCTAGTCAGTGTCTAGTCAGTGTGCCAGTCAGTGTGCCAGTCAGTGTCTAGTCAGTGTGCCAGTCAGTGTGCCAGTCAGTGTCCAGTCAGTGTCTAGTCAGTGTCTAGTCAGTGTGCCAGTCAGTGTGCCAGTCAGTGTGCCAGTCAGTGTGCCAGTCAGTGTCTAGTCAGTGTCTAGTCAGTGTGCCAGTCAGTGTCCAGTCAGTGTCTAGTCAGTGTGCCAGTCAGTGTGCCAGTCAGTGTGCCAGTCAGTGTCTAGTCAGTGTCTAGTCAGTGTGCCAGTCAGTGTCTAGTCAGTGTGCCAGTCAGTGTGCCAGTCAGTGTGCCAGTCAGTGTGCCAGTCAGTGTGCCAGTCAGTGTGCCAGTCAGTGTCCAGTCAGTGTGCCAGTGGACATATTACTGTTGCTTCCAATGAAAACAGAGATTAAAGATCTCCGTTCTTTCAGCCAAAATAATAAACTAAATAATACTTCTAGAACGTCCTTCATCAGACCTCAGTGCCACTTCACATCATAAATGAACCGAGTGAACTGTACGTTAAGTGCATATGACTTTGGACTTGAAACAAAGCTATGAAGAACATTTGCCTTAAACTGACTGAGTCAGTGGTCAGACAGACAGACAAAGTGGTCTCCGTCAACCTGCAAAAAGGTTAAGCTTTTCAAAGATGCAGCGACTTTCATTTTGATTGTTTTCAATGAAGACAGAGGTTCATTCCATTCAACCAAAGGGACAATAGAACTGCACTTCTACGGTATCCTTTATCAGACCTTAGCACCACTTTAGAATTGTGGGGGCGGCACGTAGCCTAGTGTTTAGCGCGTTGGGCCAGTAACCGAAAGGTTGCTGGATCGAATCCCCGAGCTGACAAGGTAAAAAAATCTGTCGTTCTGCCCCTGAACAAGGCAGTTAACCCACTGTTCGTTCTCTGGTAGGCCGTCATTGCAAATAAGAATTTGTTCTTAACTGATTTGCCTAGTGAAATAAAAGGTTAAATAAAAAATCAACTGTATATAAAGGATCATTTACCGCATTTAACTTTCAACTTCAAACAAAGAACTGAAGACCTCCCTCCATCTGTCCGTCTCAGAATCTGGCATGCATTAGGGAAAAGCATAGCGTATCATATTTCCCACTGAAGAGGAGGAGGAGGGAGAGAAGGGGAATGTTTACTGTTTTCTCCTGACTAATGCAGCAGCACTCTGAGTGAGTTGTCCTCAATGGGAACTCCAGAGAGGAGGACGAGGACAGACCAAAAGGGCAAGAGAAGAGGAATCCACACCAATTCCATTACAACGAGACCACAGTTGAGAAAAGCAGAGAGAGAGAGAGAGAGAGAGAGAGAGAGAGAGAGAGAGAGAGAGAGAGAGAGAGAGAGAGAGAACGAAAGAGAGAGAACGAAAGAGAGAGATGGAGTCCATTCCACACCCATTCCATTACAACGAGACCACAATAGAGAGAGAGAGAGAGGAGAGAGACATCGAGAGAGAGGAGAGAGACATCGAGAGAGAGGAGAGAGACATCGAGAGAGGAGAGAGACATCGAGAGAGAGGAGAGAGACATCGAGAGAGGAGAGAGACATCGAGAGAGAGGAGAGAGACAGCGAGAGAGAGTAGTGTGTAGTGAGAGAGAGTATAGTAAAGTGTAGTGTAGTATATTGTAGTATAGCTCAGTATAATATACCCACTGCTGTACTGGCTGCGGCCTGCTTTGACTCTATAGTCAGGAAGGTACTAGAGTGTAGTATAGCGTAGTATATTGTAGTATAGCTCAGTATAATATACCAACTGCAGTACTGGCTGCGGTCTGCTTTGACTCTATAGTCAGGAAGGTACTAGAGTGTAGTATAGTGTAGTATAATATACTCACTGCTGTACTGGCTGCGGCCTGCTTGGACTCTATAGTCAGGAAGGTACTAGCGTGTAGTATATTGTAGTATAGTGTGGTATAGTGTAGTATAATATACTCACTGCTGTACTGGCTGCGGCCTGCTTGGACTCTATAGTCAGGAAGGTACTAGAGTGTAGTATAGTGTAGTATATTGTAGTATAATATACTCACTGCTGTACTGGCTGCGGCCTGCTTGGACTCTATAGTCAGGAAGGCTAACATCTGTTCCACCTTCTGCTCTTCCTCCTCGTGGATGTAGTCTGTGTCTGCATGGGGAACGACACAGCTTACAGTTAGGAAATGCCACAGCTTACAGTTAGGAAACGACACAGCTTACAGTTAGGAAACGACACAGCTTACAGTTAGGAAACGACACAGCTTACAGTTAGGAAACGACACAGCTTACAGTTAGGAAACGACACAGATTACAGTTAGATGGAGTTAGTTGGGGAACGACACAGCTTACAGTTAGGAAACGACACAGCTTACAGTTAGTAAACGACACAGCTTACAGTTAGGAAACGACACAGCTTACAGTTAGGAAACGACACAGCTTACAGTTAGATGGAGTTACAGTTGGGGAACGACACAGATTACAGTTAGATGGAGTTACAGTTGGGGAACGACACAGATTACAGTTAGATGGAGTTAGTTGGGGAACGACACAGATTACAGTTAGATGGAGTTAGTTGGGGAACGACACAGATTACAGTTAGATGGAGTTAGTTGGGGAACGACACAGATTACAGTTAGATGGAGTTAGTTGGGGAACGACACAGATTACAGTTAGATGGAGTTACAGTTGGGGAACGACACAGCTTACAGTTAGATGGAGTTAGTTGGGGAACGACACAGCTTACAGTTAGATGGAGTTACAGTTGGGGAACGACACAGCTTACAGTTAGATGGAGTTACAGTTGGGGAACGACACAGCTTACAGTTAGATGGAGTTAGTTGGGGAACGACACAGATTACAGTTAGATGGAGTTACAGTTGGGGAACGACACAGCTTACAGTTAGATGGAGTTACAGTTGGGGAACGACACAGCTTACAGTTAGATGGAGTTACAGTTGGGGAACGACACAGATTACAGTTAGATGGAGTTAGTTGGGGAACGACACAGATTACAGTTAGATGGAGTTAGTTGGGGAACGACACAGATTACAGTTAGATGGAGTTAGTTGGGGAACGACACAGATTACAGTTAGATGGAGTTACAGTTGGGGAACGACACAGATTACAGTTAGATGGAGTTAGTTGGGGAACGACACAGTTTACAGTTAGATGGAGTTAGTTGGGGAACGACACAGTTTACAGTTAGATGGAGTTAGTTGGGGAACGACACAGATTACAGTTAGATGGAGTTAGTTGGGGAACGACACAGATTACAGTTAGATGGAGTTACAGTTGGGGAACGACACAGATTACAGTTAGATGGAGTTAGTTGGGGAACGACACAGATTACAGTTAGATGGAGTTAGTTGGGGAACGACACAGTTTACAGTTAGATGGAGTTAGTTGGGGAACGACACAGATTACAGTTAGATGGAGTTACAGTTGGGGAACGACACAGATTACAGTTAGATGGAGTTAGTTGGGGAACGACACAGATTACAGTTAGATGGAGTTAGTTGGGGAACGACACAGATTACAGTTAGATGGAGTTACAATTGGGGAACAACACAGCTTACAGTTAGATGGAGTTAGTTGGGGAACGACACTGATTACAGTTAGATGGAGTTAGTTGGGGAACGACACAGATTACAGTTAGATGGAGTTACAGTTGGGGAACGACACAGATTACAGTTAGATGGAGTTACAATTGGGGAACGACACAGATTACAGTTAGATGGAGTTAGTTGGGGAACGACACAGATTACAGTTAGATGGAGTTACAGTTGGGGAACGACACAGCTTACAGTTAGATGGAGTTACAGTTGGGGAACGACACAGATTACAGTTAGATGGAGTTAGTTGGGGAACGACACAGATTACAGTTAGATGGAGTTACAGTTGGGGAACGACACAGATTACAGTTAGATGGAGTTACAATTGGGGAACGACACAGATTACAGTTAGATGGAGTTAGTTGGGGAACGACACAGATTACAGTTAGATGGAGTTACAGTTGGGGAACGACACAGCTTACAGTTAGATGGAGTTACAGTTGGGGAACGACACAGCTTACAGTTAGATGGAGTTACAGTTGGGGAACGACACAGATTACAGTTAGATGGAGTTACAGTTGGGGAACGACACAGATTACAGTTAGATGGAGTTAGTTGGGGAACGACACAGATTACAGTTAGATGGAGTTACAGTTGGGGAACGACACAGATTACAGTTAGATGGAGTTAGTTGGGGAACGACACAGTTTACAGTTAGATGGAGTTAGTTGGGGAACGACACAGTTTACAGTTAGATGGAGTTAGTTGGGGAACGACACAGATTACAGTTAGATGGAGTTAGTTGGGGAACGACACAGATTACAGTTAGATGGAGTTACAGTTGGGGAACGACACAGATTACAGTTAGATGGAGTTAGTTGGGGAACGACACAGATTACAGTTAGATGGAGTTAGTTGGGGAACGACACAGTTTACAGTTAGATGGAGTTAGTTGGGGAACGACACAGATTACAGTTAGATGGAGTTACAGTTGGGGAACGACACAGATTACAGTTAGATGGAGTTAGTTGGGGAACGACACAGATTACAGTTAGATGGAGTTAGTTGGGGAACGACACAGATTACAGTTAGATGGAGTTACAATTGGGGAACGACACAGCTTACAGTTAGATGGAGTTAGTTGGGGAACGACACTGATTACAGTTAGATGGAGTTAGTTGGGGAACGACACAGATTACAGTTAGATGGAGTTACAGTTGGGGAACGACACAGATTACAGTTAGATGGAGTTACAATTGGGGAACGACACAGATTACAGTTAGATGGAGTTAGTTGGGGAACGACACAGATTACAGTTAGATGGAGTTACAGTTGGGGAACGACACAGCTTACAGTTAGATGGAGTTACAGTTGGGGAACGACACAGATTACAGTTAGATGGAGTTAGTTGGGGAACGACACAGATTACAGTTAGATGGAGTTACAGTTGGGGAACGACACAGATTACAGTTAGATGGAGTTACAGTTGGGGAACGACACAGATTACAGTTAGATGGAGTTAGTTGGGGAACGACACAGATTACAGTTAGATGGAGTTACAGTTGGGGAACGACACAGATTACAGTTAGATGGAGTTAGTTGGGGAACGACACAGATTACAGTTAGATGGAGTTAGTTGGGGAACGACACAGATTACAGTTAGATGGAGTTAGTTGGGGAACGACACAGTTTACAGTTAGATGGAGTTAGTTGGGGAACGACACAGATTACAGTTAGATGGAGTTAGTTGGGGAACGACACAGATTACAGTTAGATGGAGTTACAGTTGGGGAACGACACAGATTACAGTTAGATGGAGTTAGTTGGGGAACGACACATTACATCACTCATTTTACACAGTAAACAGAGATATTAAACAAAGATAACAAATTTTTCTTAAATACAAAATAGTAAAATCTCTCAAAGATTAAACATCTAACACACGCATCATTCAAGAGAGCAACATCCCATGCCCCAGCTCTCCTCCTGAATCGTTCCGTCTGAATCCCCAGCTCAAGAGAACAACTCTTCTCTCCTCCTGAATCGTTTAGTCTGAATCCCCAGCTCAAGAGAACAACTCTCCTCTCCTCCTGAATCGTTCCGTCTGAATCCCCAGCTCAAGAGAACAACTCTCCTCTCCTCCTGAATCGTTCCGTCTGAATCCCCAGCTCAAGAGAACAACTCTTCTCTCCTCCTGAATCGTTTAGTCTGAATCCCCAGCTCAAGAGAACAGCTCTCCTCCTGAATCGTTCCATCTGAATCCCCAGCTCAAGAGAACAGCTCTCCTCTCATCCTGCTTGAATGAATGCTTACGAGCCTACCACCGCTCAGACTGCTCTATCAAATCATAGACTTAATTATAATAAAAACACACAGAAATACGAGCCTTAGGTCATTAATACGGTCAAATCCGGAAACTATAATTTCGAAAACAAAACGTGAAATACGGAACCGTTATGTATTTTATCGAACGGGTGGCAACCTTAAGTCTAAATATTGCTGTTACATTGCACAACCTTCAATGTTATGTCATAATTATGTACAATTCTAACAAATTAATTACGGTCTTTATTAGGAAGAAATGGTCTTCACACAGTTCGCAACGAGCCAGGCGGCCCAAACTGTTGCATATACCCTGACGCGAATGCACTTTTGTTAAATCATCACCCGTTTGGCGAAGTAGGCTGTGAGTCGATGATAAATTAACAGGCACTGCATTGATTATATGCAACGCAGGACAAGCTAGTTAAACTAGTAATATCATCAACCATGTGTAGTTAACTAGTGATTATGTTAAGATGTATTGTTTTTTATAAGATAAGTTTAATGCTAGCTAGCAACTTACATTGGCTCATTGCAGCCACAAGGTCCTTTTGACGCTGCACTCGGGTAACAGGTGGTCAGCCTGCCACGCAGTCTCCTCGTGGATTGCAATGTAATCGGTAATAATTGGAATACAAAAATACCTATTACCGATTGTTATGAAAACTTGAAATCGGCCCTAATTATTCGGTCGACCTCTAATACTTATATTGGAATATTTATGGGAACTTACTCAAAAGGCAAAGAGGAGGAGGAGGGACAGGAGGAGGAGGAGGGAAAAGAGGAGGGACAGGAGGAGGAGGAGGGAAAAGAGGAGGGACAGGAAGAGGGAAAAGAGGAGGGACAGGAAGAGGAGGGACAGGAGGAGGGAAAAGAGGAGGGACAGGAAGAGGAGGGACAGGAGGAGGGAAAAGAGGGACAGGAGGAGGGACAGGAGGAGGGAAAAGAGGGACAGGAGGAGGGACAGGAGGAGGAGGGACAGGAGGAGGAGGGACAGGAGGAGGAGGGACAGGAGGAGGGGGGACAGGAGGAGGAGGGACAGGAGGAGGAGGGACAGGAGGAGGACTGAAAAACACATTCTCTCTCAAGGCCATCAGACTGTAAAATAGCCATCACTAACAGAGTGGCTGCTGCCAACATACAGACTCAAATCTCATGCCACTTTAATAAATGGATTTAATAAAAGGCATCACTAGTCACTTTAAATAACGCCACTTTAATAATGTCTACATATCCTACATTACTCATCTCATATGTATATACTGTATTCTATACCATCTACAGCATCTTGCCTATGCCGCACGGCCATCGCTCATCCATATATTTATATGTACATATTCTTATTCCATCCCTTTAGATTTGTGTGTTTAAGGTAGTCGTTGTGAATTTGTTAGATTACTTGTTAGATATTACTGCACTGTCAGAACTAGAAGCACAAGCATTTCGCTACACTCGCATTAACATCTGCTAACCATGTGTATGTGACCATAAAATTGTATTTTATTTGAGGAGGAGGAACAGGAGGAGGAACATGAGGAGGAGGGGGGACAGGAGGAGGGGGGACAGGAGGAGGAGGGACAGGAAGAGGAGGGACAGGAGGAGGAACAGGAGGAGGGACAAAAGGGGGGACAGGAGGAGGAGGGGGGACAGGAAGAGGGACAAAAGGGGGGACAGGAGGAGGAGGGGGGACAGGAGGAGGCACAGGAGGAGGAGGAACAGGAGGAGAGGGGACAGGAGGAGGGACAGAAGGAGGGGGGACAGGAAGAGGAGGAAAAGGAGGAGGGACAGGAGGAGAGACAGGAGGAAGAACAGGAGGAGTAGTAGGGACAAAAGGGGGGGACAGGAGGAGGGACAGGAGGAGGAGGAACAGCAGGAGGAGGGGGGACAGGAGGAGGAGGGACAGGAAGAGGGACAAGAGGAGAGACAGGAAGAGGGACAAGAGGAGAGACAGGAAGAGGGACAAGAGGAGGAGGAACAGGAGGAGGGACAGGAGGAGGGGGATCAGGAGGGGGAAGAGGAGGAGGAGGAGGACAGGAGGAGGAGGGGGGACAGGAGGAGGAGGAGGACAGGAGGAGGAATGGGGAGAGGAGGGGGACAGGAGGAGGAGGAGGGGGAAGAGGAGGAGGAACAGGAGGAGGGGGAACAGGAGGAGGAGGAACAGGAGGAGGAGGAGGAGGAGGGGGAACAGGAGGAGGAGGGGGAACAGGAGGAGGAGGGGGAACAGGAGGAGGAACAGGAGGAGGGGGGACAGGAGGAGGAGGGGGGACAGTAGGAGGAGGGGGACAGGAGGAGGAACAGGAGGAGGAGGGGGGGGCAGGAGGAGGAGGGGGGACAGGAGGAAGAGGGGGACAGGAGGAGGAACAGGAGGAAGAGGAGGGACAGGAGAAGGGGGGACAGGAGGAGGGGGGGCAGGAGGAACAGAAGGAGGAGGAGTAGAGTCCTGACTGGCAGCATGGTCATTGAGAGAGATGGAGATATTTAAACATGTTTGAAGTGGATAAATGTCCATCAGCCTCCTCTCCTCTTCTTTCTTCTAGTGGCTGCTGTGTGTTTAATGCTGCGTACCATCTGAGACGCTCATCTATAATGTATTACTGTCCGCCTGGCTGGTCGACTGTCTTCACAGCTCCGATACCCTTGGAGAGAGGCAGGAACCTGTCCTTCAGTTCAGCACATGACTGAACAATAAACATGGTCTTCGTTCGGCAAATTCTACTATTATCATCATCATCATTCATAAAATCAATATTTTTTCAACCTAGAGAATTTGAAGAATTCCTCAGTGTATTATTAATTTGTGGTTCCACCATCATCATCATCCATTTTTAACTGTACTATTAGAATAATTTGTTGTGGTCTCAGAGCCAACCGTAACCCCTAGAACCAAGCCCAGAGCCAACCCTAGAGCCCAGAGACAGGCCCAACCCGAGAGCCAAGCCCAGTGAGAAAGCAGAGCCACAAGGACTGTTTTTACAAACAAATGAGAGGGGGGTAAGGAGAGAGGAAGGGAGAGAGAAGGGGGAGGTGGGGGGTGCTGATGAAAATAACCCGTGTTAGCAGCAGCAGCTGATGGGACAGAGGCGATGCCTCCTGCCACTAACCCTCTCCTCTTCCTCCCCTCCCTCTCCTCACCCTCTCTGTTTGTGAACTTGGCCATGTCCTTGCCACAGTGCATTTAGGTGGAACATAGCAAGACACAGAGGAAGAATATACACTGCTCAAAAAAATAAAGGGAACACTTAAACAACACAATGTAACTCCAAGTCAATCACACTTCTGTGAAATCAAACTGTCCAATTAGGAAGCAACACTGATTGACAATAAATTTCACATGCTGTTGTGCAAATGGAATAGACAAAAGGTGGAAATTATAGGCAATTAGCAAGACACCCCCAATAAAGGAGTGATTCTGCAGGTGGTGACCACAGACCACTTCTCAGTTCCTATGCTTCCTGGCTGATGTTTTGGTCACTTTTGAATGCTGGCGGTGCTCTCACTCTAGTGGTAGCATGAGACGGAGTCTACAACCCACACAAGTGGCTCAGGTAGTGCAGTTCATCCAGGATGGCACATCAATGCGAGCTGTGGCAAAAAGGTTTGCTGTGTCTGTCAGCGTAGTGTCCAGAGCATGGAGGCGCTACCAGGAGACAGGCCAGTACATCAGGAGACGTGGAGGAGGCCGTAGGAGGGCAACAACCCAGCAGCAGGACCGCTACCTCCGCCTTTGTGCAAGGAGGTGCACTGCCAGCGCCCTGCAAAATGACCTCCAGCAGGCCACAAATGTGCATGTGTCTGCTCAAACGGTCAGACTCCATGAGGGTGGTATGAGGGCCCGACGTCCACAGGTGGGGGTTGTGCTTACAGCCCAACACCGTGCAGGACGTTTGGCATTTGCCAGAGAACACCAAGATTGGCAAATTCGCCACTGGCGCCCTGTGCTCTTCACAGATGAAAGCAGGTTCACACTGAGGACATGAGCACATGTGACAGACGTGACAGAGTCTGGAGACGCCGTGGAGAACGTTCTGCTGCCTGCAACATCCTCCAGCATGACCGGTTTGGCGGTGGGTCAGTCATGGTGTGTGGTGGCATTTCTTTGTGGGGCCGCACAGCCCTCCATGGGCTCGCCAGAGGTAGCCTGACTGCCATTAGGTACCGAGATGAGATCCTCAGACCCCTTGTGAGACCATATGCTGACACATGCACATTTGTGGCCTGCTGGAGGTCATTTTGCAGGGCGCTGGCTGTGCACCTCCTTGCACAAAGGCGGAGGTAGCGGTCCTGCTGCTGGGTTGTTGCCCTCCTACGGCCTCCTCCACGTCTCCTGATGTACTGGCCTGTCTCCTGGTAGCGCCTCCATGCTCTGGACACTACGCTGACAGACACAGCAAACCTTTTTGCCACAGCTCGCATTGATGTGCCATCCTGGATGAACTGCACTACCTGAGCCACTTGTGTGGGTTGTAGACTCCGTCTCATGCTACCACTAGAGTGAGAGCACCGCCAGCATTCAAAAGTGACCAAAACATCAGCCAGGAAGCATAGGAACTGAGAAGTGGTCTGTGGTCACCACCTGCAGAATCACTCCTTTTTTGGGGGTGTCTTGCTAATTGCCTATAATTTCCACCTTTTGTCTATTCCATTTGCACAACAGCATGTGACATTTATTGTCAATCAGTGTTGCTTCCTAATTGGACAGTTTGATTTCATAGAAGTGTGATTGACTTGGAGTTACATTGTGTTGTTTAAGTGTTCCCTTTATTTTTTTGAGCAGTGTATATATATATCTATATATATATAGGCAGGTTTCTGAAGGGTTGGGGAGTAGGGCAAGAATTTGCATCTCTGGGTCACTCAGATCCACATTCTTCAGAAAGTATTCATACCCTTTGACTTAATCCATATTTTGTTAGGTTACATCCTGAATTCAAAATGCATTCTATAGATAATTTTTTCCCCCTCACCCATCTACGTAAAATAACCCATTTATTGAAAATGAAATACAGAAATATCTTACATATTAATATTCACACCCTTTTTGCTATGCCACTCCATATTGAGCTCAGCTGAATCCAATTTTCTTAAGATGCCACTACAACTTGACTGGATTCCACCTGTGGGCAATTAAATTGTTTGGACATTATTTAGAAAAAAACACCTGTCTATATAAGGTCCCATAGTTGACAGTGCACGTCAGAGCAGAAACTATTGTCCAAGGAACTGCCCCAAAGATCTACAATATATAATTGTGATGAGGCATGTCTGGGGAAGGATATGAAACAATTTCTAGAGTGTTGAACGTTTCCAAGAGCACGGTGTTCTCCATAATTTGGAAATACCCAGACTACCCAGACTGCCTAGAGCTGGCCGTCCAACCAAACTGAGCGACTAGGCAAGAAGGACCTTGGTCAGGGAGGTGACCAAGAACCCAATGACCCCTGACAGAACTACAGTCACAGGGCTGAAATGGGAGAACCTGCCAGAAGGACAACAGTCTCTATAGCACTTCATCAATCTGGGCTTTATGGGAGAGTGGCTAGACAGCTGAGAAACAGCTGAGAAAAAGGCACGACAGCACAACAGGAGTGCATTTGCAAAAAGGCGCGTGAAAGATTCTGAGAATAAGGCAAAAAATATTCTGTGCTCTAATGAGTGAGAAAATGTAACTCTTTCGGCCTGAATGCAAAGTGCTATGTGTGGAGTAAACCAGGCACAGCTCATCACCCATTTCACACCATCCTTACCGTGAAGCATGATGGTGGCAGCATCATGCTATGGGGATAATTTTAAGCAGCAGGGACTGGGAGACTGGTAAGGATAGAGGGAACAATGAATGGAGCCAAATACAGGCAAATCCTTAATGAAAACCTGCTTCAGCGTGCAAACGACCTTAGACTGGGGGCAAAGATTTGTATTCCATTTTACATTTACATTTTAGTCATTTAGCAGACAGTCTTATCCAGAGCGACTTACAGTAGAGTGCATACATTTTATTACATTTTACATACTGAGACAAGGATATCCCTACCGGCCAAACCCTCCCTAACCCGGACGACGCTATGCCAATTGTGCGTCGCCCCACGGACCTCCCGGTTGCGGCCGGCTGCGACAGAGCCTGGGCGCGAACCCAGCCCAGCCTGGGCGCGAACCCAGAGACTCTGGTGGCGCAGCTAGCACTGCGATGCAGTGCCCTAGACCACTGCGCCACCCGGGAGGCTATTAGACTATTCCAACAGTTCACTGCCACTCTCCGTTTAACTTAAAAAAGGAGAAAATCTGCAAGGAAGAATGGGAGAAATTCCCCAAATCCAGACGTGCAAAGCTGACACAGACATACCCAAGACGACTCCAAGCTGACACAGACATACACAAGACGACTCAAAGCTGACAGAGACATACCCAAGACGACTCAAAGCTGACAGAGACATACCCAAGACGACTCAAAGCTGACAGAGACATACCCAAGACGACTCCAAGCGGATACAGACATACCCAAGACGACTCCAAGCTGACACAGACATACCCAAGACGACTCAAAGCTGGCACAGACATACCCAAGACGACTCAAAGCTGACAGAGACATACCCAAGACGACTCAAAGCTGACAGAGACATACCCAAGACGACTCAAAGCTGACACAGACATACCCAAGACGACTCAAAGCTGACACAGACATAGCCAAGACGACTCAAAGCTGACACAGACATACCCAAGACGACTCAAAGCTGACACAGACATACCCAAGACGACTCAAAGCTGATACAGACATACCCAAGACGACTCAAAGCTGACACACATACCCAAGACGACTCAAAGCTGACACAGACATACAAGACGACTCAAAGCTGACACAGACATACCCAAGACGACTCAAAGCTGACACAGACATACCCAAGACGACTCAAAGCTGACACAGACATACCCAAGACGACTCAAAGCTGATACAGACATACCCAAGACGACTCAAAGCTGACACAGACATACCCAAGACGACTCAAAGCTGACACAGACATACCCAAGACGACTCAAAGCTGACACAGACATACCCAAGACGACTCAAAGCTGACACAGACATAGCCAAGACGACTCAAAGCTGATACAGACATACCCAAGATGACACAAAGCTGATACACATACCCAAGACGACTCAAAGCTGATACAGACATACAAGACGACTCAAAGCTGACACAGACATACAAGACGACTCAAAGCTGACACAGACATACCCAAGACGACTCAAAGCTGATACAGACATACCCAAGACGACTCAAAGCTGTAATCGCTGCCAAAGGTGCTTCTACAAAGTATTGACTCAGGGGTGTGAATACTTATGTAAATGAGATATTTATGTATTTCATTTTCAATAAATTTGAAATCTCAAAAAACATGTTTTCACTTTGTGTGTTGTGTGTAGATGGGCGAATTATTATTATTTTTAATTAATTTTGAATTCAGGCTGTAAAAACAAAATGTAGAATATGTCAAGGGGTATGAATACTTTCTGTATGTGAATTAAGGGTAACAATTAAGAACTGATTGTTTTAAATTAAAATGGTCAAAAATATATAAAATAGCTTCTTTGCCAAGAGCAATTTCTCAAGCAAGAATTTTGCTTTTTTACATTTTTATTTTACCTTTATTTAACAAGGTAAGACAGTTAAGAACAAATTCTTATTTACAATGACGGCCTACTAGAAGGCAAAAGGCCTCCTGCAGGGACGGGGACTGGGATTAAAATAAAACATGTAATATAGGACAAAACATACATCACAACAAGAGAGACAACAACACGACAAAAAGAGAGACCTAAGACAACAACATAGCAAGGCAGCAACACATAACACAGCATGGTAGCAACACAACATGACAACAACATGGTACCAACACAACATGGCAGCAGCACAACATGGTAGCGGCACAAAACATGGTACAAACATTATTGAGCACAGACAACAGCACAAAGGGCAAGAAGGTAGAGACAACAATACATCACGCGAAGCAGCCACAACTGTCAGTAAGAGTGTCCATGATTGAGTCTTTGAATGAAGAGACGGAGATAAAACTGTCCAGTTTGAGTGTTTCTTGCAGCTCGTTCCCGTCGCTAGCTGCAGCGAACTGAAAAGACGAGCAACCCAGGGATGTGTGTGCTTTGGGGACCTTCAACAGAATGTGACTGGCAGAACGGGTGTTGTATGTGGAGGATGAGGGCTGCAGTAGATATCTCAGATAGTGGAGAGTGATGCCTAAGAGGGTTTAATATATAAGCATCAACCAGTGGGTCTTGCGACGGGTATACAGAGATGACCAGTTTACAGAGGAGTATAGAGTGCAGTGATGTGTCCTATGAGGAGCATTGGTGGAAAATCTGATGGCCGAATGGTAAAGAACATCTTGCCGCTCGAGAGCGCCCTTACCTGCCGATCTATAAATTACATCTCCGTAATCTAGCATGGTAGGATGGTCATCTGAATCAGGGTTAGTTTGGCAGCTGGGGTGAAAGAGGAGTGATTTCGATAGAGGAAACCAGGTATAGATTTAACCTTAGCCTGCAGCTTTGATATGTAATGAGAAGGACAGTGTATCGTCTAGCCATAGTCCCAAGTACTTGTATAATGTGACTATCTCAAGCTCTAAACCCTCAGAGGCAGTAATCACACCTGTGGGGAGAGGGGCATTCTTCTTACCAAACGACATGACCTTTGTTTTGGAGGTGTTCGGAACAAGGTTAAGGGTAGAGAAAGCTTGTTGGACACTAAGAAAGCTTTGTTGTAGAGCGTTTAACACAAAATCCGGGGAGGTGCCAGCTGAGTATAACACCGTATCATCTGCAAACAAACGGATGAGAGAGCTTCCTACCGCTTGAGCTATGTTGTTAATGTAAATTGAGAAGAGCGTGGAGCCTAGGACCGAGCCTTGGGGTACTCCTTTTGTGACAGACAGTGGATAAGACAGCAGATGTTTTGACTACATACACTGCACTTTTTGAAAGAGGTAGTTAGCAAACCAGGCCAAAGACCCCTCAGACACACCAATACTCCTTAGCCAGTCCACAAGAATGGAATGGTCTACAGCAACAAAAGCTTTGGCCAAGTCATTAAAAATAGCAGCACAACATTGCTAAGAATTTTACTTTTTAATTTCCCCCCCCCCCCTCGCTCTACTTTTTTCATTCAACTTTTTCACCCTGGACGCTTTATCTGGACCTGGTTCTACAGGACCTCCACCAGCCGAAGCTAAGTAGTAACACTAACATTATGCCTTCTAATTGCAGTCGCTGTACTCATAATATACAGGAGAACGATCGCCTTATGGTGAGGATAGCCGTGTTGCAAGCCCAGCTTCAGACGCAATCGTTAGGCAAGGGTAATTAAAGTGTAGGAAAGGATGAAACAACGTCTGTGCCACTAATAAGTACAGATAGTAGTATAAATCCCCTCACACAGTCCCCGCAGCCGGACAACTTTCTCATGGCTTCTGGAAGGAAATGCTGACGGCATTTTCAACCGGTGTCGCTCATTCAGCCGACAGAAACTTTCAACTGGTTCTCCCCATTAAGCAACGAGATGCCGAGCCTCCATTGGTCTCTCCTCCACCCGTTACGGGGTCTGAGATGCCGAAGCCCCCCACCATTAGCTCTAACAAATTGAAAACCCTAGTCATTGGAGACTCCATTACCCGCAGTATTAGTATTAGACTTAAAAAGAATAATCCAACGATCATACACTGTTTACCAGGGGGCAGGGCTACTGACGTTAAGGCTAATCTGAAGATGGTGCTGGCTAAGGCTAAAACTGGCGAGTGTAGAGAGTTATAGGGATATCGTTATCCACGTCGGCACCAACAATGTTAGGATGAAACAGTCAGAGGTCACCAAGCGCAACATAGCTTCAGCGTGTAAATCAGCTAGAAAGATGTGTCGGCATCGAGCAATTGTCTCTGGCCCCCTCCCAGTTAGGGGGAGTGATGAGCTTTACAGCAGAGTCTCACAACTCAATCGCTGGTTGAAAACTGTTTTATGCCCCTCCCAAAAGATAGAATTTGTAAATAATTGGCCCTCTTTCCGGGACTCACCCACAAACAGGACCAAACCTGGCTTGCTGAGGAGTGACGGAATCCATCCTAGCTGGAGGGGTGCTCTCATCTTATCTATGAACATGGACAGGGCTCTAGCTCCACAATGAGATAGGGTGTAGGCCAGACAGCAGGCTGTTAGCCAGCCTGCCAGTTTAGTGGAGTCTGCCACTAGCACAATCAGTGTAGTCAGCTCAGCTATCCCCATTGAGACCGTGTCTGTGCCTCGATCTAGGTTGGGCAAAACTAAACATGGCAGCATTCACTTCGCAATCTCACTAAAATAAAGACCTCCATTCCTGCCATTATTGAAAGAGATTGTGATATCTCACATCTCAAAATAGTGCTACTTAATGGTAGATCCCTCACTTCCAAGGCAGTCATAGTCAATGAACTGATCATAGTCTTCATGTGATTGGCCTGACAGACATGGTTGAATTGAAGCCTGATGAATTGACTGTGTTAAATGAGGAATCTCCTCCTGGTTGTAATATCCACAAAGGAGGAGGTGTTGCAATAGCAAATTTCAATTTACAAAAACAAATGACTTCGTTTTCGTCTTTTGCACTTTTTATAGCTACTGTTTACAGACCTCCTGGGCCATATACAGCATTCCTCACTGAGTTCCCTGAATTACTTTCGGACCTTGTAGTTTTGGCAGATAATATTCACATGGAAAAGTCCACAGACCCACTCCAAAAGGCTTACGGAGCCGTCATCGACACAGTGGGTTTTATCCAACATGTCTCCGGACCTACTCACTGCCACAGTCATACTCTGAATCTAGTTTTGTCCCGTGGAATAAATATTGTGGATCTTAATGCTTTTCCTCATAATCCTGGACTATCGGACCACCATTTTATTACGTTTGCAATCGCAACAAATAATCTGCTCAGACCCCAACCAAGGATCAGCAAAAGCCATGCTATAAATTCCCGAACAACCCAAAGATTCGTAGATGTCCTACCAGACTCCCTCCACCTACCCAAGGACGTCAGAGTACAAAAATTGGTTAACCACCTGAGGAACTACATTTAACCTCCCGTAATACCCTAGATGCAGTCGCACTCCTAAAAACCAAAAATATTTGTCATAAGAAACTAGCTCCCTGGTATACAGAAAATACCCGAGCCCTGAAGCAAGCTTCCAGAAAATTGTAATGGAAATGAAGCCAAACCAAACTGGAAGTCTACCGACTAGCTTGAAAAAGCAGTACCATGCAGTATCGAAGAGCCCTCACTGCTGCTCGATCATCCTATTTTTCCAACTTAATTGAGGAGAATAAGAATAATCCAAAATGTATTTTTGATACTGTCGCAAAGCTAACTAAAAAGCGGCATTCCCCAAGAGAGGATTCAGCAGTGATAAATTCATGAACTTCTTTGATGAAAAGATCATGATCATCAGAAAGCAAATTACGGACTCCTCTTTAAATCTGCGTATTCCTCCAAAGCTCAGCTGTCCTGAGTCTGTACAACACTGCCAGGACCTAGGATCAAGGGAGACACTCAGGTTTTTAAAAAACTATATCTCTTGACACATTGATGAAAATAGTCTTGGCCTCTAAACCTTCAAGCTGCATACTGGACCCTATTCCAACTAAACTACTGAAAGAGCTGCTTCCTGTGCTTGGCCCTCCTATGTTGAATATAATAAAAGGCTCCCTATCCACCGGATGTGTACCGAACTCACTAAAAGTGGCAGTAATAAAGGCTCTCTTGAAAAAGCCAAACCTTGACCCAGAAAATATTTAAAAAACTAAAATCGGCCTATATCGAATCTTCCATTCCTCTCAACATTTTTAGAAAAAGCTGTTGCACAGCAACTGACTGCCTTCCTGAAGACAAACAATGTATACGAAACACTTCAGTCTGTTTTTAGACCCCATCATAGCACTGAGACTGCACTCGTGAAGCTGGTATATGACCTTTTAATGGCGTCAGACCAAGGCTCTGCATCTGTCCCCGTGCTCCTAGACCTTAGTGCTGCTTGACACCATCGTTCACCACATTCTTTTGGAGAGATTGTAAACCCAAATTGTTCTACACGAACAAGTTCTGGCCTGGTTTAGATCTTATCTGTCGGAAAGATATCAATTTGTCTCTGTGGATGGTTTGTCCTCTGACAAATCAACTGTAAATTTCGGTGTTCCTCAAGGTTCCGTTTTAGGACCACTATTGCTTTCACTATACATTTTACCTCTTGGTGATGTCATTCGGAAACATAATGTTAACTTTCACCTCTTTGCGGACGATACACAGCTGTACATTTCTATGAAACATGGTGAAGCCCCAAAATCGCTCTCCCTGGATGCCTGTATTTCAGACATAAGGAAGTGGATGGCAACACATTTTCTACTTGTAAACTCGGACAAAACAGAAACGATTGTTCTAGGTCCCAAGAAACAAAGAGATCTTCTGTTGGATCTGACAATTAATCTTGACGGTTGTACAGTCGTCTCAAATAAAACTGTGAAAGACCTCGCCGTTACTCTGGACCCTGATCTCTCTTTTGACGAACATATCAAGACTGTTTCAAGGACAGCTTTTTTCCATCTTCGTAACATCGTAGCAAAAATCTGAAACTTTTTGTCCAAAAAGGATGCAGAAAAGTTATTCCATGCTTTTGTCACTTCTATATTAAACTACTGCAATGCTCTACTTTCCGGCTACCCAGATAAAGCACTAAATAAACTTACGTTAGTGCTAAACACGGCTGATAGAATCTTGACTAGAACCCCAAAATTTTATCATATTACTCCAATGCTAGCCTGGCTTCCTGTTAGGGCAAGGGCTGATTTCAAGGTTTTACTGCTAACCTACAAAGCATTACATGGGCTTGCTCCTACCCATCCTGCCGTACATACGCTATAGTCACAAGACGCAGGCCTCCTTATTGTCCCTAGAATTTCTAAGCAAACAGCTGGAGGCAGGGCTTTCTCCTATAGGAGCTCCATTATTATGGAATGGTCTGCCTATCCATGTGAGATCGGTCTCAACCTTTAAGTCTTTATTGAAGACTCATCTCTTCATTAGGTCCTATGATTGAGTGTTGTCTGGCCCAGGGATGTGAAGGTGAACGGAAAGGCACTGGAGCGACGAACCACCCTTGCTGTCTCTGCCTGGCCGGTTCCCCTCTCTCCACCAGGATTCTTTGCCTCTAACCTTATTACGGGGGCTGAGTCACAGGCTTACTGGTGCTCTTCCATCCCGTCCCTAGGAGGGGTGCGTCACCTGAGTGGGTTGAGTCACTGACGTGATTTTCCTGTCCGGTTTTGAGCCCCGCTCGGGTTCGTGCCGTGGGGGAGATCTTCGTGGGCTATACTCGGCCTTGTCTCAGGGAAGTAAGTTGGTGGTTGAATATATCCCTCTAGTGGTGTGGGGGCGGTGCTTTGGAAAAGTGGGTGGGGTTATATCCTGCCTGGTTGGCCTTGTCCAGGGGTTTCGTCGGATGGGGACACAGTGTCTCCTGACCCCTCCTGTCTCAGCCTCCAGTATTTATGCTGCAATAGTTTGTGTTGGGGGGGCTAGTGTCAGTCTGTTATATCTGGAGTATTTCTCCTGTCTTATCCGGTGTCCTGTGTGAATTTAAGTATGCTCGCTCTAATTCTCTCTCTCTCTTTTTTCTCGGAGGACCTGAGCCCTAGGACCATGCCTCAGGACTACCTCCCCTGATGACTCCTTGCTGTCCCCAGTCCACCTGGTTGTGCTGCTGCTCCAGTTTCAACTGTTCTGCCTGCGGCTATGGAACCCTGACCTGTTCACTGGACGTGCTACCTTTTCCCGGACCTGCTGTTTTCGACTTGTCCCTTGTTTTCGACTATTTAAAGCCAACTGACATTTACTCCTGAGGTGCTGACCTGTTGCACCCTCTACAACCACTGTGATTATTATTTGACCCTGCTGGTCATCTATGAACGTTTGAACATCTTGGCCATGTACTGTTATATTCTCCAGAAGAGAACTGAAGAGAGAAGAGAACTGGCCACCCCTCAGAGCCTGGTTCCTCTCCAGGTCTCTGCTTTTCTAGGGAGGTTTTCCAAGCCACCGTGCTTCTACATCTGCATTGCTTGCTGTTTGGGGTTTAAGGCTGGGTTTCTGTACAGCACTTTGTGACATCGGCTGATGTAAAAAGGGCTTTATAATAACATTTGATTGATTGATTGACTGACTGACCTTTAAGGTTGCGGAAAACCAGATTGCATACCACAGAGAATACTATAGACATCAAGAAAGCCAGTTAGTTGATTATTGACAAGTTTTTCCAACACTTTTGATAAACCTTGGCTGCCTTCCAAGCAATGGGAACCTCCCCAAAGAGGAGAGAAAGGTTAAAAAGGTCAGAGATAGGCTTGGCGATGATAGGGGCAGTAATCTTAAATAGGAAATGGTCTAAACCATCTATACCAGTTTCAGGAGCTCCTTTATCACCTCGGACTCAGTGACCGCCTGCAGGGAGAAACTTTGTAGTGGGGCAGTGGAAAAAGAGGGAGGAGCATCGGGGATAGGCACATTAGAAGGGGTGGGAGATGAGGAAATGTTGGACCCTTTCTTAATGGTCTATTAACTAAGGCAGGCCAAAACGCGATCGCACCAAAACAGTATTTTACACTAAAAATGTCATTATCATAATTTTTATAATAATTATTATAATAAATATAATTTCACAGTATTATTCCAACGACATAGTGTGGAAATATATATACAGTAAAACACAGCAAAATCGAGTTTTTGACTGCACTAGGCCTTTAATTGAATAGAAAATCCTCAGATTGGCAGGCATTGACTGGCAGCAAGCTAACATAGTGGCATGGGACATATACATCCTCCACACACTGTGTGTGCGTCCCAAATAGCACCCTAATGCCGATATAGTGCAGTACTTTTGACCAAAGCCTGAGATACTATATTTGGAATAGGGTGCCATTCGGTACTCACACACGGTCTGATTAATACAGCTAATGTAACACCTGCCCCATGGAGGTAGGATATAATGAAGATGGAATGGGGGAAGGGGGAGAGAGAGAGAGAGAATCACTACCTCATCACAGTACTGATGAGAGCCCTCTCCGTTACCCTTCAAAACACCGGAGCCCAAGCTGTTACCGCCGGGACCTCACAGAATTACAAGACACTTCTGTGAGCCACCTCATTTATCATGTTCTCTTCTCTGCTCTCTCTCTCCCCTCCGTCGCTCTTCTTCTCCCCCCTCTCACTCGGAACCTAGTACACAAATGAGCCATCCAATTACGTCAGATGGCTTTGCTAGCCTAGTGGAGCACACTTCCTCCCTCTAAAATTCGCTCGCTCTAATAAACTCTGAAAAGACCCTGAGGGGGTACTGGGTCCCTCTCATTTCACCTCTCTCTCTGAGTTTGAGAGGAGCTTATTTTCATAAGAGATGAATAGTCTACTGACTGAGGTGCACACTGTACTGCTCTCGGAGTTTAAATCATAAGACCAGGATGAGGAGAGTTTAAATTAGGTCCTGATTGACAGCAACTAGTCATTGGCTTGGTGATTAGTTTAGAAGTTTATTTTTTAAATTTCACCTTTATTTACCTAGAAAAGTCAGTTAAGAACTAATTCTTATTTACAATGACGGCCTACCCAAAGCCAAACCTGCACGACGCTGGGCCAATTGTACGCCGCCCTATCACGGCCGGATTTGATACAGCCTAGATTTGAACCAGGGTCTGTAGTGCTGAGATGCAGTGCCTTAGACCGCTGTGCTAATCGGGAGCCCCAATGTTCTAGTGTAGTAAGTAAACAACATGTGGATGCTGCTGAGGGGTTTAGGGGTTTATCTAGGGAGGCAGAGGGGCCTTTAAAGCCATTATCTAGGGAGGCAGAGGGGCCTTTAAAGCCATTATCTAGGGAGGGAGAGGGGCCTTTAAAGCCATTATCTAGGGAGGCAGAGGGGCCTTTAAAGCCATTATCTAGGGAGGCAGAGGGGCCTTTAAAGCCATTATCTAGGGAGGCAGAGGGGCCTTTAAAGCCATTATCTAGGGAGGGAGAGGGGCCTCCTCTCCTGCATTGTCTTGGATGTGTGATTAGGGTCGTTGTCCTGTTGGAAGGTGAACCTTCGCCCCAGTCTGAGGTTCTGACCACTCTGGAGCAGGTTTTCATCAAGAATCTCTCTGTACTTTGCTCCGTTCATCTTTCCCTCGATCCTGACTAGTCTCCCTGTCCCTGCCACTGAAAAACATCCCTACAACATGATGCTGCCACCACCATGCTTCACAGTAGGGATGGTGCCTGGTTTCCTCCTGAGGTGACACTTTGCATTCAGGCCAAAGAGTAGAATCCTGGTTTCATCAGACCAGAGAATCTTGCTTCTCATGGGAGACAGGATCGAGGCAAAGATGAAAGGAGGAAAGTACAGTGAGATCCTTGATGAAAACCTGCTCCAGAGCGCTCAGACTGGGGCGAAGATTCACCTTCCAACAGGACAGCGACCCTAAGCACACAGCCAAGACAGGAGTGGCTTCAGAAAAAGTCTCTGAATGTCCTTGAAGTGGCACAGCCAGAGCTTGGACTTGAACCAAAACATCAAAACCAAACCAAAACATCTCTAGAGAGTCCTGAAAATAGTTGTGCAGCAACGCTCCCCATCCAACCTGACAAAGAATGGGAGAAACTCCCCAAATACAGATGTGCCGAGCTTGTAGCATCATACCCAAGAAGACTTGAGGCTGTAATCGCTGCAAAAGGTGCTTCAACAAAGTATTGAGTAAAGGATTTGAATACTTGTGATATATTTCAGTTTTTGCTTTGTCATTATAGGGTATTGTGTGTAGATTGATGAGTGAAAAAAAGGCTGAAACGTAACAAAATGTGGAAAAAGTCAAAGGGGTCTGAATCCTTTCTGAAGACACTCTATACAACTTTACAGAGATCTCAAATAAAAATTCTGACAACCAGCTGACGGGCGGACGGATAAAAGTAACAGACAGACCAACGGACAAAAAGACAGCCAGCCAGAGAGATGTACTCACAGGCGTGCAGGGAGAAGTGTTTACGTTCTGCGGGGGCTGCAGCAGGGTCTCCTGGGTGTACTGTGGGGGTTTGGGGGAGCACTGCTGCAGCCGGAGAGGTCTCTCCTTCCCCCAGGAGGTGCTGGATGGAGTGCAGCTGAAAGCACGGATCAGACAACAGCACTGAAGCCGCACGCGACACCCTGAAGAGACACAGAGGACACGTTAAAACAAACTCTCACCAAAGCCAAAGAACTAGTGTACTGTCATTGGTCAGACTCCACAGTTTTCCGTTATGGAACGTTTCAACACCGAGAACATTCAAGGTGTTTTTGAACACCACTTCCTATCACACAGTGCATCAGAACTTGAAAGATGAATCTCAGCCAAGACAGGACACATCTTTCATATAACCCCAGTGTGACTTCTTGTTCCTGTGAAGACTTCCTGGAAAATAGTAACAACCACATGTCATGCTGGCTTTTTAATAAGTCCTGTCAGCCGACGTTGCACACTCTCAGAGCTCACCATCGCTGCTTCTCCTCCTCGGCTGGTCTATGCAGCGTTCAATCACTGGTCTCGACATTCACTCCCTGTTCTCGTTCCCTGCGGTGCTTCTCAGTACCAGACTATTTCTCTCTCACACACACACGTTTATTCCCAGAGGCGCTTCTCAATACTATACTACTTCACACATCTTTTATTATTTTATATGGACTTTTGACAAGACCAGACGCACACAGTCATACAGCTAGCTACTCACACAGCCGTACAGCTAGCTACTCACACAGCCGTACAGCTAGCTACTCACACAGCCGTACAGCTAGCTACACACAGTCGTACAGCTAGCTACTCACACAGCCGTACAGCTAGCTACTCACACAGCCGTACAGCTAGCTACTCACACAGCCGTACAGCTAGCTACACACAGCCATACAGCTAGCTACTCACAGCCATACAGCTAGCTACTCACAGCCATACAGCTAGCTACTCACACAGCCGTACAGCTAGCTACTCACACAGCCGTACAGCTAGCTACTCACACAGCCGTACAGCTAGCTACTCACACAGCCGTACAGCTAGCTACTCACACAGCCATACAGCTAGCTACTAACACAGTCATACAGCTAGCTACACACACAGTCATACAGCTAGCTACGCACACAGTCATACAGCTAGCTACGCACACAGCCATACAGCTAGCTACTCACACAGCCTTACAGCTAGCTACTCACACAGCCTTACAGCTAGCTACTCACACAGCCGTACAGCTAGCTACTCACACAGCCGTACAGCTAGCTACTCACACAGCCATACAGCTAGCTACTCACACAGTCATACAGCTAGCTACTCACACAGCCATACAGCTAGCTACTCACACAGTCATACAGCTAGCTACTCACACAGCCATACAGCTAGCTACTCACACAGTCATACAGCTAGCTACTCACACAGCCGTACAGCTAGCTACTCACACAGTCATACAGCTAGCTACTCACACAGCCATACAGCTAGCTACTCACACAGCCATACAGCTAGCTACACACAGTCATACAGCTAGCTACGCACACAGTCATACAGCTAGCTACACACACAGTCATACAGCTAGCTACACAGTCATACAGCTAGCTACTCACACAGTCATACAGCTAGCTACACAGTCATACAGCTAGCTACACACAGTCATATAGCCAGTACCCAGTACCGGCACTGTGTCCATGATGCAAGCACTGGAAATAGATGATGTAGACTAGACAACAGGATAGTTCAAAGCTTTTCTGTTTGTATAGTTCCCATGATAACTTCTAACTATTCCCCAAGAAAACACAGCATTAATATTCCACAGATGGGGAGGAAGCTGACAGAGAAGTAGAGGGAATATGACACGTGTCGTTTCCTCTGTGCAGGAATAAGGGAGTAGGAGTGAGGTGGAATACACACACAGTAACTGAATGCCTGGTAGCACGGCTGGAGGATGAGACTGAGGCAGGACCAGTCCTGTCAATGTGACTCAGAGACACACACACAGACAGGTCAGAGAGCGGGACATGATGTTGGGCTGGGCTGTATACAGTACTTTACTATATACCGGTATTGAAGCACGGACCAGTTTGTATTTTTACTTTACTTTCTATAACGATATTTCAATGTTTGACTAGTTAAATGTGATACGCAACTTCAGCATGTGTAATGTCATTTATTTTTTATATTTTTTTATAGTTTACTCGTTATCTACTTGAGTCGTCTTTCTCCCTTCTGCTGCGTACCGTTTCCCACACCAAGCCCCCGTCACCCGTCACTCAAGGAGAGAGCATTTTGCTCGACCACGGAGTCACAAGCACTTGACTTGCCGTTCACTCTGCAGTCTACACGGTCAAAAAGATGCAATGAGATGTTGGTGAGAAAAAAAAACAATGCTGTTTTCCACAAGCCTTCTATAATTACACTTCTAGTTTGTGTATCTTACTGTCCCGCTAGTTTGTATTTTCTGAACAAGTTGTGGTTCCTTACCCTGGTCAATAATTCCTCCCTGGCTTATTCATTCATTGTCACGTCAAACAACAATGTATTCAAGGTGCTGCCCACTATATTCCAACTATAGAATTAGGGTGAATCAGTCTATTTCCATAATTCCACAACATTTCACCAATTAACTAAGACGATACTTTTTGCCCATATCATGCAGCCCTGCGAGGCACAGTGTGGAAATGATACCAAAAGTGTGGTAAATGTAGACATTTTAGAAAATGGACCGTATAAAACAATCAGAATGAAGAAAGGCCTATTGAAATGACTTATAACTACTCATTAAGCATATTTAGAACTTTCATTATTGAAAAACAGAAAATATTATATAAAAAAAAAAAGTGAAAAATATCATATGATATGTGGGCCATATCGCCCAGCCCTAACACGATGGGTAAAAACAGTCAGATATCATTAGCCAAATGCACCACACCTGGGTGTTTGTGCCTCGGTTAACAGATGGCAGAGGGATATAAGGAGCAAGGGAGACAGACCAGTGAAACACAAACATTGTAAATACCACCAATATTGATCTTTCCCTACTATTTACACCACAACTATTTGCACATTGCTAAAACACAGTATGTAGCTGATAATATAACACTTAAAATGTCTAATCTTTTTTTTATTTTTTTTATTTTTATTTTTTATAAACCTTTGTGAGTGAAACGTTTTCTGTTAATTTCTAAGTTTTTGTTTCTTCTGACTTTTGTTGGTTTATTTCACTTACTTTGGCAATTTGCTAATAAAGCCCCTTTGAATTGAATTGAGAGACAGTGGGGAGGGGAAGAGGAGAGAGGAGAGAGAGGAATGGAGATCGAGAGAGGGAGAGGAGAGAGGAAAGAGAGAGGAGAGGAGAGAGAGGAGAGAGAGGAATGGAGATCGAGAGAGGGAGAGGAGAGAGGAAAGAGAGAGGAGAGGAGAGAGAGGAGAGAGAGGAATGGAGAGAGGGAGAGAGGAGAGGAGAGAGGAGAGAGAGAGAGGAGAGGAGAGAGGAGAGAGAGAGAGAGGAGAGAGAGGAATGGAGATTGAGAGAGGAGAGAGGAAAGAGAGAGGAGAGAGAGAGGAGAGAGAGGAATGGAGATCGAGAGAGGGAGAGGAGAGAGGAAAGAGAGAGGAGAGAGAGGAGAGGAGAGAGGAAAGAGAGAGGAGAGAGAGAGAGAGGAGAGAGAGGAATGGAGATTGAGAGAGGAAAGCGAGAGGAGAGAGAGAGAGGAGAGAGAGGAATGGAGATTGAGAGAGGGGAGAGGAGAGAGAGAGAAAGCGGATAGGGGAGAGCGAGAAGAGAAGGGAAGATGGAAAGAGAGAAAGGAAAAGAGAGCGAGAGGTATGGATGGGGAGGTGGTGGTATATGTGAGTGGGTGATTTCCAAAAGGCACACACACATCCCGGCCTGCTGAGCAGAAAGGCCCACACCAGAGCACCACATGTGCCTCACAGGCTCAAAACAACCTCAACAACACTACTTCTAAGCAAAGACATCTTACACACACACACACACACACACACACACACACACACACACACACACACACACACACACACACACACACACACACACACACACACACACACACACACACACACA
This sequence comes from Salvelinus namaycush, assembly GCF_016432855.1. Lineage (NCBI taxonomy): Eukaryota > Metazoa > Chordata > Actinopteri > Salmoniformes > Salmonidae > Salvelinus > Salvelinus namaycush. Next base: position 54,685,280 of record NC_052326.1, on the reverse strand, counting down.
CACACACACACACACACACACAGGGAGTTAGAGTAGCTCTATAAACACATTTCATCAAACCCCCAAAAACAACTAAATGAGAGGAGCTCTAAACAGCAGTCAGGGCAGCTAACAACTCAACCCTCCCAAACACTACACCTTCTACACCCATCAACCCTCCTCAACCCCTCCCAAACACTACACCTTCTACACCCATCAACCCTCCTCAACCCCTCCCAAACACTACACCTTCTACACCCATCAACCCTCCTCAACCCCTCCCAAACACTACACCTTCTACACCCATCAACCCCTCCCAAACACTACACCTTCTACACCCATCAACCCTCCTCAACCCCTCCCAAACACTACACCTTCTACACCCATCAACCCTCCTCAACCCCTCCCAAACACTACACCTTCTACACCCATCAACCCTCCTCAACCCCTCCCAAACACTACACCTTCTACAACCATCAACCCTCCTCAGACTAGCCTACACACTACACCTTCTACACCCATCAACCCTCCTCAGACTAGCCTACACACTACACCTTCTACACCCATCAACCCTCCTCAGACCAGCCTACACACTACACCTTCTACAGCCATCAACCCTCCTCAGACCAGCCTTCACACTACACCTTCTACAGCCATCAACCCTCAGACTAGCCTACACACACCACACCTACAACCATCAACCCTCCTCAGACCAGCCTACACACTACACCTTCTACAGCCATCAACCCTCCTCAGACTAGCCTACACAGACCACACCTACAACCATCAACCCTCCTCAGACCAGCCTACACACACACCACACCTACAACCATCAACCCTCCTCAGACCAGCCTTCACACTACACCTTCTACAACCAACAACCCTCCTCAGACTAGCCTACACACACACCACACCTACAACCATCAACCCTCCTCAGACCAGCCTACACACACACCACACCTACAACCATCAACCCTCCTCAGACCAGCCTTCACACTACACCTTCTACAACCAACAACCCGCTTATCCTCAGTAGACTAGCCCAGGGATTTTCAAACCTCTCCCTGTGACCCCCCAGATGTTTCACAATTGTGTCGTAGCCCTGAACTCTCTCACCTGATTCATCTAGTCAAGGGCTTGATGATTTTGTTGACCAGTTGAATCAGGTGTGCGCTAGCTGTGAAATAATTCACACACAGCAGGTGTTTGAGCCATGGTGTCAGTTCTCTATGGATACATCACAGAGACATCATGTCTATTTGTAGCGTCGAGACCCCAACAACCCCCTGTAGCTACAGGGTGACTCACACACACACACACCTCTGACTCCTCCTTCTAGCAAGGCCACTTCAGAGTGGACCCTCAAGGCTGTCTGTCTGGCTTGGCACTTTGAGAAGGGAAATCGATTTCTCCTTTCATTCCAAATTAGGTGATGGTGATGTCTGCGATAGGTATCAGATTAAAAAAAGGCATATTCAGTGACGCAATATCTCAGTATAACTAAACCTGAGTCATTGATTAGTCAAAGATCTCAGTATAACTGAACCCGAGTCGTTGATTAGTCAAAGATCTCAGTAGAACTGAACCTGAGTCGTTGATTAGTCAAAGATCTCATTATAACTGAACCTGAGTCGTTGATTAGTCAAAGATCTCATCATAACTGAACCTGAGTCGTTGATTAGTCAAAGATCTCATTATAACTAAACCGAGTCGTTGATTAGTCAAAGATCTCAGTATAACTGAACCTGAGTCGTTGATTAGTCAAAGATCTCAGTATAACTGAACCAGAGTTGTTGATTAGTCAAAGTCAAGAGGGAGGATAGTGGAGGGGATTCAAATAGATTCCTTCCCTCCCTCCGTCTCTCATCTCGTTCTCCCCCATCACTCCTCCCCTTGTGCTTCCTTTTAGTAGCAGCTTCATGTTATGGGTATGCTTGTCACCAGCAGGGAATGGGGAGTTTGTCAGGATCGAAAGGAGCAAAGCCCATGTAAAAAGGTAGAGCCTAACCTGCCTCCGTCTTCTGAAAAACGAACCCGGGGACAGAGTTTTGTTACGCACATTTGAATGCCAAAGACACACCAGAGTGGCTTTCCAAGACGTGTTGAGTGTTCCTGAGTGGTACATTCTCAGTCCTGACTTTAATTTGCTTGAAAATCAGACAAGGTTTGAATACTGCTTCTCATTCATTATTTAGAGCCAGCACACAAACACAATGTTTCGTTCTGGGTTGATGGTGCCGGAGGGAATGGCGTCCGTTTTCTCTCTCGTCATCCCCCTCCATCTCTCCTCCCCCAACTCCATCTCTCCTCCTCCCCCTCCATCTCTCCTCCCCCAACTCCATCTCCATCTCCTCCCCCATCTCCATCTCTCCTCCCCCAACTCCATCTCTCCTCCCCCAACTCCATCTCCATCTCTCCTCCTCCATCTCCATCGCTCCTCCTCCAACTCCATCTCTCCTCTCCCATCTCTCCTCCCCCAACTCCATCTCTCCTCCCCCAACTCCATCTCTCCTCCCCCAACTCCATCTCTCCTCCCCCATCTCCATCTCTCCTCCCCCATCTCCATCTCTCTTCCCCCATCTCCATCTCTCCTCCTCCAACTCCATCTCTCCTCCTCCAACTCCATCTCTCCTCCTCCAACTCCATCTCTCCATCTCTTCTCCTCCATCTCTTCTCCTCCAACTCCATCTCTCCTCCTCCATCTCCATCTCTCCTCCTCCATCTCCATCTCTCCTCCTCCATCTCCATCTCTCCTCCCCCAACTTAATCTCTCCTCCCCCAACGCCATCTCTCCTCCCCCAACGCCATCTCTCCTCCCCCAACGCCATCTCTCCTCCCCCAACGCCATCTCTCCTCCCCCAACGCCATCTCTCCTCCCCCAACGCCATCTCTCCTCCCCCAACGCCATCTCTCCTCCCCCAACTCCATCTCTCCTCCCCCAACTCCATCTCTCCTCCCCCAACTCCATCTCTCCTCCCCCAACTCCATCTCTCCTCCCCCAACTCCATCTCTCCTCCCCCAACTCCATCTCTCCTCCTCCAACTCCATCTCTCCAACTCCATCTCTGCATGTTGGTCATTCCTTCCATCTGGTGATTAACATGTCTTCTCAGAGAGAGAGAGAGATGCTAGAGTGCAGCCTACAGTAGATCAATGGGCCAAAAAAAATAGATAATTGTTGGTAGGATAAAAACATTGATAATTGTTGGTAGAATAGTAACACACAGGGAGGTCATGTGTCAGCCATGTCACGCCCGCATCTCACACCTCACAGACGTTAACAGACCTTTATGAAAGAGGGAAGATAAATCCCCTTCAGTGTCTGTACTACAGTCTGTTCAAATCAAAGTTTATTGGTCACGTGCAAACGGTACAGTGAAACGATGCAGTACAACATCAATCAAGAATCAAATGGCAAATATAAAAGTCAAAACAGAACAAGTAGTAATAAAACTAGTATGGGAAGTATATATATATATATATCATACTGTATATTCTATGTCAAATTATGAAGACAGCCATGGTATATCAGACCGTATACCATGGGCATGACAAAACATTTATTTTTACTGCTCTAATAACATCGGTAACCAGTTTATAATAGCAGTAAGGCACCTCTGGGGTTTGTGATATATGGCCGATATACCACGGCTAAGGGCTGTGTCCAGGAACTCTGTGTTGTGCGTAAGAACAGGCCTTAGCTGTGGTATATTGGCCATATACCAAACCCCAGAGGCTCCTTATTGGTTAAGTAGCCAAAAGTGAGTAACGTAAAATGACTTGTGCCTGTACTGCTGTCTGTATTGTCTGTCTGTACTGCAGTATATTGGCAGTGAAGCTGGAGGTGACAGCTCAGACTGGCTGTACTCCAGTATATTGGCAGTGAAGCTGGAGATGACAGCTCAGACTGGCTGTACTCCAGTATATTGGCAGTGAAGCTGGAGGTGACAGCTCAGACTGTCTGTACTCCAGTATATTGGCAGTGAAGCTTTGTGGTGACAGCTCAGACTGTCTGTACTCCTGTATATTGGCAGTGAAGCTGGAGGTGACAGCTCAGACTCTCTGTACTGCAGTATATTGGCAGTGAAGCTTTGTGGTGACAGCTCAGACTGTCTGTACTCCTGTATATTGGCAGTGAAGCTGGAGGTGACAGCTCAGACTCTCTGTACTCCAGTATATTGGCAGTGAAGCTGGAGGTGACAGCCCAGACTGGCTGTACTCCAGTATATTGGCAGTGAAGCTTTGTGGTGACAGCTCAGACTGTCTATTTTCTCTCTATAGCTTTTCTTCTATTGTCACAGAAGCTTCATGTTCTTTTTCAGACAAGATGGTCTACTTTTAACTCACCTAGTTTGGTCGTTTCTGCCCTTCTGTAAGCATAGAGTTTGGTCTTGAAACAAAATTGGAACCATTTTTCAAACGCCTTTGAGGCGGGGATTATAGGGCATGTTATTCCAGATTATCAAAGGAGTCGAACGATGAGAACAATACGGTGGCTACCATCCGCGCACACACACACACACACACGTCATATTGTTCTCATCATTGGACTCCTTTGATACACAAATACACACCAATATGACATCACATCAGCACATTTGACACACACACAAACAATGACACATCACATCAGCACATTTGACACACACACACACACACAATATGACACATCACATCAGCACATTTGACACACACACACACACACACACACACACACACACACACACACACACACACACACACACACACACACACACACATATCCCATCAGCACATTTGACACACACACACACACACCAATATGCCACGTCCCATCAGCACGACTAGACCGTAACCTTCTCTGTTGTCAGATTGTAGCAGACCAGCAGACAAAAGACACGGTTTCTCAGTCTCAGAATAACAACAAAAGAAGATTGATTTATGAGAATAAAATGTTCAGAATAATTACCACAGTGAATCGATGTAACAAAAGAGTTTAGAAAACTGTCCATTGTGTACTATGTACTGTCTGTGTGTGTGTGTGTGTCTGTGTGTGTGTGTGTGTGTGTGTGTGTATGGCTTGGAGTCATAAATGTCAAGAAATGCAGTCCTTTGTCAAAGTTGTGTTCTATCAAGACAGGGGCATTGTACTGTATCTCCTTTTAAACTACACAATATACAGCCATTTTAATGAATAAATACCGCAAGCACACACAAGCGGATTCTTCATCTACCACCTCTCTGTCTTCTACCTCTTCAGCACTTTCAGACAATAACGATTCAACCACTAGGTACACAAACCAGCATTTCATCCAGTATCTCTGCATTTCAAGATGTTTCCACCAATGTGTCTCAGCCAGAAAGAGCCCTCAGGGCCTCAGAGGTTAGCTGTAGTAATGAGCACCTTGGAGTCTTCAGAGCTTCCCTAGCCCGGTCTCTGACCCCTCACAGTGTCATCACAAGGAGCAGGCAGAGCCAATACAGCACCACGTTGATATTTGTTTGCAGGCAAACAGAAAACGGTATTATTAGCCCTAGGGGTTCCTCTCTCCGTCTGCTTCCTCTTCTCTGTCTCCATGTCTCCATCTCTCGCGCTCTGTCTCCATCGATCATATCTCTCTCTCGGCTTCATTCCTTCTACTCATTGTATTGTTTTTGTACGATGGGGAATTGGAAGGCCGAGGGACCAGGTTTCTACAACAATGACCTTTAGGACGGATGACAAAATGCATGGAGATCTTCTGTGACATTTCATTGGTAGGAAGCTTAGTGCGGCTATTGAACCAGAGAGGAAGGCTGGCAAGGAACAAATCATACAAAATAGTCCTACAAGCATTATTTATCAACAGCCAGAGAATATGTGACAGAATACAAATACCAGTACTGTGTTGTTGCCATCCTTCAAACAGTGTCTTTTCATTTCTGTCCAGGTGCCTGAGCTAAAAGGAGCGATTACATTTGCCTGATGTTCTGGAACTACTGTATGTATACACTGTATGTATACACTGTAGGTAAACACTGTAGGTAAACACTGTAGGTAAACACTATGCACTACAGTGCATTCGGAAAGTATTCAGACCCCTTGAACTTTTCCACATATTACGTTACAGCCTTATTCTAAAATAGATTTTTTTCTGCTCATCAGTCTACAAATAATAGCCCATAATGACATCACAATACCCCATAATGACATCACAGATTAGAGGTCGACCGATTAATCGGAATGGCCGATTAATTAGAGCCGATTTCAAGTTTTCATAACAATCGGAAATCGGTAATTTTGGTGGGTTAACTGCCTTGTTCAGGGGCAGAACGACAGATTTTTACCTTGTCAGCTCAGGGACTCGATCTTGCAACCTTACGGTTAACTAGTCCAACGCTCTAACCACCTACCTCACGAGGAGCCTGCCTGTTACGCGAATGCAGTAAGAAGCCAAGGTAAGTTGCTAGCTAGCTAGCACTAAACTTATCTTATAAAAAACAATCAATCAATCATAATCAATAGTTAACTACACATGGTTGATGATATTACTAGTTTATCTAGCGTGTCCTGTGTTGCATATAATCGATGCAGTGCGCATTGTGGTGGAAAATCGTCTCAGATATATAACACTCTTACAAGAACTTGTGAATTCAATATAGACTTTAATACAAAGTAGCAAAAATGAGCCCTTCCATGGAAGGACCCTATCACAAACGTAACAGAGCCGAGCCCCTCCATGGAAAGAGACTAAATTCTCATATTACAGAGTCCTGCCTTTATAGGACTCTGTCTTTGCATAACGTATAGAGTCCCCTCCCTCTATATGAAAATAGCTTCCCTTGACCTTTCTCCATTATTTTCTTTTCATCTCAGAGCTTGCTTGTTAACGCCCACATCTGCTTTCGGTTAGGTTATAATGGTGGCGGGACCAATTCATCTCCTAAAATAATATATTTATTATGCCTATACTCCATCTGTTGGTCAGTTGGCTGGCACCCTCCTTTGTGTGTCCCTCTGACTTTGGTATGTCCAGCTGTCCTATGGGCCTACGTCTTTGGCCTTGGTACTTCACTCATCAGAGCTAGCAGATGCACCAAGTGTCATCTTCTCCTCCTGTGGTCTGATGTACACATGTCCTTGCTCTATAGTATTACATCTGTCCCTATATGTAACATTAACTCCCAGAGCATTCACGAAAAAGGACTGTCGTTGCTCCAACGTGTACCTAACCATAAACATCAATGCTTTTATTAAAATCAATACACATTATTATATATTTTTAAACCTGCATATTTAGCTAAAATAAATCAGGGTTAGCAGGCAATATTAGCCAGGTGAAATTGTGTCACTTCTCTTGCGTTCATTGCACGTAGAGTCAGGGTATATGCAACAGTTTGGGCCGCCTGGCTCATTGCGAACTAATTTGCCAGAATATTACGTAATTATGACATAACATTGAAGGTTGTGCAATGCAACAGGAATATTTAGACTTATGGATGCCACCCGTTAGATAAAATACGTAACGGTTCCGTATTTCACTGACAGAATAAACGTTTTGTTTTCGAGATGATAGTTTCTGGATCCGACCATATTAATGACCAAAGGCTCGTATTTCTGTGTGTTATTATGTTATAATTAAGTCTATGATTTGATAGAGCAATGGTAATGCGTTTTGAAAGGAGCTCTTCGCTGTGCTTCAAGCATTGCGCTGTTTATGACTTCAAGCCTATCAACTCCTGAGATTAGGCTGGTGTAACCGATGTGAAATGGCTAGCTGGTTAGCGGGGTGCGCGCTAATAGCGTTTCAAACATCACTCGCTCTGAGACTTGGAGTAGTTGTTCCCCTTGCTCTGCATGGGTAACGCTGCTTCGAGGGTGGTTGTTGTCGATGTGTTCCTGGTTCGAGCCCAGGTAGCGGCGAGGAGAGGGATGGAAGCTATACTGTTACACTTGCAATACTAAAGTGCCTATAAGAACATACAATAGTCAAAGGTAAATGAAATACAAATCGTATAGAGAAATAGTCCTATAGTTTCTATAATAACTACAACCTAAAACTTCTTACCTGGGAATATTGAAGACTCATGTTAAAAGGAAGCACCAGCTTTCATATGTTCTCATGTTCTGAGCAAGGAACTTAAACGTTAGCTTTCTTACATGGCACATATTGCACTTTTACTTTCTTCTCCAACACTTTGTTTTTGCATTATTTAAACCAAATTGAACATGTTTCATTATTTATTTGAGGCTAAATTGATTTTATTGATGTATTATATTAAGTTAAAATAAGTGTTCATTCAGTATTGTTGTAATTGTCATTATTACAAATACATTTTTTTTAAATCGTCCGATTAATCGGTATCGGCTTTTTTGGTCCTCCAATAATCGGTATCGGTGTTGAAAAATCATAATTGGTCGACCTTAAATCACAATACCCCAGAATGACATCACAATACCCCAGAATGACATCACAATACCCCATAATGAAATAGTGAACGTTTTTTTTTTAGAAACTTCTGCACATTTATTACAAATAAAAACAGTAATACCTTATTTACATAAGTATTCAGACCCTTTGCTATGAGACTCGAAATTGAGCTCAGGTGCATCCTGTTTCCATTGATCATCCTTGAGATGTTTCTACAACTTGATTGGAGTCCACCTGTGGTAAATTCAATTGATTCAACATGATTTGAAAAGGCACACACCTGTCTATATAAGGTCCCACAGTTGACAGTGTATGTCAGAGCAAAAACCAAGACATGAGGTTGAAGGAATTGTCCATAGAGCTGCGAGACAGGATTGTGTCGATGCACAGATCTGGGGAAGGGTACCAAAACATTTCTGCAGCATAGAAGGTCCCCAAGAACATGGGAAAAAATAGAAAAAGTTTTAATGGAAGAAGTGAGTGATGACCATGAAAAACACCAGACTGATGGCTATAACTGAGCTCAGCAAGTATATTATTCTTCTGCTTTTATCTAGCTCTATTTGGGACATTTTATCTTGCCTCGCTAAACTTGCTAGCTTGGTTGGTAATCAATCTTTCCGACGACATCTGCGATGTTGTAAACGATAAACATCTGATTACGTGTTTGTTAACTTCCACAAGCTGCTTGTGAAGTTACCATGTGATCGTATCCACTACAAGGTTAAACAAGGATTCTGCACTTCGCAGATGGGAAAAAAAACGCCTATAGTTCCTCTTCCTTTCTGTCTTCCTCTAATCTGTCTATTCCTATTCTCACAAGGTCCCTAAGAAGAACCAGTCCAGGACGATTCGTCTGTAATATCGTCTCTCTCCCCCCAGCCCTTTAGCCTGTAAACCAGGGGTGTCAAACTCATTTCACGGAGGGTCGAGTGTCAATGGGTTTTCGGTTTTTCTTTTCTAGTGACTTTAATTAAGTATAAGGGTGGAGAGAAAACCCACAGACACTCGGTCCTCCGTGGAATTATTTTGATATGTGTATTAAAGGGATACTTTGGGATTTTGGCAATGAAGCCCTTCTTCTACTTTCCCCAGAGTCAGACCCTTCATTTACTGTCTACAACATGTCAGGATCCGGAGGTATCCCTCTGATGATAACGTACAAGCCTCACAGCATGCTTGCATCTGTTCACGTTTGTGTGTGTGTGTGTGTGTGTAGGTGTAGGTGTGTGTGTGTGTGTGTAGGTGTGTGTTGGTGTCTCAGACCCATGGGGGAGGCTGTAGCTACATAGCTAAGTGCTGTGTGACAGACAGCACTCACACAAGACATTAGACTTTATTTTCCTGAGAGAAACCAACGCACTGAGGATGATAATGAAGGTTCACCTCCCTCACAGCAGCACTCAGAGATACACACACACACACACACACACACTTTTAAAGAGCAAACAAGTTCTTCGGCATACGCAAACAGACGGGCAAATTCATATGTAAATGCTATGATGATAATTTATATTACTGGGGAGAGACACACAGTCGGAGGGGGGGGGGGGGGGGCACAGGTAGAGGGGGGGGCACACACAGGTGGGGGGAGAGAGGTGGAGGGGGAGACACAGGTGGATGGGGGGACAGGGGGGAGACAAGGGGGGAGACACAGGTGGAGGGAGGGAGACACAGTTGGAGGGGGGAGAGACAGTTGGAAGGGGGAGAGACAGGCGGAGAGACAGGCGGGCGGAGGAGGGGGAGACAGACGGGCGGAGGAGGGGGGTGACAGACGGGCGGAGGGGGGTGACAGACAGGCGGAGGGGGGGGGTGAGACAGGCGGAGGGGGGGGTGAGACAGGCGGAGGGGGGGGTGAGACAGGCGGAGGGGGGTGAGACAGGCGGAGGGGGGGAGAGACAGGCGGAGGGGGGGGGGGGGGGACAGACAGGCGGGGGGGGGGGGGGGGGGGGGGGGGGAGACAGACAGGCGGGGGGGGGGGGGGGGGGAGACAGACAGGTGGAGGGGGGACACACACACAACTCAACCAAAAGAAGCCTCCTATATTTGTACTATAAATCCAGAGGGAGAGAGAGAGCAGGCGTAGCACAGAGGGAGAGAGAGCAGTCAAACTGCATGGTGAATGGGCAAGGAAAGAGAGAGGGAGGGACTGAAGCGCTTATCAAAAGGCAGGGAGGATTAAATGAGAGAGAGAGAGAGAGAGAGAGAGCGAGCGAGAGAGAGAGAGAGCTGCATTGTGTGGAGCCTTGGGAAACGACCAGAAGCTCCTATAGTCCCTCCGCTCAACACAGAGCAGCCACACAGAGACAGAGTCACAACCCTCCCTCACACTTCTCTCTCTGGATACCATAGGAACCTGTCCTATAGCTGATTTTCCACTGGATACTACAGCCAACCGGAGCAGAGGAAAATACTGGATACTACAGCCAACCGGAGCAGAGGAAAATACAGGATACTAGTTAAGAACTTTCTTCCTTTGATTTGGAATCCGGTGTGTTACATGAAGCCCTGATGATGAACTTGATTATAAATGAAGTGCATGGCATCGCAGTCACCGACTACACAGCTTTTCTTTTCTGAAACCCCCGTGTGTGTGTGTGATCAGAGAAGACGACGTGAAGGAGAAAGATTCTTGAGGTTTTGGTCGGAGGTTGCAGAAGTACGCGTCTTCTTTTGTATACAATACTGAGCTCCTGGGGAGTGCACTCATCATCCGCCAGTTGAAGGGAGAGAGGAGATTGTATCGACCGCGAGAGAGAGAGAGACAAGAGAGAGACAAGAGAGAGAGACAAGAGAGAGGCAAGAGAGAGAGAGAGAGAGAGAGAGAGAGAGAGAGAGAGAGAGAGAGAGAGAGAGAGAGAGAGAGAGAGAGAGACAGAGACAGAGACAGAGAGAGAGAGAACTGGCTGTATGATTGCGTTAATAAGCGAGCTAGACAGAATGTTGACTTATTTCAAACCCCTCCCTTGCTCACTCGCTGCTCGCACTGTCTGTCGCAGACAGCTCGTTTAGTGACCTGTAACTCTTCTGACTGGATAAAAGGACATTTTTAGATTACAACAGTGAGAAAAAGGTGGTCGGGTCCGTGACAAGAGGCAGTGGGACGACGGATTCCCCACACAACAGGGTTTTGTTTTTCTGGGTAGGCTAAGATTAACAGTATCGGACAATTGGTGATTCTTTAAAGCACCTCCTTTAGCCCACAAGGACCGGAGACAGCAAGAGAAAAGTACAACAGTCCATCTCCGTGGACAGTAGGCATAACAAACGGACAATAAAGCATTCTTGTTCTAAACGTTGTTTGCTGTTCTTCAGGACATTACGGAGAGAAAAGCTTCCAACAGGAGTCTAGCAGCTTCTCCACGTGTTATTAAACCTCCGGACCAGCGCCCAGTTTTAAATGGGCTATTCTGATGAGTCCTGCCACAGCAACAGTTCCTGTACTAACCGATGTAATAAGACATTTTAAATGGACTTTCAGGAGGTGAGGAACGTAAACATAATCCACGTTCAGCTATCACTGAGCTGTGATGCAGAAGTAAAGCACATCCCAGAGTGAAATAATGATGTGCTTTTTCTTTTTGTCAGGGATCCTTGTATTCCCTTCATCTCTCAGTCACGTGAAATGAACTTTTGTTGGGTTTCCCAAACTCAACCTGGTCAGGGACAGAGACTTTTACAGCTATTGAACTAGTTAAACTGCCTTCCATTTGCTAATTCGTTTCTCCTCTCGTCTTTTCTACTGCCCTGCAGTGGAGGGGCAGGCCGCTATGGCAGCTTTCACTCTCTCTGCTGCTACGTTACAGCTGTAGCTTGTATATTCCCCCAAAACCGCCACCACTCCAAGATCCTGTTGAGACAGACAGTACACCAACTCCCAACTCCGCTCCTGTTGAGAGACAGAGAGGGCGACAAAGAGAGACTGCGCACCTACCAAACCCGTATTGAGGAAGAGAGACTGTGGACCAACCAAAACAGAGAGACTGTGCACAAACCAGGAGCCCCACGGACGGACACAAAAACTCCTGGTGTCACTTTGGCCACTCTCTCGTCCCCCTGTAGTGTCCCGTCAGCACAATGCTCAGGTCTCAGGCTGTAACTGCCCCTCTGGTGCGGAACTCTCTCCTCCTAGTGCTCCTGCTGCAGCAAGCCGGGGTCAGGGCTGAGACAGGGGTCGCGACTGAGGCCGGGGTGGGGGCTAGTGAGTCTGGGGTCGGGGCCAGTATATGTCCCAAGGGCTGCCTGTGTTGCTCCGACATCCTCAGCTGTGCCGACAACGGTCTGAAGGCACTGCCCTCCGAGCTGCCCGCGTACACCACAACCCTGGACCTCAATCACAACCGCCTGAAGGAGCTGAAGAAGGGAAGCTTTGCCGCGCTGCCCCGTCTGGAGTCTCTTCGCCTGGCTCATAACTGCCTGAAATTCCTTGAGCCCGGAACCTTCTGGAACAGCAGTGCGCTACGACAACTGGACCTGTCGTCCAATCAGCTGGAAAAGGTAGAGGCGCACTACTTCCTGGAGCTGACAGGATTGGAGGAGCTGCTGCTCTTCAACAACCGCATCGTCCGCGTGGAGAGCAAGGCCCTGGCGGCGCTCGGCAACCTACGCAAGGTCTACATCAGCCACAACCGCCTCACGGACTTCCCCTTCTCCATCCAGGAGGACAGCCACCCCTTCCTGGTCACCATGGACCTGTCCTCCAACAGCATGTCCAAACTCCCCCTGGTGGACATCGAGACCCTGCCGGCGGCCTTGCAGAGCGGACTCTTCCTCCACAACAACACCCTGATCTGCGAGTGCGAAATGTACAACATGTTCCGGCGCTGGGAGCAGAAGGGGTTCCCCTCGGTCAGTGACTTCCGTGAGGAGCACACCTGCCTGGTGTATGGGGAACACAAGGCCTCCGTTAAGTTTTTCCACCACAGACGCTTCTTTGAAGTGAACTTGAAGTGTAGTACGGCAGTGGCTGGAGCTCTATGGGAGCCTGAGGGAAGCCTGCTGGTGTACGAAGGAGCCGCCGTGGTTCTGGACTGTCACACCATGCTCAAAGGACAGCACCTAACCTACTTGTGGGTTTCACCTCACCATGGGGCAGGGGCCCCGCCCGAGAACAACGGCACTCTCCGCATGCACGCCAACGGCAGTCTGGAGATTGTGTCGGCGCAGGTCGAGGACTCCGGCGTGTACTGGTGCAAGGTTTTCGACGGGACTAAGAGGAACGAGTCATGGGAGGTGAACGTGACGGTGTTGATGCGACACGATGAAACCGAGCCCTTCAACACGGGGTTTACGACCCTCATAGGGTGTGTGACGACCCTCGTTCTGGTCCTCATGTACCTTTACCTGACCCCCTGCCACTGCTGTTGCCACAAGCAGCCCCCTCTGCCGGGTACCCCCAGCCCGGCCAATGACCAGTACAGTGCCCAGTCCTCGATCCTGACCCCCCCCCCGCCCGCCACCACAGAGGGACCAGGCCGCAAGGTCAGCAACAACAAGCATGTGGTGTTTCTGGAGCCCATCAAAGAAGTGCAGAACGGCCGGCTAAAGGCGGCTACAGGTGCGCTGTCCCCAGTCTCGGTGTCAGGCCACTCCATCACCTCAGTCTTCTCAGACTCACCCATCGTGCCATAGCACCAGGCAGACAGCCATCTCCTACTGTACCTTCTTCTCTACCCAACACCTGCCTCCTCTGCCCCACCCCATCCCACTCGCAGAGAGAGTGGGTTGGGTTACCCAACCAGGCAGGGCAGAGAGTTAGACACTGCCTGTCAAGAGTAGGATAGATGGACACAGACAGATAGATGGCATTGCCACCCAGGGGTGAGGCAGAAGACACCATGAGAGGGAGATTGAGAGACAGAAATAGAGAGAGAGGAAGAGATAGGCAGAGAGATGGAGAGCAAGACAGCGAAAGGGCAGAGAGATGAACATCCAGCACAAACTCAACTGGCCCAGCCAGGTTTGACTGGCCTGCCTTTCTGAGGAGTAAAACTGCAAGGAGCCTGCATGTTGAGTGAGAAAAAGTGCTAATGGGCTCGGGCTGCAACATTCTGTTACCTTTCTCAAAGAATTCCCCTGATTTCCCAGAAATCCTGGTTACAAGGAAATGAGCAGGAATCTGTGAATTTCTGGAAAACCAGGGAACTTTGAGAAAGTGAACAGAATTTTGCAACACAACACTGGGTGTATATCTAGAACTATATCAAAAACAAAGCAGGATAGAGCTGTCCCTGTTAGCACGGCTTGAACCCTTTAATAAACCAGAGCTAGTGTATGGATGCCTTGTCTAAGAAAATTTGAACAAAATCAGCCATAAAACCCAGCCTGAAACCTTTTTGTAGCAAGTAGCCTAAAGATAGCAAGTTAGATGACTAGTAGAAACATATTTACAAAGTATACCTTTTAGCAGAATTAATGTCTTTAGTAGAACAGAGAAACAACCATGTTAAAGCTATTTTTTTTGAATATGAAACTAGCAGAAGAGAAACGTGATTTGAAACCCCCCACTGTAAGTCCTGGTGGATTCCTACCGTGCTTAGCTGTCGGATAACAAACAAACAAACAAACAAACAAACAAACAAACAAACAGGAACACAGTGTGCAGAGCGGTTCAGCAGAAGGAGACAGTTTTTTGGGGCAAGATAGATCCATCCATTTATTTCTTAGTTAAGAGACTGGGCCGTGGTTTCACTGTGAGGATAGAGGGGGCTGTTTCTGCTCTAACACCTTTCTTATTGACGCTTTTTCATCCATGTTGGCTGCTCCGCTACTAACACTGACGGATACAGAATATTGAGCGACAAAGTGACAAAAGAGCGAATGTTACCTGTTCTGGTACGTTTGTTACTGGATTGACAAGAGGACACTCCAACATTGACAGCTCGCTGCTTTCCTAATGGAATTATGTTCCTCCTCCCTCCCCACGTACCCCACCCTCCTCCTCCCTCACCATGTACCCTACCCTCCTCCTCCTCCCTCACCATGTACCCCACCCTCCTCCTCCTCCCTCACCATGTACCCCACCCTCCTCCTCCTCCCTCACCATGTACCCCACCCTCCTCCTTCTCCCTCACCATGTACCCCACCCTCCTCCTCCTCCCTCACCATGTACCCCACCCTCCTCCTCCTCCCTCACCATGTACCCCACCCTCCTCCTCCTCCCTCACCACGTACCCCACCCTCCTCCTCCTCCCTCACCACGTACCCCACCCTCCTCCTCCTCCCTCACCACGTACCCCACCCTCCTCCTCCCTCCCCACGTACCCCACCCTCCTCCTCCCTCACCATGTACCCCACCCTCCTCCTCCTCCCTCACCACGTACCCCACCCTCCTCCTCCCTCCCCACGTACCCCACCCTCCTCCTCCCTCACCATGTACCCCACCCTCCTCCTCCTCCTCCTCCCTCCCCACGTACCCCACTCTCCCTCACCACGTACCCCACCCTCCTCCCTCCTCCCTCCCCACGTACCCCACCCTCCTCCTCCCTCCCCACGTACCCCACCCTCCTCCTCCCCCACCCTCCTCCTCCCTCACCACGTACCCCTCCCTCCTCCCTCACCACGTACCCCACCCTCCTCCTCCTCCCTCACCACGTACCCCACCCTCCTCCCGCACCACCCTCCTCCCGCACCACGTACCCCACCCTCACCACGTACCCCAACCTTCCACCCCTCACCACGTACCCCACCCTTCTCCTCCCTCACCACGTACCCCACCCTCCTCCTCCCTCACCACGTACCCCACCCTCACCACGTACCCCACCCTCCTCCTCCCTCACCCTCCTCCCTCACCACGTACCCCACCTTCTTCCCGCACCACGTACCCCACCCTCTTCACGTACCCCACCCTCACCACGTACCCCATCCTCCTCCCTCATCACGTACCCCACTCTCCCTCACCACGTACCCCTCCCTCCTCCCTCACCACGTACCCCACCCTCCTCCCGCACCACGTACCCCACCCTCCTCCCGCACCACGTACCCCACCCTCACCACGTACCCCAACCTTCCACCCCTCACCACGTACCCCACCCTTCTCCTCCCGCACCACGTACCCCACCCTCCTCCCTCACCACGTACCCCACCTTCTTCCCGCACCCCACCCTCTTCACATATCCCACCCTCACCACGTACCCCATCCTCCTCCCTCATCACGTACCCCACCCTCCTTCCTCACCACGTACCCCACCCTCCTCCCTCACCACGTACCCCACCTTCTTCCCGCACCCCACCCTCTTCACGTACCCCACTCTTCACGTACCCCACCCTCTTCACGTACCCCACCCTCTTCACGTACCCCACCCTCACCACGTACCCCATCCTCCTCCCTCACCACATACCCCACCCTCCTTCCTCACCACGTACCCCACCCTCCTTCCTCACCACGTACCCCACCCTCCTCCCGCACCACGTACCCTACCCTCCTCCCGCACCACGTACCCTACCCTCCTCCCGCACCACGTACCCTACCCTCCTCCCTCACCACGTACCCCATCCTCCTCCCTCACCACGTACCCCATCCTCCTCCCTCACCACGTACCCCACCCTCCTCCCTCACCACGTACCCCACCCTCCTCCCTCACCACGTACCCCACCCTCCTTCCTCACCACGTACCCCACCCTCCTCCCTCACCACGTACCCTACCCCCCTCCCTCACCACGTACCCCACCCTCCTTCCTCACCACGTACCCCACCCTCCTCCCGCACCACGTACCCTACCCTCCTCCCGCACCACGTACCCTACCCTCCTCCCGCACCACGTACCCTACCCTCCTCCCGCACCACGTACCCTACCCTCCTCCCGCACCACGTACCCTACCCTCCTCCCTCACCACGTACCCCATCCTCCTCCCTCACCACGTACCCCACCCTCCTCCCTCACCACGTACCCCACCCTCCATCACCACGTACCCCATCCTCCTCCCTCACCACGTACCCCACCCTCCTTCCTCACCACGTACCCCACCCTCCTCCCGCACCACGTACCCTACCCCCCTCCCTCACCACGTACCCTACCCTCCTCCCGCACCACGTACCCTACCCCCCTCCCTCACCACGTACCCCACCCTCCTCCTGCCCTGCACTCCTTCTCTTGCATCCTTTCTTTCTTCAACCTGTTAATAAATCATGCTTCTTGGACCGCAGAGGGAAATGTATTCTGGCTTGTTATTGCCATGTGTGTCTGTGGCTTAGGTGAAGTGTGTGTGTGTGTGTGTTATCTTGTGTTTATACACGTGTGTGTGTGAGAGATATAATATGATAACATATCAGTAGTCATAACTCAGTAACCATTCCACTAATGATAACAACATATCAGGTGTCATACCAAGGGTTGCAAAGGGTCGGAAACTTTCCGGGAAATTTCCGGAAATTTTCCATGGGAAGTTAAGCCTGGGAATTTTGCTTTAAATTCATCCTAAAAGTTTATAACAGTGAACCTTTTTTGTTGGATACACATAAGGCAATTCTAGGTCTTGTGGCATATTTTGGCTAAACTAATCCCCAATTCAATGGAATTGCAACCCTCTACATGCACAGTGCATTCTTCCATCACATGTTCAGCTGATTTTCAAGATCTTGCATACTAATGAGATGCTATTGAGCCCACACTACTACACTGTCTGAGCCAAGGACTACATGCTTTCTGGTAAGTTTTGATTACAATACTGGGTGGGGTGAATATATTTTATATGACATACATTATTTTTTGTTAACTAGTGAACTAGAAACCTACAGTAAAGTGTGTTTAAATCATTTCTAACTTGTTAACAATTTCTGCTAGTTAGTTTTTGCTAGAATGTGGGTTTTAGCTTGCTTGCGCCTGCAACTGAGGAGTGTTAATTCACCTGTTTCATTTTAAAATATTTATCTTACAAAGGAGTTGTTTAATTTAACTGCTTAACTACGTATCTGTACATGGAATTGTATTTGTTGATTTTTGCAATGCAGACTGTATTGCAATAATCTCTGATGGGTGGTCGAATGTTCGTGGGCATGGAATAATTAACTACATATCCGCCCCTCAACCAGTATTCTACAAGAGCACAGGCACAAGGGACAACAGACACACCAGTTTCTACATAGCAGATGAGCTGAAGGCAGTCATCAATGACCTTGGACCACAGAAGGCATTTGCACTGATGACAGACAATGCTGCGAACATGAAGGCTGCTTGGTCTAAAGTGGAGGGGTCCAGCACACCCATTGGCTGTGCTGCTCATGCATGAATCTGCTCCTCAAGGACATCATGGCACTGAAAACAATGGATATATTCTACAAGAGAGCGAAGGAAATGGTTAGGTATGTGAAGGGTCATCAAAATAATGCAGCAATCTACCTCACCAAGTGAGAAGAATAAGAGCACCACATTGAAGCTGCCCAGCAACACCCGTTGGGGTGGTGTTGTCATCATGTTTTACAGTCTCCTGGAGGGGAAGGAGTCTCTCCAAGAAATGGCCATATCGCAGTCTGCCAATATGGACAGCCCCATCAAGAGGATCCTCCTGGATCCCCCTTGCTTGTGTATTTTGAGAGAGAGTGGCAAGCAGCCTGAAACTGCAGTAGCCATTGCACGGATTGAGGGAGACAATGCCATCCTGTCTGATGTTCAGACTCTGCTTGCAGATGTAAGAGAAGAAATCCATACTGCCCTGCCCACTTCACTGTTGCTCCAAGCAGAGGAAACTGCAGTTCTGAAATACATCAAAAAGCGTGAAGACTTCTGCCTGAAGCCCAAACACGCCGCAGCGCACATGCTGGACCCCAAGTATGCTGGCAAGAGCATCCTGTCTGGTGCAGAGATCAACAAGGCCTATGGTGTCATCACTACCGTGTCTCGCCACCTTGACCTGGATGAGGGCAAGGTTCTTGGCAGTCTGGCGAAGTACACTTCCAAGCAAGGGCTTTGGGATGGAGATGCAATATGGCAGTCGTGCCAACATATCTCATCAGCCACCTGGTGGAAGGGACTTTGTGGATCTGAGGCTCTTTCCACTGTTGCCTCCATCATCCTCCAAATCCCACCAACATCAGCCACCTCAGAGCGCAACTGGTCCTTGTTTGGAAACACACACACACCAAAGCACGCAACAGGCTGACCAATACAAGGGTTGAAAAATTGGTGGCCAACCGGGCAAATTTTAGGCTTTTTGAGCCTGACAACGAGCCATCCTCAACAAGGTTGGAAAGTGACAGTGAAGATGAGGCCTCAGAGTCTAATGTTCAAGAGGTGGACGTTGAGGAGATCCAGGGAGAAGACATGGAAGCCTGAGAGGAAGACAACCAAAGCTTTAGTTTCTAGACTATCATTTTACAGATCTATGTTGAAAACGTTTTTGGGAGATGCGATGGATCATTGGGGATCATTCAATATTCCCTTTCTTTTGTTTTTCAGTGAAATCATCCCATGTGAAGCCTCAACTCATTTAATTAAAGTTCAATTCATAACTAAATTGTTTTTAATCGTTTGCAATTATGTCTCCATATGACATGGTAAATATATCCAATGCAAAAAACATCAACATTTAAATGGTATTCAAATTATTTTGCATATATTCCCGTTATTTCCCACGGAAAATGTCCACCTCTAAATATTCCCCAAAATGTACAATCCTAGTCATACCTCAGTAACCATTCCACTGCTGATAACATATCAGGTGTCATTCCACTGCTGATAACATATCAGGTGTCATACCTCAGTAACCATTCCACTGCTGATAACATATCAGGTGTCATTCCACTGCTGATAACATATCAGGTGTCATACCTCAGTAACCAGTCCACTGCTGATAACATATCAGGTGTCATACCTCAGTAACCATTCCACTGCTGATAACATATCAGGTGTCATACCTCAATAACCAAACCACTGCTGATAACATATCAGGTGTCATACCTCAGTAACCATTCCACTGCTGATAACATATCAGGTGTCATACCTCAGTAACCAGTCCACTGCTGATAACATATCAGGTGTCATACCTCAGTAACCAGTCCACTGCTGATAACATATCAGGTGTCATACCTCAGTAACCAGTCCACTGCTGATAACATATCAGGTGTCATACCTCAGTAACCATTCCACTGCTGATAACATATCAGGTGTCATACCTCAGTAACCATTCCACTGCTGATAACATATCAGGTGTCATACCTCAATAACCAGTCCACTGCTGATAACATATCAGGTGTCATACCTCAATAACCAGTCCACTGCTGATAACATATCAGGTGTCATACCTCAGTAACCAGTCCACTGCTGATAACATATCAGGTGTCATACCTCAGTAACCATTCCACTGCTGATAACATATCAGGTGTCATACCTCAATAACCAGTCCACTGCTGATAACATATCAGGTGTCATACCTCAGTAACCAGTCCACTGCTGATAACATATCAGGTGTCAGACATTTGAAGTTAGAAACATCAAGGACCATCTGATAATAGCAGTGTGCCGGTCCTCTAACCAAGACGTCCACTATCTTCTGGACCGCACAAGGCCTGCTCAGTCCTAGGGATGTTACACTGAAACAAGGTTCAGGATGGAAAATAAATTCTCTCGAACAACGTTCAACACATTTCGGAGCAAACTCCTTTGTCAGAGCACCTACGAGGGTAATAAAGTCTGATGTTAAGCAGAGATACTGGAGGAGTAACTGGCAAAGCCTTTGAATCGTGTCTAGATCCTGAACCATGATGTGGTGAGGAAGTGGATATTTACATTGCATTACATCGCTGGTTCATTACGTCGCTCCCTTGTTCCCGGAACCGTCACTTATTTTACAAAGACACGAAGAGTTGAGGACTCACACACACAGGGACAGACACGTATGTACAGGGACAGACACGTATGTACAGAGACAGACACGTATGTACAGGGACAGACACGTATGTACAGGGACAGACACGTATGTACAGGGACAGACACGTATGTACAGGGACAGACACGTATGTACAGGGACAGACACGTATGTACAGGGACAGACACGTATGTACAGGGACAGACACGTATGTACAGGGACAGACACGTGTGGACTACAGAATTCCAGCTCTCACAGACCTGTTAGTTTTTCTTTAAGAAGCCCTCCTGTTCTCCACTCATTACCTGTATTAACTGCACCTGTTTGAACTAGTTACCTGTATAAAAGACACCTGTCCACACACTCAATCAAACAGACTCCAACCTCTCCACAATGGCCAAGACCAGAGAGCTGTGTAAGGACATCCAAGGATAAAATTGTAAGACCTGCACAAGGCTGGGATGGGCTACAGGACAATAGGCAAGCAGCTTGGTGAGAAGGCAACAACTGTTGGCGCAATTATTAGAAAATGGAAGAAGTTCAAGATGACGGTCAATCACCCTCGGTCTGGGGCTCCATGAAAGATCTCACCTCGTGGGGCATCAATGATCATGAGGAAGTTGAGGGATCAGCCCAGAACTACATGGCACGACCTGGTCAATGACCTGAAGAGAGCTGGGACCACAGTCTCAAAGAAAACCATTAGTAACACACTACGCCGTCATGGATTAAAATCCTGCAGGCCCGTCTGAAGTTTGCCAATGACCATCGGGATGATCCAGAGGAGGAATGGGAGAAGGTCATGTGGTCTGATGAGACAAAAATAGAGCTTTTTGGTCTAAACTCCACTCGCCGTGTTTGGAGGAAGAAGAAGGATGAGTACAACCCCAAGAACACCATCCCAACCGTGAAGCATAGAGGTGGAAACATCATTCTTTGGGGATGCTTTTCTGCAAAGGGGACAGGACGACTGCACCGTATTGAGGGGAGGATGGATGGGGCCATGTATCGCGAGATCTTGGCCAACAACCTCCTTCCCTCAGTAAGAGCATTGAAGATGGGTCGTGGCTGGTTCTTCCAGCATGACAACGACCCGAAACACACAGCCAGGGCAACTAAGGAGTGGAGATTCCGTCTCTCACAGTTGAAGTGTACCAATGATAAAAATTACAGACCTCTACAGGCGGAGGTAGCGGTCCTGCTGCTGGGTTGTTGCCCTCCTACGGCCTCCTCCACGTCTCCTGATGTACTGGCCTGTCTCCTGGTAGCGCCTCCATGCTCTGGACACTACGCTGACAGACACAGCAAACCTTCTTGCCACAGCTCGCATTGATGTGCCATCCTGGATGAGCTGCACTACCTGAGCCACTTGTGTGGGTTGTAGACTCCGTCTCATGCTACCACTAGAGTGAGAGCACCGCCAGCATTCAAAAGTGACCAAAACATCAGCCAGGAAGCATAGGAACTGAGAAGTGGTCTGTGGTCACCACCTGCAGAACCACTCCTTTATTGGGGGTGTCTTGCTAATTGCCTATAATTTCCATCTTTTGTCTATTCCATTTGCACAACAGCATGTGAAATGTATTGTCAATCAGTGTTGCTTCCTAAGTGGACTGTTTGATTTCACAGAAGTGTGATTGACTTGGAGTTACATTGTGTTGTTTAAGTGTTCCCTTTATTTTTTTGAGCAGTGTATATGGGTGGTGATGGCAGTGCTAGGGTGGATAGGGTGGATATATATATATATATGGGTGGCGATGGCAGTGCTAGGGTGGATATATATATATGGGTGGTGATGGCAGTGCTAGGGTGGATATACAGTATATATGGGTGGTGATGGCAGCGCTAGGGTGGATATATATATATATGGGTGGTGATGGCAGCGCTAGGGTGGATATATATATGGGCGGTGATGGCAGTGCTAGGGTGGATATATATATATATGGGTGGTGATGGCAGTGCTAGGGTGAATATATATATATATATGGTTGGTGATGGCAGTGCTAGGGTGGATATACAGTATATATGGGTGGTGATGGCAGTGCTAGGGTGGATATATATATATGGGTGGTGATGGCAGTGCTAGGGTGGATATATATATATGGGTGGTGATGGCAGTGCTAGGGTGGATATATATATATATGGGTGGTGATGGCAGTGCTAGGGTGGATATACAGTATATATGGGTGGTGATGGCAGCGCTAGGGTGGATATATATATATATATATGGGTGGCGATGGCAGTGCTAGGGTGGATATATATATAGGTGGTGATGGCAGTGCTAGGGTGGATATACAGTATATATGGGTGGTGATGGCAGCGCTAGGGTGGATATATATATATATGGGTGGTGATGGCAGCGCTAGGGTGGATATATATATGGGCGGTGATGGCAGTGCTAGGGTGGATATATATATATGGGTGGTGTTGGCAGTGCTAGGGTGAATATATATATATATATATGGTTGGTGATGGCAGTGCTAGGGTGGATATACAGTATATATGGGTGGTGATGGCAGTGCTAGGGTGGATATATATATATGGTTGGTGATGGCAGTGCTAGGGTGGATATACAGTATATATGGGTGGTGATGGCAGTGCTAGGGTGGATATATATATATATGGTTGGTGATGGCAGTGCTAGGGTGGATATACAGTATATATGGGTGGTGATGGCAGTGCTAGGGTGGATATATATATATATAAATGGGTGGTTATGGCAGTGCTAGGGTGGATATATATATATGGGTGGTGATGGCAGTGCTAGGGTGGATATACAGTATATATGGGTGGTGACGGCAGTGCTAGGGTGGATGTTCAGTATATATGGGTGGTGATGGCAGCGCTAGGGTGGATATACAGTATATATGGGTGGTGATGGCAGCGCTAGGGTGGATATATATATATGGGTGGTGATGGCAGTGCTAGGGTGGATATATATATGGGTGGTGATGGCAGTGCTAGGGTGGATATATATATATGGGTGTTATGGCAGTGCTAGGGTGGATATATATATATATGGGTGGTGATGGCAGTGCTAGGGTGGATATATATATATGGGTGGTGATGGCAGTGCTAGGGTGGATATATATATGGGTGGTGATGGCAGTGCTAGGGTGGATATATATATGGGTGGTGATGGCAGCGCTAGGGTGGATATATATATGGGTGGTGATGGCAGTGCTAGGGTGGATATATATGGGTGGTGATGGCAGTGCTAGGGTGGATATATATATATGGGTGGTGATGGCAGTGCTAGGGTGGATATATATATGGGTGGTGATGGCAGTGCTAGGGTGGATATATATATGGGTGGTGATGGCAGCGCTAGGGTGGATATATATATATGGGTGGTGATGGTAGTGCTAGGTTGGATATACAGTATATATGGGTGGTGATGGCAGTGCTAGGGTGGATATATATATATGGGTGTTATGGCAGTGCTAGGGTGGATATATATACACTGCTCAAAAAAATAAAGGGAACACTTAAACAACACAATGTAACTCCAAGTCAATCACACTTCTGTGAAATCAAACTGTCCACTTAGGAAGCAACACTGATTGACAATAAATTTCACATGCTGTTGTGCAAATGGAATAGACAAAAGGTGGAAATTATAGGCAATTAGCAAGACACCCCCAATAAAGGAGTGATTCTGCAGGTGGTGACCACAGACCACTTCTCAGTTCCTATGCTTCCTGGCTGATGTTTTGGTCACTTTTGAATGCTGGCGGTGCTTTCACTCTAGTGGTAGCATGAGACGGAGTCTACAACCCACACAAGTGGCTCAGGTAGTGCAGCTCATCCAGGATGGCACATCAATGCGAGCTGTGGCAAGAAGGTTTGCTGTGTCTGTCAGCGTAGTGTCCAGAGCATGGAGGCGCTACCAGGAGACAGGCCCGTACATCAGGAGACGTGGAGGAGGCCGTAGGAGGGCAACAACCCAGCAGCAGGACCGCTACCTCCGCATTTGTGCAAGGAGGAGCACTGCCAGAGCCCTGCAAAATGACCTCCAGCAGGCCACAAATGTGCATGTGTCTGCTCAAACGGTCAGAAACAGACTCCATGAGGGTGGTATGAGGGCCCGATGTCCACAGGTGGGGGTTGTGCTTACAGCCCAACACCGTGCAGGACGTTTGGCATTTGCCAGAGAACACCAAGATTGGCAAATTCGCCACTGGCGCCCTGTGCTCTTCACAGATGAAAGCAGGTTCACACTGAGCACATGAGCACATGTGACAGACGTGACAGAGTCTGGAGACGCCGTGGAGAACGTTCTGCTGCCTGCAACATCCTCCAGCATGACCGGTTTGGCGGTGGGTCAGTCATGGTGTGGGGTGGCATTTCTTTGTGGGGCCGCACAGCCCTCCATGTGCTCGCCAGAGGTAGCCTGACTGCCATTAGGTACCGAGATGAGATCCTCAGAGCCCTTGTGAGACCATATGCTGACACATGCACATTTGTGGCCTGCTGGAGGTCATTTTGCAGGGCTCTGGCAGTGCTCCTCCTTGCACAAAGGCGGAGGTAGCGTCCTGCTGCTGGGTTGTTGCCCTCCTACGGCCTCCTGCACGTCTCCTGATGTACTGGCCTGTCTCCTGGTAGCGCCTCCATGCTCTGGACACTACGCTGACAGACACAGCAAACCTTCTTGCCACAGCTCGCATTGATGTGCCATCCTGGATGAGCTGCACTACCTGAGCCACTTGTGTGGGTTGTAGACTCCGTCTCATGCTACCACTAGAGTGAAAGCACCGCCAGCATTCAAAAGTGACCAAAACATCAGCCAGGAAGCATAGGAACTGAGAAGTGGTCTGTGGTCACCACCTGCAGAACCACTCCTTTATTGGGGGTGTCTTGCTAATTGCCTATAATTTCCACCTTTTGTCTATTCCATTTGCACAACAGCATGTGAAATCTATTGTCAATCAGTGTTGCTTCCTAAGTGGACAATTTGATTTCACAGAAGTGTGATTGACTTGGAGTTACATTGTGTTGTTTAAGTGTTCCCTTTATTTTTTTGAGCAGTGTATATATGGGTGGTGATGGCAGCGCTAGGGTGGATATATATATGGGTGGTGATGGCAGCGCTAGGGTGGATATATATATGGGTGGTGATGGCAGCGCTAGGGTGGATATATATATGGGTGGTGATGGCAGTGCTAGGGTGGATATATATGGGTGGTGATGGCAGCGCTAGGGTGGATATACAGTATATATGGGTGGTGATGGCAGTGCTAGGGTGGATATATATATGGGTGGTGATGGCAGTGCTAGGGTGGATATATATATGGGTGGTGATGGCAGCGCTAGGGTGGATATATATATGGGTGGTGATGGTAGTGCTAGGGTGGATATACAGTATATATGGGTGGTGATGGCAGTGCTAGGGTGGATATATATATATATGGGTGGTGATGGCAGCGCTAGGGTGGATATATATATATGGGTGGTGATGGCAGCGCTAGGGTGGATATATATATGGGTGGTGATGGCAGCGCTAGGGTGGATATATATATATGGGTGGTGATGGCAGTGCTAGGGTGGATATATATATGGGTGGTGATGGCAGCGCTAGGGTGGATATATATATATGGGTGGTGATGGTAGTGCTAGGGTGGATATACAGTATATATGGGTGGTGATGGCAGTGCTAGGGTGGATATATATATATATGGGTGGTGATGGCAGCGCTAGGGTGGATATATATATGGGTGGCGATGGCAGTGGTAGGGTGGATATATATATTTGGGTGGTGATGGCAGTGCTAGGGTGGATATACAGTATATATGGGTGGCGATGGCAGTGCTAGGGTGGATATACAGTATATATGGGTGGCGATGGCAGTGCTAGGGTGGATATATATATATGGGTGTTATGGCAGTGCTAGGGTGGATATATATATATATATATATATATATATATATATATATATATATATATATATATATATATATGGGTGGTGATGGCAGTGCTATGGTGTATATATATATATGGGTGGTGATGGCAGTGCTAGGGTGGATATACAGTATATATGGGTGGTGATGGCAGCACTAGGGTGGATATATATATGGGTGGTGATGACAGCGCTAGGGTGGATATATATATATGGGTGGTGATGGCAGCGCTAGGGTGGATATACAGTATATATGGGTGGTGATGGCAGTGCTAGGGTGGATATATATATGGATGGTTATGGCAGTGCTAGGGTGGATATATATATATGGGTGGTGATGGCAGTGCTAGGGATTTGGCCAAGAAGGAAGAAAGTCCTAATTAACTGTCTGTGGCTCTGCACAAAATTAATATTACATATGGACCTAGTACTCCCCCGTTGTCATCATCCTGGAAGCTGAGGTTATTATGATCCATACAGGATGTGAGTGTCTGGATGAGAGCACATATTATATTAAACTGGAAGACAATATAAAGGGGGAGGGAATATATTTTAACCTTAAAAGGGAAATATTAGGAAAGGAGGAACTATAAGAAGAATGGCTTTACTGAGTCTTTACTGTTGGTGTGTCTGCTCTAAACATTCACATTACTGAGTCTTTACTGTTGGTCTGTCTGCTCTAAACATTCACATTACTGAGTCTTTACTGTTGGTCTGTCTGCTCTAAACATTCACATTACTGAGTCTTTACTGTTGGTCTGTCTGCTCTAAACAGGTACATTACTGAGTCTTTACTGTTGGTCTGTCTGCTCTAAACATTCACATTACTGAGTCTTTACTGTTGGTCTGTCTGCTCTAAACAGGTACATTACTGAGTCTTTACTGTTGGCCTGTCTGCTCTAAACATTCACATTACTGAGTCTTTACTGTTGGTCTGTCTGCTCTAAACAGGTACATTACTGAGTCTTTACTGTTGGTCTGTCTGCTCTAAACAGGTACATTACTGAGTCTTTACTGTTGGTATGTCTGCTCTAAAACAGGTACATTACTGAGTCTTTACTGTTGGTCTGTCTGCTCTAAACATTCACATTACTGAGTCTTTACTGTTGGTCTGTCTGCTCTAAACAGGTACATTACTGAGTCTTTACTGTTGGTCTGTCTGCTCTAAACAGGTACATTACTGAGTCTTTACTGTTGGTCTGTCTGCTCTAAAACAGGTACATTACTGAGTCTTTACTGTTGGTCTGTCTGCTCTAAACAGGTACATTACTGAGTCTTTACTGTTGGTCTGTCTGCTCTAAACAGGTACATTACTGAGTCTTTACTGTTGGTCTGTCTGCTCTAAACAGGTACATTACTGAGTCTTTACTGTTGGTCTGTCTGCTCTAAACATTCACATTACTGAGTCTTTACTGTTGGTCTGTCTGCTCTAAACATTCACATTACTGAGTCTTTACTGTTGGTATGTCTGCTCTAAACATTCACATTACTGAGTCTTTACTGTTGGTCTGTCTGCTCTAAACATTCACATTACTGAGTCTTTACTGTTGGTCTGTCTGCTCTAAACAGGTACATTACTGAGTCTTTACTGTTGGTCTGTCTGCTCTAAACATTCACATTACTGAGTCTTTACTGTTGGTCTGTCTGCTCTAAACATTCACATTACTGAGTCTTTACTGTTGGTCTGTCTGCTCTAAACATTCACATTACTGGGTCTTTACTGTTGGTCTGTCTGCTCTAAACATTCACATTACTGAGTCTTTACTGTTGGTCTGTCTGCTCTAAACATTCACATTACTGGGTCTTTACTGTTGGTCTGTCTGCTCTAAACATTCACATTACTGAGTCTTTACTGTTGGTCTGTCTGCTCTAAACATTCACATTACTGAGTCTTTACTGTTGGTCTGTCTGCTCTAAACATTCACATTACTGGGTCTTTACTGTTGGTCTGTCTGCTCTAAACATTCACATTACTGAGTCTTTACTGTTGGTCTGTCTGCTCTAAACATTCACATTACTGGGTCTTTACTGTTGGTCTGTCTGCTCTAAACATTCACATTACTGAGTCTTTACTGTTGGTCTGTCTGCTCTAAACATTCACATTACTGAGTCTTTACTGTTGGTCTGTCTGCTCTAAACATTCACATTACTGAGTCTTTACTGTTGGTCTGTCTGCTCTAAACATTCACATTACTGAGTCTTTACTGTTGGTCTGTCTGCTCTAAACATTCACATTACTGAGTCTTTACTGTTGGTCTGTCTGCTCTAAACATTCACATTACTGAGTCTTTACTGTTGGTCTGTCTGCTCTAAACATTCACATTACTGAGTCTTTACTGTTGGTCTGTCTGCTCTAAAACAAACACAGAGCTAAACAACATGGTCCACTCAAAAGAAAGGCACGATCACGACCAGATTTATCAAATGCAAAGGTCATTTCAAATACACTTTGTCAATAAAACCAGTGAGAACGTTTGATGCTTTGTGTCTGGGCTACTCAAAACACAGCAGGTAAAACACAACACAATAACACGTTCCACTAAAACGTAGCCTAGATTGTTTTACCCGTAAAAGAGAGACACGAACGAGCACACATTTGATCAACGAGACGTAGTTTTGGAAAGACACTTTCTGCCAATAAAGGCTTTAGTATGCGTCTGGCTGTTCAAACACAGGAGGTAAACAGAAACACAAAGTCCCCTAAAAGGTTGATAGCTCTGCCTATAAAATAAATTGCATGATCCAGACCCTTTATAGGACACGGGTAAGTTAAAAACAACTCTCTGCTGACAGTAAAACCAGTGAGGCTGTACTATGCGTCTTCCTGGCCTACTCGAAACACAGACGGAACAGAAACAAACTAAAAAGCTATTTGTTGTAGGCTACCTCCTCCAACAAAACATAAAAAAGGGAACAAAAAAGGCACGATCACAATCGGAGAAAGGTAATTGGAAAGACAATGTGTTCTGGCCAATAAACCCAGTGAGATGGTTCCACAGCTGTCTAGAAGAGTCTCGGCAGTACTTTAATTTGAACCACAGATAATGTGAGAAGAGAATCGTCTGGCTATTGCACTTCTGAACTGGGACGCGTGGAAGACTCTCCTCTCGTCCAATCAGGTTTGTAGCCAAGTCCCCATCTCTCAATTTCTCACCGCCGCCGTTCATACTCTCCCCTCAGCTCCCCTACTTCGCCTCCTCTCCAGGTAAAAAAAACCCCATCGCTTTTGTGATGAGGTTGAGAGATACAGTCTACAGTCATAAATAGCGAGTAAGACGAGTATTTTGTTGGACATGCTCTGTGTTATTGCCTCTTATGGTTGATAGATACGGTACTGGTTTCATATTGAACACTAACAGCTCTGATATTTTCTTCTCCATAAAGATTAACGTTTCAGTTATTTTTCCAAGAAGAAGAAATCCAACTAGTGTGTAATAGTGTGTGACGTGCCTGGGCCGAACTGTAAATGGCTGTGTTAGAGACGGATTCTGACGGTCTGTTATTAACTGGCTGGCTGGTTGTGCGTGGTTGGTTTTTAGGAAGGAAATACGCCGGCAAGCATCACAGCGATTGGAGGAAATTAAGAAATTGCACAACCGATGAACTGAACTTATCTACAGTGCATTTGGAAAGTATTCAGACCCCTTGACTTTACCACATATTACCTTACAGCCTTATTCTAAAATAGATTTTTTTTTAAATGTCCCTCAATCTACAAACAATAACTCATGACAAAGCAAAAATTTGTTATACATTTTTGCAAATTTATTAAAAATAAAATAAACTTAAATATGACATTTACATAAATATTCAGACCCTTTACTCAGTACTTTGTTGAAGCACTTTTAGCAGCGATTACAGCCTCAAGTCTTCTTGGATATGACACTACAAGCTTGGCACACCTGTATTTGGGGAGTTTCTCCCATTCTTCTCTGTAGATCCTCTCAAGCTCTGTCAGGTTGGATGGGTTGTGTCGCTGCACAGCTGTTTTCAGGTCTCTCCAGAGATGTTCGATCGGGTTCAAGTTCGGGCTCTGGCTGGGCCACTCAAGGACATTCAGCGACTTGACCCGAAGCCACTCCTGCATTGTCTTGGCTGTGTGCTTAAGGTCGTTGTCCTGTTGAACCTTAGCCCTAGTCTGAGGTCCTGAGCGGTCTGGAGCAGGTTTTCATCAAGGATCTCTGTATTTTGCTCCGTTCATCTTTCCCTCGATCCTGACTGGTCTCCCAGTCCCTGCCGCTGAAAAACATACCCACAGCATGATGCTGCCAACACCATGCTTCCTTCAGATGTGACGCTTCGCATTCAAGCTAAAGAGTTCAATCTTGTTTCATCAGAGCAGAGAATCTTATTTCTATGGTCTGAGTCCTTTAAGTGCCTTTTGGCAAACTCGAAGCGGGCTGTCATTTGCCTTTTATTGAGGAGTGGCTTCCATCTGGCCATAAAGGCATGATTGGTAAAGTACTGCAGAGATGATTGTTCTTCTGGGAAGGTTCTCCCATCTCCACAGAGGAACTCTGGAGCTCTGCCAGAGTGACCATTGGGTTCTTGGTCACCTCCCTGACCAAGGCCCTTCTCCCCCAATTTCTCAGTTTGGCCGGGCAGCCAAAGAGGAAGAGTCTTGGTGGTTCCAAACTTCTTCCATTTAAGAATGATGGAGGCCACTGTGTTCTTGGGGACCTTCAATGCTGCAAAAAAATTTTGGTACCCTTCCATAGATTTGTGCCTCGACACAATCCTGTCTCGGAGCTCTACGGACAATTCCTTCGACCTCATGGCTTGGTGCTCATGGCTTGGTGCTCTGACATGCACCGTCAACTGTGGGACCTAATATAGACAGGTATGTGCCATTCCAAATCATGTCTAATCAATTGAATTTAGGTATTTTTTAGGTATTGAATTTTTTAGGTATTGAATTGAATTTCCAATAAAGTTGTAGAAACATCAAGGATGATCAAACAGGATGCACCGGAGAGAAAATGTTCAGTCTTATAGCAAATGGTCTGAATACTTACGTAAATACGGTATTTCAGTTTTTTTTAATACATTTGCAAAAATGTCTAAAAACCTGTTTTCGCTTTGTCATTATGGGATATTGTGTGTAGATTGATGAGGAAAACGAATTTAAAACGCATTGAGTTTGTCTGGTAGAGAGGCATTGTTGGATAGATCACGGCTAGGTTTACCTTTGTAATCCGTAATGGACTGTAGCCCATGTAACATGCATCGAGTGTTGGAGCCAGTGTAATAGGATTCCACCTTAATTGTCCGTGTGTCTGTTTGATTGCTCTGCCGAGGTCGTAGCGAGACTTCTTGTACGTGTCCTCATCTCTAGCCTTGGCTGCGATAGCCCTGTGTACAGTACCTCTGTCCTTTAGTTTAGCCCGTACCTCTGTGTTAATCCAGGGCTTTTGATTGGGGAAGCAGTGAACCTTCACTGTGGGGACAACCAACACGCAGGCGATGCATTTCCCGATGAAGCCCGAGACGGAGGTGGTTAGTTCGTCGATGCTATCGGTGGAGTTCTGATAGCATCAACGATTCCAGTCAGTGCTAGCAAAGCAGTCCCGTAACATAGCCTCTGATTCAGAATACCATTTCTCTACGGAGCGCTTCCCTGGTACTTCCGGTTTGCGCTTATGTTTGTAAACAGGAAGCAGGACATGATCTTATTTGCCGAAGAGGGGGGTGGGGGGTGGGGCTTGTATGCTTGCTTGTGGGTTGAGTAATAGTGGTCTAGGACTTTAATCGCCCCTAGTACGCATCCAAAGTTGGGCATCACGTGTCTTAGTGAAGCGGAATTAAAACTATCGAAGACAAGCAGCATCCGGGTGCATGGTTCCCTGATTGCTCATAGCCTTGTACAGTTCGTTAGGTGCCAACTTGTTGTTGTCGTCCTGAGGTGGTATATATAAGGCAGTTACGATAACAGATTAAATCACTCTCGGGAGGATAAATGGTCCGCATTTGACCATCAGGTATTCCATGTTTGCTGAACAATAGGTCAAGACATGCACTGCACAATCTGTTGATGAATCTGCTGTCCTGACCGTTCGGTGAATGTAAAATCCATCGAGTTGGATAGCCACAGGGGGTATGTTGTCCGAAAGTCACGTTTAAACAAAAAAAGGTGAGAATATTGCAGTTACGAGAGTCCCTTTGATAGCAAATCTGCGATCGGAGATCATCAATCTTATTATCAAATGATTTGGCACATTGGCCAATGGAATGGAGTGGTAGCCTGTTTTCCCTTCGCCTTCATCTCAACAGGACGCCTTCATCGCTTGCCTTTATTTTAACCTGAGTTTCCTCTTGGGTAGAGTGGATCGGCGGTACATAAAAGAGCCCAGGGCGGATGAGTTGACGTTGAAATTGAGGTTAGCAACTGTCGATCAGATTTTCAAAAGTTTTTGTTGATCATAAGAAATGATAGCTGATAGATTTCATGAAAAAATAAAAAATAAAAGTTTAAATAAACGCCAAAACAATCACAAAATTGGGTTGGAGCTCTCAAGACAGCAGACAGTAACCACCAGACAGGGCTACATCCATTTCCACTGGACAGACAGACAAACAGACAGAAAGCCTGCTCCACCCAGACAGGGCTACATCCATTTCCACTGGACAGACAGAGAGACAGACAGAAAGCCTGCTCCACCCAGACTGGGCTACATCCATTTCCACTGGACGGACAGACAGACAGAAAGCCTGCTCCACCCAGACAGGGCTACATCCATTTCCACTGGACAGACAGACAGAAAGCCTCCTCCACCCAGACTGGGCTACATCCATTTCCACTGGACGGACAGACAGACAGACAGAAAGCCTACTCCACCCAGAGCTCTCCATCTCCAACTCTATCCCCTGAAGCTAGTTCCCTCCTACTCTGTCACCCCTCCACCAACACACCACCCACTACTCTCCACCCACCCTCCACCCAGCAAACCAATACCCTCCACAAACCCAGCTCTACCCTCCTGCAGCCTGGACTCCATCCATTACCCCTGGGCAAATAAGACAGAAATAAAAGCACAGAGGATAAATCACCTTCTCTCTCTCTCTCCGCCAGGCTACCGTATTAATTTCCTCAAACCTTCCGTTCTGTGCATGTTATTCAGAGCCATACATCTTAGCCTCAGTGTTAGCCCAGTGTGTGTGTGTGTGTGTGTGTGGATAATTTATCTGAGAGCAAAAGTGTTTAGAGCTATAATGATTTAGAGAGCAGTTAAGTATCAGGAATATTTACACCAGAACATTAAACATAACGTCAGTCTGAAAACACACACTACCCCTGCAGCTGACAGACACACACACACTACCCCTGCAGCTGACAGACACACACACCCTAGGGGTATGAACGTTTAAATAAATTCAGAATCCCTAAACAAAAACAATTTCACAACGTTTTTTTTCTTCACAAAATTCAAATCACAGTGCAGTTTTCACAAAACATTCTGTTCCGTGTATCCTGACTAGACGGTTGGTTATAAAGGCCTGGGGAGAGTTGTTCCGTGTATCCTGACTAGACGGTTGGTTATAAAGGCCTGGGGAGAGTTGTTCCGTGTATCCTTTCTAGACGGTTGGTTATAAAGGCCTGGGGAGAGTTGTTCCGTGTATCCTCACTAGACGGTTGGTTATAAAGGCCTGGGGAGAGTTGTTTCGTGTATCCTGACTAGACGGTTGGTTATAAAGGCCTGGGGAGAGTTCTGTTCCGTGTACCCTAACTAGACGGTTGGTTATAAAGGCCTGGGGAGAGATGTTCCGTGTATCCTAACTAGACGGTTGGTTATAAAGGCCTGGGGAGAGTTCTTTTCCGTGTATCCTCACTAGACGGTTGGTTATAAAGGCCTGGGGAGAGTTCTGTTCCGTGTATCCTCACTAGACGGTTGGTTATAAAAGCCTGGGGAGAGTTGTTCCGTGTATCCTCCCTAGACGGTTGGTTATAAAGGCCTGGGGAGAGTTGTTCCGTGTATCTTAAACTAGACGGTTGGTTATAAAGGCCTGGGGAGAGTTCTGTTCCGTGTATCCTAACTAGACGGTTGGTTATAAAGGCCTGGGGAGAGTTTTTCCGTGTATCCTACCCTAGACGGTTGGTTATAAAGGCCTGGGGAGAGTTTTTCCGTGTATCCTAACTAGACGGTTGGTTATAAAGGCCTGGGGAGAGTTCTGTTCCGTGTATCCTCAATAGACGGTTGGTTATAAAGGCCTGGGGAGAGTTCTGTTCCGTGTATCCTCACTAGACGGTTGGTTATAAAGGCCTGGGGAGAGTTGTTCCGTGTATCTTAAACTAGACGGTTGGTTATAAAGGCCTGGGGAGAGTTCTGTTCCGTGTATCCTAACTAGACGGTTGGTTATAAAGGCCTGGGGAGAGTTGTTCCGTGTATCCTGACTAGACGGTTGGTTATAAAGGCCTGGGGAGAGTTCTGTTCCGTGTATCCTAACTAGACGGTTGGTTATAAAGGCCTGGGGACAGTTGTTCCGTGTATCCTCACTAGACGGTTGGTTATAAAGGCCTGGGGACAGTTGTTCCGTGTATCCTTTCTAGACGGTTGGTTATAAAGGCCTGGGGAGAGTTGTTCCGTGTATCCTCACTAGACGGTTGGTTATAAAGGCCTGGGGAGAGTTGTTTCGTGTATCCTGACTAGACGGTTGGTTATAAAGGCCTGGGGAGAGTTCTGTTCCGTGTACCCTAACTAGACGGTTGGTTATAAAAGCCTGGGGAGAGTTGTTCCGTGTATCCTCCCTAGACGGTTGGTTATAAAGGCCTGGGGAGAGTTGTTCCGTGTATCTTAAACTAGACGGTTGGTTATAAAGGCCTGGGGAGAGTTCTGTTCCGTGTATCCTAACTAGACGGTTGGTTATAAAGGCCTGGGGAGAGTTTTTCCGTGTATCCTACCCTAGACGGTTGGTTATAAAGGCCTGGGGAGAGTTTTTCCGTGTATCCTAACTAGACGGTTGGTTATAAAGGCCTGGGGAGAGTTCTGTTCCGTGTATCCTCAATAGACGGTTGGTTATAAAGGCCTGGGGAGAGTTCTGTTCCGTGTATCCTCACTAGACGGTTGGTTATAAAGGCCTGGGGAGAGTTGTTCCGTGTATCCTGACTAGACGGTTGGTTATAAAGGCCTGGGGAGAGTTCTGTTCCGTGTATCCTAACTAGACGGTTGGTTATAAAGGCCTGGGGACAGTTGTTCCGTGTATCCTCACTAGACGGTTGGTTATAAAGGCCTGGGGACAGTTGTTCCGTGTATCCTTTCTAGACGGTTGGTTATAAAGGCCTGGGGAGAGTTGTTCCGTGTATCCTCACTAGACGGTTGGTTATAAAGGCCTGGGGAGAGTTGTTTCGTGTATCCTGACTAGACGGTTGGTTATAAAGGCCTGGGGAGAGTTCTGTTCCGTGTACCCTAACTAGACGGTTGGTTATAAAGGCCTGGGGAGAGATGTTCCGTGTATCCTAACTAGACGGTTGGTTATAAAGGCCTGGGGAGAGTTCTTTTCCGTGTATCCTCACTAGACGGTTGGTTATAAAGGCCTGGGGAGAGTTCTGTTCCGTGTATCCTCACTAGACGGTTGGTTATAAAAGCCTGGGGAGAGTTGTTCCGTGTATCCTCCCTAGACGGTTGGTTATAAAGGCCTGGGGAGAGTTGTTCCGTGTATCTTAAACTAGACGGTTGGTTATAAAGGCCTGGGGAGAGTTCTGTTCCGTGTATCCTAACTAGACGGTTGGTTATAAAGGCCTGGGGAGAGTTGTTCCGTGTATCCTACCCTAGACGGTTGGTTATAAAGGCCTGGGGAGAGTTCTTTTCCGTGTATCCTCACTAGACGGTTGGTTATAAAGGCCTGGGGAGAGTTCTGTTCCGTGTATCCTCACTAGACGGTTGGTTATAAAAGCCTGGGGAGAGTTGTTCCGTGTATCCTCCCTAGACGGTTGGTTATAAAAGCCTGGGGAGAGTTGTTCCGTGTATCCTCCCTAGACGGTTGGTTATAAAGGCCTGGGGAGAGTTGTTCCGTGTATCTTAAACTAGACGGTTGGTTATAAAGGCCTGGGGAGAGTTCTGTTCCGTGTATCCTAACTAGACGGTTGGTTATAAAGGCCTGGGGAGAGTTTTTCCGTGTATCCTAACTAGACGGTTGGTTATAAAGGCCTGGGGAGAGTTCTGTTCCGTGTATCCTCAATAGACGGTTGGTTATAAAGGCCTGGGGAGAGTTCTGTTCCGTGTATCCTCACTAGACGGTTGGTTATAAAGGCCTGGGGAGAGTTGTTCCGTGTATCTTAAACTAGACGGTTGGTTATAAAGGCCTGGGGAGAGTTCTGTTCCGTGTATCCTAACTAGACGGTTGGTTATAAAGGCCTGGGGAGAGTTCTGTTCCGTGTATCCTCACTAGACGGTTGGTTATAAAGGCCTGGGGAGAGTTGTTCCGTGTATCTTAAACTAGACGGTTGGTTATAAAGGCCTGGGGAGAGTTCTGTTCCGTGTATCCTCACTAGACGGTTGGTTATAAAGGCCTGGGGAGAGTTGTTCCGTGTATCCTGCCTAGACGGTTGGTTATAAAGGCCTGGGGAGAGTTCTGTTCCGTGTATCCTCACTAGACGGTTGGTTATAAAGGCCTGGGGAGAGTCTGTTCCGTGTATCCTAACTAGACGGTTGGTTATAAAGGCCTGGGGAGAGTTCTGTTCCGTGTATCCTGACTAGACGGTTGGTTATAAAGGCCTGGGGAGAGTTCTATTCCATGTATCCTAACTAGACGGTTGGTTATAAAGGCCTGGGGAGAGTTCTGTTCCGTGTATCCTACCCAGACGGTTGGTTATAAAGGCCTGGGGAGAGTTGTTCTGTGTATCCTAACTAGACGGTTGGTTATAAAGGCCTGGGGAGAGTTGTGTATAAAACCAGAGGAAGAGGTGAACTTTAGGCTACTTCTGGTGAAGACATATTGAAGTCATCCTCATTGGTCAGGATGTGTTGCAGCTGTCATCCTCATTACCAAGACATAAGCACACGGTTCTGTCTGCCTGCACCCTTCTCTCTCCCTCGCCCCCTTCTCTCTCTCCCTCGCCCCCCTGCACTTTCTCTTCACCAATGACGCAAGTGTGTGTTCATTCTTCGGTCTGTTGCATGTAGAATATGTTAGCATGTTCATTGATGGTAGGCCCTGCTTTACTGAAATTGCAAGATAAAGCAATCCATTGTGATATACAGCTTTTGATTACCGATAGATAGGCCTAGTGCACGGCTCTAACTCTGGCTGTGTCCCAATACTGTCCGTTGTCCCTCCCCCCTCGTTTTTCCCAGTGCCCCTCGGTGGGCGAGTGGCACTGTTAAACAGAGCAACTAGTGGTAGGGAGAGTTAAATAACCCAAGGGAATGGGACATCACTCGAACACATCAGAAGCCACCAACAGAGACGACTGTATTGACGCCTGTATTGACGCCATGTGTTTTTCAATGCCTGTACTGTAGCATCCTTTATCATTCTAATGCAACAAATGCGTACTTATCATATGAGCAAAACATTTAAAACCCGCAAAACAACAATGTGGCCGTCCTCTGGTTGTGCTTCACTGTGGAGGAGTACTGGAGCAGGACTTTGATTCCATAAATAACAGCAGTTTGACATGTAACAGTCGTTTTTCCTTCACTCAGTTATTTTATGCAATTTCTTGAGGAAATTGGATTAACCAGTGGAAGGATTGTAAAAAGGATTAACAAATGCATCGTTTTACATTTCCTTCCATCTTAGTATTTTTGTCAGCCTTCTTTCCTGAAGCAACTCTCCAGCCTCGGGTCACAAATGCTTCGTGGGAGTTTTGGGGAACCACTCGATAGGAAGTCTGCAACATGATTCGCTTCGTTTGGAGGGGCCAACAAGGGCTGAACAGGCACTAACGCCTCGCTCAAAGTTGAATTGGGACACGGCTAAAGCTGCTTCTAACCCACCATATACATGTCATTGAACAGACTAGTTCAAATAAAAATAACACATAGAACAAGTTATAAGGATCCTTTTGTTGCTAATGGCAACCTGCAGTAGTAATTGGCCCAGCCTGCAATTGGCCCAGCGTCGTCCGGGTTTCGGCCGGTGTATGCCGTTCATTGTAAATAAGAATTTGGTCTTAACTGACTTGCCTAGTTAAATAAAGGTCAAATAAAAAAATATAAAAATCCTAAGCTACTTCGCAGTTTTTTTGTGTGTTATTTCTTACAATATTATCCCAGAATGTTTTTGTTGTTGTGTGTTATTACATACAGTCGGAGATAATGTTTGGATATGAGAGCAGCATTACGACCAGGAATACGACTTTCCCGAATTGGATCCTTTATTTGTACCCTCCAGGGCAAATTAACTTATTCCAGAGGCTGCTCCAAGACGCCGCCGGACGGAGAAGAGGTATTCGGAGTGGACTTCTAGTCCGAGTCAGGAGGCGTGCACACCATCCACCGCTTCCGAGTATATTACTCACTAAATGTTCAGTCACGACGGCCCTCAAGGAACTACACTGGACTTTATGCAAACTGGAAACCACACATCCGGAGGCAGGATTTATTGTCGCTGGGGATTTTAACAAAGCAAATTTGAGAAAAACGCTACAGAAGTTCTATCAACACATTGACCGTAGTACTAGCTCTGGAAAAACACTAGACACCTGCTATTCTCTCTTCTGGGATGCCTACAGGACGCATAGTTTTAACAATGTTTTCAGGCTATACTGTCTGTTCATATTTACTTTGTTGACAAACATTGGAGTAAAACAAGCTTATATTTTGGCTTCTGATTGGGTACGACGGTTGAACTGAACTCGTGGAGGCATTTATAAGTTATATTCTTCAAGAATCATTGGCTGCAAAAATAGATGGAGCAACTACTGATTGCCACTATAAAACAGAAAAAATTGTTCCGTTTGTCACATCCCTAACACACACACACACACCAGCTGCCACCATTCTGAGCACGTCACCCTTTCTTTTTCCTGAGAACCGGTTTTGTTTTCCCACATCATGTCTACTGTATGAGCCGAGTTTAAACAGACGTTTATTGGGTGCTTGAATCTTTCCATCGTAAAACAGCTAACTCCGGAAACACACATTTTTGTTGTTGCAATTTTTATAAATAAATTCAGAACAATGTAGTCTAGGCCTACAGGTTATACTGCAATATTTCTAGTCTGGCTTGTAGGGAAGACCTAAGCCCAGTGAAGAGGACGAAGTTAATTCTGTTTTGACATTAGACGCCTGAGGACTACTCTTTATTAAAGATTCATTAAGCCCTCCAACTTCCCTATGCCTCAAAACAAATCAACATTGGTCTTGTAGAAACCAGGAAGAACATTAGCTAGGGGATATCGTTTCCTTAACAATATCAATGAGACAACATTTAGATAGAAACAGGCCCTACAATAGCCAAGATAAAGCTTTCCATTTTCATTTGATGGCTGTTGGGAGCACAGTTTAATCTCTGCAATACACAAACAATGAGTGAGCTACATATTTTTTTTTTAATAGGAAACCAAGAGTAATATCAAGATCACAGTTCTATGAAATAGTCCAACACACACAGTCAGAGGGAGGGGCGGGGATCAGGGCATCACTCTAGGTCAGGACATCCTATGCCTAACGAAGTCCTTCATATCCCATTAACTCCTGATAGGTCCGTACTGTCCATTACTTCCACACACCTCCCTCACCTCACTCACGTCTAAACATTGTCCTAGGAGCATCTAGCTCCTAGGACATGACAGACATGGTAACTCTGCATCTAGCTCCTAGGACATGACAGACATGGTAACTCTGCATCTAGCTCCTAGGACATGACAGACATGACAGACATGGTAACTCTGCATCTAGCTCCTAGGACATGACAGACATGACAGACATGGTAACTCTGCATCTAGCTCCTAGGACATGACAGACATGGTAACTCTGCATCTAGCTCCTAGGACATGACAGACATGACAGACATGGTAACTCTGCATCTAGCTCCTAGGACATGACAGACATGGTAACTCTGCGTCTAGCTCCTAGGACATGACAGACATGGTAACTCTGCATCTAGCTCCTAGGACATGACAGACATGACAGACATGGTAACTCTGCATCTAGCTCCTAGGACATGACAGACATGGTAACTCTGCATCTAGCTCCTAAGACATGACAGACATGGTAACTCTGCATCTAGCTCCTAAGACATGACAGACATGGTAACTCTGCATCTAGCTCCTAGGACATGACAGACATGACAGACATGGTAACTCTGCATCTAGCTCCTAAGACATGACAGACATGGTAACTCTGCATCTAGCTCCTAGGACATGACAGACATGGTAACTCTGCATCTAGCTCCTAGGACATGACAGACATGGTAACTCTGCATCTAGCTCCTAGGACATGACAGACATGGTAACTCTGCGTCTAGCTCCTAGGACATGACAGACATGACAGACATGGTAACTCTGCATCTAGCTCCTAGGACATGACAGACATGGTAACTCTGCATCTAGCTCCTAGGACATGACAGACATGACAGACATGGTAACTCTGCATCTAGCTCCTAAGACATGACAGACATGGTAACTCTGCATCTAGCTCCTAGGACATGACAGACATGACAGACATGGTAACTCTGC
Source organism: Salvelinus namaycush (assembly GCF_016432855.1). Classification (NCBI taxonomy): domain Eukaryota; kingdom Metazoa; phylum Chordata; class Actinopteri; order Salmoniformes; family Salmonidae; genus Salvelinus; species Salvelinus namaycush. Next base: position 54,643,598 of record NC_052326.1, on the reverse strand, counting down.
ATCTAGCTCCTAAGACATGACAGACATGGTAACTCTGCATCTAGCTCCTAGGACATGACAGACATGGTAACTCTGCATCTAGCTCCTAGGACATAACAGACATGGTAACTCTGCATCTAGCTCCTAGGACATGACAGACATGGTAACTCTGCATCTAGCTCCTAAGACATGACAGACATGGTAACTCTGCATCTAGCTCCTAAGACATGACAGACATGGTAACTCTGCATCTAGCTCCTAGGACATGACAGACATGACAGACATGGTAACTCTGCATCTAGCTCCTAGGACATGACAGACATGGTAACTCTGCATCTAGCTCCTAGGACATGACAGACATGGTAACTCTGCATCTAGCTCCTAGGACATGACAGACATGGTAACTCTGCATCTAGCTCCTAGGACATGACAGACATGGTAACTCTGCATCTAGCTCCTAGGACATGACAGACATGGTAACTCTGCATCTAGTTCCTAGGACATGACAGACATGGTAACTCTGCATCTAGCTCCTAGGACATGACAGACATGGTAACTCTGCATCTAGCTCCTAGGACATGACAGACATGACAGACATGGTAACTCTGCATCTAGCTCCTAGGACATGACAGACATGACAGACATGGTAACTCTGCATCTAACTCCTAAGACATGGTAACCCTGCATCTAGCTCCTAGGACATGACAGACATGGTAACTCTGCATCTAGCTCCTAAGACATGACAGACATGGTAACTCTGCATCTAGCTCCTAGGACATGACAGACATGGTAACTCTGCATCTAGCTCCTAGGACATGACAGACATGGTAACTCTGCATCTAGCTCCTAGGACATGACAGACATGGTAACTCTGCATCTAGCTCCTAGGACATGACAGACATGGTAACTCTGCATCTAGCTCCTAGGACATGACAGACATGGTAACTCTGCATCTAGCTCCTAGGACATGACAGACATGACAGACATGGTAACTCTGCATCTAGCTCCTAGGACATGACAGACATGACAGACATGGTAACTCTGCATCTAGCTCCTAGGACATGACAGACATGGTAACTCTGCATCTAGCTCCTAGGACATGACAGACATGACAGACATGGTAACTCTGCATCTAGCTCCTAAGACATGACAGACATGGTAACTCTGCATCTAGCTCCTAGGACATGACAGACATGACAGACATGGTAACTCTGCATCTAGCTCCTAAGACATGACAGACATGGTAACTCTGCATCTAGCTCCTAGGACATGACAGACATGGTAACTCTGCATCTAGCTCCTAGGACATAACAGACATGGTAACTCTGCATCTAGCTCCTAGGACATGACAGACATGGTAACTCTGCATCTAGCTCCTAAGACATGACAGACATGGTAACTCTGCATCTAGCTCCTAAGACATGACAGACATGGTAACTCTGCATCTAGCTCCTAGGACATGACAGACATGACAGACATGGTAACTCTGCATCTAGCTCCTAGGACATGACAGACATGGTAACTCTGCATCTAGCTCCTAGGACATGACAGACATGGTAACTCTGCATCTAGCTCCTAGGACATGACAGACATGGTAACTCTGCATCTAGCTCCTAGGACATGACAGACATGGTAACTCTGCATCTAGCTCCTAGGACATGACAGACATGGTAACTCTGCATCTAGTTCCTAGGACATGACAGACATGGTAACTCTGCATCTAGCTCCTAGGACATGACAGACATGGTAACTCTGCATCTAGCTCCTAGGACATGACAGACATGGTAACTCTGCATCTAGCTCCTAGGACATGACAGACATGACAGACATGGTAACTCTGCATCTAGCTCCTAGGACATGACAGACATGGTAACTCTGCATCTAGCTCCTAGGACATGACAGACATGGTAACTCTGCATCTAGCTCCTAAGACATGACAGACATGGTAACTCTGCATCTAGCTCCTAGGACATGACAGACATGGTAACTCTGCATCTAGCTCCTAAGACATGACAGACATGGTAACTCTGCATCTAGCTCCTAGGACATGACAGACATGGTAACTCTGCATCTAGCTCCTAGGACATGACAGACATGGTAACTCTGCATCTAGCTCCTAGGACATGACAGACATGGTAACTCTGCATCTAGCTCCTAGGACATGACAGACATGGTAACTCTGCATCTAGCTCCTAGGACATGACAGACATGGTAACTCTGCATCTAGCTCCTAGGACATGACAGACATGACAGACATGGTAACTCTGCATCTAGCTCCTAGGACATGACAGACATGGTAACTCTGCATCTAGCTCCTAGGACATGACAGACATGGTAACTCTGCATCTAGCTCCTAGGACATGACAGACATGGTAACTCTGCATCTAGCTCCTAAGACATGACAGACATGGTAACTCTGCATCTAGCTCCTAGGACATGACAGACATGGTAACTCTGCATCTAGCTCCTAGGACATGACAGACATGGTAACTCTGCATCTAGCTCCTAAGACATGACAGACATGGTAACTCTGCATCTAGCTCCTAAGACATGACAGACATGGTAACTCTGCATCTAGCTCCTAGGACATGACAGACATGGTAACTCTGCATCTAGCTCCTAAGACATGACAGACATGGTAACTCTGCATCTAGCTCCTAGGACATGACAGACATGACAGACATGGTAACTCTGCATCTAGCTCCTAAGACATGACAGACATGGTAACTCTGCATCTAGCTCCTAAGACATGACAGACATGGTAACTCTGCATCTAGCTCCTAGGACATGACAGACATGGTAACTCTGCATCTAGCTCCTAGGACATGACAGACATGGTAACTCTGCATCTAGCTCCTAGGACATGACAGACATGGTAACTCTGCATCTAGCTCCTAGGACATGACAGACATGGTAACTCTGCATCTAGCTCCTAAGACATGACAGACATGGTAACTCTGCATCTAGCTCCTAGGACATGACAGACATGGTAACTCTGCATCTAGCTCCTAGGACATGACAGACATGGTAACTCTGCATCTAGCTCCTAGGACATGACAGACATGGTAACTCTGCATCTAGCTCCTAGGACATGACAGACATGGTAACTCTGCATCTAGCTCCTAAGACATGACAGACATGGTAACTCTGCATCTAGCTCCTAGGACATGACAGACATGACAGACATGGTAACTCTGCATCTAGCTCCTAAGACATGACAGACATGGTAACTCTGCATCTAGCTCCTAGGACATGACAGACATGGTAACTCTGCATCTAGCTCCTAAGACATGACAGACATGGTAACTCTGCATCTAGCTCCTAAGACATGACAGACATGGTAACTCTGCATCTAGCTCCTAGGACATGACAGACATGGTAACTCTGCATCTAGCTCCTAAGACATGACAGACATGGTAACTCTGCATCTAGCTCCTAAGACATGACAGACATGGTAACTCTGCATCTAGCTCCTAAGACATGACAGACATGGTAACTCTGCATCTAGCTCCTAAGACATGACAGACATGGTAACTCTGCATCTAGCTCCTAGGACATGACAGACATGGTAACTCTGCATCTAGCTCCTAAGACATGACAGACATGGTAACTCTGCATCTAGCTCCTAAGACATGACAGACATGGTAACTCTGCATCTAGCTCCTAGGACATGACAGACATGGTAACTCTGCATCTAGCTCCTAGGACATGACAGACATGGTAACTCTGCATCTAGCTCCTAGGACATGACAGACATGGTAACTCTGCATCTAGCTCCTAAGACATGACAGACATGGTAACTCTGCATCTAGCTCCTAAGACATGACAGACATGGTAACTCTGCATCTAGCTCCTAGGACATGACAGACATGGTAACTCTGCATCTAGCTCCTAAGACATGACAGACATGGTAACTCTGCATCTAGCTCCTAAGACATGACAGACATGGTAACTCTGCATCTAGCTCCTAGGACATGACAGACATGGTAACTCTGCATCTAGCTCCTAGGACATGACAGACATGGTAACTCTGCATCTAGCTCCTAGGACATGACAGACATGGTAACTCTGCATCTAGCTCCTAGGACATGACAGACATGGTAACTCTGCATCTAGCTCCTAGGACATGACAGACATGACAGACATGGTAACTCTGCATCTAGCTCCTAGGACATGACAGACATGGTAACTCTGCATCTAGCTCCTAAGACATGACAGACATGGTAACTCTGCATCTAGCTCCTAAGACATGACAGACATGGTAACTCTGCATCTAGCTCCTAAGACATGACAGACATGGTAACTCTGCATCTAGCTCCTAAGACATGACAGACATGGTAACTCTGCATCTAGCTCCTAAGACATGACAGACATGGTAACTCTGCATCTAGCTCCTAGGACATGACAGACATGGTAACTCTGCATCTAGCTCCTAGGACATGACAGACATGGTAACTCTGCATCTAGCTCCTAGGACATGACAGACATGGTAACTCTGCATCTAGCTCCTAAGACATGACAGACATGGTAACTCTGCATCTAGCTCCTAAGACATGACAGACATGGTAACTCTGCATCTAGCTCCTAAGACATGACAGACATGGTAACTCTGCATCTAGCTCCTAGGACATGACAGACATGGTAACTCTGCATCTAGCTCCTAGGACATGACAGACATGGTAACTCTGCATCTAGCTCCTAGGACATGACAGACATGGTAACTCTGCATCTAGCTCCTAAGACATGACAGACATGGTAACTCTGCATCTAGCTCCTAGGACATGACAGACATGACAGACATGGTAACTCTGCATCTAGCTCCTAGGACATGACAGACATGGTAACTCTGCATCTAGCTCCTAGGACATGACAGACATGGTAACTCTGCATCTAGCTCCTAGGACATGACAGACATGGTAACTCTGCATCTAGCTCCTAAGACATGACAGACATGACAGACATGGTAACTCTGCATCTAGCTCCTAGGACATGACAGACATGGTAACTCTGCATCTAGCTCCTAGGACATGACAGACATGGTAACTCTGCATCTAGCTCCTAAGACATGACAGACATGGTAACTCTGCATCTAGCTCCTAGGACATGACAGACATGGTAACTCTGCATCTAGCTCCTAGGACATGACAGACATGGTAACTCTGCATCTAGCTCCTAAGACATGACAGACATGGTAACTCTGCATCTAGCTCCTAGGACATGACAGACATGGTAACTCTGCATCTAGCTCCTAGGACATGACAGACATGGTAACTCTGCATCTAGCTCCTAAGACATGACAGACATGGTAACTCTGCATCTAGCTCCTAAGACATGACAGACATGGTAACTCTGCATCTAGCTCCTAGGACATGACAGACATGACAGACATGGTAACTCTGCATCTAGCTCCTAAGACATGACAGACATGGTAACTCTGCATCTAGCTCCTAGGACATGACAGACATGGTAACTCTGCATCTAGCTCCTAAGACATGACAGACATGGTAACTCTGCATCTAGCTCCTAAGACATGACAGACATGGTAACTCTGCATCTAGCTCCTAGGACATGACAGACATGGTAACTCTGCATCTAGCTCCTAGGACATGACAGACATGGTAACTCTGCATCTAGCTCCTAGACATGACAGACATGGTAACTCTGCATCTAGCTCCTAGGACATGACAGACATGGTAACTCTGCATCTAGCTCCTAGGACATGACAGACATGGTAACTCTGCATCTAGCTCCTAGGACATGACAGACATGGTAACTCTGCATCTAGCTCCTAGGACATGACAGACATGGTAACTCTGCATCTAGCTCCTAAGACATGACAGACATGGTAACTCTGCATCTAGCTCCTAGGACATGACAGACATGGTAACTCTGCATCTAGCTCCTAGGACATGACAGACATGGTAACTCTGCATCTAGCTCCTAAGACATGACAGACATGGTAACTCTGCATCTAGCTCCTAAGACATGACAGACATGACAGACATGGTAACTCTGCATCTAGCTCCTAAGACATGACAGACATGACAGACATGGTAACTCTGCATCTAGCTCCTAAGACATGACAGACATGACAGACATGGTAACTCTGCATCTAGCTCCTAGGACATGACAGACATGGTAACTCTGCATCTAGCTCCTAGGACATGACAGACATGGTAACTCTGCATCTAGCTCCTAGGACATGACAGACATGACAGACATGGTAACTCTGCATCTAGCTCCTAAGACATGACAGACATGGTAACTCTGCATCTAGCTCCTAAGACATGACAGACATGGTAACTCTGCATCTAGCTCCTAGGACATGACAGACATGGTAACTCTGCATCTAGCTCCTAGGACATGACAGACATGGTAACTCTGCATCTAGCTCCTAGGACATGACAGACATGACAGACATGGTAACTCTGCATCTAGCTCCTAGGACATGACAGACATGACAGACATGGTAACTCTGCATCTAGCTCCTAGGACATGACAGACATGACAGACATGGTAACTCTGCATCTAGCTCCTAGGACATGACAGACATGACAGACATGGTAACTCTGCATCTAGCTCCTAGGACATGACAGACATGGTAACTCTGCATCTAGCTCCTAGGACATGACAGACATGGTAACTCTGCATCTAGCTCCTAGGACATGACAGACATGACAGACATGGTAACTCTGCATCTAGCTCCTAGGACATGACAGACATGACAGACATGGTAACTCTGCATCTAGCTCCTAGGACATGACAGACATGGTAACTCTGCATCTAGCTCCTAAGACATGACAGACATGACAGACATGGTAACTCTGCATCTAGCTCCTAGGACATGACAGACATGGTAACTCTGCATCTAGCTCCTAGGACATGACAGACATGGTAACTCTGCATCTAGCTCCTAGGACATGACAGACATGACAGACATGGTAACTCTGCATCTAGCTCCTAGGACATGACAGACATGACAGACATGGTAACTCTGCATCTAGCTCCTAGGACATGACAGACATGACAGACATGGTAACTCTGCATCTAGCTCCTAGGACATGACAGACATGACAGACATGGTAACTCTGCATCTAGCTCCTAGGACATGACAGACATGGTAACTCTGCATCTAGCTCCTAAGACATGACAGACATGGTAACTCTGCATCTAGCTCCTAAGACATGACAGACATGGTAACTCTGCATCTAGCTCCTAGGACATGACAGACATGGTAACTCTGCATCTAGCTCCTAGGACATGACAGACATGGTAACTCTGCATCTAGCTCCTAGGACATGACAGACATGGTAACTCTGCATCTAGCTCCTAGGACATGACAGACATGGTAACTCTGCATCTAGCTCCTAAGACATGACAGACATGGTAACTCTGCATCTAGCTCCTAGGACATGACAGACATGGTAACTCTGCATCTAGTTCCTAGGACATGACAGACATGGTAACTCTGCATCTAGCTCCTAAGACATGACAGACATGGTAACTCTGCATCTAGCTCCTAAGACATGACAGACATGGTAACTCTGCATCTAGCTCCTAAGACATGACAGACATGGTAACTCTGCATCTAGCTCCTAGGACATGACAGACATGGTAACTCTGCATCTAGCTCCTAAGACATGACAGACATGGTAACTCTGCATCTAGCTCCTAAGACATGACAGACATGGTAACTCTGCATCTAGCTCCTAGGACATGACAGACATGGTAACTCTGCATCTAGCTCCTAAGACATGACAGACATGGTAACTCTGCATCTAGCTCCTAGGACATGACAGACATGACAGACATGGTAACTCTGCATCTAGCTCCTAAGACATGCTAATAACTCTGCTATATTTTTTGGTTACTATACATTTTCATATGTGTTATTTCATAGTTTTGATGTCTTCACTATTATTCTACAATGTAGAAAACAGTTAAAATAAAGGAAAACCCTTGAATGACTTGCTGTGTCCTAACGTTTGACTGGTCCTGTATATAGACATGGAATCACAGGCCACTTTAATAATGGAACACTAGTCACTTTAATAATGTTTACATACTGCTTTACTCATCTCATATGTATATACTGTATTCTATTCTACTGTATTTTAGTCAATGCCACTCCGACATTGATCATCCTAATATTTATATATTTATAAATTCCATTCATTACTTTTAGATGTGTGTATTTTTGTGAATTAGATAGTACTGCACTGTTGGAACTAGGAAGACAAGCATTTCACTACACAACGCAATAACATCTGCTAAATATGTGTATGTGACCAATACAATTTGATATTGATTTTAAAGCGGGCTGAACAACACACACACACACACACACACACACACACACACACACACACACACACACACACACACACACACACACACACACACACACACACACACACACACACACACACACCGTAACACAGATATCATTGAAGACTAAAAGCCTAAAACAAAATGAGTAAAAACGCAGGAGGGACTGAGAATAATTTTTGTAACCCGAGATCCTGGGGAGGGCGGTGGGGGGGGGGGCAGCTATCAACGGGGGGTTACATCATCTCTACATGTATTCAAGACTTCTAATCACAGACAGCAGGGAACATCATGTGGGATATAAGTACAATGATGAGGGCTAGATAAGATGCAGAGAGAGCAGCGAGAGAGACAGAGAGACAGAGAAACAGAGAGAGCAGCGAGAGAGGCAGAGAGACAGAGAAACAGAGAGAGCAGCGAGAGAGGCAGAGAGACAGAGAAACAGAGAGAGCAGCGAGAGAGGCAGAGAGACAGAGAAACAGAGAGAGCAGCGAGAGAGGCAGAGAGTGGGATAGAGAGACAGAGAAACAAGGCTCTGCTCACACTTACTGGCCTGAGGCCAAACCACGACCAACAACATTGCACACTTTATGGAACAAAAAGCCTTCACTATATCATCCTGGAATATCCAAGGCCTGAGGTCATCTGCCTTTGGCCTAAAGAGCAGGAACCCGGACTTCACCAAAGAAATCGGTAATGCAGACATTGTCATCCTGCAAGAAACATGGTATAGCGGAGACGGACCCACTGGTTGCCCTCTAGGTTACAGAGAGCTGGTAGTCCCATCCACCAAACTACCAGGTGGGACACAGGGAAGGGACTCAGGGGGAATGCTAATTTGGTATAGAGCAGACCTAACTCACTCCATTAAATTAATCAAAACAGGAACATTTTACATTTGGCTAGAAATTCAAAAGGAAATTATCTTAACAGAGAAAAATGTCCTCCTGTGTGCTACCTATATCCCCCCACTAGAATCCCCATACTTTAATGAAGACAGCTTCTCCATCCTGGAGGGGGAAATCAATCATTTCCAGGCCCAGGGACATGTATTAGTCTGTGGCGACCTAAATGCCAGAACTGGACACGAACCTGACACCCTCAGCACACAGGGGGACAAACACCTGCCTGCAGGTGACAGCATTCCCTCCCCCATATGCCCCCCTAGGCACAACTATGACAACATAACCAACAAAAACGGGTCACAACTCCTGCAGCTCTGTCGCACGCTGGGTATGTACATAGTCAATGGTAGGCTTCGAGGGGACTCCTATGGTAGGTACACCTATAGCTCATCTCTTGGCAGTAGCACTGTAGACTACTTTATCACTGACCTCAACCCAGAGTCTCTCAGAGCGTTCACAGTCAGCCCACTGACACCCCTATCAGATCACAGCAAAATTACAGTCTACTTGAACAAAGCAATACTCAATCATGAGGCATCAAAGCCAAAGGAACTGAGTAACATTAAGAAATGCTATAGATGGAAGGAATGCAGTTTGGAAACCTACCAAAAAACAATTAGGCAACAGCAAATCCAATCCCTTTTAGACAACTTCCTGGGTAAAACGTTCCACTGCAATAGTGAAGGTGTAAACTTGACAGTAGAAAATCTTAACAGTATATTTGACCTCTCAGCTTCCCTATCAAATCTAAAAATCTCAAATAGAAAACCGAAGAAAATGAACAACAATGACAAATGGTTTGATGAAGAATGCAAAAATCTAAGAAATAAATTGAGAAACCTGTCCAACCAAAAACATAGAGACCCGGAAAACCTGAGTCTACGCCTTCACTATGGTGAATCACTAAAACAATACAGAAATACACTACGGAAAAAGAAGGAACAGCATGTCAGAAATCAGCTCAATGTAATTGAAGAATCCATAGACTCTAACCAATTCTGGGAAAATTGGAAAACACTAAACAAACAACAACACGAAGAATTATCTATCCAAAATGGAGATGTATGGGTAAACCACTTCTCCAATCTTTTTGGCTCTATAACAAAGAATAAAGAGCAAAAACATATACATGATCAAATACAAATCCTAGAATCAACTATTAAAGACTACCAGAACCCACTGGATTCTCCAATTACCTTGAATGAGTTACAGGACAAAATAAAAACCCTCCAACCCAAAAAGGCCTGTGGTGTTGATGGTATCCTTAATGAAATGATCAAATATACAGACAACAAATTCCAATTGGCTATACTAAAACTCTTTAACATCGTCCTTAGCTCTGGCATCTTCCCCAATATTTGGAACCAAGGACTGATCACCCCAATCCACAAAAGTGGAGACAAATTTGACCCCAATAACTACCGTGGAATATGCGTCAACAGTAACCTTGGTAAAATACTCTGCATTATCATTAACAGCAGACTCGTACATTTCCTCAATGAACACAATGTACTGAGCAAATGTCAAATTGGCTTTTTACCAAATTACCGTACAACAGACCATGTATTCACCCTACACACCCTAATTGACAACCAAACAAACCAAAACAAAGGCAAAGTCTTCTCATGCTTTGTTGATTTCAAAAAAGCCTTTGACTCAATTTGGCATGAGGGTCTGCTATACAAATTGATGGAAAGTGGTGTTGGGGGTAAAACATACGACATTATAAAATCCATGTACACAAACAACAAGTGTGCGGTTAAAATTGGCAAAAAACACACACATTTCTTCACACAGGGTCGTGGGCTGAGACAGGGATGCAGCTTAAGCCCCACCCTCTTCAACATATATATCAACGAATTGGCGCGGGCACTAGAACAGTCTGCAGCACCCGGTCTCACCCTACTAGAATCCGAAGTCAAATGTCTACTGTTTGCTGATGATCTGGTGCTTCTGTCACCAACCAAGGAGGGCCTACAGCAGCACCTAGATCTTCTGCACAGATTCTGTCAGACCTGGGCCCTGACAGTAAATCTCAGTAAGACCAAAATAATGGTGTTCCAAAAAAGGTCCAGTCGCCAGGACCACAAATTCCATCTAGACACCGTTGCCCTAGAGCACACAAAAAACTATACATACCTCGGCCTAAACATCAGCACCACAGGTAACTTCCACAAAGCTGTGAACGATCTGAGAGACAAGGCAAGAAGGGCATTCTATGCCATCAAAAGGAACATAAATTTCAACATACCAATTAGGATCTGGCAAAAAATACTTGAATCAGTCATAGAGCCCATTGCCCTTTATGGTTGTGAGGTCTGGGGTCCGCTCACCAACCAAGATTTCACAAAATGGGGCAAACACCAAATTGAGACTCTGCACGCAGAATTCTGCAAAAATATCCTCCGTGTACAACGTAGAACACCAAATAATGCATGCAGAGCAGAATTAGGCCGATACCCACTACTTATCAAAATCCAGAAAAGAGCCGTTAAATTCTACAACCACCTAAAAGGAAGCGATTCCCAAACCTTCCATAACAAAGCCATCACCTACAGAGAGATGAACCTGGAGAAGAGTCCCCTAAGCAAGCTGGTCCTAGGGCTCTGTTCACAAACACAAACACACCCCACAGAGCCCCAGGACAACAGCACAATTAGACCCAACCAAATCATGAGAAAACAAAAAGATAATTACTTGACACATTGGAAAGAATTAACAAAAAAACAGAGCAAACTAGAATGCTATTTGGCCCTAAACAGAGAGTACACAGTGGCAGAATACCTGACCACTGTGACTGACCCAAACTTAAGGAAAGCTTTGACTATGTACAGACTCAGTGAGCATAGCCTTGCTATTGAGAAAGGCCGCCGTAGGCAGACATGGCTCTCAAGAGAAGACAGGCTATGTGCACACTGCCCACAAAATGAGGTGGAAACTGAACTGCACTTCCTAACCTCCTGTCAAATGTATGACCATATTAGAGAGACATATTTCCCTCAGATTACACAGATCCACAAAGAATTAGAAAACAAACCCAATTTTGATAAACTCCCATATCTACTGGGTGAAATACCACAGTGTGACATCACAGCAGCAAGATTTGTGACCTGTTGCCACAAGAAAAGAGCAACCAGTGAAGAACAAATACCATTGTAAATACAACCCATATTTATGTTTATTTATTTTCCTTTTTGGGGACTCTTCTCCAGGTTCATCTCTCTGTAGGTGATGGCTTTGTTATGGAAGGTTTGGGAATCGCTTCCTTTTAGGTGGTTGTCGAATTTAACGGCTCTTTTCTGGATGTTGATCATTAACGGGTATCGGCCTAATTCTGCTCTGCATGCATTATTTGGTGTTCTACGTTGTACACGGAGGATATTTTTGCAGAATTCTGCATGCAGTCTCAATTTGGTGTTTGTCCCATTTTGTGAATTCTTGGTTGGTGAGCGGACCCCAGACGTCACAACCATAAAGGGCAATGGGCTCTATAACTGATTCAAGTATTTTTATCCAGATCCTAATTGGTATGTTGAATTTTATGTTCCTTTTGATGGCATAGAATGCCCTTCTTGCCTTGTCTCTCAGATCGTTCACAGCTTTGTGGAAGTTACCTGTGGCGCTGATGTTTAGGCCAAGGTATGTATAGTTTTTTGTGTGCTCTAGGGCAATGGTGTCTAGATAGAATTTGTATTTGTGGTCCTGGCGACTGGAACTTCTTTGGAACACCCTTATTTTGGTCTTATTGAGATTTACTGTCAGGGCCCAGGTCTGGCAGAATCTGTGCAGAAGATCTAGGTGCTGCTGTAGGCCCTCCTTGGTTGGTGACAGAAGCACCAGATCATCAGCAAACAGTGGACATTTGACTTCAGATTCTAGTAGGGTGAGGCCGGGTCCTGCAGACTTTTCTAGTGCCCTCGTCAATTCGTTGATATATATGTTGAAGAGGGTGGGGCTTAACCTGCATCCCTGTCTCACCCCACGGCCCTGTGGGAAGAAATTAGTGTGTTTTTTGTATATTTTAACCGCGCACTTGTGGCTCTCTCTGTCTCTATCCCTCCTGTACTGAACCCACCACCCACCACTAATACAAGTCACCCACCACTAATACAAGCCACCCACCACCCACCACTAATACAAGTCACCCACCACTAATACAAGTCACCCACCACTAATACAAGCCACCCACCACCCACCACTAATACAAGTCACCCACCACTAATACAAGTCAACCACCACTAATACAAGCCACCCACCACCCACCACTAATACAAGTCACCCACCACTAATACAAGTCAACCACCACTAATACAAGTCAACCACCACTAATACAAGCCGCCCACAACTAATACAAGCCGCCCACCACTAATACAAGCCGCCCACCACTAATACAAGCCACCCACCACCCACCACTAATACAAGTCACCCACCACTAATACAAGACAACCACCACTAATTCAAGCCACCCACCACTAATACAAGTCACCCACCACTAATACAAGTCACCCACCACTAATTCAAGCCACCCACAACTAATACAAGTCACCCACCACTAATTCAAGCCACCCACAACTAATACAAGTCACCCACCACTAATACAAGTCACCCACCACTAATACAAGTCACCCACCACTAATACAAGTCAACCACCACTAATACAAGACAACCACCACTAATACAAGACAACCACCACTAATACAAGTCACCCACCACTAATACAAGTCACCCACCACTAATACAAGTCACCCACCACTAATACAAGTCACCCACCACTAATACAAGCCGCCCACCACTAATACAAGCCGCCCACCACTAATACAAGCCGCCCACCACTAATACAAGCCGCCCACCACTAATACAAGTCGCCCACAACTAATACAAGCCACCCACCACCCACCACTAATACAAGTCGCCCACCACCCACCACTAATACAAGTCACCCACCACTAATACAAGTCACCCACCACTAATACAAGTCACCCACCACTAATACAAGCCACCCACCACTAATACAAGCCACCCACCACTAATACAAGTCACCCACCACTAATACAAGTCACCCACCACTAATACAAGTCACCCACCACTAATACAAGTCACCCACCACTAATACAAGTCACCCACCACTAATACAAGTCAACCACCACTAATACAAGACAACCACCACTAATACAAGACAACCACCACTAATACAAGTCACCCACCACTAATACAAGTCACCCACCACTAATACAAGTCACCCACCACTAATACAAGTCACCCACCACTAATACAAGCCACCCACCACTAATACAAGCCACCCACCACTAATACAAGCCACCCACCACTAATACAAGTCACCCACCACTAATACAAGTCGCCCACCACTAATACAAGTCGCCTACCACCCACCACTAATACAAGTCGCCCACCACCCACCACTAATACAAGTCACCCACCACTAATACAAGTCACCCACCACTAATACAAGTCACCCACCACTAATACAAGCCACCCACCACTAATACAAGCCACCCACCACTAATACAAGTCACCCACCACTAATACAAGTCACCCACCACTAATACAAGTCACCCACCACTAATACAAGTCAACCACCACTAATACAAGTCACCCACCACTAATACAAGTCACCCACCACTAATACAAGTCACCCACCACTAATACAAGTCACCCACCACTAATACAAGCCACCCACCACTAATACAAGTCACCCACAACCCACCACTAATACAAGTCACCCACCACTAATACAAGTCACCCACCACTAACACAAGTCACCCACCACTAATACAAGTCACCCACCACTAATACAAGTCACCCACCACTAATACAAGTCACCCACCACTAACACAAGTCACAGTCTTATTATACAGTATCTGGGCTCCGTACAACACAATGTTCAGTTCAGCTTGCTAACCAAGTACACTCATACATCTAACAGAGTGATTATTTGTTAATTATGTCATCATTGTGTGTACACGGGGAAACAAAACGTCCAGAACAACATGCAACAGACTGATTTGTCCGATTCCCTTCCATTTGACCTAAAAACTACCACAAGTGTATAATGGGGTTTAATATGTACCAGCCTATGTGAGCCACGGATGCATTAGACAAGCACTTGAGAGTGGATTATGATTCAGGTCCATGATTCTCCTTATGTAGATAAGAATATATTTATAGAATATGTTTGACATTTCAGTAATTTACAGGTCTACACTCTTATCCAGAGCAACTTACAATATATAATTACAATATATAATAACTATATAAATGGAGAGATTAGTAACAAACATTCAGAGAATAATAAAAATGGTCTCTTCATCATATCAGATGAAATACGAAAGGAGACATCGGGAGGTGGTTTGTGCTGTTGCAAGCATGCAGGCCCGTCACGTGCTATGACGCCCTTGTCCCTCAACCCCTCAGCTTAGGCGGAATCGTTGCGTTATCTGACGTAAGACAGTGATTGCGCACGGATAAAAAAAAAAGTTTTATCTGAAGGCCACAATGTTTCAAAACTGAGCAGAAGAAAAAAATACTTATCCACATTAAAGACTGGCATTTTTTGGGTTTGCTTCCTGTCTTGTAGTTTGGTTGTTCTTTTGTTTGCCTGTTCTTGGGCAAATTTAGTGGGCGCTAACGGTGGGTGTCTTCTAGGTCCCAGTTGTTGTTGCTAGGCAACTTTCAGTGGACACCCCCCATGAGTGTCGTTCAGTACCCCTCCTAAAACCCCACCTGTTTCGTTTTGGTTCTTGTCAGCGATGTTTTGTTAGTTCCCCCTTCTGTTTGCACGACATTATTGATTTTCTTGCTGGGGAACGTAACAACGTAACAATGTAACAACGTAACAATGTAACAACGTAACAATAACAACGTAACAATGTAACAATAACAATGTAACAACGTAACAATAACAACGTAACAACGTAACAATAACAACGTAACAATAACAACGTAACAATAACAATGTAACAACGTAACAATAACAACGTAACAACGTAACAATGTAACAACGTAACAATAACAACGTAACAATAACAATGTAACAACGTAACAATGTAACAACGTAACAATAACAACGTAACAATAACAACGTAACAATAACAACGTAACAATGTAACAATGTAACAACGTAACAATAACAACGTAACAATGTAACAACGTAACAATAACAACGTAACAACGTAACAATAACAACGTAACAACGTAACAATAACAACGTAACAACGTAACAACCATCTCAGCTCTCAGAGTCATTAGAACATTCATTCTGGTATCACCCCCATGTAGCTCGTTTCTGGTCACAGGTTCAGGCTGAAAAAAATGATCACAACATTTATCTAAAATTAACCCCACTGTTGGTTGATTTGGAAAGCCAAAGATCTGTGAATCAAAAAGTGGAAAAAATTAAAACAGGGAAGATCTGATTAAGGATTGTTTGTCTAGAAATCAATGTGACAAAATAAAATATGATTTGATAAAAAAATAAATGTAAAAAATCATTTCGCTACACCACCAATCACATCTGCTAAATAACGTGGATGTGACCAATCACATCTGCTAAATAACGTGGATGTGACCAATCACATTTGATTGAACAAGGGAGAGTTAACTAAAAGGTGTTAACCCTCCACATCTCTCAAGACAACAGGAGACCTGGGCCAGCCACTCTTAAATATCACCTGGGCCAGCCACTCTTAAATATCACCTGGGCCAGCCACTCTTCAATATCACCTGGGCCAGCCACTCTTAAATATCACCGGGGCCAGCCACTCTTAAATATCACCTGGGCCAGCCACTCTTCAATATCCCCTGGGCCAGCCACTCTTCAATATCACCTGGGCCAGCCACTCTTCAATATCACCTGGGCCAGCCACTCTTCAATATCACCTGGGCCAGCCACTCTTCAATATCACCTGGGCCAGCCACTCTTCAATATCACCTGGGCCAGCCACTCTTCAATATCACCTGGGCCAGCCACTCTTCAATATCACCTGGGCCAGCCACTCTTCAATATCACCTGGGCCAGCCACTCTTCAATATCACCTGGGCCAGCCACTCTTCAATATCACCTGGGCCAGCCACTCTTAAATATCACCTGGGCAAGCCACTCTTAAATATCCCCTGGGCTGTTGGAACATGGGCTGTTGAGAAGAAGTTGAAGGCCAGATCAAGATGACAACAGTAGCTACATGATAAAAAATACCTACCAATCTGTGCCTTCCTCCGTGACCCGGAAACCGATAAGTGGTGGAGAAGACAATTCGTTTGTAGGCGAACAGAGGAGTGCGCCCCCCCCCATTTACATTTAAGTCATTTAGCAGACGCTCTTATCCAGAGCGACTTACAAGTACATACATTCATACTTTTTTTGTACTGGCCCCCCGTGGGAATCGAACCCACAACCCTGGCGTTGCAAGCGCCATGCTCTACCAACTGAGCCACACGGGGCTCTCACCCCCCTCCTTGACAGCCACCTTTCATCAAATCCTACCGCAAAAACATTTAGAAATCTGCCACACTCCTTTTCAAATCACATTTTCTCTTATCAGAGAAAAACATGCACACGTTTAAAAACATCGTGCTACTTATAAAATGTAACGCACAACTAACTTCACTTGTTTTTAATCACGTTACACATATATTTTGTGGCTCCACCCCTGTAAATGTAATTAGCCTGATGCGAGTGGAGAAGGATCGTCCATGTTCCCTCTCCTCGCTGCCTCTTCTTTACCTTGGCCCTTTTTCAAAAGGAGCCGACGAGAAGACGGAGGAGTTAGCTAATTTAATTGAGAAAAGGCCAGTCTTTCAAAATAACATAGCTTATGCAAAGACCGTGTTCCTCCTCTGTGTTCATCTGTACACAACACTTGCAGAATATTTTGAGGTTCTTCCTTCAGCCTGAGTGCCAGTCTGCCAGCACAAACAGATCTGGGACCAGCTGGTTTCAAGAGGGTGAAAATTAAAATGTTGCGGAACCTTGCAAGTGTGGGCAGAATGGATTGAAGGAAGGAGCGAAAAAAGAGGTTGTCAAAATATCTTAACAGCCAAGTGTGATCCAGGCCTAAGACAACAACGACGACGTCACGCCTGTGCCAAACGGTCTCCCGATATAGTTCAAATGTACCGGAGTGTCTCAGTCATTTCTCACGCAAGTGGAACATCGACACAAATGCAAATAAACATGCCCCCAGCATGTATCTTTGAAAATAACATTAAATCGCGTGTGAAAGTAATGTAAAAAATTATGTGCAAATGCATAGCTTCAATCATCAACCTTGAATTGACTATTACTGATAATGCAATAATCCATTATACTCATTTTCTGCTAATTGGCAGGTGTGTATAGAACTGATTAAATAAACAATGTATGTGATTTAATCTAATCACTCTTTTTCTCTCCTCTCTCCCCACTCCTCTCTGTATCTCTCCCTCTCCTCACTCCTCTCTGTCCCTTATCCCTCTCCATATCCCTCACTCCTCCCTCTCCATCTTTGTATCCCTCCCTTTCTCTCCTCTCTGTCCCCCATCCCTCTCCATATCCCTCAATCCTCCCTCTCCATCTCTGTATCCCTCCCCCTCTCTCCTCTCTGTCCCCCATCCCTCTCCATAACCCTCACTCCTCCCTCTCCATCTCTGTATCCCTCTCTCTCCCCTCTGTCCCCCATCCCGTTCCCTCTCCTCCAGATGTATCAATCTACTTATGTTATGACCGTCGGGGTTTATCGACCAGTCTTCTGTCGCCACGGTAACATCAGACGGCAGGACGACACAGACAAGAGTCCAGGAAGACCTCCGTCAAAACAACACTTTCTTGGACGAACAGAAAACAAGACCTAGTAGGCCCGACGAGTCTTCAATAAGCAGCTTAAACAAAGATCACCGTTTCCTGTATGGGCACCCAGCACTTTCTCCACCACAAATAAAGAGACACCCCGCACACTGGTGAGGACACCACAATGCCAAAGATACCAGTATTACTAGGCTACAGCACGGTGACGAAGAGAACAATGAATGCTATTAGCAACAATTTTTGAAAGCATTATGCAGGCTAGATAGTGAAGGAAGTGGAGCGTAACAGAAGGACTGATGAACAGCAGTAGGATTACATACCTGTGGTATACGGTCTGATATACCACGGCTGTCAGCCAATCAGCATTCAGGGCTCCAACCACCCAGTTTATAATGACTGATGCAAAGTAGTAGGATTACATACATATAGACAGCTGGAGCAGCTAAATAAATTGGAAGAAATGTAGAATATATTACATCAAAAAAAGATATGTATTGTCTAAGCTAATCCTTTGTTCTGTCCACGCATGATGATCATGTGACCTTTACTGACCTATCAGATCTTTGTTCTGTCCACGCACGATGATCATGTGACCTTTACTGACCTATCAGATCTTTGTTCTGTCCACGCACGATGATCATGTGACCTTCACTGACCTATCAGATCTTTGTTCTGTCCACGCACGATGATCATGTGACCTTCACTGACCTATCAGATATTGGCATTAACTAGAGAAAACAAATGTTTTACTACCACAACACATTGGACGAATGTATAATAGGTGCAGTTAAATCTTACCCTACGAGGTGCAGAGTACTGACGGTTTTCTGTTCGGACGGATAATTAATTGTCCCTCGTCTAAATCAGTCTCTGATTAAAGGGGAAGAATGAAACAAAGCAGTGGAACTGGCTTCCAGGTCCAAAATTGGATTCGATGGATCTATACTATGTCTTGACTTTCTAGCCTGTAACTATAATATGACTATCGATTCACAACACATTGCAAGCATTTCAAACCCCAAGACAGATGTATTAAAAAGTTATAATATATGTGGACAGAGTTATTCTTTTATAATAGAAACAAAAAAAAACTGCCGACTGACCTCTCATTGTCCTCTCCTGGTGTTTACCTGCTTTCATCGACATAACAGACAGTTGAACAAAAGAAGATGGCTATATGGCTGCATGGAGAAAAACACAATACACTGAGGTGTGTGTGTGTGTGTGTGTGTGTGTGTGTGTGAGAGTGTGTGTGTGTGAGTGTGTGTGTGTGAGAGTGTGTGTGTTGTCTCTGCTGATGGGTCAAGTGCTGTCTGTCATTTAACGACACACCTTCTTTACTACATCCCTGTGTCAGTCCCAAATGGCACCCTATTCCATATATTAGTGCACTACCAATAGGGCTCTGCAAAAAAAAAAGTAGTGCCCTATTATAGGGAATAGGGTGTAGATCCCTCCACTGCATGGTATCCACTCTGTTCAGTATGAGCAACAACCTTGACTCCCCACGGACAGATGGAGATATACACAGTGCATTCACAAAGTATTCACACCCTTGACTTTTTGTGTTATGTTCCAGCCTTAATATAAAATGGATGAAATCGCCTCATCAATCTACACACAAGACCCCATAATGACAAAGCAAAAAACAGCTTTTTAGATATGATATTTACATAAGTATTCAGACCCTTTACTCAGTACTTTGTTGAAGCCCCTTTGGCAGTGATTACAGCCTTGTCTTCTTGGGTATGACGCTACAAGCTTGGCACACCTGTATTTTGGGAGTTCCTCCCATTCTTCTCTGCAGATCCTCTCAAGCTCTGTCAAGTCAGATGAGGAGCGTTGCTGCACTGTGTGCTTAGGGTTGTTGTCCTGTTGGAAGGTGAACCTTTACCCCAGTCGGAGGTCCTGAGTGCTATGGAGCAGGTTTTCATCAAGGATCTCTTTGTACTTTGCTCTTTCCCTCGATCCTGACTAGTGTCCCAGTACATGCTGCTGAAAAACATCCCCACAGCATGATGCTGACACCACCATGCTTCAACATAGGGATGGTGTCAGGTTTCCTCCAGATGTGACGCTTGGCATTCAGGCCAAAGAGTTCAATCTTGGTTTTATCTGACCAGAGAATCTTGTTTCTCATGGTCTGAGAGGCTTTTGGTGCTTTTTGGCAAACCCCAAGTGGGGGAGTGCTGCAGAGATGGTTGTCCTTCTGGAAGGTTCTCCCATCTCCACAGAGGAGCACTGTCAGAGTGACCATCTGGTTCTTGGTCACCTCCCTGACCAAGGCTGTTCCCCCCAGATTGCTCAGTTAGGCTGGGCGGCCAGCTCTAGGAAGAGTCATGGTGGTTCCAAAGTTCTTCTATTTAAGAATGATGGAGGCCACTGTGTTTTTGGAGAACTTAAAATGCTGCAGAAATGTTTTGGTGCCATTCCCCAGATCTGTGCCTCGACACAATCCTGTCTCGGAGCTCTACGGACAATCCCTTCGACCTCGTGGCTTGGTTTTTGCTCTGACATACACTGTCAACTGTGGGACCCGATATAGACAGGTGTGTGCCTTTCCAAATCATGTCCAATCAATTGAATTTACCACAGGTGGACTCCAATCAAGTTGTAGAAACATCTCAAGGATGATCAATGTAAACAGGATGCACATGAGCTCAATTTGGAGTCTCATAGCAAAGGGTCTGAATACTTATGTAAATAAGGTATTACTGTTTCTTTTTATATATACACATTTCTAAACACTTGTTTTCACTTTGTCATTATGGGGTATTGTGATGTCATTATGGGGTATTGTGATGTCATTATGGGGTATTGTGTGTACATTGATGAAGGGGAAAAAACTATTAAATCCATTTTAGAATAAGGCTTTAACTTAAAATGTGGGAAAAGTCACAGGGTCTGAATACTTCCTGAATGCATGTTCTAATTAAAAAGAGAACCATCAGGTAACCAGATACTTTAGTGATGTTCTCAGAGTTCATTAAAAACAGATGATATACCGTATGCTACATGCCATTGGTTCTCATCTTGGGCTACTAATGCACCTGCATGCACCTGGCCTATCCACAGGGGGTACTTGGAAAGATCATAGCTATACTGGATCAATTACCCCCATAAGGGAGCACTTACAGCAGAACAAAATGTGATTTGCGGTACAATAACCAAAAAACAGGTTGAGAAGGACTGCTCTATGCAGTTGGTAGAGACTGTTCAGAATGTTAAAACAGTTTGTACTTTGCAGTGCCACGTGCGCCTGACTACTGAGAAAGCCAATCCAATCATCTCCAGAAGCAGTTATACACCAAAGCCAATAACACATGAAAAAAGTATGACGAGCTACAACGCCGACACAAGTCAAAGTCTCGTGTTCTATCACTGGCCAAATCATTACACAACACAGGTGC
Source organism: Salvelinus namaycush (assembly GCF_016432855.1). Classification (NCBI taxonomy): domain Eukaryota; kingdom Metazoa; phylum Chordata; class Actinopteri; order Salmoniformes; family Salmonidae; genus Salvelinus; species Salvelinus namaycush. Next base: position 54,621,177 of record NC_052326.1, on the reverse strand, counting down.
TGCTGGAGTCCAAGGCAAGTCTAGAGTAAGCCATGAATTTCCCAGCGGCATTGACGGCCACGGCAGTCGATGCCAACTTGTGTGGCCGTAACGTCCCCTAAAAAATAATCCATTCCTTGCGGCCAAAGTGGCCGTTGTGCCCGTGGGCTGAATATAATCATTACAACTCCCCTCTCCCTGGTGCCAATCACCATGCACTGATACATGGCTCTCTCAGATCCCAATTCTTATTAGCCAATACCCGTCATGTGATCGGGTCCTTCTCACACAGCTCCGACGTACAAGTGAAGACAGACACATCAGGGATGCAACGCCGGGGATCCTTCTTATCCAATCCCCAAGGAGCACATTGAAGACGTAAGAACTGTCCACATTTACTTTTTCCTCAGCCAACAAGACGAGTAACGAACAGCAACAGCACTAGGCTCTACTACCCCCCCCCACAGTACAAAAAAGTTTAGCCAACCTATTCTATCGGTCAGCTCGTCGTTCTGTGTGAGAAATAAATATTCCTAACAGAGTCTGCGTCATACAACCACAGTACATAAAACAAAGTTTAAAAGCAAATGATTCTGATGCAACAGATTAGAACTTGTATTTGATAAATGAATGTATTCACATTATAAAGAGCAGCAACGCGCACAAGGCTGTAGGCTATATACACGGCGAATGTTCAAAAAATGCAAATTAGCAGGAAAATATTGTTCTCAAATGCACACCGGCAAATGCAAACGGTTCCATGTTGACAAATGAAAATATCCTTCAGATATGACGAAAGAGGGAAGATCTAAAGATGCAACAATTAGCATGGGATGCTAATATGACTAGGATTATCATCAACTAGCATGGGATGCTAATATGACTATGATTATATTTTTTTATTTTATTTTACCTTTATTTAACTAGGCAAGTCAGTTAAGAACAATTTTTTGTTTTCAATGACGGCCTAGGAACAGAGGGTTAACTGCCTTGTTCAGGGGCAGAACGACATATTTTTTTTTCACCTTGTCAGCTCGGATATTCGATCTTGCATCCTTTCGGTTACTAGTCCAATGCTCTAACCACTAGTCTACGCTGCCGTCAACAACTAGCACGGGTTGCTAATATGACTAGGATTATCATCAACTAGCATGGGATGCTAATATGATTAGGATTATCATCAACTAGCATGGGATGCTAATATGATTAGGATTATCATCAACTAGCATGAGATGCTAATATGATTAGGATTATCATCAACTAGCATGGGATGCTAATATGACTAGAATTATCATCAACTAGCACGGGATGCTAATATGACTAGGATTATCATCAACTAGCACGGGTTGCTAATATGACTAGGATTATCATCAACTAGCACAGGATGCTAATATGACTAGGGTTATCATCAACTAGCACGGGTTGCTAATATGACTAGGATTATCATCAACTAGCACGGGATGCTAATATGACTAGGGTTATCATCAACTAGCACGGGATGCTAATATGACTAGGATTATCATCAACTAGCACGGGTTGCTAATATGACTAGGATTATCATCAACTAGCACGGGTTGCTAATATGACTAGGATTATCATCAACTAGCACGGGTTGCTAATATGACTAGGATTGAGTCCATGGCTGCTGGACAATGAAAGAACGATGATTTGAAAACCAATAGAACTGGAGAGAAATAGCCAACTAGTTTTAAATGGTTTAGTATATGCGTTAGGGTTTATTAAATAACTCCCTCAACATTCCTATGGTTGGAATTTGTCTTATTCTACTTTGAATAAAGACAAGCCTCATAAAATAACAACAAAAACAACAACAAAAAGTCCAGGTTTTAAACAATTACGTTTTGGGTTAAAGAGTGTTCAAAGTTTTGATGGCGCAACAGGCACTGCCCTTTCTCTCCTATCTGAAAAAAATACTGCCACGAGTATGTCGACAGAATCAAGCCGTTAGACGTTAAATATTAATGATCCTATATTTTATTTGTCAAACATGACTGGCGTTAAGCCTATATACGTAATTAAAAGTAGTATTTGGCTACATTTTCTGGCTTCCCACTCATGTCAGCATGGGTGCGGACATGAGAGGCTGTAGTAAAAACGCAAGGTCTATCACCTACACTTTGACACGTAGGCTCATTATGTACATTTCCATACACTTGTGGTTTTTCTAAACAGAAGAGAGAATTTTTCAAATCAATTTATTTGGCTATTTTGGTTAATGGCCTTGGTGCCCTGGCAGATGCCCTTGGTGCCCTGGCAGATGCCCTTGGTGCCCCGGCAGATGGCCTTGGTGCCCCGGCAGATGGCCTTGGTGCCCCGGCAGATGCCCTTGGTGCCCCGGCAGATGCCCTGGCAGATTGCTTCTGGTGCCCTGGCAGATTGCTTCTGGTGTTGGAAGTCGATACACCACTTTCTGTTTCTAATTAGCACAGACCTGAGATGTCCTACTGGTTTCCTTTCAGAGGCTTCTGTGTGAGGAGCAGCGGAGGGAGGTGTGTGTGTGTGTGTGTGTGTGTGTGTGTGTGTGTGTGTGTGTGTACCATTGGATCGTTAGTTCAGTGACCCCAGTGTAGGAGTGCCCGGCTCTCTGTGAAACCAAACAACTTTGCACCTGAAAATAATCAGTTCTATCAGCACCCATCTGTCAACCATTCAACCGTGTAAAAGCCAAGTGATGGAGGCATGACACCAAGAAATGGAGCTGTACAGCTGGCTAACTGAAGTCAATGTCCATTGATGTATCCCAGATGGCACCCTATTCCCTTTCTAGTACATTACTTTTGACCACGGCCAACAGGGGCACTATATATAGAGAATAGGTGCCATCTGGGATTCATAACAGCAATAACTAGAGCTGGCTAACCGAGGACAACCTACAACTCAACAGTACACCGTGATTAATGTCCCACTGACCCACATTGAACAGGAAAAAGACAGGCCTTTGTAGAGCAGGAAAAAGACAGGCCTTTGTAGAGAGGAAAAAGACAGGCCTTTGTAGAGAGGAAAAAGACAGGCCTTTGTAGAGAGGAAAAAGACAGGCCTTTGTAGAGCAGGAAAAAGACAGGCCTTTGTAGGGAGGAAAAAGAGGCCTTTGTAGAGAGGAAAAAGACAGGCCTTTGTAGAGAGGAAAAAGACAGGCCTTTGTAGAGAGGAAAAAGACAGGCCTTTGTAGGGAGGAAAAAGACAGGCCTTTGTAGAGAGGAAAAAGACAGGCCTTTGTAGAGAGGAAAAAGACAGGCCTTTGTAGAGAGGAAAAAGACAGGCCTTTGTAGAGAGGAAAAAGACAGGCCTTTGTAGAGAGGAAAAAGACAGGCCTTTGTAGGGAGGAAAAAGACAGGCCTTTGTAGGGAGGAAAAAGACAGGCCTTTGTAGGGAGGAAAAAGACAGGCCTTTGTAGAGCAGGAAAAAGACAGGCCTTTGTAGAGCAGGAAAAAGACAGGCCTTTGTAGAGCAGGAAAAAGACAGGCCTTTGTAGAGCAGGAAAAAGACAGGCCTTTGTAGAGAGGAAAAAGACAGGCCTTTGTAGGGAGGAAAAAGACAGGCCTTTGTAGAGAGGAAAAAGACAGGCCTTTGTAGAGAGGAAAAAGACAGGCCTTTGTAGAGAGGAAAAAGACAGGCCTTTGTAGAGAGGAAAAAGACAGGCCTTTGTAGAGAGGAAAAAGACAGGCCTTTGTAGAGAGGAAAAAGACAGGCCTTTGTAGGGAGGAAAAAGACAGGCCTTTGTAGGGAGGAAAAAGACAGGCCTTTGTAGGGAGGAAAAAGACAGGCCTTTGTAGAGCAGGAAAAAGACAGGCCTTTGTAGAGCAGGAAAAAGACAGGCCTTTGTAGAGCAGGAAAAAGACAGGCCTTTGTAGAGCAGGAAAAAGACAGGCCTTTGTAGAGAGGAAAAAGACAGGCCTTTGTAGAGAGGAAAAAGACAGGCCTTTGTAGAGAGGAAAAAGACAGGCCTTTGTAGAGAGGAAAAAGACAGGCCTTTGTAGGAAGGAAAAAGACAGGCCTTTGTAGGGAGGAAAAAGACAGGCCTTTGTAGAGAGGACAAAGACAGGCCTTTGTAGGGAGGACAAAGACAGGCCTTTGTAGGGAGGACAAAGACAGGCCTTTGTAGAGAGGACAAAGACAGGCCTTTGTAGAGAGGACAAAGACAGGCCTTTGTAGAGAGGACAAAGACAGGCCTTTGTAGGGAGGAAAAAGACAGGCCTTTGTAGGGAGCCAATAAAGTAATCAGGTGATGTACGGTATAGCTTTTAGTCTGACCATTATTGTACTGACTAACAAGAGATGGGGTTGATGAAAGGGATGAGAGAAATATCATTACAGTGGGATGACGCAACCCTGTTAACACCAGGACTAACTTTAGATGGTAAGTGGAGATTTCGTTTGGATTTGAGTTAGAAATCATTAAAAGCCAACCTGATGTAATGTAACCAGTAGAGAATAGCGCTTCTCATCCCAGTCAGGAATCACAAGGTGTCCTCTTCTCATCCCAGTCAGGAATCACAAGGTGTCCTCTTCTCATCCCAGTCCGGAATCACAAGGTGTCCTCTTCTCATCCCAGTCAGGAATCACAAGGTGTCCTCTTCTCATCCCAGTCCGGAATCACAAGGTGTCCTCTTCTCATCCCAGTCAGGAATCACAAGGTGTCCTCTTCTCATCCCAGTCCGGTATCACAAGGTGTCCTCTTCTCATCCCAGTCAGGAATCACAAGGTGTCCTCTTCTCATCCCAGTCAGGAATCACAAGGTGTCCTCTTCTCACCCCAGTCCGGAATCACAAGGTGTCCTCTTCTCATCCCAGTCAGGAATCACAAGGTGTCCTCTTCTCATCCCAGTCAGGAATCACAAGGTGTCCTCTTCTCACCCCAGTCCGGAATCACAAGGTGTCCTCTTCTCATCCCAGTCAGGAATCACAAGGTGTCCTCTTCTCATCCCAGTCAGGAATCACAAGGTGTCCTCTTCTCATCCCAGTCAGGAATCACAAGGTGTCCTCTTCTCACCCCAGTCAGGAATCACAAGGTGTCCTCTTCTCAACCCAGTCAGGAATCACAAGGTGTCCTCTTCTCACCCCAGTCAGGAATCACAAGGTGTCCTCTTCTCATCCCAGTCAGGAATCACAAGGTGTCCTCTTCTCACCCCAGTCAGGAATCACAAGGTGTCCTCTTCTCATCCCAGTCAGGAATCACAAGGTGTCCTCTTCTCATCCCAGTCAGGAATCACAAGGTGTCCTCTTCTCACCCCAGTCAGGAATCACAAGGTGTCCTCTTCTCATCCCAGTCCGGAATCACAAGGTGTCCTCTTCTCATCCCAGTCCGGAATCGTCCTCTTCTCATCCCAGTCCGGAATCACAAGGTGTCCTCTTCTCACCCCAGTCAGGAATCACAAGGTGTCCTCTTCTCATCCCAGTCAGGAATCACAAGGTGTCCTCTTCTCATCCCAGTCAGGAATCACAAGGTGTCCTCTTCTCATCCCAGTCAGGAATCACAAGGTGTCCTCTTCTCACCCCAGTCAGGAATCACAAGGTGTCCTCTTCTCATCCCAGTCAGGAATCACAAGATCTCCTATTCACTATATGGTGCACTTCTGTTCTGGTCAAAAGTAGTACACTACATACAAAATAGGGTTCCAATTCAGATGCAGTCAAGATGTCATGTGACAGACAGTGATAACTTACCGATTTTCAAAGACATGAGAGTGTCCAGGAAGGAGTGCAAAATGTTGAGTGAATTTTATAGAGAACACTAAATAGGCTATTTAATACTTAACACAGAATACTTAATACGTTGAATGGACAGTGAGTGTGAGTGAGTAGTGGTTTATTTTTAATCTCAAAGAGCATAAACTAACTCTAGGGTCAAGTGAACTGTAGTGACACCAATGAAAGGTGTTTCCTGGTGTGTTTGATGTTGAAAGCAGAGTATTGAAGATGGTAAGGCAGAAGGTGGGCCAGCAACCAATGGGTAGTCCAAGTAAACAACCTTTGCTGACAGTAGGTAAACGTTTTTTCGGTCAGATTAGTCTAGGAGACAAAGGGACAATAAGAGACGAAAGGAGAAAATAGGAGACAAAGGGACAATAAGAGACGAAAGGAGAGAATAGGAGACTATAGGAGACAAAGGGACAATAAGAGACGAAAGGAGAAAATAGGAGACAAAGGGACAATAAGAGAGGAAAGGAGAGAATAGGAGACTATAGGAGACAAAGGGACAATAAGAGAGAATAGGAGACTATAGGAGACAAAGGGACAATAAGAGAGGAAAGGAGAGAATAGGAGACTATAGGAGACAAAGGGACAATAAGAGAGGAAAGGAGAGAATAGGAGACTATAGGAGACAAAGGGACAATAAGAGAGGAAAGGAGAGAATAGGAGACTATAGGAGACAAAGGGACAATAAGAGAGGAAAGGAGAGAATAGGAGACAAAGGGACAATAAGAGAGGAAAGGAGAGAATAGGAGACTATAGGAGACAAAGGGACAATAAGAGAGGAAAGGAGAGAATAGGAGACTATAGGAGACAAAGGGACAATAAGAGAGGAAAGGAGAGAATAGGAGACTATAGGAGACAAAGGGACAATAAGATAGGAAAGGAGAGAATAGGAGACTATAGGAGACAAAGGGACAATAAGAGAGGAAAGGAGAGAATAGGAGACTATAGGAGACAAAGGGACAATAAGAGAGGAAAGGAGAGAATAGGAGACTATAGGAGACAAAGGGACAATAAGAGAGGAAAGGAGAGAATAGGAGACTATAGGAGACAAAGGGACAATGAGAGGAAAGGAGAGAATAGGAGACTATAGGAGACAAAGGGACAATAAGAGAGGAAAGGAGAGAATAGGAGACAAAGGGACAACAGGAAGAGGTGCTCATTTAGACCACCCAGCCATCCACAGAGGGGAAATTCTATTCTAAGTATATTAGCATATTACAGTATCCTTACATTTGCCAGGGCATCAACCAGCTTTGTCCATCCGTTAAACCAGGGCTCTCCAACACTGTTCCTGGAGAGAGACCCTCCTGTATGTTTTAACTCCAACCCTGTTCCTGAGGAATTACCCTCCTGTAGGTTTTAACTCCAACCCTGTTCCTGGAGAGAGACCCTCCTGTAGGTTTTAACTCCAACCCTGTTCCTGGATAGTCACCCTCCTGTAGGTTTAAACTCCAACCCTGTTCCTGGAGAGATACCCTCCTGTAGGTTTTAACTCCAACCAAATACCACTGTCTCCATCAAATCAAAGTTTCTGTCAAGTGGGGAGGGAGGTGAGAAGGGAAAACAAAGTGCGCAGAATACAACAGGTCTAAGGACACCTTAGAGTGAAATGCTTACTCCCAGGCCCTAAACAACAGTGCCGTTTAAGTTTTTTTTAAAAGGTATTAGGTGAACAATAGATAAGGAAAGAAATAAAAACAACAGTAAAAAGACAGCGGAAAAAAACAGCAGAGAGGCTATATACAGTAGAGAGGCTATATACAGTAGAGAGGCTATATACAGTAGAGAGGCTATATACAGTAGAGAGGCTATATACAGTAGAGAGGCTATACACAGTAGAGAGGCTATACACAGTAGAGAGGCTATACACAGTAGAGAGGCTATACACAGTAAAGAGGCTATATACAATAGAGAGGCTATATACAGTAGAGAGGCTATATACAGTAGTGAGGCTATATACAGTAGAGAGGCTATATACAGTAGAGAGGCTATATACAGTAGAGAGGCTATATACAGTAGAGAGGCTATATACAGTAAAGAGGCTATATACAGTAGAGAGTCTATATACAGTAGAGAGGCTATACACAGTAGAGAGGCTATACACAGTAGAGAGGCTATACACAGTAGAGAGGCTATACACAGTAAAGAGGCTATACACAGTAAAGAGGCTATATACAGTAAAGAGGCTATACACAGTAGCGAGGCTACATACATACGGTTAGTCGGGCAAATTGAGGTAGTATGTACATGTAGATATGGTTAAAGTGACTATGCATATATGATAAACAGAGAGTAGCAGTAGCGTAAAAGAGGGCTTGGCGGGTGGTGGGTGACGGGACACAATGCAGATAGTCCGGGAAGCCAATGTGCGGGGGCACCGGTTAGCCGGGCTAATTGAGGTAGTATGTACATGAATGTATAGTTAGTGACTATATGATAACCAGAGAGTAGCAGCAGCGTAAAAGAGGGGTTGGGGGAGGGGACAATGAAAATAGTCCGGGTAGCCATTTGATTACCTGTTCAGGAGTCTAATGGCTTGGGGGTAAAAAACCTTTTGGTCCTTCCTATACATGCGCACTGGCAGTAGAGAGAACAGTCTATGACTGGAGTGGCTGGGGTCAATGACAATTTTTAGGGCCTTCCTCTGACACCGCCTGGTGTAGAGGTCCTGGATGGCAGGCAACTTAGCCCCAGTGACGTACTGGGCCGTACGCACTACCCGCCTTGCGGTCAGAGGCCGAGCAATTGCCGTACCAGGAAGTGACGTAACCAGTCAGGATGCTCTCGATGGTGCAGCTGTAAAAACTTTTGAGGATCTCAGGACCTATGCCAAATAATTTCAGTATCCTGAGGGGGAATAGGTTTTGTCGTGCCCTCTTCACGACCGTCTTGGTGTGTTTGGACCATTCTAGTTTGTTGGTGATGTGGACACCAAGGACCTTGAAGCTCTCAACCTGCTCCACTACAGCCCCGTCGATGAGAATGGAGGCGTGCTCGGTCCTCCTTTTCCTGTAGTCCACAATCATCTCCTTAGTCTTGGTTAGGTTGAGGGATAGGTTGTTATTCTGGCACCACCTGTCCAGGTCTCTGACCTCCTCCCTATAGGCTGTCTCGTCGTTGTAGGTGATCAGGCCAACCACTGTTGTGTCATCAGCAAACTTAATGATGGTGTTGGAGTCATGCCTGGCCATGCAGTCATGAGTGAACAGGGAGCACAGGAGGGGACTGAGCACGCACCCGAGGGGCTCCAGTGTTGAGGATCAGCGTGGCAGATGTTGCTACCTACCCTTACCACCTGGGTGCGGCCAGTCAGGAAGTCCAGGATCCAGTTGCAGAGGGAGGTGTTTAGTCCCAGGATCCTTAGCTTAGTGATGAGTTTTGAGGGCACTATTGTGTTGAGCGCTGAGCTGTAGTCAATGAATAGCATTCTCACATAGGTGTTCCTTTTGTCCAGGTGGGAACGGGCAGTGTGGAGTGCAATAGAGATTGCACCATCTGTGGATCTGTTTGGGGGGTATGCAAATTAGAGTGGGTCTAGGGTTTCTGGGATAATGGTGTTGATGTGAGCCTTGACCAGCCTTTCAAAGCGCTTCATGGCTACGGACGTGAGTGCTACGGGTCTGTAGTCATTCAGGCAGGTTGCCTTCGTGTTCTTGGGCACAGGGACTATGGTGGTCTGCTTGAAACATGTTGGTATTACAGACTCAATCAGGGACATGTTAAAAATGTCAGTGAAGACACCTGCCAGTTGGTCAGCACATGCCCGGAGCACACGTCCTGGTAATCCGTCTGGCCCTGCAGCCTTGTGTATGCTGACCTGTTTAAAGGTCTTACTCACGTCGGCTACAGAGAGCGAGATCACACAGTCGTCCGGAACAGCTGATGCTCTCATGCATGACTCAGTGTTGCTTGCCTCGAAGCGAGCGTATAAGTTTTTTAGCTCGTCTGGTAGGCTAGTGTCACTGGGCAGTTCACAGCTGTGTGTCCCTTTGTAGTCTGTAATAGTTCGCAAGCCCTGTCACATCCGACAAGCATCAGAGCCGGTGTAGTACGATTCAATCTTAGCCCTGTATTGGCGCTTTTCCTGTTTGATGGTTCGTTGAAGGGCATAGCGGAATTGCTTATAAGATTCCGTGTTAGAGTCCTGCTCCTTGAAAGAGGCAGCTCTACCCTTTAGCTCAGTGCGAATATTGCCTGTAATCCATGGCTTATGGTTGGGGTATGAACTAGAGGTCGATCAATTAAATCGTCATGGCTGATTAATTAGGGCCGATTTCAAGTTTTCATAACAATAGTTAATATGCATTTTTTGGACGCCGATTATGGCCGATTACATTGTAATCCAGGAGGAGACTGCGTGGCAGGCTGACCACCTGTTATGCGAGTGCAGCAAGGAGCCAAGGTAAGTTGCATGTTAATTTATCGTCAAATCACAGCCTACTTCGCCAAACGGGTGATGATTTGACAAAAGCGCATTCGCAAAAAAAGCACAATAGTTGCATCAATGTACCTAACCATGAACATCAATGCCTTTCCTAAAATCAATACAAAAGTATATATTTTTAAACCTACATATTTAGTTAAAATAAATTGATGTTAGCAGGCAATATTAACTGGGGAAATTGTGTCACTTCTTTTGCGTTCAGCGCAAGCAGAGTCAGGGTATAATGCAGCAGTTTGGGCCGCCTGGCTCGTTGCGAACTGTGTGAAGACCATTTCCTCCTAATAAAGACCGTAATTAATTTGTCCGAATTTTACATAATTATGACATAACATTGAAGGTTCTGCAATGTAACAGGAATATTTAGACTTATGGATGCCACCCGTTAGATAAAATACGGAACGGTTCCGTATTTCACTGAAAGAATAAATGTTTTGTTTTCGAAATGATAGTTTCCGGATTCGACCATATTAATGACCAAAGGCTCGTATTTCTGTGTGTTATTATGTTATAATTAAGTCTATGATTTGATAGAGCAGTCTGACTGAGCGATGGTAGGCACCAGCAGGCTCGTAAGCATTCATTCAAACAGCACTTTCCTGCGTTTTGCCAGCAGCTCTTCGCTGTGCTTCGAGCATTGAGCCGTTTATGAAATACAAATCGTATAGAGAGAAATAGTCCTATAATTCCTATAATAACTACAACCTAAAACTTCTTCCCTGGGAATATTGAAGACTCATGTTAAAAGGAACCACCAGCTTTCATATGTTCTCATGTTCTGAGCAAGGAACTTAAACGTTAGCTTTCTTACATGGCACATATTGCACTTTTACTTTCTTCTCCAACACTTTGTTTTTGCATTATTTAAACCAAATTGAACATGTTTCATTATTTATTTGAGGCTAAATTGATTTTATTGATGTATTATATTAAGTTAAAATAAGTGTTCATTCAGTATTGTTGTAATTGTCATTATTACAAATAAATAAAAAACAAATCGGCCGATTAATCGGTATCGGCTTTTTTGGTCCTCCAATAATTGGTATCGGCGTTGAAAAATCATAATCGGTCGACCTCTACACAGAAGCATAATTATTTGCAAGGAATCGGACATAACCCGGGAAATATGAACAAAGAAAATGATACATTGAATTAAAATCAACCGAACTTGCACCTCATTATTCTTGCGAACAATCATGTGCACAATAAACATTGCGCCGAATCAGAGGGTAAGAAATGGTAGGCTAAATGAAAATGGATCATATCAAACATGAAACCGAAATGTTGCAATAAACGGTACGGGATGGAATGATCAAATTCTAGCAATTATTGGACTAGATGGAATATAGATTTACCATGTGACTCGTTTCAGTAAACTAGCCGTATGTCCCGCGTCACTACTTTCACAGGAGAGACATTTGAACGTAATCTTTTATATTTATCAAAGTGCGTTTTTTTTGGCAGAAATGCCTTCTGAAACGTGAACTTTCATGTGCCTTAATGTCAAACTTGTATGTCATCTGTAAATACGAATACAATTGTTAAATTACAAGTTTAGTTGGTTTAGCCACAGAAAAAGTGGGCAACCTTCCCGCTAGCCATGATTGGCTAAGATAATGAGTGGGCTGGACATGCCGAGAGATGAGTATGGATTGGTCTGCGATATAGCGCACTTCTGTCTATTTGAGCTGGTCAATATGTGTAGGTAATCCTTTCTAATGCTTTTTAGCTAGCCATGTGTCTTAACAAAAGACTCCACTATGCAAGTAAACATTTCACTGCGACAACTGTTGATAGATGTAGCTGGTAAATTCGCTCTGGCTATATACTCCGATTTCAGAGCACTCTCGTCTTAGTGTGCCAGAGCGCAGAATAACTGATGAATTTACAAACGCTCAACAACCGTTGAATATGGCCGGTGTCAGTAAACATTTGGAAAAAATAGTAAATTGTTGCCAACACAATTTCAAATGTTGCTACATAAGTCCGAATCAAGGCGGTCGGTCAAATACAGTTGAAATCGGAAGTTTACATACGAGTCATTAAAACTTGTTTTTCAACCACTCCACAAATTACTTGTTAACAAACTATAGTTTTGGGAAGTCAGTTAGGACATTCAATTTGTGCATGAGACAAGTAATTTTTTCAACAATTGTTTACAGACAGATTATTTCACTGTATCACAATTCCAGTGGGTCAGAAGTTTACATACATTAAGTTGACTGTGCCTTTAAAAATTCTTGGAAAATTCCCGAAAATGATGTCATAGCTTTAGAAACTTCTGATAGGATAATTGACATCATTTGAGTCAATTGGAAGTGTACCTGTGGATGTATTTCAAGGCCTACCTTCAAACTCAGTGCGTCTTTGCTTGACATCATGGGAAAATAAAAAGAAATCAGTCAAGACCTGAGAAAAAAACTCTGTTATTTCCAAATGCCTGAAGGTACCACATTCATCTGTACAAAGTATAAACACCATGGGACCACGCAGCCGTCATACCGCTCAGGAAGGAGACTCATTCTCTCTCCTAGAGAGGAATGTACTTTGGTGCGAAAAGCGCAAATCAATCCCAGAACAACAGCAAAGGACCTTGTGAAGATGCTGGAGGAAACAGGTGCAAAAGTATCTATATCCACAGTAAAACAAGTCCTATATCTACATAACCTGAAAGACCGCTCAGCAAGGAAGAAGCCACTGCTCCAAAACCGCCATAAGAAAGCCAGACTACGGTTTGCAACTGCACATGGGGACAAAGATCGTACTTTTTGGAGAAATGTCCTCTGGTCTGATGAAACAAAAATAGAACTGTTTGGCCATTGCTATGTTTGGAGGAAAAAGTGGGATGCTTGCAAGCTGAAGAACACCATCCCAACCGTGAAGCACGGGGGTGGCAGCATCATGTTGTGGGGGTGCTTTGCTGCAGGAGGGACTGGTGCACTTCACAAAATAGATGACATCATGAGGAAAGTAAATTATGTGGATATATTGAAGCAACATCTCAAGACATCAGTCAGGAAGTTAAAGCTTGGTCGCAAATGCGTCTTCCAAATGGACAATGACCCCAAGCATACTTCCAAATTTGTGGCAAAATGGCTTAATGACAACAAAGTCAAGGTATTGGAGTGGCCATCACAAAGCCCTGACCTCAATCCTATAGAAAATGTGTGGGCAGAACTGAAAAAGTGTGTGCGAGCAAGGAGGCCTACAAACCTGACTCAGTTACACCAGCTCTGTCAGGAGGAATGTGCCAAAATTCACCCAACTTATTGTGGGAAGCTTGTGGAAGGCTACCCGAAACGTTTGACCCAAGTTAAACAATTTAAAGGTAATCCTAACTAATACTAATTGAGTGTATGTAAACTTCTGACCCACTGGGAATGTGATGAAAGAAATAAAAGCTGAAATAAATCACTCTACTATTATTCTGACATTTCACATTCTTAAAATAAAGTGGTGATCCTAACTGACCTAAGACAGGGAATTTTTACTAGGATTAAATGTCAGGAATTGTGAAAAACTGAGTTTAAATGTATTTGGCTAAAGTGTATGTAAACTTCCGACTTCAACTGTACGTCTGAATGACTTGGGACTTAGTAACACTGTTGTGATGTCATGGTGTATAGGGGTGGTCACTGATTGGCTGTTCCTCTGTCTGCAGGTCTCCAGTCATCCAATAAGAGCTCTAGTTTCCCAGTGAGGATGAACAGTTCAGCCCCCACAGTGAACCAGAACCAATCAACACAGCCATTTGAACTTGTGAAAGCGATCAAAGCATTCTCCACTGGTTGGCGTTTGGAGAGTCACAGTAATAATTCATTTTAATAACAAATTACAACTGTTAGCTTCATAGGTAAATTATCAATTTTAAGCTTTTTTGACATACCAAAAGACCAATAGGCCAATGCTAGTAATTGTTGCTTCATTCTCCATTGCTGACAGACTTGCAAAAATAAACAGTTCATATCCTTGATCAATTAATCCAATTAGTGATTTTTTTTTACAAAAAAACTGGCCAGATCATTTCAAGTCAAAGTTAAGTCCCCGAGTCTTGATGCTCAAAGTCAAGCAATTTTATTTTCTATCAAGTCGTGTCTCAAGTCAAAGTCATGTGACTCGAGTCCACAACTCTGGTCACAAAACACAACACTACTGATGCAACACCTCTCTGTTCTTTCTCAACTATTCCAATTAATGGAACACCATTTAAACCCAATCACTGGAACCCCGTTTTACAAAGTAGCAATTGACCGAGGATATTACATTAGTTAATGGAGTTAAAAAGCCAGTAGCTTAAAACTCAAGTAATAAGGAGAATAAATGTAATCTATTTAGATATGTTTAATGACCCAGTGATGCAGAATTACTGCTTTAGTCCCTGCTCACAATAACTAACCTCTGGCATTTTGTCCCTCCCAGTGAAAGAAAAGCCTGCTACTTGCTACAGATTATTTCTTAGCATTGCTGAGCCGTGTAAAATTACATGTGAATTCACAATGAAGCTGCACTGCAGCCAGCAACGGTTTGGGTCTTACGGTGCATCCCTTTCAGACTGCTAGGCATCGCACCTGAACTACTGACCTGTTCTACCACTACTGACCTGTACTACTGACCTGTACTACCACTACTGACCTGTACTACCACTACTGACCTGTCCTACTGACCTGTACTACCACTACTGACCTGTCCTACTGACCTGTACTACCACTACTGACCTGTACTACTGACCTGTACTACCACTACTGACCTGTACTACTGACCTGTACTACCCACTACTGACCTGTCCTACTGACCTGTACTACCACTACTGACCTGTACTACTGACCTGTACTACCACTACTGACCTGTCGTACTGACCTGTACTACCACTACTGACCTGTACTACTGACCTGTACTACCCACTACTGACCTGTACTACTTACCTGTACTACTGACCTGTACTACTGACCCGCACTACCACTACTGACCGGTAGTACTGACCTGTACTACCACTACTGACCTGTACTACTGACCTGTACTACCACTACTGACCTGTACTACTGACCTGTACTACTGACCTGTACTACCCACTACTGACCGGTACTACTGACCTGTACTACCACTACTGACCTGTACTACTGACCTGTACTACCACTACTGACCTGTACTACTGACCTGTACTACCACTACTGACCTGTACTACTGACCTGTACTACCCACTACTGACCGGTACTACTGACCTGTACTACCACTACTGACCTGTACTACCACTACTGACCTGTACTACTGACCTGTACCACCACTACTGACCTGTCCTACCACTACTGACCTGTCCTACTGACCTGTACTACCACTACTGACCTGTACTACTGACCTGTACTACCACTACTGACCTGTACTACTGACCTGTACTACCACTACTGACCTGTACTACCACTACTGACCTGTACTACTGACCTGTACTACTGACCTGTACTACCACTACTGACCTGTACTACTGACCTGTACTACTGACCTGTACTACTGACCTGTACTACCCACTACTGACCGGTACTACTGACCTGTACTACCACTACTGACCTGTACTACTGACCTGTACCACCACTACTGACCTGTACTACCACTACTGACCTGTCCTACTGACCTGTACTACCACTACTGACCTGTACTACTGACCTGTACTACCACTACTGACCTGTACTACTGACCTGTACTACCACTACTGACCTGTACTACCACTACTGACCTGTACTACCACTACTGACCTGTACTACTGACCTGTACTACTGACCTGTACTACCACTACTGACCTGTACTACTGACCTGTACTACCACTACTGACCTGTACTACTGACCTGTACTACCACTACTGACCTGTACTACTGACCTGTACTACCACTACTGACCGGTACTACTGACCTGTACCACCACTACTGACCTGTACTACCACTACTGACCTGTACTACTGACCTGTACTACCACTACTGACCTGTACTACTGACCTGTACTACCACTACTGACCTGTACTACCACTACTGACCTGTACCTGTACTACCACTACTGACCTGTACTACCACTACTGACCGGTACTACTGACCTGTACTACCACTACTGACCTGTACTACCACTACTGACCGGTACTACTGACCTGTACTACCACTACTGACCTGTACTACTGACCTGTACTACCACTACTGACCTGTACTACCACTACTGACCTGTACTACCACTACTGACCGGTACTACTGACCTGTACCACCACTACTGACCTGTACTACCACTACTGACCTGTACTACCACTACTGACCTGTACTACCACAACTGACCGGTACTACTGACCTGTACTACCACTACTGACCGGTACTACTGACCTGTACTACCACTACTGACCAGTCCTACTGACCTGTACTACCACTACTGACCTGTACTACCACTACTGACCGGTACTACTGACCTGTACTACCACTACTGACCGGTACTACTGACCTGTACTACCACTACTGACCTGTACTACTGACCTGTACTACCACTACTGACCGGTACTACTGACCTGTACTACCACTACTGACCTGTACTACTGACCTGTACCACCACTACTGACCTGTACTACCACTACTGACCGGTACTACTGACCTGTACTACCCACTACTGTACCTAAATTCCACCTCACAAAGTGCATTTCCTTCTCATTTCACTTCTCAAAGTGTTACCAGACAGGACTTTGTTGCAGTCTCTTTTTTAATGTGTTAACAACAATGACGTAGTGGTAGAAAGTCTCCTCCAAAATAATTTATTCCTCAACTCGTTGCACGTACACTCCCATTTCCACCCGTGGCTGAATGTAGTTGCCTAACCCTTTTTGCAAAAATTGACTCCCTGTTTACTTTCTGCATCTACGTATCGTTTAGATTTTTCTGAATGTTAAGGATCACAATTCTACCCACCTGTGGAACCCAGGCCACCTGGTCGTGCTGCCCCCTGTGGAACCCAGGCCACCTGGTCGTGCTGCCCCCTGTGGAACCCAGGCCACCTGGTCGTGCTGCCCCCTGTGGAACCCAGGCCACCTGGTCGTGCTGCCCCCTGTGGAACCCAGGCCACCTGGTCGTGCTGCCCCCTGTGGAACCCAGGCCACCTGGTCGTGCTGCCCCCTGTGGAACCCAGGCCACCTGGTCGTGCTGCCCCCTGTGGAACCCAGGCCACCTGGTCGTGCTGCCCCCTGTGGAACCCAGGCCACCTGGTCGTGCTGCCCCTTGTGGAACCCAGGCCACCTGGTCGTGCTGCCCCCTGTGGAACCCAGGCCACCTGGTCGTGCTGCTCGACTATGAAAAGCCAACTGACATTTACTGAGGTGTTGACCTGTTACACCCTCTACAACAGGGGTCTCCCAACCCTGTTTCCTGGAGAGCTACTGTCTTGTAGGTTTTCACTCCAACCCTAATCTAGCGCACCTGAATCTAATAATTAGCTGGTTGATAAGATGAATCAGCTAAGTTACAACTGGGGTTGGAGCGAAAACCTACAGGAGGGTAGCTCTCCAGGAACAGGGTTGGAGTTAAAACCTACAGGAGGGTATCTCTCCAGGAACAGGGTTGGAGTTAAAACCTACAGGAGGGTAGCTCTCCAGGAACAGGGTTGGAGTTAAAACCTACAGGAGGGTATCTCTCCAGGAACAGGGTTGGAGTGTAAACCTACAGGAGGGTAGCTCTCCAGGAACAAGGTTGGAGTTAAAACCTACAGGATGGTATCTCTCCAGGAACAGGGTTGGAGTTAAACCCTACAGGAGGGTATCTCTCCAGGAACAGGGTTGGAGTTAAACCCTACAGGAGGGTATCTCTCCAGGAACAGGGTTGGAGTTAAAACCTACTGGACGGTAATTCTCCAGGAACAGGGTTGGAGTTAAAACCTACAGGAGGGTATCTCTCCAGGAACAGGGTTGGAGTTAAAACCTACAGGAAGGTAGCTCTCCAGGAACAGGGTTGGAGTTAAAACCTACAGGAGGGTATCTCTCCAGGAACAGGGTTGGAGTTAAAACCTACAGGAAGGTAGCTCTCCAGGAACAGGGTTGGAGTTAAAACCTACAGGAGGGTATCTCTCCAGGAACAGGGTTGGAGTTAAAACCTACAGGAGGGTACCTCTCCAGGAACAGGGTTGGAGTTAAAACCTACAGGAGGGTACCTCTCCAGGAACAGGGTTGGAGTTAAAACCTACAGGAAGGTATCTCTCCAGGAACAGGGTTGGAGTTAAAACCTACAGGAGGGTCTCTCTCCAGGAACAGGGTTGGAGTTAAAACCTACAGGAGGGTCTCTCTCCAGGAACAGGGTTGGAGTTAAAACCTACAGGAAGGTATCTCTCCAGGAACAGGGTTGGAGTTAAAACCTACAGGAGGGTATCTCTCCAGGAACAGGGTTGGAGTTAAAACCTACAGGAGGGTATCTCTCCAGGAACAGGGTTGGAGAGTCCTGCTCTACAAACACTGTTATTATTATTTGACCCTGCTGGTCATCTATGAACATCTTGAACAACAATCTGGTCTTATTTACCATGTACTCTAATAATCAACACCCGGCACAGCCAGACGAGGACTGACCACCCCTCAGAGCCTGGTTTCTTCCTAGGTTCCCGCCTGTCTAGGGAGTTTTCCCTAGCCACCGTGCTTCTGCATTGCTTGCTTGTTTTTTTAGTTTTAGGCTGGGTTTCTTTATAAGCACTTTGTGACATCTGCTGATGTAAAAAGGGCTTTATAAAAATTAATTTCATTTAATTGAAGTGCTGAAGTGGGTGTTCGTGCGCTAAGTGCTTACTCGTCTGCTTTGTGCCCTCACTGAGACAGAGAAGTAACAGATGTACAATATCACTCCACACACTAATCCTGCTCTGTGATCTGAAGACAGCCGTGAACCTGTGGACCTGACAGCAACATAGCACTACTATAACACTAAGTGAAGTATGAATATGTAGATAATATTAGAGCATGGGATAAAGAGGTGACTAAACGGGGTGTTAAGAAAGAACATCTGTCAACCGACAGGATAAAAAAAATAAATCAGTCGGGTCGGGTTCATGTAGGGTTACGAGACGGAAAACAGTTTTTCTCAAACGAAAAAAAAAATAGCGACGTATTTGTGTGCTTTAGTATTTGATAGTATTACGTGAAAATGTAAAAAGGTCTCAAAATGGACCCAGGAGGTTGAAAAAAGCCCCTCTCCTGCCTTTGTCGATTAGAGTACCTGATGGAAATATCAAATATTATCCACCGAATAGATAAGCTATATATAAAACATATATCGTTAATAATCATTTTAATATTATCCTATTTCTCAGCGTGTCTGAGCAGTCAGCAGGTGTTAAATGCAACCAGAGGCCTCCAGCAGCAATACACTAGTCATATATCGTCTGATACTTGGCTTCTGGTCCGGCAAGAAGCTGTAATATCTCAGTAATTGAATTTTCTTGACAGAGCCTCATAACACCCCAGGTTTTGGCTGTGATGGGTGCTATTGTGAGCCTTTTACAGACAGGGGGAGAGAGGAAGGGAGGGAAAGAAAGAGCGAGAGAGAGGAGAGAAGAGAGGAGAAAATGCGAGAGAGGAGGGAGTGGGAGAGGGGAGTGAGAAAAAGATAAAAGGAAAGAAAATCATATCATCTAGCCTCGTGTTGTTTGCCTACCGGTCGGGGTGACTGTCAGATGTTTTACCTATCGCTCTACTCATGCAATGATAAGAGACAATGACATCTGTAGGAAAGCGTCAGAGCTCCAGCTACATCACATCTACAAGATGGGAACACACGTACTGCAACTGGAGCGACTGAATGTTCAACTTATCGAGATGATGATCTCATAGGAGTAAAAAAAGGGTGATGGTGAGAGAGAGAGCGCAAGACACGAGACACAAAGAGACAAGCTCGCCATTTTGTTAAAGGTCTGAAGATCCTGTGTCATCAGGATTAAAATCTACCATAGTAGGTTACAGCAAATAACGAAGAGGCAAAGTCTACTCCATGTAAGACAATTGAAATCCACTCAAGTTCAAAATGTAATTGTAGAGTACATTTTTCACAGCTTTTAAATGTTATGTCATGTTGAAATTGCTAGTGGGGGGCTACAGATGGGTTCACAAGTGTTAGCTCGATAACTAGTTGGGGGCTACAGATGGTTTAGCTAATGTTAGCTAGCTAGATAGTTGGGAGCTACAGATGGGCTAGCTAACATTAGCTAGCTAAGTAGTTTGGGGCTACAGATGGGTTAGCTAATGTTAGCTAGCTAAGAACTGTTTTTGCATACATGCACATGTTGCACAGTGCCTGTGGGAGAAGATTGGATAAGTTAAAATACCGTGAGATAATTGTCGCTATGGAGCTAGCTGGCTACTTGTAAGTTTAGAAAAACATACATACAAATACATGGCTATGGTTAGCACACAGGTCAGCTGCAACCAATGTTGCTAGCCATGTAGCTAGCTATGTAGCTAGCAAACTAACATTTCCTCCATGAACGACGCAAACTAGCTAGCTATATACCAGCCTAGATAACAAGAGAGTAGTGGAGTTCTGCATATGATTTCCTATGAGTTCCAGAGTCCAGCTTTCCAACGCTCACAAAGTGGACCTACCAGAACGGCTTTTTAAATTTACTTTTTCTTTTTACAAACATTTTGATTTGGTTTATACAGTAGCTAATAAAAGCGTAATGAAAAGGAATAACGTCTAGACCACAGCTGAACAAGAAGAGAACATCCCCGGCAAAATCGATCAATCACTCAGCCGGAAGCTAGAAGGCACAGGTACTAGCTGTCCTACGCTCCGTCCCAAACGCAACCCTACTCCCTACATAGTGAGAGAGCCCCTACACACTACTTCGGCTCTGGTCAAAGGTAGAAAATAGGGTGCCATCTGAGACACAGTTCTATTACAGTCCAGCCCTGAACAGAGAACTGACTTGGTGTTTCAATTCACTGGGATAGAAAATAATGAGGACAGGATAGGACTGCTCTCTCTCGTTACACACTGTGATCTGGTTAGAGGTGGGCATGGTAGGCAGGGAGATTACAGCCTGTTCGCCTCCCGGTCCAGTCCTGACCAACCCACCACCATACAATTACCGGGAGAACCAGCAGGATACAGACTATTAACAGCAGAGTACAAATGACAGGGTTTTACACATGTCCAACTATTGCAAAGGACCTGTACAAATGTTTTGTTATAATGTTTGAGCCACTCAGATAGTATAAGAACAAGGCATATTGGCAATTTACATAATTGAAGGAAATTACATTTGAAATTCACATTTTTCGCTCAGCCCCATGACAAAATGTGTGAATGGCAACGACCTAGATTTAAAACTGTAAAATGTTCTCTCTGACTCATGGCAAAATGTTGAGAACTGCAGAAAAGAGGGCCTCCAAAACCATGCTATTGGCCACGTCCACTACCCCCCCCACCCCAGGGCAAATATTGCTTGTTTTTTGGGACTGAAAGAGCTCATTCACTTACCCTTGTCTCTCACAGTCCACCAGGATTCTCACCAGAATCCCTGTTACAGCCACTAGGATGGGATAGTGGTCGACGCTCTCTAGGCCTGGACACCAGGAACACAGAGAAAGACACTGTTCAGGTCGTCAGGTACAAAGAATAAGGTTGCTGTTAAGCACTTTGTCCAATTTGCAAAAGCACTATATAAATTTGAAATATTACATTTTCTTTATTTGATTTTAAAAAATTATATACTTCCCCAGAGTCAGATTAATTTGTGGATACAATGTGTATGTCTCTGCGTCTAGTATGAACGAAGATAAAAAGGTAGTTTTGCGAGCCAAAGCTAACTAGCATGCTAGCTGTTCTCATAGACTTCCAGTCATTGTACTTAGTTAGCAATTGTACTTAGTTAGCAATTGTACTTAGTTAGCAATTGTACTTAGTTAGCAATTGTACTTAGTTAGCAATTGTACTTAGTTAGCAATTGTACTTAGTTAGCAATTGTACTTAGTTAGCAATTGCGCTGACGCTAGTTAGCAACTTCCTTGAAACTGCACGCAGAGACAAATGGTTTCCAGAAGTTTATCTGACTCTGGGAAAGTAGATAACGGGCTTCATTGGAGACAGAATTTACACAAAGAGAGGGGCCATGAGACTTTACTGAAAGCCTTTAAGTGATTTGCTTGGGGGGGGAAAAAAAAATCTGTCAGATGGCGAAGGGTTTGATATTCCAGATCAGTGTGATTCTCCCCATAAAAACAAACAAATAAAACAGATTATTGGAGTCAGGGGTAGAGCGGGTGATTCAGGATAACATTTGGAACTGAGAGCAAAGTGTATCTGCCAAACAAGCAATTGTCCCCAGCCCCTCGAGGACCTTAGTGCCCATCAGTAAAGTGCTAGACACACACACACACACACACAGACAAAATTCCTAGAAAAAGACCCTACGCATCAGTCAACACAGTGGCTGTGAATAATGCATCACACAGCTCCACGTTGTCATTTCTGATGAATGGTTCTGCTGGGTTGAAGCCAACCTTCACTTCCTGCAGCTAAAGTGAATGATCAGATTTTTCACACGTCAGAGTGTAAGTAGTAAACCGTAGCCCAGGGAAAACACCCACTAACAGAAGTGTGTGATATTAATATAGCTCGGGCCAGGAGAACAATCGAGGGCGTGCTACCTTGACAAAGATATTTTCTTTCCTTCATCTCAGAATTTTTCAGACTGGGTGTGATGTGTTATGATTAACGGATAATTGACCAGTGGGTACAGTATGTCTGTCTGCATTATATTGACCAGTGGGTACAGTATCTGTCTGTATTATATTGACCAGTGGTACAGTATGTCTGTCTGCATTATATTGACCAGTGGGTACAGTATCTCTGTCTGCATTATATTGACCAGTGGGTACAGTATCTCTGTCTGCATCAGATTGACCAGTGGGTACAGTATGTATGTCTGCATTATATTGACCAGTGGGTACAGTATGTCTGTCTGCATTATATTGACCAGTGGGTACAGTATGTCTGTCTGCATTATATTGACCAGTGGGTACAGTATCTCTACCTGCATTATATTGACCAGTGGGTACAGTATCTCTGTCTGCATTATATTGACCAGTGGGTACAGTATGTCTGTCTGCATTATATTGACCAGTGGGTACAGTATGTCTGTCTGCATTATATTGACCAGTGGGTACAGTATCTCTGTCTGCATTATATTGACCAGTGGGTACAGTATCTCTGTCTGCATTATATTGACCAGTGGGTACAGTATCTCTGTCTGCATTATATTGACCAGTGGTACAGTATGTCTGTCTGCATTATATTGACCAGTGGGTACAGTATCTCTGTCTGCATTATATTGACCAGTGGGTACAGTATGTCTGTCTCCATTATATTGACCAGTGGGTACAGTATGTCTGTCTGCATTATATTGACCAGTGGGTACAGTATGTCTGTCTGCATTATATTGACCAGTGGGTACAGTATCTCTGTCTGCATTATATTGACCAGTGGGTACAGTATCTCTGTCTGCATTATATTGACCAGTGGTACAGTATGTCTGTCTGCATTATATTGACCAGTGGGTACAGTATGTATGTCTGCATCAGATTGACCAGTGGGTACAGTATGTATGTCTGCATTATATTGACCAGTGGGTACAGTATCTCTGTCTGCATTATATTGACCAGTGGGTACAGTATGTCTGTCTGCATTATATTGACCAGTGGGTACAGTATGTCTGTCTGCATTATATTGACCAGTGGGTACAGTATCTCTGTCTGCATTATATTGACCAGTGGGTACAGTATCTCTGTCTGCATTATATTGACCAGTGGGTACAGTATGTCTGTCTGCATTATATTGACCAGTGGGTACAGTATGTCTGTCTGCATTATATTGACCAGTGGGTACAGTATCTCTGTCTGCATTATATTGACCAGTGGGTACAGTATCTCTGTCTGCATTATATTGACCAGTGGGTACAGTATCTCTGTCTGCATTATATTGACCAGTGGGTACAGTATCTCTGTCTGCATTATATTGACCAGTGGGTACAGTATCTCTGTCTGCATTATATTGACCAGTGGGTACAGTATCTCTGTCTGCATTATATTGACCAGTGGGTACAGTATCTCTGTCTGCATTATATTGACCAGTGGGTACAGTATGTCTGTCTGCATTATATTGACCAGTGGGTACAGTATGTCTGTCTGCATTATATTGACCAGTGGGTACAGTATCTCTGTCTGCATTATATTGACCAGTGGGTACAGTATCTCTGTCTGCATTATATTGACCAGTGGGTACAGTATGTCTGTCTGCATTATATTGACCAGTGGGTACAGTATCTCTGTCTGCATTATATTGACCAGTGGGTACAGTATGTATGTCTGCATTATATTGACCAGTGGGTACAGTATCTCTGTCTGCATTATATTGACCAGTGGGTACAGTATCTCTGTCTGCATTATATTGACCAGTGGTACAGCATGTCTGTCTACATCAGTAGTGGTAAAACACTGCAGGGGTAGTAGCAGTTACAGATTTTAGAATGTCAATAGCAGACTTGGTGAAAGAGTGGTGTAATCTCTGTACTTATACTATTAACTTGTTTAATACTGCAATACTACTAGAAGTATACAATAATATTGGGAGTACGAGAAGTTACTGGAGGAGAGTGAGCACTACCTGGGAGACGGAGGTTGACCACACGGTCGAAGAGGTTCCTCTCTGCGGTCACTCTGTTTAACACCTGGTTCAGAAGCTGGAGAGAGAGAGAGACAGAGAGAGAGACAGAAGGGAAGGAAGGAATGAGGGAGAGAGAGACAGGAAGGAATGAGGGAGAGAGAGACAGGAAGGAATGAGGGAGAGAGAGACAGGAAGGAATGAGGGAGAGAGAGACAGGAAGGAATGAGGGAGAGAGAGACAGGAAGGAATGAGGGAGAGAGAGACAGGAAGGAATGAGGGAGAGAGAGACAGGAAGGAATGAGGGAGAGAGAGACAGAAAGGAATGAGGGAGAGAGAGACAGGAAGGAATGAGGGAGAGAGAGACAGGAAGGAATGAGGGAGAGAGAGACAGGAAGGGATGAGGGAGAGAGAGACAGGAAGGAATGAGGGAGAGAGAGACAGGAAGGAATGAGGGAGAGAGAGACAGGAAGGAATGAGGGAGAGAGAGACAGGAAGGAATGAGGGAGAGAGAGACAGGAAGGAATGAGGGAGAGAGAGACAGGAAGGAATGAGGGAGAGAGACAGGAAGGAATGAGGGAGAGAGACAGGAAGGAATGAGGGAGAGAGAGACAGGAAGGAATGAGAGAGAGAGACAGGAAGGAATGAGGGAGAGAGAGACAGGAAGGAATGAGGGAGAGAGAGACAGGAAGGAATGAGGGAGAGAGAGAGGAAGGAAAGCGAGACAGAGAAAAGGGAGGGAGTTACAAACTATTCAATAATTCTTATTTCAATTAAAAGAAACAGACCAGAATGTAAAAGCACATCGTGTGCGTATTGTCTAGATCCATTTATCATTGTTTCCATTTTGCTCTGGTCGAGAATATGTCCATCCTGCACCTGATGGATCGTTCATTCAGACGGAATAAGAGAGTGTTAAATTATCAGGACTGGGCTGGCACACTAAGTGGGTGAGGGAGGGAGGATGGAGAAACAAGGGAGGGAGAACCATAATCTGTCACTATCAACCAATCCACATGTAATACCAGGGGTGGTAAATAGACTAGGACCTGGTAATACCAGGGTTGGTAAATAGACTAGGACCTGGTAATACCAGGGTTGGTAAATAGACTAGGACCTGGTAATACCAGGGTTGGTAAATAGACTAGGACCTGGTAATACCAGGGTTGGTAAATAGACTAGGACCTGGTAATACCAGGGTTGGTAAATAGACTAGGACCTGGTAATACCGGGGTTGGTAAATAGACTAGGACCTGGTAATACCGGGGTTGGTAAATAGACTAGGACCTGGTAATACCGGGGTTGGTAAATAGACTAGGACCTGGTAATACCAGGGTTGGTAAATAGACTAGGACCTGGTAATACCAGGGTTGGTAAATAGACTAGGACCTGGTAATACCAGGGTTGGTAAATAGACTAGGACCTGGTAATACCAGGGTTGGTAAATAGACTAGGACCTGGTAATACCAGGGTTGGTAAATACATTAGGACCTGGTAATACCAGGGTTGGTAAATACATTAGGACCTGGTAATACCAGGGTTGGTAAATACATTAGGACCTGGTAACAACAATTGTAAGGCACACCCTGTCATTTACTACCAGTGATTTTCAAATGCGTTTCTTTCTATGTTATGACCTGGCTCAAAAGCTATACTGAATGAAGTGTAATGTCAGAGCAGTGTAGTTACACAGGATATACTTTATCATGTACCTAGCCAGGGGCAAGCAAGTATAACCTTTATAATCACTATGTAGTTACAACGTAACCTTCGCAGACAACAGGTTAAACCAGGAGACATTTTTCAGTTTTACTTTTCTTTAATGGCTTTGAGAACTATATTCCACATTTCAGACTCAACGCAATAACTAAAATACAGGCTGGTAAAACCTAGCTAGCTTTTTTTTGTTAGCATTTCCCCATCATTCACTAATGTAGATAGATAGGCGCTGGTAACGTAAAGTCAAAACTTTTTCCAACTCTGTTAATAATTGTTATTAAAATTGTCATAAAACATTACGTTTATATTGTTATTTCACTATTTTGAGATGTTTCACTTTTGCACATCTTATCAGAAACAGGTTCGTTTTCACAGTTTTCAACTTCCTTACAACAGGTCAAACTGATGTCATTTGGAAATCATGCACAAAAATATATATTTCATTTCACCACTATTAGCTAATGTACATTGATGGGGAAAAGCTATTTGAATGGCGTGAAAATGAATCTGTGTCATAATGGGGGGGGGGGAATCTGTAGAACTACAATTTGATTTTGAATTTTAGGAATTAACAAAAAAGATCCAAAAAATAAAACATTGAATTTGGCCTTTACTACTATAGCCCAGACAAAGGCATTAACATATTCATAAATTCATATATTTAGAAAAAATATATATATAATAAAATAAATGTATAAACACTCAGCAAAAAAAGATACACTCTCACTGTCAACTGCGTTTATTTTCAGCAAACTTAACATGTGTAAGTATTTGTATGAACATAACAAGATTCAACAACTGAGACATAAACTGAACAAGTTCCACAGACATGTGACTAACAGAAATGGAAAAATGTGTCACTGAACAAAGGGGGAGGGTCAAAATCAAAAGTAACAGTCAGTATCTGGTGTGGCCACCAGCTGCATTAAGTACTGCAGTGCATCTCCTCCTCATGGACTGCACCAGATTTGCCCCTTCCACCAAGGCACCTGCAAGTTCCTGGTCATTTCTGGGGGGAATGGCCCTAGCCCTCACCCTCCAATCCAACAGGTCCCAGATGTGCTCAATGGGATTGAGATCTGGGCTCTTCGCTGGCCATGGCAGAACACTGACATTCATGTCTTGCAGGAAATCATCCACAGAACGAGCAGTAAGGCTGGTGGCATTGTCATGCTGGAAGGTCATGTCAGGATGTGCCTGCAGGAAGGGTACCACATGAGGGAGGAGGATGTCTTCCCTGTAACGCACAGCGTTGAGAATGCCTGCAATGACAACAAGCTCAGTCCGATGATGCTGTGACACACCGCCCCAGACCATGATGGACCCTCCACCTCCAAATCGATCCCGCTCCAGAGTACAGGCCTCGGTGTAACGCTCATTCCTTCGACGATAAACACAAATCCGACCATCACCCCTGGGGAGACAAAACCGCGACTCATCAGTGAAGAGCACTTTTTGCCATTCCTGTCTGGTTCAGCGACAGTGGGTTTCTGCCCATAGGCGACGTTGTTGCCGGTGATGTCTGGTGAGGACCTGCCTTACAACAGGCATACAAGCCCTCAGTCCAGCCTCTCTCAGCCAATTGCGGACAGTCTGACCACTGATGGAGGAATTGTGCGTTCCTGGTGTAACTCGGGCAGTTGTTGTTTCCATCCTGTACCTGTCCCGCAGGTGTTGTTACACATGGTCTGCCACTGCGAGGACGATCAGCTGTTCGTCCTGTCTCCCTGTAGCACTGTCTTAGGCGTCTCACAGTATGGACATTGCAATTTATTGCCCTGGCCACATCTGCAGTCCTCATGTCTCCTTGCAGCATGCCTAAGGCACGTTCAAGCAGATGAGCAGGGACCTTGGGAATCTTTCTTTTGGTGTTTTTCAGAGTCAGTAGAAAGGACTC
Organism: Salvelinus namaycush; assembly: GCF_016432855.1. Classification (NCBI taxonomy): domain Eukaryota; kingdom Metazoa; phylum Chordata; class Actinopteri; order Salmoniformes; family Salmonidae; genus Salvelinus; species Salvelinus namaycush. The sequence continues at coordinate 54,592,776 of NC_052326.1, read as the reverse complement.
TTTAGTGTCCTAGGTTTTCATAACTGTGACCTTAATTGCCTACCGTCTATAAGCTGTTAGTGTCTTAACGACCGTTCCACAGGTGCATGTTCATTAATCGTTTATGGATCATTGAACAAACATGGGAAACAGTGTTTAAACCCTTTACAATGAAGATCTGTGAAGTTATTTGGATTTTTACAAATTATCTTTGAAAGACAGGGTTCTGAAAAAGGGATGTTTCACACACACCCGGTCAAAAGTTTTAGAGTACCTACTCATTCAAGGGTTTTTCTTTATTTTTTACTATTTTCTACATTGTAGAATAATAGTGAAGACATCAAAACTATGAAATAACACATTTGGAATCATGTAGTAACTAAAAAAAAGTGTTAAACAAATCAAAATATATTTTATATTTGAGATTCTTCAAATAGCCATCATTTGCCTTGACAGCTTTGCATTCTCACAACCAGCCATAAGGTAGTCACCTGTAATGCATTTCAATTAACAGGTGTGCCTTGTTACAAGTTAATTCGTGGAATTTATTTCCTTCTAAATGCGTTTGAGCCAATCAGTTGTGTTGTGACAAGGTAGGGCTAGTATACAAAATATAGCCCTATTTGGTAAAGGACCAAGTCCATATTATGGCAAGAACAGCTCAAATAAGCAAAGCAAAATGACAGTCCATCATTACTTTAAGACATAAAGGTCAGTCAATCCGGAAAATTTCAAGAACTTTAAAAGTTTCAAGTGCAGCTGCAAAAACCATCAAGCTCTATGACGAAACTGGCTCTTATGTGGATCGCTACAGGACTGGAAGACCCAGAGTTACCTCTGATGCAGGATAAGTTCATTAGAGTTACCAGCCTCAGAAATTGCAGCCCAAATAAATGCTGTGTGAATCAGGCCTTCATGGTCAAATTGCTGCAAAGAAACCACTACTGAAGGACACCAATAAGAAGAAGAGACTTGCTTGGGCCAAGAAACACAAGCAATGGACATTAGACCGGTGGAAATGTGTCCTTTGGTCTGATGAGTCTAAATGTGAGATTTTTGGTTCCAACCACTGTCATCGTGAGACGCAGAGTAGGTGAACGGATGATCTCCGCATGTGTGGTTCCCACCGTGAAGCATGGAGGAGGAGATGTTATGGTGTGGGGGTGCTTTTCTGGTGACACTGTCAGTGATTTATTTAGAATTCAAGGCACAATTAACCAGCATGGCTACCACAGCATTCTGCAGCGATATGCCTTCCCATCTAGTGGGACTACCATTAGTTTTCAACAGGACAATGACACAACACACCTCCAGGCTCTGTAAGGGCTATTAGACCAAGAAGGAGAGTGATGGAGTGCTGCATCAGATGACCCGGCCTCCACAATCACCCAACCACAACACAATTGAGATGGTTTGGGATGAGTCGGACCGCAGTGCGAAGGAAAACCAGCCAACAAGTGCTCAGAATATGTGGGAATTCCTTCAAGACTGTTGGAAAAGCATTCCAGGTGAAGCTGGTTGAGAGAATGCCAAGAGTGTGCAAAGCTGTCAGAGGAAAAGGGTGGCTATTTGAAAAATCTAAAATACATTTTGATTTGTTGAACACTTTTAGGGTTTCTATATTATTCCTTAAGTGTTATATCATTAGTTTTGATGTCTTCACTATTATTTCAACAATGTAGAAAATAGTAAAAATAAAGAAAAAACCCTTTGAATGAGTAGATGTTCTAAAACTTGAGACCAGTAGGCACAAAACTACCTTTATACATTGTATAGTGCATTCAGAGCCCTAGACCTTTTCCACATTTTGTTACGTTAGAGCCTTACTGTAAAATTGATGAGGAAAAACATTACATCTAATCGATCTACACACAATACCACATAATGACAAATGGAAAACAGCTTTTTAGAAATGTTCACAAATGTATAGAAAAAAAACAGTATTACCTTATTTACATAAGTATTCAGACCCTTTGGTATGAGACTTGAAATTGAACTCAGGTGGCTCCTGTTTCCATTGATCATCCTTGAGATGTTTCTACAACTTGATCGGAGTCCACCTGTGGTAAATTCAATTGATTGGATATGATTTGGTAAAGGCACACACCTGTCTATATCGGGTCCCGCAGTTGACAGTGCACGTCAGAGCAAAAACCAAGCCAAGAGGTCGAAGGAATTGTCCGTAGAGCTCCGAGACAGGATTGTGTCTAGGCACAGATCTGGGGAAGGGTACCAAAACATTTCTGCAGCATTGAAGTTCCAAGAACACAGAGGCCATCATTCTTAAATGGAAGAAGTTTGGAACCGAGACTCTTCTAGAGCTGACCGCCCGGTCAATCTGAGCAATAGGGGGAGAAGGGCCTTGGTCAGTGAGGTGACCAAGAACCTGATGGTCACTGACAGAGCTCCAGAGTTCCTCTGTGGAGATGGGAGAACAAGACTCTCTGGTCTGATGAAACAAAAATTAGGCCTGAATGCCAAGCGTCACGTCTGGAGGAAACCTGGCACCATCCCTACGGTGAAGCATGGTGGTGACAGCATCATGTTGTGGGGATGTTTTTCAGCGGCAGGGACTGGGAGTCAAGATCGAGGGAAATATGAACAGAGAAAAGTACAGAGATCATTGATGAAGTCCTGAGCACTCTGGAGCAGGTTCTCAGACTGGAGCAAAGGTTCACCTTCCAACAGGACAATGATCCTTAGCACACAGCCAGGACAACGCAGGAGTGGCTTCGGGACAAGTTTTTGAATGTCCTTGAGTGGTGCAGCCAGAAACCAGACTTGACCTGGATCGAACATCTCTGGAGAGACCTGAAGATAGCTGTGCAGCAACGCTCCCCATCCAACCTGACAGAGCTTGAGAGGATCTGCAGAATGGGAGAAACTCCCCAAATACAGGTGTGCCATACCCAAGAAGCCTTGAGGCTGTAATCAACAAAGTACTGAGTAAAAAGTCTGAATACTTATGTATATGTGATATGGGGTATTGTGTGTAGATTGATGAGGGAAAAAAACAATTTAAATACATTTTTAGAATAAGTCCAACAAATACCACTTCCACCGCAGGTGCAGAACTGCGACATCGGCAGATGTGGTGGATCCAACGCAAAAAAAAAAACGTATATCTCTAGCTTAAACCGATAGAATTGGGATTTTTGTATTATGTTACTTAGAATGATGCACCAGGACAACAATCAACTCTAGGGATGTGGTAGAAAAATTACAAGATTGCTATAATACTGATTATGCATCGAAAAGCTTTGATGAGTACTCTCATCTTTGTGAGTGTGACTGAGTTGGGCCTCTGGGGCATGGGCGCTAGCAATTGATTTGTAATGGCTTGGTGATAAAACCTACAGCCTGCATTCCATAGAATGAGTTGGTGTTTGTGGCCCGAGATAGCCTGGAGGAGTAGAACATCTTCGTCTCTAATCATCTTTGTGTCTGAGAAACAACAGCCAGTGCACTTAACTCACAAGATGAACCCAAGATAGCCTGTTTGATGCCCCGAGCTGCCGGGGAGGGGTGGAACCAGCCATGACTAAGCATTTTTAGTGTCAGCTATATAAGAACCATGATTCCTCTGTAATGTTGGGCTCTCAACGATCACTGATGGGGTGGTCGTTGACCAGCTTCATTATTGCAAAAAAATATATATATATATACAATCGACAATAAAAATTGATTGTTTGAAGAAATAACAAAGTATCTCACTTAAAATAATTTTCCACGACAGGGTTTTTTAAAGTAAAGTCAAACTGAAAAACTATCCTGTCTTCTTATTTCTCCGTGTTAGCCTAGCGTCTGCTAAGTTTGTTAATGGTAACTACAAAGTCATAAAAATAATAATTTACATTAAGTTGGTCCTGGGTCAGTACATTGTAAATACATGTATATCCCTTGTAATAAAGTAGTTACATAGTTGGTTGTTAGATTACTTTACAACGTAACAAAGTACAATGAAACTAAAAGGGTTGTTCCTAAATGTCCTCCTGTCTCCTAATTTCTCCTCGTTAGCCTATTGTCGACAACGGTTGTTACATTATAAAGGGTGTACCCTAATAGGTAGGTCATTATAAAGGGTGTACCCTAATAGGTAGGTCATTATAAAGGGTGTACCCTAATAGGTAGGTCATGATTAAGGGTGTACCCTAATGGGTAGGTCATGATAAAGGGTGTACCCTAATAGGTAGGTCATTATAAAGGGTATACCGTACTAGGTTTCACTTTACATTAAGTTGCTTGCTCCTGGGTATTTACATGATAAAGTATATCCTATGAAACAAAATTGTTCTTACATTACACTTGATTGAGCCTTTGAGCCAGGTCTTAGCATGGAAAAAAACAAATTGAAAATGAGTAGACGTTAATATTAGTATTTTTTTTATTTCACCTTTATTTAACTAGGAAAGCCGGTTAAGAACAATGACGGCCTACCGCGGCCAATTGCGCGCCGCCCTATGGGACTCCCAATCACGGCCGGTTGTGAAACAGCCTGGAATCGAACCAGAGTGTCTGTAGTGACACCTCAAGCACTGAGATGCAGTGCCTTAGACCGCTGCTCCACTCAGGAGCCCGTTATTGACAGGGTGTGCATATCAATTGTTGTTACCAGGTCCTGGCCTATTTATTAACCATGTTGTTACCAGGTCCTAGCCTATTTATTAACCCTGGCGTTACCAGGTCCTAGCCTATTTATTAACCATGTTGTTACCAGGTCCTAGCCTATTTATTAACCCTGGCGTTACCAGGTCCTAGCCTATTTATTAACCCTGGCGTTACCAGGTCCTAGCCTATTTATTAACCCTGGCGTTACCAGGTCCTAGCCTATTTATTAACCCTGGCGTTACCAGGTCCTAGCCTATTTATTAACCCTGGCGTTACCAGGTCCTAGCCTATTTATTAACCCTGGCGTTACCAGGTCCTAGCCTATTTATTAACCATGGCGTTACCAGGTCCTAGCCTATTTATTAACCCTGGCGTTACCAGGTCCTGGCCTATTTATTAACCATGGCGTTACCAGGTCCTAGCCTATTTATTAACCATGGCGTTACCAGGTCCTAGCCTATTTATTAACCCTGGCGTTACCAGGTCCTGGCCTATTTATTAACCCTGGCGTTACCAGGTCCTGGCCTATTTATTAACCCTGGCGTTACCAGGTCCTAGCCTATTTATTAACCCTGGCGTTACCAGGTCCTAGCCTATTTATTAACCCTGGCGTTACCAGGTCCTGGCCTATTTATTAACCCTGGCGTTACCAGGTCCTGGCCTATTTATTAACCCTGGCGTTACCAGGTCCTAGCCTATTTATTAACCCTGGCGTTACCAGGTCCTAGCCTATTTATTAACCCTGGCGTTACCAGGTCCTAGCCTATTTATTAACCCTGGCGTTACCAGGTCCTAGCCTATTTATTAACCCTGGCGTTACCAGGTCCTAGCCTATTTATTAACCCTGGCGTTACCAGGTCCTAGCCTATTTATTAACCCTGGCGTTACCAGGTCCTAGCCTATTTATTAACCCTGGCGTTACCAGGTCCTAGCCTATTTCTTGTGGTCAGGGCTTTGTGATGGCCACTTCAATACCTTGACTTTGTTGTCCTTAAGCCATTTTTTAAACAACTTTGGAAGTACGCTTGGGGTCATTGTCCGTTTACAAGACCTATTTGCGATTAAGCTTTAACTTCCTGACTGATGTCTTGAGATGTTGCTTCAATATATCCAAATAATTTACTTTCCTCACGATGCCATTTATTTTGTGAACTGCACCAGTCCCTCCTGCAGCATAGCACCCCCACAACATGATGCTGCCACCCCTGTGCTTCACGGTTGGGATGGTGTTCTTCGGCTTGCAAGCCTCCCCCTTTTTCCTCAAAACATAACTATGGTCATTATGGCCAAACAGTTCTATATTTGTTTCATCAGACCAGAGGACATTTCTCCAAAAAGTACGATCTTTGTCCCCATGTGCAGTTGCAAACCGTAGTCTGGCTTTTTTATGGTGGTTTTGGAGCAGTGGCTTCTTCCTTGCTGAGCGGCCTTTCAGGTTTGTCGATTATAGGACTCGTTTTACTGTGGATATAGATACTTTTGTACCTGTTTCCTCCAGCATCTTCACAAGGTCCTTTGCTGTTCTGGGATTCATTTGCACTTTTTGCACCAAAGAACGTTCATCTCTAGGAGACAGAATGCGTCTCCTTCCTGAGCGGTATGACGGCTGTGTGGTCCCATGGTGTTTATACTTCTGTACTATTGTTTGTACAGATGAACGTGGTACCTTCAGGCGTTTGGAAGTTGCTCCCAAGGATGAACCAGACTTGTGGAGGTCTACAATTGTTTTTCTGAGGTCTTGGCTGATTTCTTTAGATTTTCCCACCATGTCAAGCAAAGAGGCACTGAGTTTGAAGGTAGGCCTTGAAATACATCCACAGGTACACCTCCAATTTACTCAAATGATGTCAATTATCCTATCAGAAGCTTCTAAAGCCATTACATAATTTTCTGGAATTTTCTAAGCTGTTTAAAGGCACAGCCAACTTAGTGTATGTAAACTTCTGACCCACTGGAACTGTGATACAGTGAATTATAAGTGAAATAATCTGTAGTAAACAATTGTTGGAAAAATTACTTGTGTCATGCGCAAAGTAGCTGTCCTAACCGACTTGCCAAAACTATAGTCTATTAACAAGAAATTTGAGGAGTGGTTGAAAAACGAGTTTTAATGACTCCAACTTAAGTGTATGTAAACTTCCGACTTCAACTGTACACGGAACAAGCTCATATGTTGGTTTACGTTATTAATACGGTGATTTTAAAATGTGTAATTACAAAACATTAGTTACATAGTGGAACTACAAAATGTGTAATAACACCAGTAGTTCCACACATGTGGAATAACCTTCAGGAAGTTAACGTGTAATAACGGATTCCACAACAACCCTATTTGCCTTGAGAGAGACAGCCAGTAAAACCTATGTAATTACTAATTTAACAGTTAGTACTGCGTTACATAGTAATAGGGTCAACTTTTTTTTAAACTCTTACTGTTAGTATCTCACTTCAGAAACAGTGGCTTTGTCATTCATGCTAATAAAGCTCATCTTAATCGGAGAGAGAACATGCTGTTTCAGGGGTTAGTTTCAAATAGCTGCTGATTACAACCTAGCTGGAGAGAGTTTTCACATTAGACTTGCACATGGGTACACACACACACGCACACACACACACACACACACACACACACACACACACTCCTTGTATTGCAGAGAGCGCGAGACAGAGAGCGCGAGACAGAGAGAACATGCTGTTCCAGGGGTTAGTTTCAATTAGCTGCTGATTACAACCTAGCTGGAGAGAGAGAGAGAGTGTTCACGTGGGACTTGCACTCATACACACCGGAAAACACAGGAACACAAACCCCTTGTATTGCATGAAGACAACATGGCATTGAAGGAGAGAGCCGATGATGATGAGTGATAATGAAAAGATAGCAGCACATTTCAAAAGTTCCTCTGAAAACTTCCTAATTAATTCAACACTATTACCCATCAACGTTCATTAGAGAACGGGTCTCCGTTGATGATCTGCTCTCCTGTGTGTGTGTGTGTGTGTGTGTGTGTGTGTGTGTGTGTGTGTGTGTGTGTGTGTGTGTGTGTGTGTGTGTGTACACGATGAGCAACAGCGAACATCCAGCAGAACACAGACGATAAACTCGTTCTGCCACTTTTTTGTTTACCCGACTATCTAGGTAACCCTCTACTGTCTAAGCTGACATATGGAATTGTTTTAATAAGGTCATACCATGGATCATTTAGCTATTTGATTTTGAATTTGAATACCCCTTGAAGCATCCAAAAAAACATTAAAACATTATTTGATGAAACATTGAATTTGGTCCTTCTGCTCTTAGCCAATAGAAACACATTGAATAACAGAGAGTCCTTACTGCTATTAGCCAATAGAAACACATTGAATAACAGAGAGTCCTTACTGCTCTTAGCCAATAGAAACACATTGAATAACAGACAGTCCTTACTGCTCTTAGCCAATAGAAACACATTGAATAACAGATAGTCCTTGCTGCTATTAGCCAATAGAAACACATTGAATAACAGATAGTCCTTACTGCTCTTAGCCAATAGAAACACATTGAATAACAGATAGTCCTTACTGCTATTAGCCAATAGAAACACATTGAATAACAGATAGTCCTTACTGATCTTAGCCAATAGAAACACATTGAATAACAGAGAGTCCTTACTGCTCTTAGCCAATAGAAACACATTGAATAACAGATTGTCCTTGCTGCTATTAGCCAATAGAAACACATTGAATAACAGAGAGTCCTTACTGCTATTAGCCAATAGAAACACATTGAATAACAGATTGTCCTTACTGCTATTAGCCAATAGAAACACATTGAATAACAGAGAGTCCTTACTGCTATTAGCCAATAGAAACACATTGAATAACAGATTGTCCTTACTGATCTTAGCCAATAGAAACACATTGAATAACAGACAGTCCTTACTGCTATTAGCCAATAGAAACACATTGAATAACAGAGAGTCCTTACTGCTATTAGCCAATAGAAACACATTGAATAACAGATTCACTACATAGAACAGATAGACCCCCCCAAAAAAATCTAAAGGAAGTTTGTTCTGAAGTGTCTGTCCTATATCTGAGAGCTAGAAGAAAGATCAGGGACATTTTTTTTGCTTTGTTTATGTATTTAACCCCTTATTTTTGGCACTAAACTACCTCCATATATACTTCCATAAAAAAATTTCCTCGAGCAGAACAACCAACATCATGTACGTGTTGGTGAGGAGACACTCACCTTTCCACAGAGGGGTCATATTGACGTATAGCTCAAACCGTACGGACGATTTAGTGAGAAGACGGATTTTCAGGATGTCTCATGGTCTGACAAACATCACTCTAGCTCAGCCACTTTTCAACGCAGACGCAGAAGCGTGAGAGACGGATGCAGTGGACTGAGACTTGGATTTAAAAGAAAAACATCCCTCTAGCTTAAACTGACAGATTCTGATGGGGATTTTTGTATTATGCTAATTTGATTTTCACGGGGCCGCGGATATCGACAATAGGGGGGGGGGGGGGGGTTAATGAATTCAGCAAGGCTACAGGAGCTCTTACCTTCCAATGTGAATTGCAAAAATCACTGAAGCCTTATATCTCCCTCTCTAACCTTAAGCATCAGCTGTCAGAGCAGCTTACTGACCACTGTACCTGTACACAGCCGATCTGTAAATAGCACACCCAACTACCTCATCCCCATATTATTACTTACCATCTTGCTCTTTTGCACCCCAGTATCTCTAATTGCACATCATCATCTGCACATCTCACTCCAGTGTTAATGCTAAATTGTAATTATTTTCACCTTTATGGCCTATTTATTGCCTTACCTTCCTACTCTTCAACATTTGCACACACTGTACATAGATGGTTCTATTGTGTTATACTGTACGTTTGTTTATTTGTAACTCTGTGGTGTTGTTTTTGTCGCACTGCTTTGATTTATCTTGGCCAGGTGGCAGTTGTAAATGAGAACTTGTTCTCAACTGGCCTACCTGGTTAAATAAAGGTGAAATAAAATACAAATAATTTTTTATTTTATTTTTAATCACTGCCTTCTGTGTTCGGGACCAGAGAATAATAGGATGACGTCATAACATTCTCTTTCCATGTCATTTCACTCCAGTAAGTTCTCAGGTCTGTGCTTTAGTCAGCCGGTAGAGACAACGGCCAAGTCCTTTCAGATGTATGTGAAGTGTACGGGTTAGAGGGTAGGGAGGGTTTCTGGACGTGGCCTTGGTCTGCATTCTACTCCTCCTTTTCAAACCGTGAAATATTTACCTTGTGAGCTGCGGAGACGACTTCCTCTTATGACATCACAATACCCCAAACAAACAGTTAATCCGCAAAATCATTCAATCAACCAATCACTTAACCAACAAACTAAATCCTGTGCCGTCTCACCTGAGCCAATCGTCTGAGCAGCAGTTCAGCGGAGGGGCGTGTCCAGTCGAGGAAAATCTGTGGGACGAGGGTGACTGTCATCTCTAGGACCCGCAGCAGGCTGACGGAAAGGTCGAAACACGTAGCGCACACCTTCAGCTGCCTTGTGTCCACAAAGTTACGCTCAGGACGTTCAGCTGCCTGCTGAATCTGAAGGGGAGATAAATAAGGTACTTTACAGCAGGCTTTCTCAATGACATCTACTACCCTAACACATTAAATTGTCTGTTACCATCTAGCTATTTGATTATCTATTTTAGAACACTTGGGGAGTATCAGAAACAATGTGTACAAATTATTTGATTTTGGCCTAAAAAACACCTAAATAAGACACAAATATATGGTAATCATATGCCCAATCAGGTAAGACATTTAAATTAGAAGGATTTAGGCCTATGGTTTGGAGAGACTGAAAGCTACTGTGAAGTTACATGAAAACGTCAAGGAAGATCGCAAGGTAATAAGTGTGTGTGTGTGTGTGTGTGTACACAAAATAATATATGCATTGCTTTCAAATGCGATTTTTGCCACGATCCCTTTAAATGTGTCCTGCAGGACCTCGTCGTACAGGGAAAGACACGCACAGTGCCTTCAGAAAGTGTTCACACATTTTGACGTGTTACCGCCTGAATTTAAAATGGCTAAAATGTTTAATTAATGGCCTACACACAATACACCATAATGTCAAACTGGAACTACGTATGTTAAAAATATTCCAAAACATGCATCCTGTTTGAAACAAGGCACTAAAGTAATACTGGGGGGAAAAAAATGGGGCAAAGCAATTCACTTTTTGTCCTGAATACAAAGTGTTACGTTTGGGGCAAATCCAATACATTACTGAGTACCACTCTCCATATTTTCAAGCATAGTGGTGCCTGCATCAGGTTATGGGTATGTTTGTATTCGTTTAGGACTGGGGAGTTTATCAGGATTAAAAAAAAAGAAACGTAATGGTGCTAAGCACTGGCAAAACCCTAGAGGAAAACCTGGTTCAGCCTGCTTTATACCAGACACTGGGAGCTACGCATGGCCTGTCTGCAACAAACTTCAAACACTGTATAAACTATCAACTTGGGTCCAGCCCAAGCTTGCTATAGCAAACTTGCAACATTGTATAAAATACTCTGGGATCTCAGAGTTTCTCCATGCCATTGAGCTCGGGACAGACACAGCTGGAGGCTATTTTACACAAGGGATAAGAGGTCATCAGGTAGGCCTATTTGACGTTTCCACTGGATCGGAGCATGACATGTTTCCCTTTCACGCTAAGTGGTTATCAAAAAAAGGGAGAGAGCTGGAAATATTTTCCAAAAGATTATCCAAAATTTCCACAAATTAAATTAACAAGGCACACATGTGAATTGAAAAACATTCCAAGTGACTACCTCATGAAGCGGGTTGAGAGAATGCCAAGAGTGTGCAAAGCTGTCATCAAGGCAAAGTGTGGCTACTTTGAAGAATCTCAAATATATTTTGATATGTTTAACACTTTCTTGTTTACTACATGATTCCATGTGTTTTATTTAATCGTTTTGATGTCTTCACTATTATTCTACAATGTAGAAAATAGTAAAAATAAAGAAAAACCCTTTGAATGAGTAGGTGTGTCCAAATGTTTGACTGGTACAGTACATTGAGGAACTATTGTCATTCTCAATGGATGTAAAAATACAGACTGTGTTTGCTTGCTGTTTGAGGTGAAGAAAACATTACATGGAGAAGCTCCACAGGTCATTAATGGTGGTGCGTTAATTAAGTCAATCAGAAATACTATCAGATCCCCAAATGGGCACATTTATATGCTTACATCTGCACACAGGCCTAGTAGCCAATAGGCCTATGTCCATGCATAATCAGGCCAGGTAGCCAATAGGCCTACTTCTATGCATAATCAAGCCAGGTAGCCAATAGACCTACGTCTATGCGTAATCAGGCCAGGTAGCCAATAGGCCTACTTCTATGCGTAATCAGGCCAGGTATCCAATAGGCCTACTTCTATGCGTAATCAGGCCAGGTAGCCAATAGGCCTACTTCTATGCGTAATCAGGCCAGGTAGCCAATAGACCTACTTCTATGCGTAATCAGGCCAGGTAGCCAATAGGCCTACTTCTATGCGTAATCAGGCCAGGTAGCCAATAGGCCTACTTCTATGCGTAATCAGGCCAGGTAGCCAATAGGCCTACTTCTATGCGTAATCAGGCCAGGTAGCCAATAGACCTACTTCTATGCGTAATCAGGCCAGGTAGCCAATAGGACTACTTCTATGCGTAATCAGGCCAGGTAGTCAATAGGACTACTTCTATGCGTAATCAGGCCAGGTAGTCAATAGGACTACTTCTATGCGTAATCAGGCCAGGTAGCCTATAGACCTACTTCTATGCGTAATCAGGCCAGGTAGCCAATAGACCTACTTCTATGCGTAATCAGGCCAGGTAGCCAATAGGCCTACTTCTATGCGTAATCAGGCCAGTTAGCCAATAGGCCTACTTCTATGCGTAATCAGGCCAGGTAGCCTATAGACCTACTTCTATGCGTAATCAGGCCAGGTAGCCAATAGGCCTACTTCTATGCGTAATCAGGCCAGGTAGCCAATAGGCCTACTTCTATGCGTAATCAGGCCAGGTAGCCAATAGGCCTACTTCTATGCGTAATCAGGCCAGGTAGCCAATAGGCCTACTTCTATGCGTAATCAGGCCAGGTAGCCTATAGACCTACTTCTATGCGTAATCAGGCCAGGTAGCCAATAGGCCTACTTCTATGCGTAATCAGGCCAGGTAGCCAATAGGCCTACTTCTATGCGTAATCAGGCCAGGTAGCCAATAGGCCTACTTCTATGCGTAATCAGGCCAGGTAGCCAATAGGCCTACTTCTATGCGTAATCAGGCCAGGTAGCCAATAGACCTACTTCTATGCGTAATCAGGCCAGGTAGCCAATAGGCCTACTTCTATGCGTAATCAGGCCAGGTAGCCAATAGGCCTACTTCTATGTGTAATCAGGCCAGGTAGCCAATAGACCTACTTCTATGCGTAATCAGGCCAGGTAGCCTATAGACCTACCTCTATGCGTAATCAGGCCAGGTAGCCAATAGGCCTACTTCTATGCGTAATCAGGCCAGGTAGCCTATAGACCTACCTCTATGCGTAATCAGGCCAGGTAGCCTATAGACCTACCTCTATGCGTAATCAGGCCAGGTAGCCAATAGGCCTACTTCTATGCGTGCGCATCCTTACTCAACATTGACAGAAGCTCTCCAAACAAAAAGACAACGACTAAATTGACGAAATTTGTAAATAGAAGGAAATAAAACTTGTGTAGCATAGGTTGTCCGCTCTTCCAAAAGTGCCCATTCAGACAAGAAAACAGACTGTAATAATAATAATAATAATAGTAATAATAATAATAATATATTGAATGCATTAACAGAAATGATCATAACATAACAAACATTGTAGATGAGAAATTATAGGAATTAACAGTAAATGTAGGCTACTACTGGTGATGCATGTAACGGTGAATTGATAGACACTAACAATCAAGGTAACTTCAATTCAAACAATGAAGTTATTAAACAATGAATGTGCACAAATTGGCAGGAGAGATTCGCATTGTGCATTTTAACCACACTCTCCTTCTTAGACTGTGTCCTCCACACGGCCTCCGCAATGGATTAGTTCACCGAGATGATCAGTTCACCGAGATGATCAGTTCACCGAGATGATCAGTTCACCGAGATGATCAGTTCACCGAGATGATCAGTTCACCGAGATGATCAGTTCACCGAGATGATCAGTTCACTGAGATGATTAGTTCACTGAGATGGGCTCGATTCAGACAAGTGTCTCGTGTGCCATTAAAAAGTAAATATATATTTGACTAAAAAAAGCTTGGTCGACCAAAAGCCTATCGACCAGTTGACTAATTCTAATTGGGGTCAGCCCTAGCAGGGAGTGATGTCGATTTCTATGCTTACCTCCTGGATCATGCCTATAAACTCTGAAAAGGCCCAGTTGAGCTGGTTGAGAACAGAATTGAGGAAGGAGGCGGCCATGTCTTTATCCAGAGAGAGCAGCTCCGCCATGTGTCTCTGCAGCAGGAGGGACGGGCACGGCTCTGTAACGACCAATCAGAGAGGAGAATACTGTCACACAACCAATTAGAGGAGAGAACACTGCAGGTTTCACACCAGGACCACGTTCAGTTGGGCCAAAGACCCTTTGGTACGGAACACCATGGCAAAACGTTTTGAAACTAAAAAAATACATTAAAAATAAGTGTTTGTCTTCTCTGTTTTAATCAGTTTTATTCACAAGTCCCAGCAGCAGATTATACAGCCCTGACTGTAACTAATAGCATGACGCTGTGCAGAGTGGGGTTGATATGACTGTATACAGACTGATCAAAGACACACATATCCCTGCATGATACTAATGACATACGAACCATAACAGATTTTACATCATGACACGTTCTATTCAGATTGGATAAAGAGATGCACTGGACCACAATGGGTGAAGCAGGACGTGTCCGAGGCTGAAGCAGGACGTGCCCGAGGCTGAGGCAGGACGTGCCCGAGGCTGAAGCAGGACGTGTCCGAGGCTGAAGCAGGACGTGTCCGAGGCTGAAGCAGGACGTGCCCGAGGCTGAAGCAGGACGGGCCCGAGGCTGAAGCAGGACGGGCCCGAGGCTGAAGCAGGACGTGTCCGAGGCTGAAGCAGGACGTGTCCGAGGCTGAGGCAGGACGTGCCAGCGGCTGAAGCAGGACGTGCCAGCGGCTGAAGCAGGACGTGCCAGCGGCTGAGGCAGGACGTGCCCGAGGCTGAGGCAGGACGTGCCCGAGGCTGAGGCAGGACGTGCCCGAGGCAGGACGTGTCCGAGGCTGAAGGACGTGTCCGAGGCTGAAGCAGGACGTGCCAGCGGCTGAAGTAGGACGTGCCCGAGGCTGAGGCAGGACGTGTCCGAGGCTGAAGCAGGACGTGTCCGAGGCTGAAGCAGGACGTGTCCGAGGCTGAAGCAGGACGTGCCCGAGGCTGAAGCAGGACGTGCCCGAGGCTGAGGCAGGACGTGCCCGAGGCTGAGGCAGGACGTGCCCGAATGCTCTTCCATTACAATTACCAGGCGACAAATCCAAAGTAACATGCTCGCTAGATGTCTGGTGGTACAAGTATGAAAGAAAACAAATAGCATTTGTATTTCGGCTATGTGCTCAGAAGCAGTTTTTTGAGACAACATCCATTCATCCATCTCCTCATCCACACAGTACTAGAGCTATCATCAATTACTGCAGCCATCTCCTCATCCACGGTACTAGAGCTATCATCAATTACTGCAGCCATCTCCTCATCCACGGTACTAGAGCTATCATCAATTACTGCAGCCATCTCCTCATCCACACAGTACTAGAGCTATCATCAATTACTGCAGCCATCTCCTCATCCACACAGTACTAGAGCTATCATCAATTACTGCAGCCATCTCCTCATCCACACAGTACTAGAGCTATCATCAATTACTACAGCCATCTCCTCATCCACACAGTACTAGAGCTATCATCAATTACTACAGCCATCTCCTCATCCACACAGTACTAGAGCTATCATCAATTACTGCAGCCATCTCCTCATCCACACAGTACTAGAGCTATCATCAATTACTACAGCCATCTCCTCATCCACACAGTACTAGAGCTATCATCAATTACTGCAGCCATCTCCTCATCCACAGTACTAGAGCTATCATCAATTACTACAGCCATCTCCTCATCCACACAGTACTAGAGCTATCATCAATTACTGCAGCCATCTCCTCATCCACACAGTACTAGAGCTATCATCAATTACTGCAGCCATCTCCTCATCCACACAGTACTAGAGCTATCATCAATTACTGCAGCCATCTCCTCATCCACACAGTACTAGAGCTATCATCAATTACTGCAGCCATCTCCTCATCCACACAGTACTAGAGCTATCATCAATTACTGCAGCCATCTCCTCATCCACACAGTACTAGAGCTATCATCAATTACTGCAGCCATCTCCTCATCCACGGTACTAGAGCTATCATCAATTACTGCAGCCATCTCCTCATCCACACAGTACTAGAGCTATCATCAATTACTACAGCCATCTCCAGGGTATTGTGCTCCTCAGAGGATGAAAGAAAGGAGGGAGGGACCTCATCCCCTTCATCCCCGCACTGTAGAGGACCTCTCATCCCCTCCTTCCCCGCACTGTAGAGGACCTCTCATCCCCTCCTTCCCCGCACTGTAGAGGACCTCTCATCCCCTCCTTCCCCGCACTGTAGAGGACCTCTCATCCCCTCCTTCCCCGCACTGTAGAGGACCTCTCATCCCCTCCTTCCCCGCACTGTAGAGGACCTCTCATCCCCTCCTTCCCCGCACTGTAGAGGACCTCTCATCCCCTCCTTCCCTGCACTGTGGAGGATAGGCTGTAAATGTAACACCTCATCACACAGAGGGAGAGAGTGACAGAGAGAAAAATCCACATCCCACATGACAACAGCATTGTAACGACGCTCTTGGAGGACAAGGGATTATCAATAAACCTCGTCAAGCGTACCAACCAATCATTGAGCAGGACAGTGTTGTCGCTCTTTAAGGAGAGATAACCTTTAGATTTAATTAACTTCACACAATAATATTCTGTACGCTGTGTGGCTGCACACTGAGCCCACTGGCCTACAGAGACTAGCTAGGGGATGTACTGGGCAGCAGGGGAGAGTTATAGGACAGACAGAGGACAGCAGTGTGAAGGGGATATACTGGGCAGCAGGGAGAGTTATAGGACAGACAGAGGACAGCAGCGTGACGGGGATGTACTGGGCAGCAGGGAGAGTTATAGGACAGAGGACAGCAGCGTGACGGGGATGTACTGGGCAGCAGGGAGAGTTATAGGACAGAGGACAGCAGCGTGAAGGGGATATACTGGGCAGCAGGGAGAGTTATAGGACAGACAGAGGACAGCAGCGTGAAGGGGATATACTGGGCAGCAGGGAGAGTTATAGGACAGACAGAGGACAGCAGCGTGAAGGGGACGTACTGGGCAGCAGGGAGAGTTATAGGACAGACAGAGGACAGCAGTGTGAAGGGGATATACTGGGCAGCAGGGAGAGTTATAGGACAGACAGAGGACAGCAGCGTGAAGGGGATATACTGGGCAGCATGGAGAGTTATAGGACAGACAGAGGACAGCAGCGTGAAGGGGATATACTGGGCAGCAGGGGAGAGTTATAGGACAGACAGAGGACAGCAGTGTGAAGGGGATATACTGGGCAGCAGGGAGAGTTATAGGACAGACAGAGGACAGCAGCGTGAAGGGGATATACTGGGCAGCAGGGAGAGTTATAGGACAGACAGAGGACAGCAGTGTGAAGGGGATATACTGGGCAGCAGGGAGAGTTATAGGACAGACAGAGGACAGCAGTGTGAAGGGGATATACTGGGCAGCAGGGGAGAGTTATAGGACAGACAGAGGACAGCAGCGTGAAGGGGATATACTGGGCAGCAGGGAGAGTTATAGGACAGACAGAGGACAGCAGTGTGAAGGGGATATACTGGGCAGCAGGGGAGAGTTATAGGACAGACAGAGGACAGCAGCGTGAAGGGGACGTACTGGGCAGCAGGGAGAGTTATAGGACAGACAGAGGACAGCAGCGTGAAGGGGATATACTGGGCAGCAGGGAGAGTTATAGGACAGACAGAGGACAGCAGTGTGAAGGGGATATACTGGGCAGCAGGGGAGAGTTATAGGACAGACAGAGGACAGCAGCGTGAAGGGGACGTACTGGGCAGCAGGGAGAGTTATAGGACAGACAGAGGACAGCAGCGTGAAGGGGATATACTGGGCAGCAGGGAGAGTTATAGGACAGACAGAGGACAGCAGTGTGAAGGGGATATACTGGGCAGCAGGGGAGAGTTATAGGACAGACAGAGGACAGCAGCGTGAAGGGGACGTACTGGGCAGCAGGGAGAGTTATAGGACAGACAGAGGACAGCAGCGTGAAGGGGATATACTGTGTGGATGAAAATATGCTCATCTCTGACTCCCACCTAGCTGATGGAGTGTAATGTTCTATTATTCTGCCTGATGTCTCCCCCCTCCTCCCTCCTCTCTTCACCCACCCAGGGACTGTCTAGGGAGATTGGGTAAGGGATTGATGGATAGACAGTATGTTATATTACCCTGCCCAATCTCTCCTTTCCTTTCCTCTCTCATTACAAACGTTGACTTCACACCTCCTCCAGTCCACCCATCACTGTCATCCACACAGGGTCGACCGATTAATCAGAATGGCCAATTAATTAGGGCCGATTTTAAGTTTTCATAACAATCGGAAATCGGTATTTTTGGACACCGATCTTTTTTTTTTTTTACACCTTTATTTAACGAGGCAAGTCAGTAAACACATTCTTATTTTCAATGACGGCCTAGGAACAGTGGGTTAACTGCCTCGTTCAGGGGCAGAACGACAGATTTTTACCTTGTCAGCTCAGGGGATTCAATCTTGCAACCTTACAGTTAACTAGTCCAACGCTCTAACCACCTGATTACATTGCACTCCACGAGGAGCCTGCCTGTTACGCAAATGCAGTAAGAAGCCATGGTAAGTTGCTAGCTAGCATTAAACTTATCTTATAATAAACAATCAATCATAATCACTAGCTAACTACACATGGTTGATGATATTACTAGTTTATCTAGCGTGTCCTGCATTGCATATAATCGATGCGTATCTGTGCTCCAATGTGTACCTAACCATAAACATCAATGCCTTTCTTAAAATCAATAGACAGAAGTATATATTTTTAAACCTGCATATTTAGCTGAAATAAATCCAGGTTAGCAGGCAATATTAACCAGGTGAAATTGTGTCACTTCTCTTGCGTTCATTGCACGCAGAGTCAGTGTATATGCAACAGTTTGGGCCGCCTAATTTGCCAGTATTTTACGTAATTATGACATAACATTGAAGGTTGTGCAATGTAACAGGAATATTTAGACTTATGGATGCCACCCGTTCGATAAAATACATAACGGTTCCGTATTTCACTGACAGAATAAACGTTTTGTTTTCGAGATGATAGTTTCCGGATCCGACCATATTAATGACCTAAGGCTCCTATTTCTGTGTGTTATTATGTTATAACTAAGTCTATGATTTGATAGAGCAATGGTAGTGTGTTTTGAAAGGAGCTCTTCGCTGTGCTTCAAGCATTGCGCTGTTTATGACTTCAAGCCTATCAACTCCTGAGATTAGGCTGGTGTAACCTATGTGAAATGGCTAGCTGGTTAGCGGGGTATGCGCTAATAACGTTTCAAACGTCACTCGCTCTGAGACTTGGAGTAGTTATTCCCCTTGCTCTGCATGGGTAACGCTGCTTCGAGGGTGGCTGTTGTCGATATGTTCCTGGTTCGAGCCCAGGTAGCAGCGAGGAGAGGGATGGAAGCTATACTGTTACACTGGCAATACTAAAGTGCCTATAAGAACATCCAATAGTCAAAGGTAAATGAAATACAAATGGTAGAGAGAGAAATAGTCCTATAATTCCTATAATAACTACAACCTAAAACTTCTTCCCTGGGAATATTGAAGACTCATGTTAAAAGGAACCACCAGCTTTCATATGTTCTCATGTTCTGAGCAAGCAACTTAAACGTTAGCTTTCTTACATAGCACATATTGCACTTTTACTTTCTTCTCCAACACGTTGTTATTGCATTATTTAAACCAAATTGAACATGTTTCATTATTTATTTGAGGCTAAATTGATTTTATTGATGTATTATATTAAGTTAAAATAAGTGTTCATTCAGTATTGTTGTAATTGTCATTATTACAAAAAAATATATACAAATTGTCCGATTAATTGGTATCGGCGTTGAAAAATCATAATCGGTCGACCTCTAACACAGATACATGATGTTTCCCTCCACCCATCACTGTCATCCACACAGATACATAATGTTTCCCTCCAAAGCCATACAGCCACAGATACATAATGTTTCCCTCCACAGCCATACAGCCACAGATACATAATGTTTCCCTCCACAGCCATACAGCCACAGATACATGATGTTTCCCTTCACCTATCACTGTCATCCACACAGATACATGTTTCCCTCCACAGGCATACAGCCACAGATACATAATGTTTCCCTCCACAGCCATAGATACATAATGTTTCCCTCCACAGCCATACAGCCACAGATACATGATGTTTCCCTCCACAGCCACAGATACATGATGTTTCCCTCCACAGCCACATGATGTTTCCCTCCACAGGCATACAGCCACAGATACATGATGTTTCCCTCCACAGCCACAGATACATGATGTTTCCCTCCACAGCCATACAGCCACAGATACATGATGTTTCCTCCACAGCCAGAGGGTTCGATTTTTTTATTTCACCTTTATTTAACCAGGTAGGCTAGTTGAGAACAAGTTCTCATTTACAACTGTGACCTGGCCAAGATAAAGCAAAGCAGTTCAACACAAACAACAACACAGAGTTACACATGGAATAAACAAACATGCAGTAAATAACACAATAGGGGGAAAAAGGCTATATACAGTGTGTGCAAATGAGGTAAAGATAAGGGAGGTACGGCAATAAATAGGCCGTAGTGGCGAAATAATTACAATTTAGCAATTAAACACTGGAGTGATAGATGAGCAGAAGATGATCAGAATGGTAGACTATACATACAAATGGGGACAGGGAGGATGAGGTCATATCCTGTATAAAAGCGGCAGTAGTGGCTGTCATTTTCCAGAGTCAATGTTGCGAGGGCTCTCTGTATTCTATACATAAGGGCATTAATACCGCACCATGTACAGTAACGTAAAGCCACATGTAAACCAGTCCTGTCCAATAGTAGGAAATCTTTACTGT
This sequence comes from Salvelinus namaycush, assembly GCF_016432855.1. Taxonomy (NCBI): domain Eukaryota; kingdom Metazoa; phylum Chordata; class Actinopteri; order Salmoniformes; family Salmonidae; genus Salvelinus; species Salvelinus namaycush. Next base: position 54,571,834 of record NC_052326.1, on the reverse strand, counting down.
GAATTTCATCCGTCACTTCTGACTGGACAACGGATAACTAGGACCTTTCTCTCTGCACCGTCACTACTAATATGAGATAAACAGCACACACACACACAGAGAGAAACACACACAGACAGAGAAACACACACAGACAGAGAAACACACACACACACACACACACACACACACACAGAGAAACACACACACACACACACAGAGAGAAACACACACACACACAGAGAAACACACACACACACACACACAGAGAAACACACACACACACACACACAGAGAAACACACACACACACACACACACACACACACACAGAGAAACACACACACACACACACACACACACACACACACACACACAGAACTTCCCCCCAAAAACTAAATGTCTAGTATGTCAGCAATCAAGTTAAGATAGATCATTTAAAGAGTTAAGATAGATAATTTTCAAAATACAGAAAGTCGTTATGATGCCAAAAAAGGAAGTTTATTTCTGTACTTTTAAAGTGATACATCTTGAAAACTTGATTTCTGACATGCAAAACATTTTGGGACTATATCAACAACAGACTAATGAAACAAATACCAACAGATTGTTTCACAGGGGCCTATCAACCCAAGCCTCGTCATTAAGCTGTGTCCCAAATCACACCCTATAGGGAATAGTGGAACATTTGGTACTCAGTTCAAGTCTCTCTCGCTCTGGGGCCTTGTCACATACGGCTCGGAAAGCGTCAGTAATTCCCAATTAAAATAAATTATAAGTTAGGCGATATGCAAATCGAGTGGCCGGGTAGCTAGTCACTTCAAAACAAGATGTAGACGGTAGATTTTCGTATTTTCCCCTTTGTCCTCTCTCTCTCTCTCAGGATCCATTACTCTGGTGCTTTTGTACTTTAAAATTAATGTTCTTTATTTTTGTCATTTTTCCCGTTCTACTCATTAGGCTAACGGCCAGACAGGAGCACAAAAGACAACATGAGAGCACAAAAGACAACATGAAGTGTTGAGCTGTACTACTCATTATATTAGGCTAATTAACTGACATTCTAGTGATGGTGTTTTTTGTTCAACGTTGTCTGTACTGTGGCTGTTTGTCCTCTCATACTTAGACTCAAGAAACACGAGTCTTTATTGTGGAAACCGATAGACTACCAGAGACTCATTAGGATAACAGACAAAAAGGCATACACAAACACAGGCAGGTCTGCGACTGAAGGAACACACAGTGAAGGAGCAGTGCACGGGAATACTAACAGGATCAAATACAGGGATATGGGACCAACTACAATCTCTAGATAATCTAAATAAACACAATTGGATGGAATACAATGGGAACTGCTTCAGGCTAGGGTTGAGGGGATCACTAATAAGCAAAATAAATCCATAACTTAGTGATGGTAAAACAAAAAGGAACAAACTTACTTTGGAAACTAGCAATGGATAAATCTCCTGTAAGCCATGCAAATGAGTCAGATGAAACAAAAACAATATTAGCATGAATAACAGAAGACAAGAAAAAAGAAAAACGAAGATGGACAGATTGTACAAGAAAGAGAAAAACTAGCTGAAAAGGGGGAGGACCCCCCCCCCCCCACACCACCACCCATCAACTTGTCACATGAAAGGAGAAGGGCATCAATGACTTTGTAAATTTACCATTTGTAACATCTAGGCTTCGTCAACAATGGCTGACAACTCTGTGTTTCTACTTGATCCCGATCCTTCAACGTCAGAATATCACATCAAGATATAAGGTAACTAGTGTCTGGAGTTGAATTTAAGTACCTTTGACGCTAATGTTTTTATTTGACCAAAGCTATACAAAACAAAACGAAGAAGAACAGTGTGTCATTGCTCTTGCTGACAGGGGATCTATACAAGGTCACATGAGCTATAGATGCCAGCACCTTTTTAAAATCTCACAAACATATTATTTAACATTTAAAAAAATATATATATATGGGTATAACATATACCCAGTAACAATCATTAGCCTTTAGAACTATACAGTAACCCTCTTAGAAGGTCCTCCCAGAACCCACCTGGACAACCATTCCAGGCAATACCATACAGAAACGGCAGGTAGCCTAGTGGTTAGAACGTTGGGACAGTTACCCAAAGGTTGCTGGATCGAATCCCCAAACCGACAAGGTAAAAATCTGTTCCGCCCCTGAACAAGGCAGTTAACCCACTGTTCCCCGGTAGGCCGTCATTGTAAATAAAAATGTGTTCTTAACTGAATTACCTAGTTAAATAAAAGGTTAAATTACAAACATTTTTTTTTTTTTTTTTTTAAATAAACCAGCCAGGGCAATTTTCCTGATTGAAGCTTGAGACAAACTGTATTTTCCAATAGCATTAGGCCTACATGAAGAAGCGAAAGCCCATCCTCTATTTGAAGAAGGAAACAACGTTTAAACAGTGTATTTTCTCCATCAACTTCCCTTCAGAAGAGAAAACACAATCTGTTGAGCGTGTTAATTCATGTTGTCTTCGACACTACAGATTCTTACTGCGCTGCAGGCTCTTCCTCATGTCCAGGTATACCCAGTGTAAAGTATTAATTCATCTTATCATGTTGTCTTCGACACTACAGATTCTTACTGTGCTGCAGGCTCTTCCTCATGTCCAGGTATACCCAGTGTAAAGTATTAATTCATCGTATCATGTTGTCTTCGACACTACAGATTCTTACTGCGCTGCAGGCTCTTCCTCATGTCCAGGTATACCCAGTGTAAAGTATTAATTCATCTTATCATGTTGTCTTCGACACTACAGATTCTTACTGCGCTGCAGGCTCTTCCTCATGTCCAGGTATACCCAGTGTAAAGTATTTACTGTAAGGCATACATAGTGTAGGCTTGGAATTTCCTACTTTAAAAAATGAGTTTTAATGTACTAATCAAATCAAACGTTACTGGTCACATGGTTAGCAGATGTTATGGGTCACATGGTTAGCAGATGTTATGGGTCACATGGTTAGCAGATGTTATGGGTCACATGGTTAGCAGATGTTAATGTGAGTGTAGCGAAATGCTTGTGCTTCTAGTTCCGACAGATGAATTGTTAGATATTACTGCACTAACAAATTCACAACGACTACCTTAAACACACAAATGTAAAGGGGTGAATGAGAATATGTACATATAAATATATGGATGAGCTATGGCCGAGCGGCATAGGCAAGATGCAGTAGATGGTATAAAATACAGTATATACCTATGATATGAGTAATGTAAGATATGTAAACATTATTAAAGTGGCATTATTTTAAGTGACTAGTGATGCCTTTTATTAAATCCATTTATTAAAGTGGCCAGAGATGCATCCCATGTCCAAGTGTAAATTGTGTTATATTGAGGATGAACTTTATGGCTCTATCCTTTCTACCCACTGCATTCTGGGTACCACAAATTGGTTCAGAAGAGCTTGAGCATACACACACACAGACTGTTGTAATCAGGGTTCCCAAATAGTACCCTATTCCCTATTTAGTGCACTACTTTATACCAGGACCAATTTAGTGCCCTACTTTAGACCAGGACCAATGGCACCCTATTCCCAATTTAGTGCCCTACTTTAGACCAGGACCAATGGCACCCTATACCCTAGTGCACTACTTTTGTCAAGGGCCCCTAGGATGGAATAGGATGCCATTTGGAACACAGTCATGGTTTATCAGTTTTAAATCAGAGCAAAGTAAACACAAACACTAATCAACATGTCAACCAGAGCCGTGGTTGTTTTTCCACTTTTAACTTTGCATTTTAGGTGACCTCGTAATATACCGGGGTAGATTAAACTCCACGCACACTGATAGAAGCAGAACATTTAAAGAATATGTAATGACTAAGTCTATGCTATTGTTGTTACAAAAATGTATTTCTCTACTTGGGTCTGAAAGTTTGATGCTCTGTATGTGAAAACAAATATATTTTGTCGGACAGAAATACCACATCTACTATGGAATACTGACACCTAAAGAACGAACAGAACACAGAATATCTATCTGTACCACTCCACATACTGTGAGCCCGGTACCGGAACGGTTTAGCCCGGTACCGGAACGGCGGTTTTGCCCGGTACCTGAACGGCGGTTTTGCCCGGTACCTGAACGGCGGTTTTGCCCGGTACCTGAACGGCGGTTTTGCCCGGTACCTGAACGGCGGTTTAGCCCGGTACCTGAACGGTTTAGCCCGGTACCGGAACTGCGGTTTAGCCCGGTACCGGAACTGCGGTTTAGCCCGGTACCGGAACGGCGGTTTAGCCCGGTACCGGAACAGTTTAGCCCGGTACCTGAACGGTTTAGCCCGGTACCTGAACGGTTTAGCCCAGAACTGCGGTTTAGCCCAGAACTGCGGTTTAGCCCGGTACCTGAACGGTTTAGCCCGGTACCTGAACGGTTTAGCCCGGTACCTGAACGGTTTAGCCCGGTACCTGAACGGTTTAGCCCGGTACCGGAACGACCTAGCCCGGTACCGGAACGACCTAGCCCGGTACCGGAACGACCTAGCCCGGTACCGGAACGACCCGGTACCGGAACGGTTTAGCCCGGTACCAGAACGGTTTAGCCCGGTACCAGAACGGTTTAGCCCGGTACCAGAACGGTTTAGCCCGGTACCTGAACGGTTTAGCCCGGTACCTGAACGGTTTAGCCCGGTACCTGAACGGTTTAGCCCGGTACCTGAACGGTTTAGCCCGGTACCTGAACGGTTTAGCCCGGTACCGGAACGGTTTAGCCCGGTACCGGAACGGTTTAGCCCGGTACCTGAACGGTTTAGCCCGGTACCGGAACGGTTTGTGTTCTTAAGCAACTACATTGCCGTCATTGTCACGACCAATGTTTGGTAATGGAATGTCAATGAGTGACAAGAAGTTGGCATGATGACACAAACAGACTGGGACTCAGGCTGATATACTGTGCTTCAAACGGATGACAGTATGACTATACAAAACGCCTGTATTCAAAAACAAGCAATCTGATGCCAGTTACTGGCCTATGCCAGTTACACGCCAGTTACTATGCCAGTTACTATGCCAGTTACTATGCCAGTTACACGCCAGTTACTATGCCAGTTACTATGCCAGTTACACGCCAGTTACTATGCCAGTTACACGCCAGTTACTATGCCAGTTAAACGCCAGCTACACGCCAGTTACACGCCAGTTACACGCCAGTTACTACGCCAGGTACATGCCAGGTGTAAGAGGCCCAGTAAAGACGCTGATGAAGTGTATACCAACCACACAGTGAAGAGGAATGAGGAGGAGGAGGACTGATTTCCCCTGGACCTTATTCACTTTACATATCTCTGATGTTTTAGCTCCGGCACTATAAATAAACACTTCCTGCCTCTCAACACGTCCCACTACTAATGACCTCAAAGACAGGGAAATATTACTATTTTTTTTTTTTTTTTTTTAAATGGTGCTTTTCCTCTCCATCTCACTCAGACTTGCACACGTACACAAACACACTGAAAGATCAGTGAACAAAAACAAGATGGGTTTCATAAAAATAGGAATTATAAAACAGAGGAGGAAAGGACTATTTATGGGAACATGACACTACAAAATAGGCCACTTGGATGATTAGCTCCAACGTTGGATTTATTACAAAGATGTGAGTGGACTGAGGGACAGACACACTGGAGTACAGATAGACAATAGAACAGCAGACAGACAAGAGAAGACAAACAAGAGTATGTGAGTGGTAAAGGAATATCTCTATAGTATAGTGGTGAGAGAGTGAAAAAAGGGCAGAGGGAGAGGAAGAGAGAGAGAAGTAGGGAGAGGGAGAGAGGAGGGAGGGAGGAGAGAAAGGGAAGTAGGGAGAGAGGAGGGAGGAGGGGAGAGGGAGAGGAGCAGAGAGAAGTAGGGAGAGAGGGGGAGAGAGAAAGAGGAGGGAGGGACAGGAGGATATAAGAGGTAGAGGAGGAGAAAGGAGAGGACAGTGAGGAGAGAGAAGTGGGAGGAGAGAGAAGAGGGAGGAGGAGGAGACTTACTCTGCAGACTGGGAAGGTTGGTATCCTCTGGTTTGGTTTTGAGCAGATGAGGCAGCCGTGTGTACCTGTACCCAAACCCACAACCCTGTAAGAGAACAGAAACTATGGTGAGGCTGGGGTTAGTGAGAACAATACAGAAGAGGTCCGGGACAAGAGAGAGAGAACGAAAACCCAGACCCACAGCCCTGCAACAGAACCCATGGTGGGACAATAGTGAACTGAGAAGCTAAACCGGCAGACGGCACGGTGCTGATAGAGGAGAACCGAGGACAGGGTACGTACCCTCCACAGGCGCACCAGGATCCAGTTAGTCTGAGCCCAGGGCCTCTGTTCATACGGGGCCAGCAGGTTTCTCATCATGGACACACGTCTAGGAGACAAACATACTCTTTCACATACGAGACTCGGTGCTGCTTTCGCATATGAGACTCGGTGCTGCTTTCGCATACGAGACTCGGTGCTGCTTTCGCATATGAGACTAGGTGCTGCTTTCGCATACGAGACTCGGTGCTGCTTTCGCATACGAGACTCGGTGCTGCTTTCGCATACGAGACTCGGTGCTGCTTTCGCATACGAGACTAGGTGCTGCTTTCGCATACGAGACTAGGTGCTGCTTTCGCATACGAGACTAGGTGCTGCTTTCGCATACGAGACTCGGTGCTGCTTTCGCATACGAGACTAGGTGCTGCTTTCGCATACGAGACTAGGTGCTGCTTTCGCATACGAGACTCGGTGCTGCTTTCGCATACGAGACTCGGTGCTGCTTTCGCATACGAGACTCGGTGATGCTTTCACATACGAGACTCGGTGATGCTTTCACATACGAGACTCGGTGATGCTTTCACATACGAGACTCGGTGATGCTTTCACATACGAGACTCGGTGATGCTTTCACATACGAGACTCGGTGATGCTTTCACAGACGAGACTCGATGATGCTTTCACATAGGACACAGCTTGCAAGACATACCTGATACATGTGAGAAAAAGTATTGGCATAGAACGAAGAGGTTATTTGGTGTCTATTTTTGGTATGTTCACAATACCTAAATTAGCCTTAAAACACATACAAAACGCACGCATTACAATACTCACTGTTCCTCTGGGATCCTCTCCACGGCTCTGAGGGATTGTGGGTAACACACGTAACTGGCCAGAGCCTGCATGAGGGAGTCTTTGATGTCTACGGAGAAAGAAACACACAGAACAATATTTACAATTCAAATACAGACTCTACCAGACACCAGAGGGATATGCTATGAAGCAAGCTAGATCTAGTCAGGCTTCTCATAAAGCTAGCTAGCTTCAGTTAGCTTCACATTCCAGCTCAGGCGTCATCCGTACCAGAAACGGTGGATATTGGTCGTCCGTCTGCTGCTAACTCTAGAAAACCTGAATCTGCACATCCAGCACCTAAACTCTTCATTTAACAGACAATGGTGAACAACTTCAGCAAGCTATGGCTGGATATAGGTTGTTAGAAGTCCCATCTGTCTTCTATTCCACAGGCTTATTGTTAATGCATATCGTTAATGTATTTCTACCTCAATGTGCCACGATGGTCATGAAAATATACGCATATTTAACAGTAGAATAATAGCCTGGTGTTGATTTGCACCAGGAGCCGGCAGTCTAGTAAATCCATGTACTGTAATACACACAATCCCAAATCAATTTCATTAATAATTTGTTTAGGAAGGTCCTAAAAAAAAAAAAAAAAAAAAAAAAAAAAAACATGATATCAAGACAATTTATTTCTAAAGAAGACAACAGCATGTTTTGAGTTGTATTTATCTGTGCTTATCCGAGGCTATATGGCCGTGCCATGCCAATGAAATGAACGTGTTCATTTAGCAGACATTACACTCTTATACTATCCTGCCCTACAAGTCCAAACACAGTAAGAATATAGCCCAAAAAATAAAGGATTTTCCCCCCCAAATGGCAGTAACTAAGTGAGGTACGCGTTGAGCCATGGTGACTCTAGGAAAAAGTTGTATTTTGAAACAGAGCCAATCTGCACAATTTAGAAAATAACTTGGCAAGATTCATTAGAAATCGTGCCAAATAACCGGTTCATTAGAAAACAGTTCCCTTCCTCGTCAATGCATGCTGTGCTGTTCATCAGTCTCAATCTGACAACTGATACAATTGTCACCTATCAGGTGATTTAATATCGTCTTAACTCCACATCTATTATTATGTGTGTAAAATATGTTTAAATATAGTTTAGGTGTAGGTTGGCAGGGCCATTAGGTTGGCAGGGACATTAGGTGTAGGTTGGCAGGGCCATTAGGTTGGCAGGGCCATTAGGTTGGCAGGGCCATTAGGTTGGCAGGGCCATTAGGTTGGCAGGGCCATTAGGTGTAGGTTGGCAGGGCCATTAGGTTGGCAGGGCCAGTAGGTTGGCAGGGCCAGTAGGTGTAGGTTGGCAGGGCCATTAGGTGTAGGTTGGCAGGGCCATTAGGTGTAGGTTGGCAGGGCCATTAGGTGTAGGTTGGCAGGGCCATTAGGTTGGCAGGGCCATTAGGTTGGCAGGGCCATTAGGTGTAGGTTGGCAGGGCCATTAGGTTGGCAGGGCCATTAGGTGTAGGTTGGCAGGGCCATTAGGTTGGCAGGGCCAGTAGGTTGGCAGGGCCAGTAGGTTGGCAGGGCCAGTAGGTTGGCAGGGCCATTAGGTGTAGGTTGGCAGGGCCATTAAGTGTAGGTTGGCAGGGCCATTAGGTTTGCAACTGCACATGGGGACAAAGATCGTACTTTTTGGAGAAATGTCCTCTGGTCTGATGAAACAAAAATAGAACTGTTTGGCCATGATGACCATCTTTATGTTTGGAGGAAAAAGGGGGAGGCTTGCAAGCCGAAGAACACCATCCCAACCGTGAAGCACGGGGGTGGCAGCATCATGTTGTGGGGGTGCTTTGCTGCAGGAGGGACTGGTGCACTACACAAAATAGATGGCATCACGAGGTAGGACATTTATGTGGATATATGGAAGCTACATCTCAAGACATCAGTCAGGAAGTTAAAGCTTGATCGCAAATGGGTCTTCCAAATGGACAATGACCCCAAGCATACTTCCAAAGTTGTGGCAAAATAGCTTAAGGACAACAAAGGCAAGGTATTGGAGTGGCCATCACAAAGCCCTGACCTCAATCCTATAGAAAATTTGTGGGCAGAACTGAAAAAGCGTGTGCGAGCAAGGAGGCCTACAAACCTGACTCAGTTACACCAGCTCTGTCAGGAGGAATGGGCCAAAATTCACCCAACTTATTGTGGGAAGATTGTGGAAGGCTACCCGAAAAGTTTGACCCAAGTTAAACAATTTAAAGGCAATGCTACCAAATACTAATTGAGTATATGTAAACTTCTGACCCACTGGGAATGTGATGAATGAAATAAAAGCTAAAATAAATCACTCTATTATTATTCTGACATTTCACATTCTTAAAATAAAGTGGTGATCCTAACTGACCTAAAACAGGGAATCTTTACTAGGATTAAATGTCAGGAATTGTGAAAAACTGAGATGAAATGTATTTGGCTAAGGTGTATGTAAACTTCCGACTTCAACTGTATGTCTATTTAAACTGACTTATTATTATGTTACTTAGATTGGGTGTCCATTGACTTAAGGATTAAATGTGTAATGTATTTTAACACTATTTCACACAAACAAGTATTTTATTAATAAAATATTTAAATCAGACGTCTTCCTCAGATGACGCAATCTTTGCGAGAGGGAGGTAATCTGATTTCATTGGTCCTCGTGGCTCAGACACGTCATTCAGGGTACATAGAGTGCCCCGGGGCAGGTTAGTTCTGAAGGATAAGTTGACATAGAAATTTACCTGGCTAAAAAAGGTGAGCCACTTTCGTGGTACTGGTTCTCAAATTGAACTCAAGAGTTGACCAAATTTACCTAGCCGACTCCTCAAACATGGGACGTAGTATACCCCTCAGCATTGACCCCGTTGTTATTTAGGAATAGTCATTGTTGCTGTGCCTCGTTGCAGTGCCTCGTTGCAGTGCCTCGTTGCAGTGCCTCGTTGCTGTGCCTCGTTGCTGTGCCTCGTTGCTGTGCCTCGTTGCTGTGCCTCGTTGCTGTGCCTCGTTGCTGTGCCTCATTGCTGTGCCTCATTGCTGTGCCTCATTGCTGTGCCTCATTGCTGTGCCTCATTGGCTCAGAAAATAGGATCAAAACAAAGGAGTGCAATCTAGATTTGTTGCACGTCCTGAGACAGAGGCAGGTTTTACACCTGCTTTGCATCTCTAAAGAGACAAAAACATTGAGCTCCAACTGTGCTGCTACTCAGGTGTATTTGACTCAATGTGTGTTGTTGAATAGCTAAAACGGGTTTAAAGCCACAGTCTGGCATCTGGGTATCTTTTAAACGGTCAGCTATATAACAAAACGTACGGGTCGGGCTGTTTTGCTGAAAATTGTATCCTAGAATATAGCTTTAAAAGAACACCTGCCCTTAATAAGCGGCTTTGAAAATGTCCGGTTGCATCGATACGAGTCAGAAACATTAATTTAAGTGTTTAAGATTGACTACAAAAGAGTAAATAGGATAATGTTGGTCATGAAATCAGTCTCGTCTAAAACAGAGTTTGAAACGAGTAAATGAAGAGTAAATGAAGCGTGGGTTTGTATTACGTCAACAAATCATGCTCCCCTTTTGCCAAGCTCCACGTACAAATCGCCCCTCCGCCCACTTCGCTTCCCTTCATTGACTGGAGGTGGCTCTGTTGTTTCATCACCCCCAACACGTTCAAAGGATCACGAGGCCTATACGGGTTCACCATGCCTCCACAGCCAAAGTTCTATAGTTTTCCAGCCCTGAGGAGTATTTCTGTCTGTAATAAAGAACTTTTGGGGGGAAAAACTAATTGGCTGAGCCTGGCTCTCCAGTGGGTAGGCATGGCTGCTAAGTGGATAGGGCTATGCACTCCCAGGTCAGCCCATGGCTGCACCCCTGCCCAGTCATGTGAATTCAACTGAATGTCTTTCAGTTGAGTGGTTTCCTTATATGAACTGTAACTCAGTAAAATCTGAGAAATTGTTGCATGTTGATTTTATATTTTTGATCAGTATATTTAGCAGTCTTATAGCTTGGGGGTACAAGCTTTTCAGGGTATTTTTGGTTCCAGACTTGGTGCATAGGTACCGCTTGCCGTGCGGTAGAAGAGAGAACAGCCTATGACTTGGGTGGAGAGTTACACCATTTCATTAAAAAAAAACTTTTTACCCCTTTTTCGTGGTATCCAACTGGTTGTTACAGTCTTGTCTCGTCGCTGCAACTCCCGTAAGGACTCGGGAGAGACGAAGGTCGAGAGCCGTGCGTCCTCCGAAACACAACCCAGCCAAGTCGCACTGCTTCTTGACACACTGCCCGCTTAACCCGGAAACCAGCCGCACCAATATGTCTGAGGAAACACTGAACACCTGGCGACCGTGTCAGCATGTATTGTGCCCAGCCCGCCATAGGATTCGCTGACGTTGATGGAGAGGTTGTTGTCCTGGCACCACACTTCCAGGTCTCTGCCACCTCCCTGTCGGCTGTCTTATCATCGTCGGTGACCAGGCAGTGACCGTTGTGTCGTCTGCAAACTTAATGATGGTGTTGGAGTCATGCGCGGCCACGCAGTCATTGGTGAACAGGGAGTACAGGAGGGGACAAAGCACGCACCCCTGAGGGGCTCCCATGGGGCACCGCCTCCTCCTCCTTCCAGTGTCAGGTATCCTACAAGCCTGCCTCTATAGCACCGTCTCCTCCTTCCAGTGTCAGGTATCCTACAAGCCTGCCTCTATAGCACCGTCTCCTCCTTCCAGTGTCAGGTATCCTACAAGCCTGCCTCTACAGCACCGTCTCCTCCTTCCAGTGTCAGGGATTTGAGCCTGGACCACGATAAACAACACGACTTTGACTCATTGAAGTAGACGTCCAAAAAGCTTTGTCCTTTATCACAAAATGCAATTCACCACTTGTCTGTCTGTTGTATCACCCTGTCACAGGCCCTCCGTGTCAACACCACCTCACAGGCCCTCCGTGTCAACACCACCTCACAGGCCCTCCGTGTCAACACCACCTCACAGGCCCTCCGTGTCAACACCACCTCACAGGCCCTCCGTGTCAACACCCCCTCACAGGCCCTCCGTGTCAACACCCCCTCACAGGCCCTCCGTGTCAACACCACCTCACAGGCCCTCCGTGTCAACACCACCTCATAAGATGAGGAAGTACTTTGCCTGCTGCAGTTGTTGGAGAGAGGTCTAGTTTGCAGCCCAACATGCTGCAGGGAGAAGACCAGCAAGGGGACCCGCTGCATCACCCAGACATACCCTCGATGCGAGCATTCCTATAAAAATGGAACTGGGAGAACACTTGAAATCAGGTTGGTGACATTGACCTGGTCAAAACAGTTCCGAGTTTTGTCCCAATTCACCTTCAAAACCTAGCCTGGCGGAACCAGCTCTGATCGCTGTGTTATCCATTCTATTTCACATATCATAACATCTGGAGTGAACCAGCTCTGATCGCTGCGTTATCCATTCTATTTCACATATCATAACATCTGGAGTGAACCAGCTCTGATCGCTGCGTTATCCATTCTATTTCACATATCATAACATCTGGAGTGAACCAGCTCTGATCGCTGCGTTATCCATTCTATTTCACATATCATAACATCTGGAGTGAACCAGCCTGATCGCTGTGTTATCCATTCTATTTCACTTCACATATCATAACATCTGACGTGAACCAGCCTGATCGCTGTGTTATCCATTCTATTTCACATATCATAACATCTGGAGTGAACCAGCCTGATCGCTCCGTTATCCATTCTATTTCACATAACATAACATCTGGAGTGAACCAGCCTGATCGCTCCGTTATCCATTCTATTTCACATATCATAACATCTGGAGTGAACCAGCCTGATCGCTCCGTTATCCATTCTATTTCACATATCATAACATCTGGAGTGAACCAGCCTGATCGCTGCGTTATCCATTCTATTTCACATATCATAACATCTGGAGTGAACCAGCCTGATCGCTGTGTTATCCATTCTATTTCACATATCATAACATCTGGAGTGAACCAGCCTGATCGCTGCGTTATCCATTCTATTTCACATATCATAACATCTGGAGTGAACCAGCTCTGATCGCTGCGTTATCCATTCTATTTCACATATCATAACATCTGGAGTGAACCAGCCTGATCGCTGCGTTATCCATTCTATTTCACATATCATAACATCTGGAGTGAACCAGCCTGATCCGCTGTGTTATCCATTCTATTTCACATATCATAACATCTGACGTGAACCAGCTCTGATCGCTGCGTTATCCATTCTATTTCACATATCATAACATCTGGAGTGAACCAGCCTGATCGCTGTGTTATCCATTCTATTTCACTTCACATATCATAACATCTGACGTGAACCAGCCTGATCGCTGTGTTATCCATTCTATTTCACATATCATAACATCTGGAGTGAACCAGCCTGATCGCTGCGTTATCCATTCTATTTCACTTGACATATCATAACATCTGGAGTGAACCAGCCTGATCGCTGCTTTATCCATTCTATTTCACATATCATAACATCTGACGTGAACCAGCCTGATCGCTGTGTTATCCATTCTATTTCACATATCATAACATCTGGAGTGAACCAGCTCTGATCGCTGTGTTATCCATTCTATTTCACATATCATAACATCTGGAGTGAACCAGCTCTGATCGCTGCGTTATCCATTCTATTTCACATATCATAACATCTGGAGTGAACCAGCCTGATCGCTGCGTTATCCATTCTATTTCACATATCATAACATCTGGAGTGAACCAGCCTGATCGCTGTGTTATCCATTCTATTTCACATATAACATCTGGAGTGAACCAGCCTGATCGCTGCGTTATCCATTCTATTTCACATATCATAACATCTGGAGTGAACCAGCCTGATCGCTGTGTTATCCATTCTATTTCACATATCATAACATCTGACGTGAACCAGCTCTGATCGCTGCGTTATCCATTCTATTTCACATATCATAACATCTGGAGTGAACCAGCCTGATCGCTGTGTTATCCATTCTATTTCACTTCACATATCATAACATCTGACGTGAACCAGCCTGATCGCTGTGTTATCCATTCTATTTCACATATCATAACATCTGGAGTGAACCAGCCTGATCGCTGCGTTATCCATTCTATTTCACTTGACATATCATAACATCTGGAGTGAACCAGCCTGATCGCTGCTTTATCCATTCTATTTCACATATCATAACATCTGACGTGAACCAGCCTGATCGCTGTGTTATCCATTCTATTTCACATATCATAACATCTGGAGTGAACCAGCCTGATCGCTGCGTTATCCATTCTATTTCACTTGACATATCATAACATCTGGAGTGAACCAGCCTGATCGCTGCTTTATCCATTCTATTTCACATATCATAACATCTGGAGTGAACCAGCCTGATCGCTGTGTTATCCATTCTATTGCCCATATCATAACATCTGGAGTGAACCAGCCTGATCGCTGCGTTATCCATTCTATTTCACATATCATAACATCTGGAGTGAACCAGCCTGATCGCTGCGTCATCCATTCTATTTCACATATCATAACATCTGGAGTGAACCAGCCTGATCGCTGCGTTATCCATTCTATTTCACATATCATAACATCTGGAGTGAACCAGCCTGATCACTGTGTTATCCATTCTATTTCCCTTGACATATCATAACATCTGGAGTGAACCAGCCTGATCACTGTGTTATCCATTCTATTTCCCTTGACATATCATAACATCTGGAGTGAACCAGCCTGATCGCTGTGTTATCCATTCTATTTCCCTTGACATATCATAACATCTGGAGTGAACCAGCCTGATCACTGTGTTATCCATTCTATTTCACTTGACATATCATAACATCTGACGTGAACTAGAAAAGGTGAATGCAGCGTTAAAGTTAGTTCCACCATGCTAATCATAACCACCATTGATGCTGTAATCAGTGCTCTGTCTGTGTGTGTCTGTCTGTGACCGACCACTATCTTTGATGAGGCCAGAAGCTGATCTATGCTGTCAGCCTCACATCTTTGTCTGCTCACCAACGGTTGTCAAAATGGGAAAACCAGAATTAGGTAGGTTTAGACTGACTTGTTTAAACTTCAACATAGTACCTTGTATGTGTGTCAGATATCACCGATCCTAACTGCCATTGGTAATAGAACAATGACTATGTGTGTGTATGTGTTCACAGAAACATGTATGGAGCCAGCACATGGAGACTAGCAAGATGATGTGATGACGTCCAGACTGACAGACAGGCTTGATACTGATGTCTCTGAATGGAGAGACCTGACACTCTGACAGACAGGCTAGATACTGATGTCTCTGAATGGAGAGAGACCTGGCACTCTGACAGACAGGCTAGATACTGATGTCTCTGAATGGAGAGAGACCTGGCTCTCTGACAGACTGGCTAGATACTGATGTCTGAATGGAGAGAGACCTGGCTCTCTGACAGACTGGCTAGATACTGATGTCTCTGAATGGACAGAGACCTGGCACACTGACAGACAGGCTTGATACTGATGTCTCTGAATGGAGAGAGACCTGGCACTCTGACAGACAGGCTAGATACTGATGTCTCTGAATGGAGAGAGACCTGGCACTCTGACAGACAGGCTAGATACTGATGTCTCTGAATGGAGAGAGACCTGGCACTCTGACAGACTGGCTTGATACTGATGTCTCTGATACTGATGTCTCTGAATGGACAGAGACCTGGCTCTCTGACAGACTGGCTAGATACTGATGTCTCTGAATGGAGAGAGACCTGGCACTCTGACAGACAGGCTAGATACTGATGTCTCTGAATGGAGAGAGACCTGGCACTCTGACAGACTGGCTAGATACTGATGTCTCTGAATGGAGAGAGACCTGGCTCTCTGACAGACTGGCTAGATACTGATGTCTCTGAATGGAGAGAAACTTGAAGAGGCCTAACACTATCTGTATCGGCTGGGAATAACAATGAAAGATGAACATTGTTATATTAGCAGAACACTTCTTCTATGGTATTACGTAAAGGGTTGTTTATTCTACAAGGACCTGTTACTACATTTGAACGTAATTTAAAAAACAACTTAGTTTAGAATATCTACATGAATTTAACAATTGCAATCTTCTCGTATTTCTCTGGAGGCTACTGACCCAAAGCTTCCTCCGGCATCTTACCATACATCTGCCTGTAGTTATTGAACTCACCCTGCAGGAGGTTTGTTAGTAGTGATTGAGTGGAGAGGAAACAGCTGTGGGCAAGGTTCTGACAGATGGGTGTGTCTTGGTGGTGGCAAGGACACACCCACATCAAACCACACCCCCAAGCCAACTCACGTTTGGCTTCTGTCATGGCCGCCAGCATGTCTTGAAGAGCAAGCCAAAAAAAACGAGGCCAAATCAGCAGATGCAGTTCCACTTTAAGAAGAGCTAACTGAACTGGATCAGAACCAAAACAATCAGAATCCTGAGAACTGAACAAGGCTTCCTAACTCGTCTGATGTATAAAAACCATCTGAGACAACGAGATATGAGGATCTCATTCTAAACGAAGCCAAAACAAACATGACGGAACATAAGAAGAATGTATCCAGTCACCGTGACAACAAGCAGAGAGTCACACAACGCTGAGCCCCGAGAAGAAACAAACAAACTGCCTGAGTTCCAAATGCCACCCGTTTCCCTATTTAGTGCACTACTTTTGACCAGGTCCCATATGATTTTGATCTAAAGTAGTGCCCTATATAGAAAAAAGGGTGCCATTTGTTACGCACGGAGTGTCTGACAATGATAATTAACACTGACGCTTTTATATGACCATATATTTGGATTTGTTATGTACTGTATATAAATACTAAGATGTGTATCTAAGACATGACTGATATCTTATGAATAGAGTTAGATTAGTGAAATGTGAAATGGCACACTTCACTATATAGTGCTCTACTTTTGAAGGGAAACATTTAGCACCCATGTAGGGAATAGGGTGAATTTAGGACTCATACTAAGTTTATCTGAGGTGACGTGACAGAGTTAGAGTACTAGACCACTCAGTGTCACACCAGACGAGCATGAACGATACATAACATTTTTCAAATGAATACTGAAATCACACCTGGGTTTTAAATACTAAAAACTCCAATAGACCAATAGAATAGTCCCAAATGTACAAACCCCACTCATTGGGCACTCCAGGCAAGTAGGCAGGCTAGAGAAGAAAAAAAAAGTTAAGTATTTGAAAGATGTCAAATAGTATTTCAACCCACCCAGGGTCTGCTGAACACTCGATCTGAAAACCTTCTCTCGTAATAGTAACACAATAACAAACCATTTACTTTTAACAAAAAAAAAACCTTTCTAAGGAAAACAACACTTGAAAGCAATTCCTTTAAATAGGATTCTAAAACACGTGTCACCAGCATTGTGTATGGAGGACAAGGAAAAACACAGACATTTCCTTTTGTTTACTCTGTCTGCCTGGAGCTCAAACAGACCTGTCTGCCTGGAGCTCAAACAGACCTGTCTGCCTGGAGCTCAAACAGACCTGTCTGCCTGGAGCTCAAACAGACCTGTCTGCCTGGAGCTCAAACAGACCTGTCTGCCTGGAGCTCAAACAGACCTGTCTGCCTGGAGCTCAAACAGACCTGTCTGCCTGGAGCTCAAACAGACCTGTCTGCCTGGAGCTCAAACAGACCTGTCTGCCTGGAGCTCAAACAGACCTGTCTGCCTGGAGCTCAAACAGACATTTCCTTTCGTTTACTCTGACTGCCTGGAGCTCAAATTGTAAAAACGTGTAATTATCCATTCATAGTTAGAAATTAATCCTGGCGAAAAATAGCAGTACCGGAGGCTATATTAAGTCTACATTTCCCATTAAAATAGCTTGTAACAGATGACTCTGTCCTCTTGTGTTACCGGGCAGCTTTGTCCTGCAGCTCCAGGTAATAGCAGAGACAGATGTGTGTGGGAACCATAGGGCTAGGGTTCAAAAGCACTGCACTACGTAGGGAATAGGGTGCCATTTGGCATGCAGCCAGGGTGAGTAATTCACATTGCTGCTCTACAGATGATGTGTCTACTACAGTGTGTAGTTGGAGGGATCCTTCTTAAACCAGTTAGCTAATAAACAGGAAGTACAGTGTGTAGTTGGAGGGATCCTTCTTAAACCAGTTAGCTAATAAACAGGAAGTAGTGTGTAGTCGGAGGGATCCTTCTTAAAACAGTTAGCTAATAAACAGGAAGTACAGTGTGTAGTCGGAGGGATCCTTCTTAAACCAGTTAGCTAATAAACAGGAAGTACAGTGTGTAGTCGGAGGGATCCTTCTTAAACCTGTTAGCTAATAAACAGGAAGTACAGTGTGTAGTCGGAGGGATCCTTCTTAAACCAGTTAGCTAATAAACAGGAAGTACAGTGTGTAGTTGGAGGGATCCTTCTTAAACCAGTTAGCTAATAAACAGGAAGTACAGTGTGTAGTCGGAGGGATCCTTCTTAAACCAGTTAGCTAATAAACAGGAAGTACAGTGTGTAGTCGGAGGGATCCTTCTTAAACCAGTTAGCTAATAAACAGGAAGTACAGTGTGTAGTCGGAGGGATCCTTCTTAAACCAGTTAGCTAATAAACAGGAAGTACAGTGTGTAGTCGGAGGGATCCTTCTTAAACCTGTTAGCTAATAAACAGGAAGTACAGTGTGTAGTTGGAGGGATCCTTCTTAAACCAGTTAGCTAATAAACAGGAAGTACAGTGTGTAGTCGGAGGGATCCTTCTTAAACCAGTTAGCTAATAAACAGGAAGTACAGTGTGTAGTCGGAGGGATCCTTCTTAAACCAGTTAGCTAATAAACAGGAAGTACAGTGTGTAGTCGGAGGGATCCTTCTTAAACCAGTTAGCTAATAAACAGGAAGTACAGTGTGTAGTTGGAGGGATCCTTCTTAAACCTGTTAGCTAATAAACAGGAAGTACAGTGTGTAGTTGGAGGGATCCTTCTTAAACCTGTTAGCTAATAAACAGGAAGTACAGTGTGTAGTCGGAGGGATCCTTCTTAAACCAGTTAGCTAATAAACAGGAAGTACAGTGTGTAGTCGGAGGGATCCTTCTTAAACCTGTTAGCTAATAAACAGGAAGTACAGTGTGTAGTCGGAGGGATCCTTCTTAAACCAGTTAGCTAATAAACAGGAAGTACAGTGTGTAGTCGGAGGGATCCTTCTTAAACCAGTTAGCTAATAAACAGGAAGTACAGTGTGTAGTCGGAGGGATCCTTCTTAAACCAGTTAGCTAATAAACAGGAAGTACAGTGTGTAGTTGGAGGGATCCTTCTTAAACCTGTTAGCTAATAAACAGGAAGTACAGTATGGATTTGCAGGGATACTTCTTAAACCTGTTAGCTAATAAACAGGAACTACAGTGAGTAGTTGGAGGGATCCTTCTTAAACCAGTTAGCTAATAAACAGGAAGTACAGTGTGTAGTCGGAGGGATCCTTCTTAAACCAGTTAGCTAATAAACAGGAAGTACAGTATGTAGTTGGAGGGATCCTTCTTAAACCAGTTAGCTAATAAACAGGAAGTACAGTGTGTAGTCGGAGGGATCCTTCTTAAACCAGTTAGCTAATAAACAGGAAGTACAGTATGGATTTGCAGGGATACTTCTTAAACCTGTTAGCTAATAAACAGGAAGTACAGTATGTAGTTGGAGGGATCCTTCTTAAACCAGTTAGCTAATAAACAGGAAGTACAGTGTGTAGTTGGAGGGATCCTTCTTAAACCTGTTAGCTAATAAACAGGAAGTACAGTGTGTAGTTGGAGGGATCCTTCTTAAACCAGTTAGCTAATAAACAGGAAGTACAGTGTGTAGTTGGAGGGATCCTTCTTAAACCAGTTAGCTAATAAACAGGAAGTACAGTGTGTAGTCGGAGGGATCCTTCTTAAACCAGTTAGCTAATAAACAGGAAGTACAGTGTGTAGTTGGAGGGATCCTTCTTAAACCAGTTAGCTAATAAACAGGAAGTACAGTGTGTAGTTGGAGGGATCCTTCTTAAACCAGTTAGCTAATAAACAGGAAGTACAGTGTGTAGTTGGAGGGATCCTTCTTAAACCAGTTAGCTAATAAACAGGAAGTACAGTGTGTAGTTGGAGGGATCCTTCTTAAACCAGTTAGCTAATAAACAGGAAGTACAGTATGTAGTTGGAGGGATCCTTCTTAAATCTGTTAGCTAATAAACAGGAAGTACAGTAAGTAGTTGAAGGGATCCTTCTTAAACCTGTTAGCTAATAAACAGGAAGTACAGTATGTAGTTGGAGGGATACTTCTTAAACCAGTTAGCTAATAAACAGGAAGTACAGTGTGTAGTTGGAGGGATACTTCTTAAACCAGTTAGCTAATAAACAGGAAGTACAGTATGTAGTTGGAGGGATACTTCTTAAACCAGTTAGCTAATAAACAGGAAGTACAGTGTGTAGTCGGAGGGATCCTTCTTAAACCTGTTAGCTAATAAACAGGAAGTACAGTAAGTAGTTGGAGGGATCCTTCTTAAACCAGTTAGCTAATAAACAGGAAGTACAGTGTGTAGTCGGAGGGATCCTTCTTAAACCTGTTAGCTAATAAACAGGAAGTACAGTATGTAGTTGGAGGGATCCTTCTTAAACCTGT
Organism: Salvelinus namaycush; assembly: GCF_016432855.1. NCBI lineage: Eukaryota > Metazoa > Chordata > Actinopteri > Salmoniformes > Salmonidae > Salvelinus > Salvelinus namaycush. The sequence continues at coordinate 54,551,089 of NC_052326.1, read as the reverse complement.
TAGCTAATAAACAGGAAGTACAGTATGTAGTTGGAGGGATCCTTCTTAAACCAGTTAGCTAATAAACAGGAAGTACAGTGTGTAGTCGGAGGGATCCTTCTTAAACCTGTTAGCTAATAAACAGGAAGTACAGTATGTAGTTGGAGGGATCCTTCTTAAACCTGTTAGCTAATAAACAGGAAGTACAGTATGTAGTTGGAGGGATCCTTCTTAAACCAGTTAGCTAATAAACAGGAAGTACAGTGTGTAGTCGGAGGGATCCTTCTTAAACCTGTTAGCTAATAAACAGGAAGTACAGTATGTAGTTGGAGGGATCCTTCTTAAACCTGTTAGCTAATAAACAGGAAGTACAGTATGTAGTTGGAGGGATCCTTCTTAAACCTGTTAGCTAATAAACAGGAAGTACAGTATGTAGTTGGAGGGATCCTTCTTAAACCAGTTAGCTAATAAACAGGAAGTACAGTGTGTAGTCGGAGGGATCCTTCTTAAACCAGTTAGCTAATAAACAGGAAGTACAGTGTGTAGTTGGAGGGATCCTTCTTAAACCTGTTAGCTAATAAACAGGAAGTACAGTATGGATTTGCAGGGATACTTCTTAAACCTGTTAGCTAATAAACAGGAACTACAGTGAGTAGTTGGAGGGGTTCCTCTTAACAGAAATAAATTGGCTTTAGGTGAGGCGCTGACTAACGGAAGACCAACTATACAGATGAAAACCAGAACACACTCTTCTTATCCCTCCTGGTTGTGCATTGATAAATAGGGCCAGGAATTGTGACGAGTGCAGGGAAAACTCAGAACCCAGAGTTCTTCATGGCCAGGTCGATTCTCTTCAGTAACGTGTTAAGGTATAACTCCAGGCCCCTACTTGTAAATGCCAGTGATGCATAATGTGGTTTATAATAGGATGGCTATCTGTAATTGCTTCCACTCACCTGTTCCAACGATGCGCGGGTCAGCAAAGTGCTTAGCGAGGATAGCAGCGAGTTGAGTGAGGGTGTCCTCGTAGCCTGGGGAAAAGACAACAGTCAACAAACATCTCTCCTGGTTGCTGTATTTCTGCATGCTCTTCAGGGCTCTAAGCCGGGTTGCTGTATTTCTGCATGCTCTTCCGGGCTCTAAGCCGGGTTGCTGTATTTCTGCATGCTCTTCAGGGCTCTAAGCCGGGTTGCTGTACTTCTGCATGCTCTTTAGGGCTCTAAGCCGGGTTGCTGTATTTCTGCATGCTCTTTAGGGCTCTAAGCCGGGTTGCTGTATTTCTGCATGCTCTTTAGGGCTCTAAGCCGGGTTGCTGTATTTCTGCATGCTCTTTAGGGCTCTAAGCCGGGTTGCTGTATTTCTGCATGCTCTTCAGGGCTCTAAGCCGGGTTGCTGTATTTCTGCATGCTCTTCAGGGCTCTAAGCCGGGTTGCTGTATTTCTGCATGCTCTTTAGGGCTCTAAGCCGGGTTGCTGTATTTCTGCATGCTCTTTAGGGCTCTAAGCCGGGTTGCTGTATTTCTGCATGCTCTTTAGGGCTCTAAGCCGGGTTGCTGTATTTCTGCATGCTCTTCAGGGCTCTAAGCCGGGTTGCTGTATTTCTGCATGCTCTTTAGGGCTCTAAGCCGGGTTGCTGTATTTCTGCATGCTCTTTAGGGCTCTAAGCCGGGTTGCTGTACTTCTGCATGCTCTTTAGGGTTCCTGTACAAGCATTTCTTGATAATTGCAGATGTGAAAATGGCTATAACTGAATATGATGAATAAATAATAGTGACTGTGTCAACAGGCAGGAGGGGTTATTACTGGCACGAGATCACAACCTTTAATGTGTATGCAAATTCAGTTATCACAACAAAACTGTGCCTAAAAGGGTCTACAAGACGACAAAGAAAAAGCGAGCAGTTAAATTCCTAGTCTATCATCTGCATGTCAACTGTAGTTTTTAATAGAGGCTCTGGACAAAAGTCATGAAAAATAATGGAATAGGGCTGCAGCTTTTAGTGTGTTGTGGTCACCTGACGAAGTAGCTGTTCATGGCCATAAAACACAGCCTTAAAGCAGGCAGGCGGGCGATTACCTGGCAGTTGGTCCATGCAGTTGGAGGGGCTGAAGTAGTTCTTGAGAGAGCTGTAGCTGTTCATGGCTACGTTGAGGTAAAACTCTGGGGCGAAGGCGAACAACGTTCCTGTGTTGTCAGCGTGCTGGATGGTGAGTATACACACCCTCAGTAGCCAGTACACATCCAGCATCTTATCCTGGAACAACACACAGAGAGATGTTTTAAATCATATTCTGGAATAACAGAGAGTTAGATGTTTTGAACAAGCGAAACAACACCTTCAGTACAGTAGTAGTAGTAATTCATGTTGTCGCTTTTCTTGTACACAACAGAACAACGAAGACTGGGTTCACAGGCTGTTTTTTAAATTTGTATATTTCAATGGCCCTCAGTTGAGGATGTTTGTCCCCATTTTCATTCAAGCCTGGCTATAATGAGAAGAAACACCAGCACACTAGTGGCCTTGATGCTTTCAGTCTCAATAGATCAGGGCTGAAGTGTGCTGGGTAGCCTCTCTTTCCTGCCTGACAGTAGAGGTGCTGGGTAGCCTCTCTTTCCTACCTGACAGTAGAGGTGCTGGGTAGCCTCTCTTTCCTGCCTGACAGTAGAGGTGCTGGGTAGCCTCTCTTTCCTACCTGACAGTAGAGGTGCTGGGTAGCCTCTCTTTCCTACCTGACAGTAGAGGTGCTGGGTAGCCTCTCTTTCCTGCCTGACAGTAGAGGTGCTGGGTAGCCTCTCTTTCCTGCCTGACAGTAGAGGTGCTGGGTAGCCTCTCTTTCCTGCCTGACAGTAGAGGTGCTGGGTAGCCTCTCTTTCCTACCTGACAGTAGAGGTGCTGGGTAGCCTCTCTTTCCTACCTGACAGTAGAGGTGCTGGGTAGCCTCTCTTTCCTACCTGACAGTAGAGGTGCTGGGTAGCCTCTCTTTCCTACCTGACAGTAGAGGTGCTGGGTAGCCTCTCTTTCCTACCTGACAGTAGAGGTGCTGGGTAGCCTCTCTTTCCTACCTGACAGTAGAGGTGCTGGGTAGCCTCTCTTTCCTACCTGACAGTAGAGGTGCTGGGTAGCCTCTCTTTCCTACCTGACAGTAGAGGTGCTGGGTAGCCTCTCTTTCCTACCTGACAGTAGAGGTGCTGGGTAGCCTGTCTTTCCTACCTTACAGTAGATGGTAGCGTTGATCCAGGCCAGTCTCCTACTCAGGTGATTCAGCTTCTCAGCAAATACCTTCTGACTCTTCTGCAGCTCCTCCAAGATGTCTGGTCTCTAACATGGACAAGAAAGGGTGTAACACAAAGACATGCCTAATACAAAAGGACAAATATTTATTCAACTTCAAGCAGAAAGCACTGTAATAAACAAGAGTGTTGATTCAGACCGTTAACGTACACATAAACCCAGGACCTAACCACCGGTCATGTTTCCTACTAAGAGGGGAATATCACAGAAATAAAAAATATCACAGAAAGTTTAACTAGAAATAAAAAAAACTGCCACACTGGTGTCAATAGATCATGACTATTATACTAAAACATAATATAAAATAACATTACACAAATACAACTATTAGGTTATACAACATAAATGGTTTTGTGTAGTTTATACTACCATTATACAGTACCTATTGCATTAAAACATAGTAGATAGTATTAGCAGTACTATTAAATACTACATTATATACTGCAAAATACATTACTGACTATGATTAAGGCCCAGTGTTTTTGGTTGATCGTGTCACATACCTTTAATTTGAACCTCTATTTAAAGCCTTTTTCCAGAAATGAGAATTACACCAAAAATGAAAGTTTACTAGAAAAAAAACATTCAAATAAAAGGTTAAAAATCATGTGACAAAACACATGACCCTAACTATGATACATAACAGATTGATAACACGGACAGTGTATTTAGTCTGCTGGGCCCAGATTGATAATACGGACAGTGTATTTAGTCTGCTGGGCCCAGATTGATAACACGGACAGTGTATTTAGTCTGCTGGGCCCAGATTGATAATACGGACAGTGTATTTAGTCTGCTGGGCCCAGATTGACAACACGGACAGTGTATTTAGTCTGCTGGGCCCAGATTGATAACACGGACAGTGTATTTAGTCTGCTGGGCCCAGATTGATAACACGGACAGTGTATTTAGTCTGCTGGGCCCAGATTGATAATACGGACAGTGTATTTAGTCTGCTGGGCCCAGATTGATAACACGGACAGTGTATTTAGTCTGCTGGGGCAACGTGCTCTCTTCCTCTGTGTCCTTCAGAACAACAGCATATTCATGAACGATTATACTATTAAACTATTATACTTAACAGTTAGATAAATTGATGATAATAGGTAGTATATTTGTATTCTTCTGGTTGGGCAGCGTGCCATCTAAACAGACTGATAATGGCTCTATAACAGATGTATAATAGAGGGTGGTGTGTATTTACTCTTGCTGGACAGCGTGCCATCTAAACAGACTGATAATGGCTCTATAACAGATGTATAATAGAGGGTGGTGTGTATTTACTCTTGCTGGACAGCGTGCCATCTAAACAGACTGATAATGGCTCTATAACAGATGTATAATAGAGGGTGGTGTGTATTTACTCTTGCTGGACAGCGTGCCATCTAAACAGACTGATAATGGCTCTATAACAGATGTATAATAGAGGGTGGTGTGTATTTACTCTTGCTGGACAGCGTGCCATCTAAACAGACTGATAATGGCTCTATAACAGATGTATAATAGAGGGTGGTGTGTATTTACTCTTGCTGGACAGCGTGCCATCTAAACAGACTGATAATGGCTCTATAACAGATGTATAATAGAGGGTGGTGTGTATTTACTCTTGCTGGACAGCGTGCCATCTAAACAGACTGATAATGGCTCTATAACAGATGTATAATAGAGGGTGGTGTGTATTTACTCTTGCTGGACAGCGTGCCATCTAAACAGACTGATAATGGCTCTATAACAGATGTATAATAGAGGGTGGTGTGTATTTACTCTGGCTGGACAGCGTGCCATCTAAACAGACTGATAATGGCTCTATAACAGATGTATAATAGAGGGTGGTGTGTATTTACTCTGGCTGGACAGCGTGCCATCTAAACAGACTGATAATGGCTCTATAACAGATGTATAATAGAGGGTGGTGTGTATTTACTCTTGCTGCACAGCGTGCTATCTAAACAGACTGATAATGGCTCTATAACAGATGTATAATAGAGGGTGGTGTGTATTTACTCTTGCTGGACAGCGTGCCATCTAAACAGACTGATAATGGCTCTATAACAGATGTATAATAGAGGGTGGTGTGTATTTACTCTTGCTGGACAGCGTGCCATCTAAACAGACTGATAATGGCTCTATAACAGATGTATAATAGAGGGTGGTGTGTATTTACTCTTGCTGGACAGCGTGCCATCTAAACAGACTGATAATGGCTCTATAACAGATGTATAATAGAGGGTGGTGTGTATTTACTCTTGCTGGGCAGCGTGCCATCTAAACAGACTGATAATGGCTCTATAACAGATGTATAATAGAGGGTGGTGTGTATTTACTCTTGCTGGACAGCGTGCCATCTAAACAGACTGATAATGGCTCTATAACAGATGTATAATAGAGGGTGGTGTGTATTTACTCTTGCTGGACAGCGTGCCATCTAAACAGACTGATAATGGCTCTATAACAGATGTATAATAGAGGGTGGTGTGTATTTACTCTTGCTGGACAGCGTGCCATCTAAACAGACTGATAATGGCTCTATAACAGATGTATAATAGAGGGTGGTGTGTATTTACTCTTGCTGGACAGCGTGCCATCTAAACAGACTGATAATGGCTCTATAACAGATGTATAATAGAGGGTGGTGTGTATTTACTCTTGCTGGACAGCGTGCCATCTAAACAGACTGATAATGGCTCTATAACAGATGTATAATAGAGGGTGGTGTGTATTTACTCTTGCTGGACAGCGTGCCATCTAAACAGACTGATAATGGCTCTATAACAGATGTATAATAGAGGGTGGTGTGTATTTACTCTTGCAGGACAGCGTGGCATCTAAACAGACTGATAATGGCTCTATAACAGATGTATAATAGAGGGTGGTGTGTATTTACTCTTGCTGGACAGCGTGCCATCTAAACAGACTGATAATGGCTCTATAACAGATGTATAATAGAGGGTGGTGTGTATTTACTCTTGCTGGACAGCGTGCCATCTAAACAGACTGATAATGGCTCTATAACAGATGTATAATAGAGGGTGGTGTGTATTTACTCTTGCTGGACAGCGTGCCATCTAAACAGACTGATAATGGCTCTATAACAGATGTATAATAGAGGGTGGTGTGTATTTACTCTTGCTGGACAGCGTGCTATCTTCTCCTCTGTGTCCTTCAGAGCCACAGCGTATTCATGGACGTCATCTGACACCACCACCATCTGTAGGGAAAGGTGCGGTACACAGCTTAGTGACATATACAGTAGCGGTACACAGCTTAGTGACATATACAGTAGCGGTACACAGCTTAGTGACATATACAGTAGCGGTACACAGCTTAGTGACATATACAGTAGCAGTACACAGCTTAGTGACATATACAGTGACATGTACACAGCTTAGTGACATATACAGTAGCGGTACACAGCTTAGTGACATATACAGTGACATGTACACAGCTTAGTGACATATACAGTGACATGTACACAGCTTAGTGACATATACAGTAGCGGTACACAGCTTAGTGACATATACAGTAGCGGTACACAGCTTAGTGACATATACAGTAGCAGTACACAGCTTAGTGACATATACAGTGACATGTACACAGCTTAGTGACATATACAGTGACATGTACACAGCTTAGTGACATATACAGTAGCGGTACACAGCTTAGTGACATATACAGTAGCGGTACACAGCTTAGTGACATATACAGTAGCGGTACACAGCTTAGTGACATATACAGTGACATGTACACAGCTTAGTGACATATACAGTAGCGGTACACAGCTTAGTGACATATACAGTGGCAGTACACAGCTTAGTGACATATACAGTAGCGGTACACAGCTTAGTGACATATACAGTAGCGGTACACAGCTTCGTGACATATACAGTAGCGGTACACAGCTTCGTGACATATACAGTAGCGGTACACAGCTTCGTGACATATACAGTAGCGGTACACAGCTTCGTGACATATACAGTGACATGTACACAGCTTAGTGACATATACAGTAGCAGTACACAGCTTAGTGACATATACAGTAGCGGTACACAGCTTCGTGACATATACAGTAGCGGTACACAGCTTCGTGACATATACAGTAGCAGTACACAGCTTAGTGACATATACAGTAGCGGTACACAGCTTCGTGACATATACAGTAGCGGTACACAGCTTAGTGACATATACAGTAGCGGTACACAGCTTAGTGACATATACAGTGGTAGTACACAGCTTCGTGACATATACAGTAGCGGTACACAGCTTAGTGACATATACAGTAGCGGTACACAGCTTAGTGACATATACAGTAGCGGTACACAGCTTAGTGACATATACAGTAGCGGTACACAGCTTAGTGACATATACATTAGCGGTACACAGCTTAGTGACATATACAGTAGCGGTACACAGCTTAAGCTTAGTGACATATACAGTAGCGGTACACAGCTTAGTGACATATACAGTACCAGTACACAGCTTAGTGACATATACAGTAGCAGTACACAGCTTAGTGACATATACAGTAGCGGTACACAGCTTAAGCTTAGTGACATATACAGTAGCGGTACACAGCTTAGTGACATATACAGTACCAGTACACAGCTTAGTGACATATACAGTAGCAGTACACAGCTTAGTGACATATACAGTAGCGGTACACAGCTTAGTGACATATACAGTACCAGTACACAGCTTAGTGACATATACAGTAGCAGTACACAGCTTAGTGACATATACAGTAGCGGTACACAGCTTAGTGACATATACAGTAGCGGTACACAGCTTAGTGACATATACAGTAGCAGTACACAGCTTAGTAACATATACAGTAGCGGTACACAGCTTAGTGACATATACAGTAGCAGTACACAGCTTAGTGACATATACAGTGACATGTACACAGCTTAGTGACATATACAGTGACATGTACACAGCTTAGTGACATATACAGTGGCAGTACACAGCTTAGTGACATATACAGTAGCAGTACACAGCTTAGTGACATATACAGTAGCAGTACACAGCTTAGTGACATATACAGTAGCAGTACAGAGCTTAGTGACATATACAGTAGCAGTACACAGCTTAGTGACATATACAGTGACATGTACACAGCTTAGTGACATGTACACAGCTTAGTGACATATACAGTAGCGGTACACAGCTTAGTGACATATACAGTGACATGTACACAGCTTAGTGACATGTACACAGCTTAGTGACATATACAGTAGCGGTACACAGCTTAGTGACATGTACACAGCTTAGTGACATATACAGTAGCGGTACACAGCTTAGTGACATATACAGTAGCGGTACACAGCTTAGTGACATATACAGTGACATGTACACAGCTTAGTGACATATACAGTGACATGTACACAGCTTAGTGACATATACAGTAGCAGTACACAGCTTAGTGACATATACAGTGACATGTACACAGCTTAGTGACATATACAGTGACATGTACACAGCTTAGTGACATATACAGTAGCGGTACACAGCTTAGTGACATATACAGTAGCAGTACACAGCTTAGTAACATATACAGTGACATATACAGTAGCGGTACACAGCTTAGTGACATATACAGTAGCAGTACACAGCTTAGTGACATATACAGTGACATGTACACAGCTTAGTGACATATACAGTAGCGGTACACAGCTTAGTGACATATACAGTGACATGTACACAGCTTAGTGACATGTACACAGCTTAGTGACATATACAGTGACATGTACACAGCTTAGTGACATATACAGTGACATGTACACAGCTTAGTGACATATACAGTGACATGTACACAGCTTAGTGACATATACAGTGACATGTACACAGCTTAGTGACATATACAGTGACATGTACACAGCTTAGTGACATATACAGTAGCGGTACACAGCTTAGTGACATATACAGTGACATGTACACAGCTTAGTGACATATACAGCGCATTCGGAAAGTATTCAGAGCCCTTGATGTTTTCCACATGTTGTTACGTTACAGCCTTATATTATAAAATGGATTCCCCCTCAATCTACACACAATACACCATAACGACAAAGCAAAAACAGGTTCAGACATTTCTTCTAATGCACTACAAATACATTTTAAAAAACGAAAATATCATATTTACATAAGTTTTCAGACCTTTTACTCAGTACTTTGTTGAAACAGCGAATACTGCCTTGAGTCTTCTTGGGTATGATGCTGCAAGCTTGGTACACCTGTATTTATTTAATCCATTTTAGAATAAGGCTGTAACCTAACAAAATGTGGAAAAAGGGAACGGGTCTGAATACTTTCCAAATGCACTGTACATTCACATCGACACAGCTGGGTGAATTCTTCTTACATCACCATAGTAGTACAGAACAGGAAAAAGACATTACACATTCACTGTTTATCTATTTATTCTTGTATTCATATGATTTATTATTGTAGTATTTATTTATTTTTATTTCATTCTTTTAAAAATAATTATTCATTATATAAGTTTCAGACCATGCGTGCAAATACAGCTCAATATATCATTTCTATAAAGCCAATCAAATAGTCCTCACTTTTTGAAAACTCCAAGATAAACAAAGCACACCTCAAATACTGTCAAGTGTTTTTCGTGAAAGTATTTGACTACCAGTCTGGTGCTGTAGTCAACTCCTCTAACCTCCTCTAACTGTGTCATGTCATTCATGTCCGCAGGATATTCCTACAGGGATGAAGACTACAGTTAATAAATACAATATGAAGTAGAAGAAGTCAACCAGACTAGATACAGGCTACAACAGGCAGCACAATTCTGATATTTTGACACTTATTGTTTTTCTCTGACCAATCAAAATCATATATTTTGCACCGCCCCCTCAAGATTCGGAGCCTGCCAGGCAGGGTTGGACCTGCAAAGCCAGAGCCCCCTGATGGGAGAGCATAATATACAAGGAAATTCTCAAAGCCGCTAATGAGAACCTTGAGACCTTGTACCTAGCCGGTGGGGATTCCGGTGGGGTGCCCCCCACCCAGGCAGTGGCAGTGCTTGCAACACTAGCTGCAGTAACCCATGGAGAGGGGGGGGTCACACTCAGACATTCAGAGAGGGGGTATATTATTGTGGCCTTGGTGGCACAAAATCAAAGGTCTGACTGCACAGAGATGCTTGGTAATACGGTCTCTACGGGGGATCATGTTGTGGGTGTTTCAGGGGAAAGGGGTGTATCTGACCTCCATCACCTAGCACGTGACAATGGTTAATCAAATCTCCCCATTTCTGCCCATTTCTTTTGCTCTGTTTTGCAGGCCTTCTCATACAGCTGCAACTGTACACTCATTTGTAAAATCAAGACCTTTCTTGAGATGAGCTCTGGGATGGTGCAACTGTTGAGAATCTATGGTTGCTGTGGGGGGAAAGGGTTGAGTGTGTTTGAGTGTGTGTGCATGTGTGTGTGGCTGTGTATCCCACAACTGTTGCGAGGGAGACAAAGATGTCAGGGACAATATAGGATGGATTACAATAATTGTTTGCTAAAATAATAATTGCTTGCCATAATGTAATTTTGTTAATGGCGAGAGGTAAAAATCCTCTGCATAAACTGCCTACATTACTCCAAATATGAATTGCTAAATATGGAAAATAAGATAACAGGATTTTTTAAATATATAGATTTTTTTAATGGCTATATACAGATGGAGTCAGAAGTTTACATACATTAAGTTGGCTGTGCCTTTAAACAGCTTGGAAAATTCCAGAAAATGATGTCATGGCTTTAGAAGCTTCTGATAGGCAAATAACCGTTATCTAAAGGACTCTCATTCCAAGACTAACATTTTCCTATTTAGTGCACTACGTTATAGGGTTCTGGTCAAAAGTAATTGGACTAAAAATTGGGGGGGAAACGGGTGTCAATTGGAACAAATACCAAATACAACTTTGAAGAAAAGACAGTCCAGCACACTGGCAATATAAAAGCTGTTAAAGACAGATGCGTAAAGGCTTTAATAGAACAAGGGATATTGGCAACTGCAGTGCCGGACATCCTGTTACAGGAAATACTAGGAGGGTGATTGTCCAAGGTCTTGTACCTATATACTGAACGAGAGGTAGGTGTGTGTGTGTGTGTGTGTGTGTGTGTGTGTGTGTGTGTGTGTGTGTGTGTGTGTGTAATGTGGAGGAAGACAGGCAGAGCTGGCATTGATATAGCGGTTGTAAAATGTTTTGCAGACCCACACACTTTTCTGCCATGAAATATGTGCCAAAAGTATTTTTTAAATGCTTCGATCCTTTCTGACAACGAGAGGAAAGAAGTGATTAAATGACTCATCTATTTGGTTTGGGAACTCACTCCTGAAGAACGAGAGAGGAATGTGGTACAGCAGATAGATCACAGGATAGACCCCTACATGAAGAAGAGGAGGATGATGATGATGAGGAGAGGACCACATGTGATCAGAGTGGCAATAACAAGGAAAGCCAAAATACCAAAAGATTAGGCCTAAAGTAATTTATAAGGAGATCATACAAAATGTTCTCTCAGGATTCTTTTTGTTGAAGATGTAAAACATGTGTATGTTGGTTTGATGTGTATGAGGAAGAGGATCCAGACACACACCTGGAAGTAAAATGATTCATGGCAAATGTTGACCAGCATGCACCTGTTAAGAAACGAACAGAACCCTGGATTGACGATGAATTGAAACATTGTAGAACTCAAAGAAATTATGCAAAAGACTTGTGTCAAACAAGTCAGGCTGCTCAGCTGATTGGTTGACGTACTGTACATTGATAAATGTTGTTACTAAATGTAACAACAAGAATAAAGTATATTAGCAAACCGAAGATAAATGACATAAAACACAAAGGGGGGAAAAAATACTTTGGAGTATCTTAAATGATATCATGGTCAGAAAACCCAATCTTATTCGTTCATTGAAGCTGATTTTGTCAAGGTCGGATCATTTATAGAAAAACCATTCCATATTGGCAATCATTTCAATGATCACTAGTAAAGTGGAAAAACACAGAAGTGAAATGACAACATTGAACCATCGTAATTTTGTATAAAATAACTCTATTAAAGGATAGAGAAGGATTGCTGTTTTGAATTTGGTCAGGTCAGTGTGGGAGAGGTGGGAAAACTATTGTTATGCATCGATAATGATGAGCCACCAGGTACAAACAACCTTCACGGGAAACTAAGAATAGAACAGACTATTCGCTTTATCTTTAACCAAAGCCTAAAGGAGAGCGAGTGTGTGTGTACACAGGCTTGGTAGGAAGCTAAAGTAATTCCACAACCTAAAAATAGCAAAAGCACCCTTTGCTGGCTCTGAAAGCCGCCCAATCACAGTTTGCTACCTGATAGAGAGAATTGTGTTTGAACAAATACAAAGCTTTTTTTTTTTTTTTTTTTAAAGAGAACAAGTTACCTACTGACTTTCAGTATGCATTTAGAGAAGGGCACTCAATATTTACTGACTCAGATGACTGATGATTGGTTAAAATAAATGGATAATAAGATAATAGTTGGAGCTGTATTGTAGGACGTCATAACTGACTTGACTAGTTAAATTTAAAAAACAAAAACATGATTTTAATGCAGCCTTTGATGTTATTGATCATAAATTGTTATTGAAGACACTCACTAACTAATAGAACCCAGAGAGAGTTCATCAATGGAAGCTTCTCTAACATCAGATATGTACAGTGTGGGGTCCTTCAGTCCAATTGCCTTGGCTGTTAATTTATCGAGGCAAGTCAGTTAAGAAACAAATTCTAATTTACAATGACGGCCTAGCTCGGCCAATTTGCCCAGCGTTGTCTGGGTTTGGCAGGGGTTAGGTCATCCTTGTAAATAAGAATTTGTTCTTACCTGACTTGCCTAGTTAAATAAAGGTTAAAAAATAATTATTTTTAATAATGTATAAATGGTGTGACCATTGAGCAAGTTGAGTTAGATACTTATCATGGTCAATTCATATTGGCAAAGTTGTTACGATGGGGAGAAGTATGTCTGTTATAAAAAAGATGGTCTGTGCTTGACACGTTGATCAGCTGTACTAGTTGATCAGGCTCTAGTCTTGTCCCATCTTGATTACTGTCAGGTAATATGGTCAGGTGCAGTAAAGAATGACCTAGCAAAGCTGCAGTTGTCTCAAAACAGAGCAGCACGCCTTGCCCTTAACCGCACACACAGAACTAACAACATGCATGGTAGTCTGCGTAACCAAATAACACACAGCTCAAGACATCCATAGATACCCCACCAGGGCTCTCTTCACAGTACACAAGTCCAAAAACAAATTCACAGCAACACACAGTATTATACAGAGCCATGATCACATGTTACGCCCTTCACAGTATTATACAGAGCCATGATCTCATGGAAGTCCCTTCACAGTATTATACAGAGCCATGATCTGATGCAACTCCCTTCACAGTATTATACAGAGCCATGATCTCATGGAACTACCTTCCATCTCCAATTACACAGTAAACAGCAAAATGACCTAAAGCCACTCCATTACTTAAAGACATGAAGGTCAGTCAATCCAGAACAGAAAGTTACTTTAAGTTCAGCAGCAAAAACCTTCCAGCGCTACGATGAAACTCTCATGAGGACCGCCATAGGAAAGGAAGAACCAGAGTTACCTCTGCTGCAGAGGATAAGTTCATTCGACTTAACAGCCTCAGAAATTGCAGCCCAAATAAATGCTTCACAGAGTTCTGTAGTGGTAAATTGCAAGATTATGTTATAATGCTTGTAAGATTGTTATAATGCTTGTATTACATTATAATAGTTGTTACATTCGACAGAATATAGAGTATTGTGTGTGTTCCACTGAGGATGGGCCTCTATGAAATAGCACTGACAGAGGAGATTTACAATGTCTTTGGGTGATAAAACCTAAAGAGCATTCCAGATAACATGAGGTAATGGTTCTGTGCTATGAAGTACCAGGAACGAGATTAGAACCTCGTTTTAGAGACCAAACTGAGTGATAATTTATAGCGAATGCTATCTGGCTAAGGGATACTCCTTTCTCAAGTAAAAGTTCCTTTGTATAGAGTTCCTAAGATCTATGGTTCGTCATGTAGGTTGAGAGGGGTGTGTCTTGGCTATAAAAGATCTTTGTAATTTTCTGTAGTCACATCTCAACATCAACTGTTCAGAGGAGACCGTGTGAATCAGGCCTTCATGGTCAAATTGCTGCAAAGAAACCACTACTAAAGGACACCAATAAGAAGTAGAGACTTGCTTGGGCCGCAGAGTGAAGGAAAAGCAGCCAACAAGTGCTCAGCATATGTGGGAACTCCTTCAAGACTGTTGGAAAAGAATTCCAGCTGAAGCTGGTTGAGCGAAAGCCAAGAGTGTGCAAAGCTGTCATCAGGCAAAGGGTGGCTGCTTTAAAGAATCTAAAATCTAAAATATATTTTGATTTCTTTAACACTTTTTTGGTAACTACATGATTCCATATGTGTTATTTCATAGTTTTGATGTCTTCACTATTATTCTACAATGTAGAATATAGTAAAAAATAAAAACCTTGAATGAGTAGGTGTGTCCATACATCTCATGTTTTGTGTTTTTTGTAGACTCCAGGAAGAATAGCTGCTGTCTCTGTAAAAGCTACTGGAGATCCTAATAAACACCTCCCATGTGTCCATCCATACCGGGGTTCAAATAGAGTTCGCTGGATCCTGGAGATGGACATGGTTTGAACATGCAGGGCTATTCTATTGGTTCCATATGACAACTCAATAAAGCACAAGTAACGTATTTGATAGAATTCAAATAGTACATTAACCAAGGCCTGTGTGTGACCTTGTGTAAGTTGACTACTTCACTTAGAGACGTTAACCAATCTGAACTACACAACGGTTACCCTGGCTGTTCCCTTGTCCTAATGAGCGGGCCCCCAATAACCTTGTCCTAATGAGCTGCCCCCAATAACCTTGTCCTAATGAGCTGCCCCCAATAACCTTGTCCTAATGAGCGGGCCCCCAATAACCTTGTCCTAATGAGCTGCCCCCAATAACCTTGTCCTAATGAGCTGCCCCCAATAACCTTGTCCTAATGAGCTGCCCCCAATAACCTTGTCCTAATGAGCGGGCCCCCAATAACCTTGTCCTAATGAGCGGGCCCCCAATAACCTTGTCCTAATGAGCGGGCCCCCAATAACCTTGTCCTAATGAGCTGCCCCCAATAACCTTGTCCTAATGAGCTGCCCCCAATAACCTTGTCCTAATGAGCGGGCCCCCAATAACCTTGTCCTAATGAGCGGGCCCCCAATAACCTTGTCCTAATGAGCGGGCCCCCAATAACCTTGTCCTAATGAGCTGCCCCCAATAACCTTGTCCTAATGAGCTGCCCCCAATAACCTTGTCCTAATGAGCTGCCCCCAATAACCTTGTCCTAATGAGCTGCCCCCAATAACCTTGTCCTAATGAGCTGCCCCCAATAACCTTGTCCTAATGAGCTGCCCCCAATAACCTTGTCCTAATGAGCGGGCCCCCAATAACCTTGTCCTAATGAGCTGCCCCAATAACCTTGTCCTAATGAGCTGCCCCCAATAACCTTGTCCTAATGAGCTGCCCCCAATAACCTTGTCCTAATGAGCTGCCCCCAATAACCTTGTCCTAATGAGCTGCCCCCAATAACCTTGTCCTAATGAGCTGCCCCCAATAACCTTGTCCTAATGAGCTGCCCCCAATAACCTTGTCCTAATGAGCTGCCCCCAATAACCTTGTCCTAATGAGCTGCCCCCAATAACCTTGTCCTAATGAGCTGCCCCCAATAACCTTGTCCTAATGAGCTGCCCCCAATAACCTTGTCCTAATGAGCTGCCCCCAATAACCTTGTCCTAATGAGCTGCCCCCAATAACCTTGTCCTAATGAGCTGCCCCCAATAACCTTGTCCTAATGAGCTGCCCCCAATAACCTTGTCCTAATGAGCGGGCCCCCAATAACCTTGTCCTAATGAATGGTAATCTATGCCTTGTCCTATTGAATGGTCCCCTAACCCCTTGTCCTATTGAATGGTCATCTATTCCCTGTCCTATTGAATGGCCCCCTACCTCCCTGTCCTATTGAATGGCCCCCTACCCCCCTGTCCTATTGAATGGCCCCCTACCCCCCTGTCCTATTGAATGGCCCCCTACCCCCCTGTCCTATTGAATGGCCCCCTATCCCCCTGTCCTATTGAATGGCCCCCTACCCCCCTGTCCTATTGAATGGCCCCCTACCCCCTGTCCTATTGAATGGCCCCCTACCCCCCTGTCCTATTGAATGGCCCCCTACCACCTTGTCCTATTGAATGGCCCCCTACCCCCTTGTCCTATTGAATGCCCCCCTACCCCCTTGTCCTATTGAATGGCCCCCTACCCCCCTGTCCTATTGAATGGCCCCCTACCCCCCTGTCCTATTGAATGGCCCCCTACCCCCCTGTCCTATTGAATGGCCCCCTACCACCTTGTCCTATTGAATGGCCCCCTACCATCTTGTCCTATTGAATGGCCCCCTACCACATTGTCCTATTGAATGGTCCCCTACCCCCCTGTCCTATTGAATGGCCCCCTACCCCCCTGTCCTATTGAATGGCCCCCTACCCCCCTGTCCTATTGAATGGCCCCGTACCCCCCTGTCCTATTGAATGGCCCCCTACCACCTTGTCCTATTGAATGGTCATCTATCCCCTGTCCTATTGAATGGCCCCCTACCATCTTGTCCTATTGAATGGCCCCCTACCACCTTGTCCTATTGAATGGTCATCTATCCCCTGTCCTATTGAATGGTCCCCTACCCCCCTGTCCTATTGAATGGCCCCGTACCCCCCTGTCCTATTGAATGGCCCCCTACCACCTTGTCCTATTGAATGGTCATCTATCCCCTGTCCTATTGAATGGCCCCCTACCATCTTGTCCTATTGAATGGCCCCCTACCATCTTGTCCTATTGAATGGCCCCCTACCCCCCTGTCCTATTGAATGGCCCCCTACCCCCCTGTCCTATTGAATGGCCCCCTACCCCCCTGTCCTATTGAATGGCCCCCTACCACCTTGTCCTATTGAATGGCCCCCTACCACCTTGTCCTATTGAATGGCCCCCTACCCCCCTGTCCTATTGAATGGCCCCCTACCCCCCTGTCCTATTGAATGGCCCCCTACCACCTTGTCCTATTGAATGGTCCCCTAACCCCTTGTCCTATTGAATGGTCATCTATCCCCTGTCCTATTGAATGGTCCCCTACCCCCCTGTCCTATTGAATGGCCCCCTACCCCCCTGTCCTATTGAATGGCCCCCTACCCCCCTGTCCTATTGAATGGCCCCCTACCCCCTGTCCTATTGAATGGCCCCCTACCCCCCTGTCCTATTGAATGGCCCCCTACCCCCCTGTCCTATTGAATGGCCCCCTACCCCCCTGTCCTATTGAATGGCCCCCTACCATCTTGTCCTATTGAATGGCCCCCTACCACCTTGTCCTATTGAATGGCCCCCTACCACCTTGTCCTATTGAATGGCCCCCTACCACCTTGTCCTATTGAATGGCCCCCTACCACCTTGTCCTATTGAATGGTCATCTATCCCCTGTCCTATTGAATGGCCCCCTACCCCCCTGTCCTATTGAATGGCCCCCTACCCCCCTGTCCTATTGAATGGCCCCCTACCCCCCTGTCCTATTGAATGGCCCCCTACCCCCCTGTCCTATTGAATGGCCCCCTACCCCCCTGTCCTATTGAATGGCCCCCTACCACCTTGTCCTATTGAATGCCCCCCTACCACCTTGTCCTATTGAATGCCCCCCTACCCCCTTGTCCTATTGAATGGCCCCCTACCCCCCTGTCCTATTGAATGGCCCCCTACCCCCCTGTCCTATTGAATGCCCCCCTACCCCCTTGTCCTATTGAATGGCCCCCTACCCCCCTGTCCTATTGAATGGCCCCCTACCCCCCTGTCCTATTGAATGGCCCCCTACCCCCCTGTCCTATTGAATGGCCCCCTACCCCCCTGTCCTATTGAATGGCCCCCTACCCCCCTGTCCTATTGAATGGCCCCCTACCCCCCTGTCCTATTGAATGGCCCCCTACCACCTTGTCCTATTGAATGGCCCCCTACCACCCTGTCCTATTGAATGGTCCCCTACCCCCCTGTCCTATTGAATGGTCCCCTACCCCCCTGTCCTATTGAATGGCCCCGTACCCCCCTGTCCTATTGAATGGCCCCCTACCACCTTGTCCTATTGAATGGTCATCTCTCCCCTGTCCTATTGAATGGTCCCCTAACCCCTTGTCCTATTGAATGGTCATCTATCCCCTGTCCTATTGAATGGTCCCCTACCTCCCTGTCCTATTGAATGGCCCCCTACCCCCCTGTCATATTGAATGGCCCCCTACCCCCCTGTCCTATTGAATGGCCCCCTACCCCCCTGTCCTATTGAATGGCCCCCTACCCCCCTGTCCTATTGAATGGCCCCCTACCCCCCTGTCCTATTGAATGGCCCCCTACCCCCCTGTCCTATTGAATGGCCCCCTACCCCCCTGTCCTATTGAATGGCCCCCTACCCCCCTGTCCTATTGAATGGCCCCCTACCCCCTGTCCTATTGAATGGCCCCCTACCACCTTGTCCTATTGAATGGTCATCTATCCCCTGTCCTATTGAATGGCCCCCTACCATCTTGTCCTATTGAATGGCCCACTACCACCTTGTCCTATTGAATGGCCCCCTACCACCTTGTCCTATTGAATGGTCATCTATCCCCTGTCCTATTGAATGGCCCCCTACCCCCCTGTCCTATTGAATGGCCCCCTACCCCCCTGTCCTATTGAATGGCCCCCTACCCCCCTGTCCTATTGAATGGCCCCCTACCACCTTGTCCTATTGAATGGCCCCCTACCACCTTGTCCTATTGAATGGCCCCCTACCCCCCTGTCCTATTGAATGGCCCCCTACCCCCCTGTCCTATTGAATGGCCCCCTACCCCCCTGTCCTATTGAATGCCCCCCTACCCCCCTGTCCTATTGAATGGCCCCCTACCCCCCTGTCCTATTGAATGGCCCCCTACCACCTTGTCCTATTGAATGGCCCCCTACCCCCCTGTCCTATTGAATGGCCCCCTACCCCCCTGTCCTATTGAATGGCCCCCTACCACCTTGTCCTATTGAATGCCCCCTACCATCTTGTCCTATTGAATGGCCCCCTACCCCCTTGTCCTATTGAATGGCCCCCTACCCCCTTGTCCTATTGAATGGCCCCCTACCCCCTTGTCCTATTGAATGGCCCCCTACCCCCTTGTCCTATTGAATGGTCTCCAGTGGACACAATTACACCTCAACCTCTTACCTAGAGAGCATTTCAAATCTCAACACAACGGCTCCATTACGATTCCGTATTGAATGACCTCAACAGATCCCTCAATTCCCTTTATAGTGCACTACTTTATTCCCAGACCCCAACGGTGCACATCTTTAGACCAGGTTCCCTTGCCCAGCAGACGGACGCCTTCAGCCTCTTACCTTGCCCAGCTGTTGATGAACACTCAGGTTGTACATCATCACAATCCCATCCAAAATCTCCAGCAGAGACTTCTCTGTGATTGGATGGTCGGGCTCTTCCAACGGTCGCCCCAGCAACAGGCCATCGTTACCATGGCTTCCCTCGACTTGAGGAGAGGAAGGGAAGGGAAGAAAACATCATGTTCCTAACCTGGTGTTCTGTTCAGTACAATAACCAGACACCCAGGTAATAATAGGTCAAAAAGTACTAGACCATTTCTAGAGGTGAGGAATAGATTTTCACACTCATCCGCAGATAATTGGCATCCCACTAGATTTTCTGTACTTTAGCCTTGACATCTGTCGACTAAACTCTATATTTACAGTGGTGGTTGAAAGACAGAAAGCGAGAGAGCGAGAGATGGAGAGACGGAGAGAGCGAGAGACGGAGAAAGAGAGAAATGTTCTCAATACGCCTCCATGTATATTCGAGGTAAAAGCCACTCACTGTCCTCCTCCGTCCTCTGCTCCACGGCCAGGGTGCGAACTTTAACTTTCTCCGGGGGTGCCAGGGGTCGCCTGGGAGTCATGAGGCTGACAGCAGCAGTACTCAGGAAACGATTGGCTCGGCCCAGAGTGGGAGAACTGAGCCAGCTGGGTCTGGCCAGGGCACCACCCATAGCCACCGCTCCAAAGGGCCTCTGTTATAGGACAGAGAGACATTGAAGCGTTGCAATACATAGAGACATGTTGGTAACACTGTATAATTACAGTAAGTCACCCATCACTGTATAACGGGGCGGCAGGTAGCCTAGTGGTTAGAGCGTTGGGCCAAGTAACCGAAAGATTGCTAGATTGAATCCCCGAGCTGACAAGGTAAAAATCTGTCGTTCTGCCCCTGAACAAGGCAGTTGGGGGAACAGTGGGTTGTCATTGTAAATAAGAATTTGTTCTTAGCTGACTTGCCTAGTTAAATAAAGGATCAATAAATAAATAAAGGCCTCTGTAACAATAAAGGAAGAGACACTGTTAAAACACATGGTAATACAGTCATATTGGGGCTCCTGAGTGGCGCAGCGGTCTAAGGCACTGCATCTCAGTGCTAGAAGCGTCACTACAGACCCTGGTTCGATTCCAGGCTGTATCACAACCGGCCCTGATCGGGAATCCCATAGGGCGGCGGACAATTGGCCCAGCGTCGTCCAGGTTAGGCCTAACCCATTGTAAATAACAATTGGTTCATTACTGACTTGCTGTTAATCAGATGGCTACCCGGACTATTCACATTGACCCCCACTTTTTTGCATCCTCCTTTGCCCTGGACTCCACCCACACCCACACCCACACCCACACGGGACTCCACCCACACCGGACTCCACCCACACCGGACTCCACCCACACCGGACTCCACCCACACCGGACTCTACCCACACCGGACTCTACCCACACCGGACTCTACCCACACCGGACTCCACCCACACGGGACTCCACCCACACCGGACTCCACCCACACCGGACTCCACCCACACCGGACTCCACCCACACATACTACTGTTACTCTGTTTATTATCTATCCTGATTGTCTAGTCACTTTTACATACACTACATTGCCAAATGTATGTGGACACCTGCTTGTCGAATCATCTCATTCAAAAATCATGGGCATTATTATGGAGTTGCTGCCGCCTTTGCTGCTAAAACAGCCTCCTCTCTTCTGGGAAGGCTTTCCACTAGATGTTAGAACATTGCTGCGGGGACTTGCTTCCATTCAGCCACAAGAACATTAGTGAGGTCGGACCCTGGATGTGGGGCGATTAGGCCTGTGCATTGGGGCAGGTAGCGTAGTCCTGGCATCCACCAAACCCAGAAACGTCCATCGGACAGCCCGATGGTGAAGCGTGGTTCATCAGAGACCGCGTTTCCACTGCTTCAGAGTCCAATGGCTGCGAGCTTTACACCACTCTAGCAAATGCTTGGTATTACGCATGGTGATCTTAGGCTTGGCTATGGAAACAGTTTTTTGTGCTGACGTTGCTTCCAGAGGCAGTTTGGAACAGATAACTTTTCTTCAGCACTTGGCGGTCCCGGTCTGTGAGCTTGTGTGGCCTACCACTTTGCAGCTGAGCCGTTGTTGCTCCTAAACGTTTCTACTTCACAATAAAAGCATTTACAGTTGACTGGATCAGCTCTAGCAAGGCAGAAATTTGACAAACTGACTTGTTGGAAATGTGGAATCCTATGACAGTGCCACGTTGAAAGTCACTGAGCTCTTCAGTACGGGCCATTCTACTGCAATTGTTTGTCTATGGAGATTGCATGGCGGTGTGTTCGATTTTATAGACCTGTCAGCAACGAGTGTGGCTGAAATAGCTGAATCCACTCATTTGAAAGGTTGTCCACATACTTTTGACCACATAGTGCATTACCTCATTACAACCCGGTACCCCTGCACATTGACTCGGTACCGGTACTCCTTGTACATAGCCTCATTACAACCCGGTACCCCTGCACATCGACTCGGTACCGGTAGTCCTTGTACATAGCCTCATTACAACCCGGTACCCCTGCACATCGACTCGCTACCGGTAGTCCTTGTACATAGCCTCATTACAACCCGGTACCCCTGCACATCGACTCGCTACCGGTAGTCCTTGTACATAGCCTCATTACAACCCGGTACCCCTGCACATCGACTCGCTACCGGTAGTCCTTGTACATAGCCTCATTACAACCCGGTACCCCTGCACATCGACTCGCTACCGGTACTCCTTGTACATAGCCTCATTGTTATTTTATTGTGTTACTATTTCATATTTTTTCTTATTTGGTAATTATTAGAATTTGTCTTACTTTTGAACTCTGCATTATTGGGAAAGGGCCAGTAAATAAGCATTTCATGGGTAAAGTCTACACCTGTTATATTCGGCGCATGTGACAAATAAAATGTGATTTATAACGCTGTACTCAAAAAGGGAGAATTTAGACTTGAGAACACCAACATGCTGGAATCAAGTCATAATCAAATCAAAATTATAGGGTCTAAGTGGACGATTTCCAAGAACATGGAGTGTGGAGGATAACACCTTAGTCTGTACCTGAGCTGAGCCACTCTCCTCCTCCTCATCCAAATCATCCATGGAGGTAGCCTGGATCTCTGCTGGGTCCATGAGGATGTTGGCTTTGGAGGCCAGGTCATCTAGAAGCACAAACAGACAAATACAGCACAACGATTACATCATAATACAACTTCATTACCAGGCAGGTAATCCTGTCTCCAGGCAGGCTGCATCCTGTCTCCAGGCAGGCTGCATCCTGTCTCCAGGCAGGCTGCATCCTGTCTCCAGGCAGGCTGCATCCTGTCTCCATTATCTTTGGTTTCAAACCATTAGAATGTTTAAACGAGTTCTGACCACCAGGAAGCTACCCTCTCCTGCCCAGCACAAACAGCTCTGACCATCAGGAAGCTACCCTCTCCTGCCCAGCACAAACAGTTCTGACCATCAGGAAGCTGCCCTCTCCTGCCCAGCACAAACAGTTCTGACCATCAGGAAGCTGCCCTCTCCTGCCCAGCACAAACAGCTCTGACCATCAGGAAGCTACCCTCTCCTGCCCAGCACAAACAGTTCTGACCATCAGGAAGCTGCCCTCTCCTGCCCAGCACAAACAGTTCTGACCACCAGGAAGCTACCCTCTCCTGCCCAGCACAAACAGCTCTGACCATCAGGAAGCTACCCTCTCCTGCCCAGCACAAACAGCTCTGACCACCAGGAAGCTACCCTCTCCTGCCCAGCACAAACAGCTCTGACCATCAGGAAGCTACCCTCTCCTGCCCAGCACAAACAGCTCTGACCATCAGGAAGCTATCCTCTCCTGCCCAGCACAAACAGTTCTGACCACTAAAGAGGAAAAGGGACTGAAAAAGGAAGGGACAACTTGAGTGTCTTTGAGGAGGCGGAGTGACCAAACTTATAGAGATAGGAATTAGAAAGTACTGGAAGACCCAACGTGGACAAAGAAATACAAAATCAAAGTTTATTTGTCACGTGCGCTGAATACCTTACAGTGAAATGCTTACTTACAGGCTCTAACCAATAGTGCAAAAAAGGTATTAGGTGAACAATATGTAAGTAAAGAAATAAAACAACAGTAGAAAGACAGGCTATATACAGTAGTGAGGCTATATACAGTAGCGAGGCTACATACAGACACCGGTGAGTCAGGCTGATTGAGGTAGTATGTACATGAATGTATGGTTAAAGTGACTATGCATATATGATGAACAGAGTAGCAGCAGCGTAAAAGAGGGGTTGGGAGGGGGGCACACAATGCAAATAGTCCGGGTAGCCATTTGATTACAGTCATTATTGTGACAGTCTAGGGATGTTGATAGGTTGATTGCTATGGTGATATAGAGAATTCATTACAGCGTCAGTGCTGACCTCTAAGTGTCTGGATATTGTTGTTTACACTTCTGATCACCCAGAACCATCGTAAATCTACAAGTCTATTAAAAATCAGATCATAGGACGTATCTATAAATCTAGAACTGGTCAGAGGTGTATGCAGGGCCGGGTTCCACCTCCCAGTACTGTGGAACAGAGGGGACACGTTGTTCATGGCCAGCTGGGGAGGCTACTGCTGCTGCTGCTGCCGACGAATCCAGGTCCTAACCTACTGTAACTTCAAATCCAGTCCATTACATTAGTGGGTGGAGTCCCAAACCGCACCCTATTCCCTACACAGTGCACTACTTTTCACCAGAGCTCTATAGCCATTGATCAAAAGTAGTGCACTATCAAGGGACTATGGTGCCATTTGGTACTCAGACCACGTCCAAAACAATCCATCACCAGCCAGCTGCTCCTTCTCCTCCTCTACTAAAGTGGTTGTGCTGCTCCTCCTCCTCCTCCTCCTCCACTAAAGTGGTTGAGCTGCTCCTTCTCCTTCTCTACTAAAATAGATGAGCTCCTCCTTCTCCTCCACTAAAGTGGTTGAGCTGCTCCTCCACTAAAATGGTTGAGCTGCTCCTCCTCCACTAAAATGGTTGAGCTGCTCCTCCTCCTCTACTAAAGTGGTTGAGCTCCTCCTCCTCCACTAAAGTGGTTGAGCTGCTCCTTCTCCTCCTCCTCTACTAAAGTGGTTGAGCTGCTCCTTCTCCTCCTCCTCTACTAAAGTGATTGAGCTGCTCCTCCTCCTCCTCTACTAAAGTGGTTGAGCTGCTCCTCCTCCACTAAAATGGTTGAGCTGCTCCTCCTCCTCCACTAAAGTGATTGAGCTGCTCCTTCTCCTCCACTAAAGTGGTTGAGCTGCTCCTTCTCCTCCTTCTATACTAAAGTGATTAGTAGAGGAGGAGGAGCTCAATCACTTTAGTAGAGGAGGAGGAGCTCAAAGTGGTTGAGCTGCTCCTCCTCCTCCACTAAAGTGGTTGAGCTGCTCCTCCTCCACTAAAATGGTTGAGCTGCTCCTCCTCCACTAAAGTGGTTGAGCTGCTCCTTCTCCTCCTCCTCTACTAAAGTGATTGAGCTACTCCTTCTCCTCCTCCTCTACTAAAGTGATTGAGCTGCTCCTCCTCCTCCTCTACTAAAGTGGTTGAGCTGCTCCTCCTTGCCTCATCCTTCTAAGTGGTTGAGCTGCTCCTCCTCATCCTGGCACTAAATGGTTGAGCTTGCTCCTCCTCCTCATCCTACTAAAAGTGGTTAGCTGCTCCTCCCTCCTACATAAATGGTTGAGCATCTCCTCCTCCTCCTCTACTAAAGTGGTTGACTGCTCCTCCTTCCTCCCTGCTCCACTAAATGGTTGAGCTGCTCCATTCCTCCTCCTACTAAGTGTTGAGCTGCTCCTTCTCTCTCCTCTACTAAAGTGGTTGAGCTGCTCCTTCCTCCTCCTACATAAGTGGTTTGAGCTGCTCCTTCTCTCCTCCACTAAAGTGGTTGAGCTGCCCTCCTCCACTAAAGTGTTGAGCTGCTCCTCCTCCACTAAAGTGGTTGAGCTGCTCCTCCTTCCATAAAGTTTGGCTGCTCCTCCTCACTAAAGTGGTTGAGCTGCTCCTCCCTCCTCACTAAAGTGGTTGAGCTGCTCCTCCCTCCACTAAAGTGGTTGAAGCTGCTCCTCCTCCACTAAAGTGGTTGAGCTGCTCCTCCTCCACTAAAGTGGTTGAGCTGCTTCCTCCTCCTCCTCCACTAAAGTGTTGAGCTCTCCTCCTCCTCCTCCCTAAATGGTTGAGCTGCTCCTTCTCCTCCTCCTCTACTAAAGTGGTTGAGCTGCTCCTTCTCCTCCTCCTCTACTAAAGTGGTTGAGCTGCTCCTCCTCCTCCTCCTACTAAGCCCTCACTAAAGTGGTTGAGCTGCTCCCCTCCTCCTCCACTAAAGTGGATTGAGCTGCTCCTTTCTCCTCCTCCTCTACTAAAGTGTTGAGCTGCTCCTCTCTCCTCCTCTACTAAAGTGGTTGAGCTGCTCCTCCTCCTCCTCTCCACTAAAGTGGTGAGCTGCTCCTCCTCCACTAAAGTGGTTGAGCTGCTCCTCCTCCTCCTCTACTAAAGTGGTTGAGCTGTCCTCTCCTCCTCCTCTACAAAGTGGTTTAGCTGCTCCTCTCCTCCTCCACTAGAGTGGTTGAGCTGCTCCTCCTCCTCTACGTAAAGTGGTTTGAGCTGCTCCTCCTCCTATGTGGACTCTCTACTAAAGTGGTTGAGCTGCTCCTCCTCCTCCTTGCTGCCCACTAAGTGGTTGAGCTGCTGCCTCCCTCCTCACT